>NC_091791.1:31552500-32153958 GCF_041296235.1 Equus asinus | reverse complement strand
CCTCCACCGGTGGAAAGATCTCAAAATTAGCCTCTAGGAAAGCCAGCTTTTCAATACTGAGCCTTAGATTGGGTTAATTACCACTGGTTTGAAAAGCTTGTGCGTCTTAGAAACGCAAATCTTTCGCAAATTTTAGGACAATCCTGCCAAATGCTCATCTCCTTGTGGATCAAGGCCTGCCCTCAGTGCAAAGGCTCTGGGGTGGACAAGGGCAGGGACGAGGCTCTCTCCTGGGGAAAGGAGTTCTCCTGAGAAAAGACCTCAGAATGGGAGCCGTCAGTTTCGAGCATCTGTGCGAGGCCCTGTACGAAGCAAGCAAGCAGACAGAATCTAGAGAAGTCTGTTGCCAAAGATGGCTTCCCCAGTTAGGCACGGCCACACAGTCGGTCACCATCGGGCAGGGTCCCAGTGGTCACAGGTTCCCCTAGAAGGCAGTCTTTTCAAACCGCATCCTAATGTAGGTTCCTGGGAGGGAAGCTGAACAGACACTGCTATTTGGGAGGAGAGAGTGGCTCTGCTCTGACACTTTGGGATCAACCGTCTTCCTATAGGCCAACAAAACAGAGACCTCTGGATCACCCAGTGGTGGCCGCAGTCCACGGCCCTGCACCTCTCCATTTGCCAAGGTGCTCCCTTGTCATTCCTGACCGACTCTGGAAGAACATTCAGCGTGAAGAGCTTGCGGAGATCAACTGCGGTTTCAGTTACGACTCATTAAGTACCAGCTGCTTTAACAGGTTTTGGCACTCAGGCACAATCAGTGCCTCAAACTTCTCTCAGTGCTGCAGTGGAGCTTTTCAAACCACACGCATTGGGCCATCGGGTGAAAGGTTAGAAGCGCCAGTGCCCATGGTTTTCATTGACTCAAGCAGTGTAGCTCACCCAGTGCAGATCTGAATCTAGGAGGTGGTCTGCATTTTTATGCTTGTGCCTCTAGCACACTCTGCCCTATGGTGACACCACATCAAAACCCACCACACTGGCCCCAGAAAGATATGAAGTTTTAAAGCCACAAGAAGAGGCATTTCCAAAGAGATTGCTCCAATGTGAAAATTAAACACAACAAAACAGATTTTTAAAATGTCTTTAGATTAAAAAAGAATTGTTAAATACTGGCTCAAAAATACCCACCCACCATGTCAGAAGAGAGACAGTACCCTTCTGTGGCAAATGATAAAGGGTTTTTGTTTTCAGTTCTCCCTAAGATTCCACAGGATTAGAACAGTCACATATTACAAGGCAGAAGGTTATGCTGTTTATTTCTCAAATTTGGCTTCCAACTGGATCACAGCTTCTATGAAAAAATGACCAATCATACCCTTACAGCAAGGGAAAGCATATTTAATAAATAACTTAAATGAAACACACATACCCAAATACACACTTACACTGCCCAAGGGGGCCAGCCATACAAAAGCACGTGCACGTGACAGACATCTCTCTCACCATCCCAGCCCCAGAACACCACCCTGATAGCGACTCCATTCAGCCAAGAGTCTCCTAAATCTCAGCCACCTCCCAGAACGAACTCAGCGACAAGGAGGCATCAGGTCACTGCTTGGCCCTCTCTACCTGACAGCACATCGAATGTGTTAACAGACCACACCACTCAGATGAAAGGCTCGACGATCAGAGAAAGGACGCATGGAGTGAAGGGAGAACCGCCCTCAGACTGGTCACACCAAAAGGGGTTTCTGTCTGAATCCACTGACGGCTAGTGCAAGGAATTTTATTTTCTCTCAAGAAGAAAAAAACTCAAATAGAAAACTACACAAGTGATTTGTTAATAAGCATTTTTAAGAATGACATAAAATTGCTCTAGAGAAATGTGCTTCTAAGCAGTTTGATACCCTTAACCATCTATTGTTCACAATCTATCAAGCTGGAAGGCCAAATTTTACTCTTTTTCTCACTATTGCTGTTACAGCCACAAAACAAACAGAAAGTATGGAAGATTGACACCCAGACGCAAAGCCAAATCTGCTCCCCCAGCATCCTCCTTAGTTTCAGAATAATGCACCATTTTTAATAGTTTAAAAATAGGTCAGCCAACCATACTTTAGAGGGCAACTGCTTCCCACAGAGGCCTGACTCAGCTCCAGCACACAGGTGAGAGTGGTTGCACAGCTTAACAGAGCAGGCACATACCGAACACTCGCCTGCCACGTGTGCTCTCCGGGCAGAGTACTTACACTAGACCAAGGCCACGCCGCTGCTCACCACAAGCACATGTGAACATCCCCACCCCAGTCAAAGCTCCAGCCCCACCTCCAACTACTTCCCGTTCCCGTTCGGACAGGAGAGGGACGGTGCAGCAACCGCTGCTGGAATATTGGTGATAAGGCACAACTGCTTCCAAATGAGAACATTCTTTCCTTTAAATCCTCTCAGAAGGAGTCGTCCTGGACATAAAGCCAGCCAGCCCCATCCTAGTCATACTCCAGAGCTTCCGCTACATACAGATATTTCAGCAAACCTCTACTAAGCTGTCAGAGACTGTCCTTGAGTCACAGTAATTTGGCACATTAGTACTGGCACCAGAGATGTTTTAGGTGAGAGGAAACTGAATGAAGGAAACGAGTTCAGCAACCACACACTTATTTTGGCATCACAGAGGAAAGGGGAAGAGAGGGAGGGAGGAAGATGGGAGGGGGGAGGGAGGCAGGAATACAGTTTAATAATTGACATTGGTTAAAGTATTATATCCTTCTGAATTCTCCTTTTTCAACACTGCAGGCCAAATACCCTGCAATCTCAGGCCCAAGAACTAGAAAATTTCCAGGAAAGCTATAAATTCTTTGGACACAAGGTATTGAGGAATAGAGCCTCATGAGATAAAGAGCTTTCCCAAGGCTTAAGGTGAAAAAGAAGGGAGAGACTTCTGGGTTAGAATCCACTTAGATTACCTATCCCCAAAAATGGCTTTTAACAAAAAATTAACAAACAACAAATAAACAAGAAACAACCACCAACATACCCCAACACTATCAAAACAGAGAAAAGCCCAAAATATCAGTTAAAAATAACATCAATCTACCAGGATTGACAGTCCTTTTAAAAAAATCACTGGCAGTTGAGCACAACTTTCATAGTTTTAAAAATAGAATGTGCCTGAAGAAATACATGGAATGAGCGCTGGAGTCCACCTGGTTCTGCCCATTGACTGTGCAGCTTAAGTTGGCTGGCTGGTTAGTGGTTTCCCCGTAATATTAAAAAGAGAGAGAGCGAGCGAGCTGCTAGCCCTGGTTAGATGGCAGAGCCCGCAGACCCCTCCGGTGAGCGGGTTCAGAGGCATCAGTCAGGCCGAGGATTAGCTGACTTCATGACTCAAAACGCAGCAAGTCCTGGCTCCTTTGTGAGCGGTAATGACACCCGGCCCACTAAGGAGAAAATTCCGGGTGGACAGCAGAACTCTGGATCCATCAGAGGAATCCTAGGTTGAAAGAGAAACAAGAGCATTAAGCATGTTTATAAATACTTCTTTTTGCAAACATCCCACCTAAAAGCTAGAGGATCTAAACTTAATATTTTCTACAAGCTGAGAGTTAAAGAGTTTGAGAATTTAGGATTCTCACGAAGTAAACATCACTTGCTCTAACCTCAGTTCATTAAATCATCTCAATGGCAATAACAGCTACCACTTTACTATGTGCGTATTTTTCCCCAGGCACTGCTCTAAGGTCTTTACATACATTACCTCATTTATCCTCACAACAACCTGTGCTTGAGGTAATGCTCCTGCCACTTTACAGGTGAAGAATCGGAAGCCTACACAAGTTAAACTGGCCCCAGGATATACAGCTATTAGCAGCGAAGCTGACAACTGAACAACTGAACCCAAGCCTGGAGCCCTGTTCTTGCCACCACCACGCCTCTCACCAGCGAACGCTTACTAATTGCCTCCCAGATGCAAGGCACTGTCATTATCGGAGGAAGAGAACAGAAGACAGGAGGCCACGGATAAATTCTTAAGTCTGGCCCACGTCTTTCAGAAGAGAGACCAGCTACAGAGATAAGATGATACATGTGAACTAAAAAACTATGATAAATCATCCTAAATGTCAACCTTTCAGTAGCATTAATAAGAGTTCAAAGGAAAAAGTCTATCTGGCTGGGTTAGCCAAAGAAGGCTTCAGACAGGAGGAGGGGCACAGGCAGAGCTTTGCAGAATGGGTAAGATCCTGACTGCTGAAAATAATGCCCTTTAATAAGCAGGTGCTAAATCAGCAGCTCTCGTCTGGGGGTGACTTTGCCCCCTCCTCCCCAGGGAATACTTGGCAATGTCTGGAGGCATTTTTGGATCTCACAACTGGGGGAAGAGTGCTACTGGCATCTAGTGGGTAGAGACCAGGGATGTTGCTAAACACTGTACAATGCACAGGACAGCCCCCAAAACAAAGAATTATCTGACCCCAAATGTCAATAGTGCCAGGCTGAGAAACCCTCTGCTAAATAAACATCTTTTTGGTGTATGCTATTGACGATGATGATAATAAAATTGCATTATGGTCTTCAAAAAATATTTGTTCCTTTTGTAAATCACGTCAAAAAAATCTAGGGTTGTACTCATGTAAAAGAAATAGATGGCAGGCAACTAGATCTGTGGGCTTAGAGATTAAAGAGGGTTCAGATCTGCAGATGCAGACTGAGTTATCTACTGCCTTATCATAGCAGAACTGAGCTGAAGAAGGAGACCAAGCTGCTACGAGGAGGAAAAGCAAGAGCTGAGACGAGCAGAGAAGTTAAGGTAGAGTGCTGAAAGCCACAACGAGGTGGAGGGGCGAGCAGACGACAGTAAGCCACTGCAGAGATGGAAAAGCACTAAAGGAAGGAGGAGCACAAGAACAGTGTGACATGACAGCCAAGGAAGGCAGTTCAAGACAGAGGAAGTGACCAGGGAGAGAGCAAAGTGAAAATGCCATCGCCTGATCCAGTGGAAGGTCATTCATTATCTGTGGGCCTCCACTTTTCTAAATCACTAACATTTTTGAGAATCTAATAAAAACTATATATTCTCTCCTCCAGAAAAATGCATAGCTGCATCTACATATAAAATTACATCAAAAATATCAGGAACTTTATTAGGACCCTTAGGAAGTCCACAGTTAACAGGTCAAGAATCCCTGCTCTAAAACCTGCGGGTAAAATATTAAACTCGCTTATTTTTTTAACGCATTTCTTTCTTCCTAAAGCAGCGTTTGTCAATATAGAAGGATATTGTTTCTTGATTATCCTCAAAAATGAAAGTGACAGGGGCTGGCCCCGTGGCCGAGTGGTTAAGTTCACGCGCTCCGCTGCAGGCAGCCCAGTGTTTCGTCGGTTCGAATCCTGGGCACAGACATGGCACCGCTCATCGAGCCACGCTGAGGCAGCGTCCCACATGCCACAACTAGAAGGACCCACAACGAAGAATATACAACTATGTACCGGGGGGCTTTGGGGAGAAAAAGGAATAAAATAAAAAATCTTTAAAAAAAAAAAAATGCAAGTGACAAAAGGTGTAGCTGATACGAAACAATGTGTCCTTCAAAAATAACTTATGCTTGACTTTGACTTATGGATAAACAGGTAGAAATATTTAGACACACATAAACACCAAACTTGCCTCAATCTGACAGCTCAGCCTAGCAGTGAGAAGCAAGGTGGAAAGAACAGAGAGTTCAGATAAATTCGTTCAGTGGTAAGTAAGGAGACTATACAGACATCTAATTTTCTAGAAAAGGATAAAATTTATGCATAACGATTGGGCTTTTGTTCTCTTTCTACTGCTGACGTCTCACTTAGTAATCGTGTTCATGTCTGAGGGGTGAGAGACCACTTCAGATACCACGTCACCTGTCGCACGAGCCTTAAACAAGCCCGCGTCTCATCCATCCTCTTCCGTAACAATTAGGACTACTGTTAATGCTTTAACTGTCACAGTGTGCTTCCAAAACATTATTTCCATTGAGCCACCTAAGAAATCTGTGAAGTAGACATAACTACCATCCCCAATTTCGGGGGAGAAAACCTGGATTCAGAGAGAATGAATGGTTCTCCCGGGCCAGAGGAATGATGACTCAAATCATGTCTAACTACAAAGCCTCTGGTCTTCCAGGGAACCGCACGCTTCAGAGGAAAGCACAGCAGCCCTTGCCTTTTACCACAAGAGCCTGGGGCAACCAGCAGTCCCACCACTAAATAATCCTTTTTGTCCTAAATGTCCCCAAAAGCTGTTTATCTGGAAAGCTTCACTGAATAAACAAAGCTAAATCTACACACAAAAGGAACATAACTACTCCAGGTTTACTGACTGTATTCTCAGCACCTCTGTACTTGGTTTCACAAATTAGTTTATACTTGCTTTTAATTTGCTTAATAAGTTGTGTTTTAAGCTTTCTTTTTGGTGAGGAAGACTGGCCTGAGCTAACATCTGCTGCCAATCTTCCTCTTTTTTCTTTTTTATCTCCCCAAAGGCCCAGGACATAATTGTATATCCTGGCTGTAAGTCTTTCTAATTCTTTTACATGGAACATCGCAACAGCATGGCTTGATGAGCGGTGCCATGTCCTCGCCCAGGATCCGAACCGGCGAACCCCAGCCCACCGGGCCGGCCCCTTAACAAGTATTTTTCACATGTGCTCTGTCTATCCAAGAAAGCAGAGACCGTGTGGGTCTGTGTTCACAGCTCTACCCCTCAGCACCTGGGACAGTGCTGAGGAGATGCTCAATAACCACCCAGTAAATGAACTCAAGGGCAAGGACCCGGCCTCAGTTTTCACATCGCTTCTGACTACAACCATACAACACTGGGAATTCAAAGAACGCTACTGACTGGCTAGATGCAGAAGGGAACTACATTCAGGTAGAACACAAAGTAAATACCGTTTGTACCTTTTTTCCCCTCTTTCTTCCCCTCAGACCACTTCAATCTCGTTGGTGTCATTGTGACAGCTGGAGAGCCCGAATACACCTGCAACAAGAAAATTTTATAGTGGCTTAAATGTTTAACGTTGTTCCTACAGACAGACTTTACTAGCAGAGGAATTATTTATTTGTTCAATTTTAATGTGAAGAGTTTTACTGATGTAGCTATATCTCATTGATCTGAACTGATTTTATTGTTGGCTTAATGAAGGAACCATGCCTGGGACAGCCTGAAGGACAAGTCCACAGATAGGGCAGGGCCAGGCAGGCCTGGCTCAAATGTTCCCCGCCCTGTGGAGGCCCCAGTCAGAACTAATCCCTCCAGCACTTTGTCTGCAGAGCTATTTCACTGTGTCTGTCATCTCTACATATGCACACAGTAAAGCAGATGATAGTATACCAATTTTCCTCCTTTCTACAAATGCACACATACAAAGAGAAAGTGCAAAGAACAGTATCTTACTAAGTTCATATTTTCTTTGCTGGCTCTCTTCAGTTCACCAATGGCTATAGATTCCGGAGTAGCGTACTTGTTTTTCTTTTCTGACATCATCTGATTTCCCAGTACCTTCCGCTGGTTTAGGAAGAGAAAATATTTGATTTATAAACATCTACTGTAAGTATATTATAGCCAAACTGGCCTTCAAAACTACAGTTTCTTGGGTTAAAAAAGACCCCGGCTTTCTGATAAATTCTCCCATGCCATCTTACACAAGGGAGGCCAAGCATGTTACCAAAAACCGGAAATCATTGCCTTTCTTTAGGTGAACACTTTTCCTCTACATTTAAAAGGGCTGAAACGTTAGAAGCAGTTGTATAGTTGGTGTAAACTAGCTAACACAGGCCAATTACAGTGTGCTTCAGAGACCATAAAAGAAACTCCAGTTACTCACCAGTACAATTTTTTTCCCCAAAGACATGTCGTCTCTGGCAGCTCTTAAGAGTGCCCTCCCCTCTCCTCACCAAGGGTACTTACACTGGGTCCACTCTAAGACTTGCTTCCCTGTCATTTCCTCACACAGGACTGGGGAACTTGGAGAAATTCTGTAAGAATTTCTAATATAGCCACAAGAGAGTAGAGGCCTTCTTAAGAGGGTCACATGGCAGTACTGACATTCAGAGCAAGACTAAAAGCCCTTTCATCTCTAAACGGCTCAGAAGCTGATGTAACTCCCTGTACCAGCTGACAGCGACAAGTCTACCACCTTTGGAGAAATCTCCCTTTTTTCTCCTTAGAGAATAAATTTGACTTCCAACAAGAAGAACATATCAAAACCAGAACATTAAGCTCTACAATATAAATATTAGCAGCAATATTCAGAATATTCTGATATAATAAATCATTTACAGGAGAGGAATTTTTGAGGAAAAAAAGTCTAGCCAAAAAAAGGGATCAAAGCAGGATAGAAATCAAACAGCTAAAACACAGAAATGCTGAAAAAATAAGACCAGTACATCTTCCTTTTGGAAGTCAGCTCTCACCTCAGAGCAAGGAGAGTTGAAGAGGCCAGGAGCCACAGGACCGGCTATAAAGCTTCTAACGAACTTGTTCAAAGACATTCCATTACTCCATCGCTACTGAGCAGAAACTTACATGCACTATTAGCTCAAAAGTCTCCTCATTTATAATGAAAACACTTTACCCTTCTGTTTTCTAAAACTTGTAATATTTATGTTTAAAATGGTCGTTCTAAAATGTCTTATTCTGATAGAATTGTAAGCTCTTTTATAATTCTAACGTTCTAAATTCTCTCTCAGTAAAGAAGATGGCAGCTGCTAAGAGGATACCATATATTTACATTTCAAGCAACAATGCATCTAGAACCAACTGCAGGAGAAGAGCTCGCTATGAAGAGAAAACTATACCCAGCTAACTTCAGTTAAAGAAATATCTGTTTGTCTAACACACAGAGAAACATTTATTTGACTTTAACTTTTTTGGTTATCAATCATCTCTATGAGGGAATGACAGGATTACAAGTAAAATGAACCAAGGATATTCATTTTACTTGCCACGTCTAAGCAGGTGAATAATGTTCTAGGGTTCTAGCAAAGATAATTTTTTTTTAATTGTGGTAAGATATACAGAACACAAAATTTACCATTTTAACCATTTTTAAGTGTACAGTTCAGTGGCATAAGTATAGTCACATTGTTGTGCAACCATCAGCACCATCCATCTCCAAACTTTTTCATCTTCCCAAACAGAAACTCTGTACCCAATAAACAAAAACTCCCAACTTCCTCCACAGCCCTGGTCCCTGACAACCACTATGGTACCTTCTGTCTCTATGACTGACTACTCCAGAGACCTCCCTCCTAAGTGGAATCATGCAGTATTTGCTCTTTTGTATCTAGCTTATTTCACTAGCATGATGTTTTGAAGTTTCATCTATGTTGCAGCATGTATCAGAATTTCTCTCCTTTTTAAGGCTGGATAATCTTCCATTGTGTTCAGATATACGTATTTTGTTTACTGATTCATCCATCAATGAACACTTGGGTAGCCTCTACCTTTTGGCTATTGTAAACAATGCCACTACAAACATGGGTGTACAAATACCTATTCATGTCCCTGCTTTCAATGTTTTGGGATATAAACCCAGAAGTAGAATTCCTGGTTCATATAATAATTCTATTTTTAACTTCTTAAGGAATCATTATACTGTTTTCCATAGTGGTTGCAACATTTTACATTCCCACCA
The DNA here is from genome assembly GCF_041296235.1 of Equus asinus. Lineage (NCBI taxonomy): Eukaryota > Metazoa > Chordata > Mammalia > Perissodactyla > Equidae > Equus > Equus asinus. The sequence continues at coordinate 32,144,347 of NC_091791.1, read as the reverse complement.
ACAGTGCACAAGAGTTCCATCTACCCACATCCTCATCAACACTTGTTATTTTCTGTTTTTTTGATAATAGCCATCCTAGTGGGTGTAAATTGGTATCTCATTGTGGTTTTGACTTGCATTTCCCTAATGATAAGTGATACTGAGCATCTTTATGTGTGCTTATTGGCCATTTGTATATCTTCTTCGGAGAAATGTCTATTTAAGTCCTTTGCACATTTTTTTTTCTCCCCAAAGCCCCAGTACATAGCTGTATATCCTGGTTGTAGGTCATTCTAGTTCTTCTATGTGGGATGTCACCACAGCATGATTTGGTGCACGGTGTGTAGGTCCATGCCCAGGATCAGAAGTGGCAAACCCCAGGCCCCGAAGCAGAGTGTGTGAACTTAACCACTTGGCCACGGGGCTGGCCCCACTTTGCCCATTTTTTAATCAGGCTGTTTTTTCTGCTGTTGTGTAAGAGTTCTTTTTATATTCTGGACATTAACCTCTTACCAGATACATGTTTTACAAATATTTTCTCCTGTTCTGTGGGTTGCCTCTTCACTCTGCTGATAGCAAATGAAATTCTGATGTCAAGCAAACCTAATGTCCCAGAGGCTACTGGCCCTAGTGGGCCAGGATTGAGAGTGAGTTCTAAACTTCTATTAATGATATAAAAAAATTAATGAAAATTAGAGTTAGATGAAGTTGCAACTGCTAATAACTGCAGCTTAAAGAAAAAAATATATATATTACAAGGTAATTTTTTTAGGGCATAATTTTTAATTTTAAGCAAAGAGCTCCTTAATGTTGCTGGATTTATAGATTTTAAAAATGTTAAAACAATTTTAGGGGCCAGCCCCATGACTAAGTGGTTAAGTTCACATGCTCTAGTTCAGAGGCCCAGGGTTTCGCCAGTTTGGATCCTGGGCTCAGACACGGCACCGCTCTTCAAGCCATGCTGAGGTGGTGTCCCACATAGTACAACCAGAGGGACCTACAACTAGAATATACAACCAGAAGGACCCACAACTAAAGTATACACCTAAGTACTGGGGGGCTTTAGGGAGAAGAAGGAGAAAAACAAAAAAGATTGGCAACAGATGTTAGCTCAGGTGCTATTCTTTAACAAAAAAAAAAATTTAAAGAAAAACAGTAGAACCAAGAATAGTGCTAATCTCTCTCCAAGTTAACCAGAACCTTGCCTTAGTTTGTTTACGCCTGGAAAAGTGAACTCCATATCAAGTTATCTACTGCCACCTGATGGCTGTATCCCTTAACTGCAAGTGCAGATGGTCACAGACTGGTAAATTCAATCTGCAGTGATGGCAGCAACAGCACAGAAGTATACATTGCATGTGTTTTAAAAACAAGATTTTTAATGAATTTGATACAAAGGAAGGGAATACAACAGCTGACCAAAATATTAAGTTCACAAAAATTTGAGATACCAAAAACTCATTAGTCTATTAGAAAATCTATTTTCTAACAATTTCCCTTGTTTCTGTCAACTTTCTCACTTCTCCATAACATTATTGCAAATGGCACAAGGAAGTGTGTGGCACAAGGCAGGTTGTGAAGCAAAAGAGCCTGTCTGCTCGGGAGGAGGCTCTGCCTCAGCCCCAGAAGAGAGGAAGGGCCTTCACTGCTTTCATTCCTCACTTCTAACATAGAGCCCCTTCTCCGATTGGAAACACAACAAAATGCTTTGAAAAATAAAAGCTTTTCTAAATTCTATCCTTATCACCTGACACATGAACCCTTTATAGGATCCCAAAGAGTGAAGAAAACGGTTTATGCATAAGAAAAGTCAGATGCTAAGTATTCTTACAGCCAACGCTGAAAACAACAGAACAGCATACTCACCTTAATAAGGCCGCTGAAGGACCGTGACCGGGCCCTCTTCTGTGCCCGGGGAGTACAAGGTTCCTTCTGGGGTGTCTGGGTCGCAGCGTGCTTATTAAACTAAAAGAAAACATACAGAACATTTTGTTCATATTCTCCCATCAGGAGACAGCATTCTGTGACAACCAATAGCTAAGTGTAAATACCCAGAAAAGTCCAGGAAAAAGTGAGTCTGTATATATATGGATTAGCAAGTTGGCAAGCAAATCACAAAGGCAGAAATCATGCTGCCAAAAACAAGTCAAAATTTATTAAATTAGTCTGAGGGTTAATTAAATTAAGTTAAATTAAATAGTGCACACCAAAAAAAAAATGGAATTGGAATCAGATCAAGCTTCTACAATGAGCCCTAACTACCAGTTTATAGCAAATACAGAGGACTGAGGAACATCTTAAATAACACCACAGGGATGCAAAGAGCAAAATCCAGACTGTGAGAGACTAACAATCTGGTCTCTTTCACAAATAAAGTGTAGAGAGAAAGTGAGGGGGAGAGAGAGAATGTGTGTACGGGTGTGTAAATGCAGTGTGGGGTCCTGGATTGGATCCTAAAACAGAAAAAGGATATTAGTGGAAAAACTGGTAAAATCTGGATAAAGTCTGGAATGTTAATAGTGTTGTGACAATATTAATTTCTCAGTTTTGACAATGTCAGTATGAGGAGGGACCAAGTGAAGGGTATGTGGGAATAAGTCTCTGCATTATCTTTGCAATTTTCCTCTAAATCTAAATTATTGCAAATTTAAAAGTTTCTTCAAACAAACAAACCTTGGCAATTTTTTGGGGTGAGGGGAAGGAGAGACAGAAGGAGGCATCTAGTAGATGTATCAACCAAAAAAAAACACCGCATACTCTTTGATCATGCCACTTCTAGGAAGTAATCTGCAATAAAAATACTTACGAACAAAAATCTATGAACTAAAAAATGACCTAATTTCCCCAATATGTCCAGTAGAAGGTGAAGTGTATATACATTAGTTATATATGATAAAATATTATACAACCATTAAAAATGTTTACAGCCTTTCAACGAGAGGGAAAATGCTCATAATATAATGTTAAATGAAAAGGGTAGGATACAAAAAACTGAACATATATTATGATCTCAATTGAGCAAAAAAAAAAATGTGAAATACATATTCACGGAAAGAAACACTAGAAGGAAATACTCTAAAATGTTATCAGTGATTATGTCTGGATAATTATAGGTGATTTCTATTTCCTTCTTTACAGTCTTCTGAAGGTTTGAATATTTCTATGGTGATTATTCATTATTTTTATAATCATAGAAAAAAATCAGGAAATAGAAAGTTATAGTTTCTTCAAAAAGAAACAGCAGTATTTTAAATGTATACAAGGAATTTGCAAGCATGCATGAGAAAATACTTATGCTGTAATGTTTAGTGAAAAAGCCAGAGATAAAAGAAAGTATATGGTATGATCATAACTATGTAAAAATAAATCCATAGGAAAAAGACAGAAAGAAATACCCAAAATGTAACCAGTGGTAGGATGAGTGATTTATTTTCTTCTTATCCTTCTCTATAATTTCCTATTTTTCTAAAAAGAGCAAAAATAATGTTAGTTTTTCCCTTTTTTTTGTTTTTTAAAGATTGGCACCTGAGCTAACATTTGTTGCCAATCTTCTTTTTTTCCTTCTTCTTCTCCCCAAAGCCCCCCAGTACATAGTTGTATATTCTAGTTGTAGGTCCTTCTAATTGTGGCATGTGGGACGCCGCCTCAGCATGGCCTGATGAGAGGTGCCATGTCCGCGCCCAGGATTCAAACTGGTGAAACCCCGGGCCACCAAAGCAGAGTGCGAGAACTTAAAAACTCCACCATGGGGCTGGCCCCACGCTTTGTATTATCTTTCATCCTCAGTGTTCTTGATGAGAGAAGTCACTACACTTGTCCTACCTGAACTGCTGTCTTAGTTTCTACCAAGAATTAAATCACTACACTGCTTTGAATCTGTAATGACACTGAGCCAACACCCTGTAAAATTCCAGTCATAGCACATTCTCAAAGTCACTTCAAAGGGAGTGACAGAAAACTTCCCTGAAAGGGTGTGTCAATTCTTACGAACAGCACAGTTCAACATCTTCTGAGCACTTGTTTATGTCTAGCCCTATGCTTGAGATTAGGTATAAAAAAATAAATAAAATCACAGACTTCTTCCCTCAGGAGAGTGCCAGTTGAATAAGAAGTCAAGAGGCTGACCTGGCCTGCTCACCTAAAATTCAAGAGAGGCTGAGACAACATAAGTTTCCTGAGAAAGAAACTAACCAACCCACCAGGATTTACTCAAGCTACACTTTGAGTTTCAAAATAACAAATGAGAGAGCTAATTTTGCTCCCATAGCTCCAAAATAAACAAACTTAGCCACTAGAATTCCTATTTCCAGTATCAGACCAGGCCCTTGATTTATATGTTTTTGACAAATAAAAATGGAAAGCAATAGGATATAGTGGAGAATATGAGGAAGCCATTTGGTATAAACCTAATTCGGCCTGACCTTGTCTTTTCAAAAGGGCCTGACGGAGGCCGTTGAGCATGCATTGTATATCTGCTTTAGAGATTCCCTATGGCAAGAGCAAAGGCCCTTGAGGTAAAGGTGCAACTTCCCTGCCCCTCCCAACGTTGGCGTCTCCTTAAGGATTAAGCATCTTTCCTTAGGCTAGAAACTGATTGCTGCGCTCACCTGTGACTGCCCAGCTTGAGACAACAGACTTGCCTCCTGCTACGCCCACCAAGATAGCAGACCCACTACCTGCTGTGTCCATCAAGCGCTGTGCAACAGGGCAATCTTGTGACTATTGTGGGAGGGACATTTCAATCATATGTGAAACACCCTGTTTGGGGGTATATAACCACTCTGTGCACCCCACTTCTTTGGTGCCCTTTCTTCCTTCGGGAAGAAAGGCCCCGGGCCATGGTCCTCAGATTTCAGCTCAGAATAAACTCACCCAAATTTTCATTTACAGATTGGTTATGGATTATTTTCGTCAACATTTTCTAACTGCAAACAACTCACTAAGAGCTACCACTTTTGCTCTGCTATGCCAGTCACTTTACAGAGATTACCTCTAATCTTTACAACCATGAGACATGGCATTACAACCTTACAAACAAGAAAATCGAAATTCAAAAAGATTAAGTTATTTCCCAAGAAAATCTGAAGAGTTTAAACTTTGGAGCAATATATTGTACCTGCTGGTTCTCTCAGCAAACTTGGTACATGGCCAAATTAGAGAAACTAACCACACCTGGGTCCTTCCGTTTAACCCTAGAAATGCAAGAGCCCCCACTCCTTTCTCTAGCAGAACAGAGGTACAGAGAGCGCCACAAGGTTCCAGAGACAAATCTCCTTTCCTGGCTGAGCCAAAGCTTGGGCCAATAAGAGCCAAAAAGCAAATAAGATTCTTAACAATATTCTAGAGTGAGTCTACAACCACAATCACATTCCTAAAGCCCTGTCACTGTTCCCCTGCCTTTGGGCACCTGTCTGATAAGCTGTTTCTTCTTTGCTGACTCCGGCATATTGTGAACATGTTGGAACAGCTCTCTCAGTGCCTCTTCCGTACGCTGCTGAGTTTCCTCCTGATGAGAGCAGAAATCTACCTGGTTTCGTTTCTGAAATTTTGCCAGTTGGAAGGACTTAGAATGACAGGAAGCTGTTAGATCAAGATCATCCTAGAGAAAATTTAAAAGAAAAATGAATTAATATATCCTGCCAGCTTTGCTTTCAGATTCCCACAACCCTGGAACAAAAAGGGGAGATGGAGTGGGGAACATGGTATATTCTTATACCCAGGAACAAGAAAAATCTAAATACTATTATCAGATAAAGAAAAACCTGTAATTATAGTGTTTTGGGGTGTAGGGTTTTTTTGGTAAGGAAGATTGGCCCTGAGCTAACATCTGTTACCCATCTTCCTCTTTTATTTATTTTTTTGGCTTGAGGAAGATTGTCGCTAAGTTAACATCTGTGCCAATCTTCCTCTATTTTGTATGTGGGATGCCACCACAGCATGGCTTGATGAGCAGCATGTAGGTCTGCCCCTGGGATCCAAACTCACAAACCCCAGGCCACCAAAGCAGAGCATGTGAACTTAACCACTACACCACCAGGACAGCCCCTATAGACTATCTTAATAGCCCATTCCTATGACCTACCCAGAGAGCCTAAATTCATTCAGAATATCGCCATCAAAAGTTATATTTATAGAAAAGTCCAGTTTTCAAAGCATCTTTTAATCGCAAGTAATTCTCATTGCTATTCTGTGAAGGAAGCAGGGGAAGCAGCATTCCTATTTGATTGAAGAATTGAAGTTAAGCTACAGGTTTAAGTTGTCTACATACTAAAGCGGCAGACCCATCTTGGAGCCCAAGCGCACTGGCTCTTGGCTGGTGCTCTTTCCCACCCTCAGCAACATGATATGACAACTACACGGCAGTGGTAGAACAAAAACAACTCTCTAAGAAAACCCACACTCCAGTTAAACTAGGTGAAATCAAACACTGTTTTCATGGTCACACCAAATATTTGCTGAATGAGAGGTAGAAAGAAACAGGAGCAAGAAAAACAGCATAAGATGAAAGCTTAAGTTTATTTCTAACCAAGACAGACTAAATAAAAATCATCAAAAAGTGCTGGTGAAGTTTTTTAAACTTCTCACTTTTAAAGCTCAATAATCATATGTAACCTTGCTATAAACATCACACATTTGCTTTCTAAGCGCATGTGATCTCAAGTCTTTTAGCTACTTGATAGAGTGTTACCTTACTACTGAACCTGAAATGAGAATGTATTACATAAAATTGTTCTCTTATTACTGTAAGATACTTAATACATCTGCTATTTACAGATTGTTTGTTTATATCATACGTGCTAAGAATGCATACGGGCTTTATGAAAAACCTATCAACAGGGGCTGGCCCCATGGCCGAGTGGTTGAGTTCGCGCGCTCCGCTGCAGGCGGCCCAGTGTTTCGTTGGTTCAAATCCTGGGCGCGGACATGGCACTGCTCGTCAGACCACGCTGAGGCAGCGTCCCACATGCCACAACTAGAAGGACCCACAACGAAGAATATACAACTATGTACCGGGGGGCTTTGGGGAGAAAAAGGAAAAAATAAAAAAAAAAAAAACCTATCAACACACAGTCTGGGCCATCACTCCTATGCAAAGGATACCGTCCACCAGTGGAGCACTTCTGAAAGCAGGCATGGAGACTGTGTGTAGGGGCATTTTTATTTCAACATATCACTTTCTTCTCATTCTTTTTCCTTATCTCAAAATGACTAGATAATTTGAACTATAATATTAAAAACATTTTATTTTCCATGGCTTTACTTTGATTTCACACCTTGTTTTAAAACTCCACCAATCTTAATTAACTCTCTTCTTGTTTGGGCTAAGAGCGATTTCCTATTCTTACCTTTGATGCTTGAGTTCTGGATCCCAAATAGTGCAATCTGGCACATTCACGAATGTAAACAGGAGCCTGGGCAAGATATAAAAGAAAGCCAAGACCAAATAGTTAGTAGGATCTCAAATTCTTTCAAGACACAAGGACAGTGGTTCTCAAAATGACGTGACTGGCAGATTACTTTGGAAAAACAAAAGATCCTCAAAATTCCCTATCCCATAGCTTCCACCAAAAAGATACTCAGCAAATCTGATGGAAAAACTGTGAGATGACTACTGTGGCTGTTGCTGTTTTAAGATTCAAATAAGACATGTATATAGTTAAATGAGCCAGACACAAAAATACAGATATTTGTAGTAATGTTTACATTTGACAAAAACCACCCCCAAAATTCTTACAAATTACAAGTGGTCCCCAAGTTACATTTTAGGATCATTGTACAGAAAATACCATTTAGAATTACTATGGGCTAACAACAGACAGGAAGAATTTAACTTACTGATATATTGTCAAGAAACCTGTAACAAGTACCCTGACACAGTCCCGCTAGAAGTGTGAAATAATACAACCACTATGGAAGAGAATTTGGCAACATCTAAGAAAATTACATTTGCATTTACTCTTTAACCCAGAAATCTCACTTCTGGGGATCCATCCTAAAGACATAACTACAGAAATACAAAACACACCTGGATCAGATTAATTAAAAGGTTGGACACAACCTGAATGTCTATCAATCGGGGACGGGTTGAATGAATTTTTATACATCCATACAGTGCAGAACTAGGCAGTCATTAAAAACCAAAGAAGAGGGATCGGGCCAGTGGTGCAGTGGTTAAGTTTGCACACTCCGCATTGGTGGCCTGGGGTTCATGGGTTTGAATCCCGGGCACAGACCCACACAGTGCCCATCAAGCAATGCTGCGGCAACATCCCACATATAAAGTGGAGGAAGACTGGCATAGATGTTAGCTCAGGGCTAATCTTCCTCACAAAAAAAAAAAAAAGGAAGGGAAAGAGGGAGGGAGGGAAGAAACACTTTATGAACTGACATGGAGTAATTTCCAGATCTACTGTTGAGTGAGAAAAGTTACAAAACAGTATATAAAGTACTTGTGTAAGAAAGAAGAAGAAATAAGAATATACACACATTTATTTGTTTTTACAAAAATAAACACTAAGAAAATAAACCAGAAAATAATGAAAATGGTTAGAGAAGAACTGAGATTTCTCTAAGTACACCTTTTTTGTGTGGTTTTGACTTTTCAACCATTTAAATATACTACAGATTCAAACAGTAAAATTAAATCCAAAAGGAAAAAAGGGCAAACTCTAAAATTGAACACAAACAGAAAAAAAAGAACATATCTGTATAGCAAATTGAGAATAAAAGCACAGAGGAAGGAATTATTTCACCTAACTTTTGAAAACTATTCTGACTCTACATCCTTAGCGAGGTATAGTCAAAGGGAAAAGGACCTACAGGGAAGTCTTCAACTCCCATCAGCAGTTTGTACAGGTTTACTGTGAGTAGTAACAGCCGTATTATTTTGAAACCAATTTATGTATATTGTAGGATAAAGCAAACAACATATATAAATGCTATGAAAATCTGGAAATTGCAATGTGAGGAAAAAAGAGATACAAATATAAAGAAGAAAAAGCTCTGTAATGTTAAATCTAAACTGGAAATAATATGAACTGATGATTTCTTGTTAAAAAGTTTTAATCTACTTCCTCGCTCTCAAAGAGCCTACACACCATGACACTCCAGAAACAATGAGTATACCTAGAGTTAAAAAACCAAGGCTGCCTGGAGAAAATAACTGATCCCAGGTCCAGGGCAGAGGAAGAACAGAGGGAGGTGAGGACCTTTTACGCCAGAAAGGAAACACCCAAAGACTAATGGAGTCCCGTCAAAAAGTCACAGCAGGAACCAGCTGGCAAGGGCAATCACTGGCCAAATCTGGGACAACATGAACATCAAAACTAATAACTGAAACTAACTAACACTGTGAATAACTAAAAATCCATGAGTCTATAGAAATACTCAAAAAAAAAAGGAGAATGAGACAGAGAAACGGAAAGCTCTTCTCCAACACAGAACATCGGCTAATAAAGATTACAGAACAGGATCAGAAAACCACTATTTTGTAATACTCAGTGTAGTCACAGATTCCAGCAGGATTATCAACGGATGTTAAAACCATTATATTAGGCAATCCCCCTGCAGGTTCCTTACTAATTGCAAAGGGAAAACTGTGCCTTTATAATTGAGACTCGGCAGTTAGCAAAATTAGCGCAACTAGGAATGAGACAATGTGGCGTTCTGTGCCTCCTGATGCGATGCATTATGATATACACAAACCCGAAGTATCTTTGCCCAAACTGCTTAACATGAATCTAATCAAGCCTCTAGACCCAACTTCCAGTTCACAGGAACCACATAAAAGGAGAGAGAGGAACAAGTTAAATGACCTTGAAAAAACAATAAGATAAATCTAGAATGTGGAATATTCTACAACACAATTGGCTTGAACACTTCAACAAATCAATGACATGAAGTAAAAGCAGAATGAGTGTTCCAGGTTAAAAGCAGCATAATAATCAAAAGCAATACATAAAATTCAATTAGCTTATTTTTTTAAAAAAAGCAGCTATGAAATACATTCTTAGGACAAATGGAGAAATTCAAATATGTATTGAATATTAGCAGATAGGAAATTCTTACTAATTTTCTTAGATGTGATAATGCTATTGTGACTATTTGGACAATATTCTTATTCTTATGAGATTCATGCTTAAGTATTTAGGGTGAAGTATCATGATGTCTGCAAATTACTGTCAATAGTTCAACCAAAAATAAAGTATGAATACAGAGAGAGACAAAGCTGAACATCTGCTGAATCTAAGAGTTCTATGAGTATTCAGTGTTTCACTCAACTTTTCTCTATATTTGAAAATTTTCATAATAAAGTTTTTAAAAAAGAGTCTCATGGCAAAGACATTATATCTATAGTTTAATTTTTAACTTGAAAACCTATAAAGTAGAGCTTAAGACTCTACTACTTACTCTACTTTAAGAAAATTCCTTCAAACAAGAACATGACAGAACCCATGCCACCTATTCTATAAATTAAAAAAAACAGCTCTGCCCCAAAAAGATACTATAGCTGAAGGGATACCCAGCAAGGGAGCCAGTAGCATATTGGTTTGAATGAAAATTTGAGGGTCTTAAGCATTATACAATTCATAGGGAAACAACAAAAAGACTTCCCAGATACAGTGGGAAGTGGCCTTAACTGTATATATAAGTCCCTAGGATAAGATGTTTTGCAGCGAGATAAAACCAGACTTGGTCAGAGAGTACCGAACACAACTACAACTAGTTAAGAGGAATTCTAGAAAAAATGGAAGAGCAGGGAAAAAAAACACAAAGAACACAGAACGAGGCAACACAGGATGCGGATTAAGGAGGTGAAAATTCCACCCAAAGAAGCCTGAGAATAAGAAGACACAACAAAGCACAAGAACAAACAAATCTGAGGTTTGGGGCTGGCCTCATGGCCTAGTGGTTAAGTTCAGCACACTCCTCTTTGGCGGCCCAGGTTCAGTTCCCGGGAGTGTACCAACACTCTCGTTAGTGGCCATGTTGTGGCAGTGACCCACATACAAAATAAAGGAAGACTGGCAACAGATGTTAGCTCAGGGCAAATCTTCTTCAGGGAAAAAAAAAAAAATCTGGGGTAAAACAGGACCCCAGAATAACTGAGAGAGCACATTGAGCAATCAAGCATTCTTCATCCAGGGGAAAAGCTCACGGAAGAACCTAATCAGCCAGTGTGGGTGAAGCAGGTGCCCACACAGACAACAGTTCTGACCCAAATCCAAAGAGAAGAGACCTGAGACCAAAATAAATCTCCAAAACATTCTTTCTCTCCTTTAGAGATCAACAGAGACTCAAAGAGTGCTCACACTAGCCTGGACACACAGATAAAGTAGCAACAAGAATTAAACCCCAAGCTGAAGGAGGGATCTGTAGAAGAGAAAGGAAAAGCAAAAACAGAATGTTTGAAAGAGTCTAATTATTAGAACTCGTACCCAGCTAAATTACATCTAGGAGACTGAACTCGTTTCCTCTCTAAGGTCTGTACAATCAGTGCTCTCAAAACCCTCCACAGTGAAATGTCATCTTACACGGTAAAAGGACTTTGCTGGTGTGATTAAGTTAAGGACCTTGCAATGGGGAGATTATGGTAGGTTATCCCATTGAGTCCAATATAATCACAGGGGTCCTTAGAAGAGACCCTTTCCCAGCTGTGATCAGACAGAAATGTGACTACGGAAGAAGAGTCAGACAGACACAACACTAACGTACTTGAAGATGGAGGAAGGAGGCCAGGAGCCAAGGAATATGGGAAACCTCCAGAAGCTGGAAAAGCAAGTAAACAGATTCTCTCCTAGAACATTCAGAAAGGAATGCAGCCCTGCCAACATCTTGATTTTAGCCCAGTGAGACTCATGTTAGACTTCTACAGCATCGTTCAGATAATAAATTTGTGTTAAGTCACTTAAAAAAAAATCCTTCACAGTGAAGTACATTTCATTGTATACTTGCACTGTGTACACACGACAATGGCAAGGGAGAAAGGGCTCAGCTCTCACAGAAACTTTGAGGTGCGGGGAGATCTCTGAGATCCCCCTCTCTTTTAACTTGAGGGTGGTGGCTATGAACAGTTAGCCCCATATCAACAGCAAGAGGAGAACTCAAAGGAAGGAGAGAGCTCTTAGGAACTGCACCTAGAAACCCACCATTTTGATTCACAACTCCTACAGGTAAACGCCTTACTCTCCATACTCACCACTCCTCTCTACTTAGCTCCCATAAATCCATGCTTGCTTTGGAACCAGTTCTTCCCCAAAACAGGAAGTATACAAAGAACTGGTTTGAAAGATATTTGTTCATCACCAAAACCCTTCTTTCTCCTGTTGCCCTTTGTCTACTGCTCTAATTCACCTGTCTAGATATTGACCTCTTTTGACCACATCTTTGGCCTGGGCACCCAAACCCATGACACATCCCTGACCCTTTGTTTTCCAGCCTACTAAGCCAAAAACCATGAAATGAAAATTTCTAATTTCTGGACTCTGGAGCACTTCCCACCCTGTGGTGGATTAATCCTAGGGTGGCCTCCATGTTCACACCCTAAGTAATCCCCTCTTCTTAAGTGTGGGTGGGACTTGTGACTTGCTTCTAACCAATAGAATACTAGTGACTGAATGTCATTCTTGTGATGATTAGGTTGCACTATATGGCCAAGGTGGTGGGATGGCACAACCATGATTAGATTATGATTTACATATATACATATTATACATATATGTATGTATATATAATATACATATTATACATATTATTATACACACACATATATATATATGGCTTCATCTTCATCTTGTTAGCACACACTAGAGAATCAAGATGCTCCGATGCGAGAGCAGAGACAAATTGAGGGAAAAACTGTTAAATAAAAAAGAACCACAACTAGCTGGAGCAACTAGGCAAGAAAAAGAAATAAAAAACATCCAAATCAGAAAGGAAGAAGTAAAATTATCTCTGTTTGTAGATGATATGATCTTATATGCAAAAAGCCCTAAAGATTTCACAGAAAAATTGTTAGAACTGATAAATTCAGCAAAGTAGCAGGATACAACGTCAACAGACAAAATCAGTTGTAATTCTATACAATAACAATCCAAAAAGAAAATTAAGACAACAACGCCACTTACAATAGCATCAAAAAGGATAAAATACTTAGGAACTAACTGTGAAAAGTGAAAGACTTGTACAATGACAACTACAAAACAGTGCTGAAAGAAATTAAAGAAGACCTAAATAAATGGAAAGACATCCCATGTGCATGGATTGGAAGACTTACTATTGCTAAGATGTCAATACTACCCAAAGTAATCTACAGATTCAGTGTAATCTCTTATCAAAATCCCAACAACAGCTTTTGAAGAAATAGAAAAATCCATCCTAAAATTCATACGGAATCTCAAGAAAGCCACAAACAGCCAAACAATCCTAAAAAAGAAGAACAAAGCTGGGGGCCTCACATTTCCTGATTTCAAAACTTACTACAAACCTACAGTAACGAAAACAGTGTGGCACTGCCTAAAGACAAACATAGACCAATGGAAGAGAATAGAGTCCAGAAAGCAACCCTCACAAATATGGCCAAATGATTTTTGACAAGGGTGCCAAGACTATACAATGGGGAAATGACAGTCTTTTCAACAAATGGTGCTGGTTAAACTGGATATCCACATGCAAAAGAATTAAGTTAGACGCTTACCTAACACCATATACAAAGATTAACTCAAAATGGATTCATGACCTAAATGTAAGACATAAAACTCTTAGAAGAAAGCATAGGGCAAAATCTTCACATCTGATTTGGCAATGATTTCTTGCATATGACACCAAAGGCACAGGCACCAAAAGAAAAAAATAGATAAATGAGACTTCAGGAAAATTTTTAAATTTTCTGCATCAAGACACTATCAATAGAGTAAAAAGGCAACCCACAGAATGGGAGGAAATATTTGCAGATCATATATTTGATAAGGGATTAATATTCAGAGAATATGTAAAGAACTCCTACAACTCAACAACTAAAAAACAACAACCCAAAGAAGATATGCAAATAGGCAGAAAGCACATGAAATGATGTTCAACATCACTAATCATTAGGAAAATGCAAATCAAAACTATAATGAGATACCACCTTACACCAATTAGCATAGGTATTATCAAAAAAAACCCTCAAAAACACAATAACAAGTGCCAGCAAGGATGTGAAGAAATAGGAAGACTTGTGCACTGTTGGTGGGAACGTAAGATGGTACAGTGACTGTGGAAAATAGTATGGCAGTTCCTCAGAAAATTAAAAATAGAACTACCATAGGATCCAGCACTTCCACTTCTGGGTATGTATGCAAAAGAACTTAAGGAGAGTCTCGAAGACATATTTGTAGACCCATGTTCATAGTAGCATTATTCACAAGAGCTAAAATGTGAAAGCAACTCAAGTGTCCTTGACAGATGAACAGATAAGCAAAAAGTGGTATACACATAGAATGGAATATCACTTCGCATTAAAAAGGAAGGAAATTCTGACATATGCTACAACATGGATGAACCTTGAAAACATTATGCTAAGTGAAATAAGCTAATCACAAAAAGACAAATTCTTTATGACTCCATTTCTATAAGGTACTTTAGAGTAGTCAAAAATCAGAGACAGAAAGCAGAATGGTGGCTGCCAGGGCCAAGGGGGAAGGGGGGATGGGGAGCTACTGTTTAATGGGTATAGTTCCAATTTTGCAAAATGAAAAGAGTTTGGAGATGGATGATGGTGATTGTTGCTCACCAACACGAATGTAATTTATGTTACTGAACACTTAAAAATGGTTAAGATGGTAAATTTTGTCATGTGTCACCACAATAAAAAAAAGGAACCAGAAATGGATGGTCTTAAAAATTCTCAGCCTTTTCAAATGGCAAAAGATGCTAAAATGAAGAAATTCAAGATCAGGAAAGTGCACTCTAAAGAAAAGGACAAGGCTATGACTGTGTAACCTTTTGCTAAAATCTTAGAAATATCAAAAGGTCAGAATACTCAGGCATTCCAAGCGCCCTTTCAAGAGAGTAACAGTGTGCCTCACAGACCCGCTCAGTCAAAGCAGAGGGCCTCTAGGAAGCATACAGGCATTGTCCCTCAGTCTTCTCAGTAAGAGACCAAGGTAGAGAAGGTTTTATCCCCCAGAAGATTTGTATGTGTGGCTATTGTCTTTTCAAACTAATGGAGTAAAACTCACAGAAGACCCACAAAGTTCTTGAGAAAATTATGTTGGCAGAAACACTATTAATTTGGACTAAAAGGGACAAAGAGTACAAAATAAACAAGGCTGTCAGACCCTCAAAATTCCACTGGCAGGAAGCAGGCAGGATAAAACTACTCAGCTGCCAACATATGCTGCCTTTCATGAAAAAGCAGGGTGACTCAGGGTAGAGCCCTACTCCACCTCCAGGTGCCTTCCTATTCCTCCCCACCTTGCTTGTTCCTTCTGGGTAGTGCCACTGTCCAACTGGTTTCCAGTCCCAGTCAGGGCCTTTCCTATCCGGGCATCTTTAAAGCCCTGCTGAGGATCCCACTTGCGCCAGCCTCTCTGTCCAGTTATCACCCAAACCCCATCCGTTACTTACCTTAAACAGTTTCTGGGAGTGTTTAATCATAAAAGCCATCCCATTGTTTAACTTTGTGATATTCTCTTGAAGGTCATTTGCAGTGACCTATTCAGAGGAAAAGAAACCAAAAAGGGGGAATTAAGAGGTAGGAAGCAGAAGGCAAATACTTCATTGATTTACCAATAAGCTTATTTTTTCAAATGTATGATAGTTTCTATCCCTAAGAAAGGTGACTCTAATCCAATGTTTAATTCTGGAAAGGCTTTTTGGTTCCACAGGTTTCCACTGGATATGATATAATCTAGCAAGAACCATGCATCCCTGAACTGACCAGGAAATCTCTGAGAACCAATCTCTATTTCCTAATTCTGCTCGTGAGCTAGACATGCACACAGAGTTGCTCAAGAAGATCTAGTTTGGGAAAAGGGGCAGGAAGAACACAATCTGTACCAACCACCAAGGACACTGCCTCTTGAGAGAAACTAGAGCTTCTCCAAAGACAAGAGAGAACTGACACTACTAACTCATACCAGAGGTGACATCTCTTTCTTTTTTTTTTTGTTTTCTGTTTGTTTGTTTGTTTTTTAAAGATTTTATTTTTTTCCTTTTTCTCCTCAAAGCCCCCCGGTACATAGTTGTATATTCTTCATTGTGGGTCCTTCTAGTTGTGGCATGTGGGACGCTGCCTCAGTGTGGTTTGATGAGCAGTGCCACATCCACACCCAGGATTCGAACCAACGAAACACTGGGCCACCTGCAGCGGAGCGCGTGAACTTAACCACTCGGCCACGGGGCCAGCCCCTGTTTGTTTGTTTTTGAGGAAGATTAGCTCTGAGCTAACTACTGCCAATCCTCCTCTTTTTGCTGAGGAAGACTGGCTCTGAGCTAACATCCATGCCCATCTTCCTCCACTTTAAACATGGGACACCTACCACAGCATGGCTTTTGCCAAGCAGTGCCATGTCCGCACCCGGGATCCGAACCACCAAACCCTGGGCCACCGAGAAGCCGAACGTGCGCACTTAACCGCTGCACCACCGGGCCGACCCCTGACACCTCTTTCTTAAAAACACAGTCAAGGTCATTGATTCCTTTCTCTTGTTCCTCCTGCCTCTTCAGCATCTCTACTAACCCACAGCCCTCAACCTCAACACATACCCATTACCTAATGTTCGTTTTTACCAAGACCTCTGAAACACTTCCCTTTACAGGCACACACTACTCTCCCCTTTTTCAGTCTCAGTCACTTGGTTCTAAACTTCTTTCTTTATGAGGCTTGATCCTCTTAATATGGACAGATGTAGCTGTGTCCTTTGCTTCTCACGCCACCCTCCACCCTCCACCCTCCACCCACCTTTCTCTAGGCAGAGGCTCTTCCTGGCCCAGACTGTTATATATTTTTTCACTCATTATTTGTGAGGTAAAATGTTCCAAAAGACCTCTCTCCTTTACCTTCCTTTTCTCATTTCCTGTACTCCCCAAAATCTTTTATAAGTCACCATATCCTATCTATTTCTGTTATCTTCCCAACAACCTTGTCAAGTAAGTGGGAAAGGTCCTATTATGCCCAGTTCACAGAGGAGGAGCCTAAGCATAGAAAGGGTAAAGGACACAGGTAACGGCTGGTCTGCAGCTTCCAAATGAGGTATCCTGACTCCCAATTCCATCATACAGTAAATCTATATCATGGATGAACAGGAATATGAAGCTATGTGCCTCCAAGTCAAGAATTAGTTCAAAAGACTTTAGATAATTTATTTCTCATGTAAGTTACTGAGAAGGCCATGGTTTCAGTAATAAGCTTTATCCAAGGAGAGAATATCTAGAGGAAATAGAAAAGTTAGGACAAGGCAGGATTGCTCTATGTGTCATCTTATCTAAAAGCTTAGTGACATTATCCTATAAGATCATACAGCTCTAGTTTAAATTTATACCATGCAATCTTCAGAAATCAATTTGATTTCCCAAGAAGGCTTTCGTGTTAAGAAAGAATTCACAGTGATGAGCCAAAATGAGTATCCTAGTTTATTTAGTAGCTATAATTTTCCACTGAGAGTTTCCACTAACAAATTGCCATTCCGGTTTATCAGAGATTGATTTCTAAGTGAGGTTAACAGGAATGGGCCCCCTTAGGTTTGATGACTCTTAAATGAACTAATAACGTAAGTTTCTAACCTTGTAAAGCTGACGACTAGACCTTGGACTCTTGATAACCTCACCAAGGGCCATAGGATGCAGCCCAGCCCAAGAAAACCACACAGTCCTTGCTCTTCCCTTCAACACTCACATTTTTTGGCCACAGGACGTGGGGAGCAAACATAAGGGCAAGGTTATAGGCAGACATCTTATTCTTGTCTTGTTTCTTTGCTGTCTGGTACAGGAGATCAAGCAGTAACTTCAGCAAGTTACGATTGGGCGGAGGGAGGATGAGGAAGAGCAACTGAAGAGCCTCAATTTGCCGCTCCTTATCTGGTACATTGGTCTTGTTTCCTTTATCATCAAACTGCATCAAATCTTGAGGACCAAAGAGATGATTGAAAAGGAGAAAGAAAATACAAGCAAGAAAAGTCAATACTCCTACTATTATCCTCCCCGCAACTCTCATCAAAGACAGGAAAAGAAAGAATCAGGCATAAACAGAGATTAAAGCAAAATACAATAACAAAATAATGCCAATATGATTCAATAATAAAAAGATAAAAACTCCAGTCAAAAATGGGCAAAAGACTTGAATAAACATTTTTCCAAAGAAGATATACAAATGGCCAATAAGCATTTGTATACTCAGTATCGTTAGCTATAAGAGAAACGTAAATCACAATCACAATGAGATACTACCTCATAATCACTAGTATGAGCTAATCAAAAAGACTGACAGTAACCAGTGTTGGCAAGAATGCTGAGAAAATTAAACCCTCCTACACTGCTGGTGGGGATGTGAAAATGGCGCAACCACTTTGGAAAACAGTTTGGCAGTTCCTCAAAAAGTTAAAACATAGAGCTATATGAGCCAGCAATTCCACTTCTAGGTACATATCCAAGAGAAATGAAAACATGTCCACACATATCTTTAATAACGCCACACCCTTCACTTTTCCTCACCCAGGTATTTTATTGCTAAAAGAAATATGAGAGTGAGTTATGCCCTGATAACAGGATGATCCAGGCAGCTCCTCGTGGAGTCAGAATCCTTGTTTCTCCCCTAACAGGCTACACAGGTTGCCAATAAAAACAGTCCTGTGAATAATCAAAATTTCAAAAGACACTGATGACCATTTGGATATAATTCATACAGACCTGAACACGATTACAGTGTGTTTTTAGCTGTTTAACTTCAATAATAATTCCCGTTTAGGGAAGGCAAGTAATATTTCTAGAAACTGCTCCCTGTTAATATGAAATTGAAAACAAAAATCCCTTCCAGTTATCAGCAAGGCCTATCAAATGCTACAGCTGTGCCACACCTCAATATGACCTCAAAGAACAGTGACTCACAGGGTGGAGGAGGGGAGGATTTCAAGTACTGTACTCAATTGTCTCAACAGGAAAGCAAGCAGCACAGGCACCCTTCACGTTAACCCTTCTAAAAAGAACTTATCAATATCTTCCATATATTTTTCAAACATCCAACAACCTTATTTCTCGCTAAAATAATTATAGAGTATATAACATTCTGGTACTATTTACTCATTTGTATCATCTAGATTGTTAGTGAAAGTACTAAAAAATAATCCAATCTTATTAAATTTTAGAAATTCAAAACTAGGGGTTTTTTTAAGTAGTAAAAATTATTTAAAAGAAAAAACCTTATTCTTATTTTTCTTAAAATTAGAAGCAAGAGGAAAATGCTCAAGGGCAGAAAACTAAGTAAATGCAGTACAGATTTTGATGCTGTGTGCACTTAGAGCCTAGAGAAGCGTAACAGCTGTGCAATTTAAGAATGAATTCCCTACCACACAGGCATAAAGGAGAATGAGAAACTATTTATGAGCTGAAAATGGAACATTCTCCAGGATACATTAAGTGAAAAAGGCAAACCACAGAACCATGTATATAATACCCTACCATTACATAAAAAGAGAGAGAAGGAATATACGTAAGTGTTTGTAAGTGTATAAAATTCTCTGGAAGGATACATTAGAAATCAATAGCATTGGTTGCCTCTGGGAAGAAAAACTGAGTGCTGGGAAACAGGGGTGGGAGAGAGGCTTTCACTGTATACTCTTTTGACCCTTTTGAATTTTGATCCATACAAATGTATTGCCTATTTAGAAAACGAATAAAATTATTTTTAAAAAAACAAATATCCAAGAACAGACATGATCTCAACTGAGGCATAATAATACTTAGCAAAAGCCCCAAACCAAGGCAAATGTACCAAACCCGTAACCATCTCACGTATGTGAATCAATCCAGTGAAAAGCATACACTTATTGAGCAACTAAAATGTTCAAAGCACATGCTAGGTTCCATCAGGAATACAAAAATAAATAAAACCCAGACTTTAGCTTCAAAGAAGCCTACTCAGCAAGAAAAGTATTTGATTAAATCAAACTTAAGAGGCCAATACTTATGAGTACCCAGAGAGCCCAGAAATATCACGTCTTAACCAATATTAGTAGAAGTATTGTGGTGGGTTACAAACAACAGAAAATTCCAAATGACTTTACTAAGTTGACAGAAATGTATTTCCATCTTTTAACCTCCTATACTCACCAGCAATCTTGAGGTGTGCATGAAAATGTTTATGCGTCAGCAGGGGCTCAGGTAACTCTCCTAGAAACATCTTCAGCAAGGTGGCAACATCATTTGAGTGAAACTCCCCTGATTCCAAGTCAATATCAGTTCCATTATTGAGAGCATCCCTTAAAATCTGCTGTCGGACACTATTCCCTGGTACTCTAAACAAACCCTCCACTCGCAAGTCTGTTTAGCATGGAAGAAAAACAGAGGACATGCAAAAAAGAGAAATTATCATTAAAATAAGTCTCTAGAAGACTACTTTACACTTGAAAGATCCTTTACAAAGACCTTGAAGGAGGTTTTTGCCTTTTCTCCCAGAGTAGGTTAGAACCTGCTGACCCCTGAGGAGACAAATCTGAACAACCCTGAGCACCTGCAGATCTCCCAGACTAAGAGATGGTCCACCCAGGGCTCGTTCACCTCCTGAGCCACATCTGGAGACTGGATCTAATCTAAACAATGGTTAGAATGAGCTAGAAAAACAAGTTGGAAGAAAAGTCCAATCTCCCTGAAGACTCCTTCCCTTTGGTCATCCCAGCCTTTGTACGGCGGGGGCTGAGTTCCTCTCTGGAGGTTTGTTGCTCCTGTACACGGTGTCCCAGCCCAAAATGAATCTAGAGTCTCCGCATTGCCCCAGGAATTAGACCTCTAACTTGTCAGATCACCTTTCAGTCTAAGAGATTCCCAGAAGCTTAGGGTCATCCCAAGTAAACTTCCCTCCCAACTAGGTCCTAAGCTAATCTAAGGGGATAAAAAAGATGGGACATATAGTTTTGGTTTGATCTGGAAGAAGCGTGAGAGTTCATGTTTTCAGCTTAGGTGCATATTTATCTTTGTATAGCCCCTTAGGGAATCCAAGTTCAAATGCCTACAGGGCCAGACAGCTAACAGTAAATGAATGAATGGGAACCATAACAAACTGAAGAGCGCATACCTGTGCTCCAGCGGACCATGTCCAAGTAGCGACCAGGCTCAAGGATGCTAAATCTTCCTATGATCCAGAGAAACTGAAAACCTGGACTTTCTCCATTTTAAAACACTGATAGCTAATTTTATTTTTAATTTAATCCTTTGCCAACTAAACAAAACATGACTGTAGATGACTTAAGCCTTTAAGCTGTCAGTTTGCAACTTCTGCTCTAGCTCCTAGCATAATGTCCCACACAGACTAAGCCATAAATAAGTGTTAGCATTGAATTTATCAAGGCATTACATAAAGCCACACGTTTCTCATACACTCAGCTGTGCCAAGCACTTAGAGCAATGACATAACCAGAATGACTACCAAACAATGAAACAGGAATTAAGTGAAGAGTGTATTTTAATCATAGAATTCTAAAGATGAAAAGTATCTCTGGTGATAAATTACTCTCCCTTGAGTAAATGCTATGATTCTTTAGGGACAATGTACTTTTCCAGAAGAAATGTCTCTCTGAGTCAAGGGAAAACATGATTTCACAGACACTATCTAACGTATATACATCTTTGAGAGTATAAAACAAACTAATACATGAGATAAAATTTAAAAGGACACATATTTAGAAACACGCTACCTGAAATTATCACTGATTAGTGTCTTTGTTGATGGTTATTGGCGCCTACCAACTCAAAGATGTTAGCTCTCAAAAGAAAACTGACATTCATTAACAAAGAACGACAACAATTCGAGTAGTCTTACTTTTGTGCAGATATTCAATCAGTTGGTATATCTGGGCAATGCCTTCCTCCGTCAGGGGGGATCCAAATACTACTCCTTTTTCTAAAAAAAAAAACATACGATAGGACAGAGCTATATTTTCCACAAATAGTTCAAAATCAGCATACTGGACACCCTCAAGCATCCTATGTTACAGGTCAGCACATGTTTTCACGGAGCCAGTAAACAAAAACCTCAGAGCTGGAAGCACACCAGGAAATGCAATCAGAACAACTCGCAATCAACTCTCTGCAAGGTTATTATTAGACTGTAGGTTCCTTGAAGGCAAAGATCATCTTATTTAAGTCTAATATCTAGAATGTTCATATTTTATTTAGAAACAATCAAAAACCAGAACTTGGAGACATGACTGTGAAAGCATGACAGATTATCCACTAGAGTTGGTACACGGTCTGATCTGTTACAACGTTTAAACTTTTTTGCTACCTTAATGATTTCCCTATATTTAATAAAATAAAACTGTACCTCTTTAATATCTTAACAGCACTGCTACAATTTATTTTCTGGGAAGGCTTTCTTTGGGTGATTCATAGGTATCTGCCTTATCAAAGCATGCCATGGAATGAAAATATTTGAAAACTACTGCAATAAAAAATGTTTAAACTTTCTTTATTGTACTCTCCAGCTGTGAAACTTTGTTTTTTTTAATACTATTTTAGTACAGTATTAATAGGGCATAAAAATCAAGGTGTCCCTGACAACCACCTAAACTAATGATGTCATCTCTCAGGGATTGATATCTTTGCTTTAATTTATCTATTTTTATAATTTTTACTAGTATTACTTAAGGTTTTACTACTTAAGAAAATGACAAAAAATGCTTTCCGGTAATAGCAACTCCTCAGTGAACGTGCAGACGTTAAGAGTGAAGCCCAGGCAGCAGCTGGGACCTGCCCGCCCTTCACAGACACAACTCCTACCCTTCCGTTTGTGAGACATTAGAGACCGGAAGAATCCTGACGCTGGGCCAGCCCCTCCAGGCAACTTAAGGTCCACTTCTCCCATCAGCTGAGCCAGCTCAGTTCCAGGTAAGTCAATGAGCCTTGTGATATTGCTGACCACCAACTCGGTGAAGACCTCCGGCTTCTCATGTCGGAGTTTCTCCACAAAAAAGTCAGGATTGAAGATAATGGGCTGACCTCGAAGGGAAGAGTCATTGCAGATAACAAAATTGCAGATGGCATCACTGAAAAAAATGGAACAGAAGAATCTTTAGGGGACCATTTTTGTATGTGTTTCTCATACTCTTTCAACCATACAATTATCCAGTCTTTCTGTGGGTTAATCTATATGTTGGCCTTTTGAAAAACCTAATCCCTAATCTGCTAACTGCACAAAAGAAGATAATTTGGGCTTGTTGCTGTTTAAGTTAGACCAACCTAATACTCAGGAATTTAGTTTAAAGACAAGACACCAAATAGGCTCTATGATTTGACCTGAACTTGCCTCTTCATTTCAGGCATACACTACAGGAAGATATAGATCCTTACAGCCTCCCAAGTCGAACAGTATATTAGACTTGGTAGCCACCTGGACCACACTTCCTTATTGAAACAGTCAAGCTCTGAATCATTACTGTTAAAAACTTGTAAGACATCAGACCCGCAGCTGTTCCCCCTGTGCTACCAGCAATGGGTAATCAT
Organism: Equus asinus; assembly: GCF_041296235.1. Taxonomy (NCBI): domain Eukaryota; kingdom Metazoa; phylum Chordata; class Mammalia; order Perissodactyla; family Equidae; genus Equus; species Equus asinus. Next base: position 32,120,674 of record NC_091791.1, on the reverse strand, counting down.
TGGGTTAAGGCCTTCTTGAGAACACAACCAGTATTACACAGTACTGCCCATGCAGTGAGCCACTGCTGACAACACCACATTCAGGCCAGTCTCAAATGCCACAGAAACCATGTGACAGTAAGCATCAAACTATTTAGGAGCTAAAACTATATCTAAATAGTGTAATCGACATTTTTGAAGACATTACTCTACCCACAGGGTTCCTTTCCCTAACGCAGGCAGGTGTCTCCTTCCAATGAGGCCCGTTTAACTGAGCCAGGCGCCCTTGGATTCTCTTCCTCCTAACCAAAAAGCCTTCACCGAAATGGAAGACACTTGGGGTACAAAAAACAGATAGCAATCCTGCCTTGCCCAGGTCCAGAAATAGGCTTCATTTTAAAATCCTTCAATTCTGGATGCCTCTGGCCCATCATATAAGTCCAACCTTTGCTCAAACAGGTTCTTCTCTGTAGGGCCCTCGGAAAAATTCTGTATTTTGCCTCTAATTTTACTCTTCTATCACTGACCAATACTAAGCAGACACGTTCTGTTGGCCCCTGCTCTTAGCTGGTTTTCCACTCCTAAAGTGCTTGGGCTATACTCCTAGCAAAGCTCCTGGACTCTCAAAAGTATTTTCTTCCTTATTCTTTGTTTCCTAATGCCTAACTACTATACTCCTTTTTACTTTTAACTATGTGAGATATAAGAACTGTGTTATTCCATTTCTTGTAGCAGATACATCACCTCTTGTTTGTATCCATTATTAATTATCTCTAATGGCTTGTTCTAATCCTTATTACATAAACAGTCATCTATTACATAACCGACCAGTAGGTATAACACAAGCCAGAAAGGACAAGTCACCACATCTGTTAGGCAAAGTCGAAATTAACCTGACTCATACAAGCATTCCCACAACAAAAACAATCACAACTTAAAAGCCTTCCATGACCCCTACATACCAAAGCAGTGTTACAGGAAAAGTAATGGCTCAAAATATTAAATATAACTAATCTATAACACACTTTGCCAACACTACATGGACGATTTTTAACAATGGTAAAATGAAAACAAGGCATGGGTAAACTTCAAAGTTCATCTCTACTTCCTTGAAAAATTATTACATCATTTTAATCAACAGCTCAAATCTTCAGTTGGTGGCTACTAAATTTCTTCTTTTCTCTAAAATGATAATATATTATCACATATACTGAGATTCACATAAAAATTAAAAATTATGAATGTGTGTTCTCAAGTCAAAAAGTCATTAAAAAGAACTTAAAATGTTTGTCTACTCAACCTTTTTAACCACTAAGATAGGTTATTTTTCCTGGATAAATTTAAAGATTATTCTATAAACCAATTAAAATAAATAGCAACTTCATCCTAAACCACAGACGAAGCCTCTTTTTTTTTTTGATGTCAGCTTATTTCAGTCAAAAAACAAGAGTCAATATAAAACTATTATTTATAATCACTGCCAATGAGAAATTACTACTCTACTGAGAGCGCCAGAAAATCATGAAATGTGTTAGCACCTAAAGAGTCATAATTTACTGGGTCTAAACTATCATTTTATGGACTCCACATCCCTTTTAATTCTGAAAGACAGATTTCAGATCAAATTAGTTCTAACACATAAATGTTCACAATTAGCATCCGTTATATTCCTGAAATAGAAACACATACACATAAGTAAACTCCAGATCTTTATATTATTAATATTCAGAGCAAGACTCAGCTAAGGTTCTAAAATACACATCACAGTTGACCCTCTGGCACTAAACTGGATCAAATACGCAAGTGAGAAAGGAGCTGGAAGCACAAAGCACTGGCTCCCTTGTTTCTAAACACAAGCCTTTCCACCTGGCCATCACCTCCAAACCGCTCTCTTCTAAACAGGCAGAACAGGTAGAAGAGTAAGTTAGTTCAAGTCTGCCCTATCTATTCACAAGAAATACAAGAAAAAGAGACATTGGGAGTCCTCACACAAGTAATAAGCAATCTGTTTCTTTTCCCCTTCTGCTTTCTCTCCCCTTCCTTCTCATGATCATTCACTCTTGTTTTGCCTCACTTTAATTTCTTTAACCTAGTTCTTTATTTTCCTCTTCCTCACTTTTTCTGAGCAGACCATCTGGTAAGACAAGATATAATAGAGAGAAATGGTTAAAAAAGAAGTCAAATAAGGAGTGATAGGGCACGTGTGTACGGTGACAGATGGTAATTAGTCTTTGGGTGGTGAACATGATATAGTATATACAGAAATCGAAATACAATGATGTACACCTGAAATTTGTAGAATGTTATAAACCAATGTTACCTCAGTAACAAGAAAAGAAAAATATATATATTAAAAAAACAGAAGCGGAAGATGAGAGATGGAAAAGACAGACAGTGGGTTATGTTTTTAAATTATCCCCACATCACAAAGCCTGCTAATCCCTTTCTACAGAATACACAACACCACAATGTAAAGCTGAGAATATCACGGAACATGGTTAAGAACTTAAGACTCCTAGGACTGAAAAAAAAAATACTATGTTTAAACAAAAACAACTTCCTACTCTACAGTATCTTATTTTAAAACAAACTCTAAGTTTGCTCAAGTTCAAGAAAAATAAATAAATTTCTTACATAAGTGCTGAAAGCTTCTGATGAGGCATTGGTAAATCGAAGAGACAGGAAAAAAGCTTTCTCCTTGTTTGCTGTGTTGTTTCCTGACCCATCATAGCCTACACAAATTCCAGGCGTGTTAGAGGACACAAGGGCACATTATGGAGCCTGAAATGCAGTACTTATTAGGACTCTAAGCACTCATCTGCAAGCAGGAACAAAACAGAAATAAAAAACTGGACCAGTTAATTTTATTTGCCACCGTGCAGATGAAGCTCAACAGTAGTCTCCCATCACACTGAAAGTTATATTAGACAAAACAACCACATAATGCAAGACAGTAAGGACAAGTCATTTTATAACATGGAAGAAAAGGTGATCCCTATCTCACATCACACACAAAAACTAAATTCCAGGGGCCGGCCCAGTGGCATAGAGGTTAAGTTCATATGCTCTGCTTTGGCGGCCTGGGATTCACAGGTTCAGATCCCAGGCGCAGACCTACATACTGCTTATCAAGCCATGCTGCGGCAAGCATCCCATATATAAAATAGAGAAAGACTGGCACAGATGTTAGCTCAGGGCCAATCTTCCTCAGCAAAAAGAGGAGGATTGGCAGAGGATTTTAGCTCAGGGCTAATCTTCCTCAACAAAAACAAATAAACAAATAAATTCCAGACAGAATAAAGATCTAAATATGAAGAGCTAAATTTTAAAAAGTTTAGAAAACAGAATAGAAGAACAAATTAACGAGGCAGAGGAAAGGTTTCTTAAACAAGACATAAAAAGCACAATCCACAAAGATTGATACATTTAACTAAATTAAAATTTAAAATGTACAACAAATGACATTTTAAACAGAGTTCGTAAAAAATGAAGTCACAATGCCTCTGGAGAGAGGAACTGGATGAAAGGACAGACGTGGGAGAGAAACTTTTCACTGTATGCTCTTTTGTATTTTCTGCATTTTTGATTCATGTGAACATACTACCCATTCATAAATAAATAATAAACAAATTTAAAACTTTAAAATAATAAAAGATAAGCCATAAACTGGAAAAAGAACATTTCTCATGCATATAAAAGAATTAATATTCAGAATTTATCAGTATGCCTGAAATTTACAAGATAAATACACTCAACTCAAAGAAAATTAGTCAAGGGGCCAGCCCCTGGCCGAGTGGTTAAGTTCACACACTCTGCTTCAGCAGTCCAGGGTTTCACCAGTTCGAACCCTGGGTGCGGACATGGCACCGCTCATCAAGCCACGCTGAGGCGGCGTCCCACATGCCACAACTAGAAGGACCCACAACTAAAAAAAATATACAACTATGTACCAGGGGGCTTTGGGAGAAAAAGGAAAAATAAAATAGTAAAAAAAAAAGAAAAGAAAATTAGTCAAAGGACATGGACATAGAAGTAATTCATAGAAGAGGCAGCCTAAATGACTAATAAACACAAAAAGAATCTCAACTTTAGAAGTTATAAGGGTAAAGCAAATTGAAAAATGGTATCTTTCCCCATCAGTCATTTTGGCAAAAACTATAGATTCCAGCAATATCTTTTTATTCCTAGTTTGCTAAGGGTAATTTATTTATTTATTCACAATCATGAGTCAGTTTTTAATTTTACCAAATTTTTGTGTGCCTCTATTGGTGATCATATGATTTTTCTCCTTTATTTTGTTAATGTGGTGAATGGCACTGATTAATGTTAAACCAACTTTACATTTACAGAATAAACCCAATGTTGTTATGATGTATTATCATTTTTATATATTGCTGAATTTGGTTTTCTAATAGTTTAAGTTTCTCCATATACATTTATAAGTAAGATTGTCATGGAATTGTCCTTTCTTCTTTTTTTTTTTTTGGTGAGGAAGATTGACCCTGAGCTAACATCTGTTGCCAATCTTCCTTTTTCTTTTTTCTTTTCTCCCCAAAGCCCCAGTACATAGTTGTATATCCTAGTTGTAGGTCATTCAAGTTCTTCTATGTGGGATGCCACCACAGCATGGCTTAACGAGCAGTGCATAGGTCTGCACCCAGGATCCGAACCAGAGAACCCCAGGTCACCAAAGCGGAGCGCAGGAACTCAACCACTTGGCCACAGGGCTAGCCTTGGAATTGTCCTTTCTTGTCTTGATTAGGTTTTATATCAAGGCTGTGCAGGCCTTAGAAAGTTAGTTGGGGACTGTGTCTTATTTTTCTGTTTTCTGGAAAAGTTTATGTGACATTGGTGTTATTTCTTCTTCAAATGTTTGATCAAATTGACTGATGAAGCCATTTGGACCTAGAGTTTTCTTTGTGAGAAGATTTTTAATGATATATTCAATTTATTCTGTGTTATAGGACTACTCAAATTTTCTATTTCTTCTTGTATTAATTTTGGTTAAGTTGTATATTTCTAGGAATTTGTCTATTTCACATAAATTTCCAACTTTATTGGCATAAACTTGTTTATAATATCCTCTCAGGAACTTTTTAACATGTCCAAGTTCCATAGTGATATCCTCTCTTTGTTCCTGATATTGGTAATTCATGTTTTCTCTCTTTTTTCATTTATGAATCTTAGAGGTTTATCAATTTTATTAGCTTTGTCAAGTTCCAGCTTTTAATTTTGTTGAATCCCTCTATTACATGTTTGTTGTTTATTTCATTAATTTCTGCTCTTATCTTTATTACTTCCTTTCTTCTACTTTCTTTACTGGATTCAGAAAAAAAAGTGGCACTACAAATCAGTGGGGAATGGATGACCTTTCACTAAATGCACTGGGACACTTGGACATCTACAGGGGGAAAAAATAAAAATTGACACGTATCTCACACTATATGCAAAGATCAATTCCAGGTAAATTGTAGATCTAAAGGTAAATAGCAAAAAAATAAATCCACTATAAAGTAATATAGAAGAACATATTCTTGAACTCAGGGTGGGTAAATAATTTTTAAATAACACAAAAATATTAACCACAAGGGCTGGCCCTGTGGCCGAGTGGTTAAGTTCGCGTGCTCCGCTGCAGGCGGCCCAGTGTTTCCTTGGTTTGAATCCTGGGCGCAGACAGGGCACTCCTCATCAAACCACGCTGAGGCAGCGTCCCACATGCCACAACTAGAAGGACCCACAAGGAAGAATATACAACTATGTACTGGGGGGCTTTGGGGAGAAAAAGGAAAAAAATTAAAAAATCTTTAAAAAAAAAATATTAACCATAAAGAAAAATATTAATCCTTTTAACTTCATTAAAATAAGAACTTGTATTTATCAAAAGACACCATTAAGAAAGTGAAAAAGCAAGGCAGAGTGGGAAAATACATCTGCAATATGTATGGCAAAAAAAAGGTTCATATTCTGAATATATTAAGAATTCCTACTAATCAATAAAAACCCAGTAGAAAACTGGGCATGAGATTTCAATAAAATTTCATAACAAAGGATAACCAAATGGATAATATATTCATGAAAAAACTGCTCAATGTCATTAAACATCAAGGAAACAAATTAAAAAGCAATAACATGCTATTATCTAACAGAATGACTAAAATTAAAAAGTTTGACAATGGCAAGGCTTAGAGAAAGTAGCAGCAACTCTTTTATACTGAGTAATGGGGCAATAAATGGGGCTATAAATAATGGGGCTATAAATAGGTACAACCATTTTGGAAAACTGGTTTTACCTACCAAAGTTGAATGAAAGTGTACCCTATCACCCAGCAATACTAAAACATGCCTAACCTCTGTAGCCATGTGTGCACCAAAAATCACAAACAAGAATGTTCACCGAAACATTAATTTTTAAAGAGCCAAAATTGGAAGCAAAACATCTAGCAGAATGGTTTAAAAAACTGACATATTTTACAGCAATGAAAATGGACAAACTCCAGTTATATGAATTTCACATATAATGGTGAGCAAAAGAAGTCTCTCACACACACACACACAGACTACTACTGATCATATAATGCCATTTATATCAAATTTAAAAACAGAAAAAGTTACAGTGTTTAGAGATACTTGCTAAGTGGCAAAACTGTAAAGAGAAGCAAAGATGTATTCCAGGATAACGGTTACCTTCAGGGGTTAGTGATTAAGAGGAGGCAAGAGGGCAGGAGGAGGTTTCTAGGGTGCTAGCAAAGTTCTTGTGATAAATCACTGAGCTGTGGGACAAAGGGAGGGATTCATTTGAAGTAAATATGGCAAATATTAAGATTTGTTGAAGCTGGGTGATCGTAAAAGAGTATCGACTATATTATTCTGCATATTTGTAGTAGAATATATTATTCTACATATTTGCATGTATAATCAACATCTTTCATGACAAAATGTTTTTAAGAAATCAAGTAGTTTTGACTTAAATCTTGCTATAGTGATGTAAATATGAAAATCAAAGTATATAAAAATGTTTGCCTAGATGAACAAAACCAGGAGAATTAGTAGTCAGGTATGTAGGCATACAGAGACAGCAAGGGCGCCAGTACTTAAATGCATAGACTAAGCAACTATCCCCAAGAGTAATAGAGGCAAGACCCACCCCTCAAAAAGGATAATTTTTATAACCTACTTATAGTCTGCAATGATTACTTTTGCCACTAGATGGAAATCTACATGTAAGGTGATATGCTTAGTGAAAGAACTGGAAACCGAATCCACAGCTGAAAAATCAATTACAGAAAAATGAAATGCAAGTGATTTTCAGGCATGTGGAACCCATGAATCTGCAAAATTCAAGGCAGTGGGAAAAAAAACCCCTGTATCCTGCAGATGTATCTTTTGGCTGACTACTACCAAAACTGCATACCCACAGAACTAAATGTTTCCTCCCTAGTGAATTGCTTAACTTGATTTGTTCTCCAAGAACCACAATCTTGGCAACATCTATCAAAATATGAGCTATATTTAAAGTTGTCTAAACCTGACTTACCACCGTGAGAGAAGTATGCTGTCTTACTACTTTTTCAACCCTCAGGCTCTGAAACCAGGCTTTAAATGTGTCAGTTTATTGGACAGCTGTTAGATAGGAATACATACAAGTATTAAACAAGAGGCTGGTATCCTCCCTTTTTCTACATATCAAACTTATCAAACTTAAACTGGTATCATGAAAGTTATACATAAAGAGAAAGGACAAAACAGGCCTCATGTGCCCAAGCTGGCAGACTTGTTCTTTTTTATACCAGAAACAGTTCAAAGCTAATAAACAATATCACAAGATTTCAGGGAATAATATCCAATTTCTTAGACAAAAATTTTTAAACATTTACTCTAAGGTCTGCCCTTAAGAGTAGCTGTCCAAGGTTTTGTAATATGGACCTCATCTCTAATTTAGCCTCCACTAGTCTGCAAAAATGTATTTGGCCCCTATGTTTGATCTCAACTTGGAACTAATTTCAAACTACTACAGCAACTTGATTTGAATTAAACTGACAAACTATCCATGAAAGAATTTCTGATTGCTTACCTTCTTTCTTAACCTAAACATTTTTAGAAACCTGACCTAAGATTTTGCCCTACTGTATGACAATATAATGTTCTCAGTCAAGAAGGCTAATTATACTTCCTCAAGAGTATCAATAATGCAAACTTACTGACATATATTTACTTGTCAATTTTCATCCTTTTGGGTGTCACAAGAATTGGTATTAATTCTGTTGCTGCCACCTCCCTTTATTTTTCTCTCCCAGGAGGGTATACAATGGGAAGAAAATTTACTAGTATTAGAAAAGATCAAAATTCCCTATTTATTTGGAGAAAGTTCTATAGGATGCTTCTCTGACAATACAATGTCTGTCTTATCTAAAAGCTGTTTACTGCTTAAAAAAATATAGTCAAGGGGGTGGTGATGTCAGCAACACGTCAGAGTGAGCTCACGTTGGACTCTCTCCCCTCCAAATTACAACCAAAAGGAGCAACCGCATTCCAACAAAAAAATCCTAATAGCACAGAAATCATCAGAGACTCACAGCAGCCAAACAATGGAGGGCGGAGAGGCTGGAGCCAACCTCGGAGGAGCTGAACAGGGTAAGAGAGAACTTCGCTCCCTCCCTCAGAGACTGGGATCACTGCTGCGGGTGAGGGAAGGAGTGGGGGAGGGGCCGTGCATCTGCAGGATAGTCCAGGACTCCTACCGCCTGTGCAGTGGAAACCCTCTAACCTGGAAAGCTTTCACGTGGGGGAACCCCAGCAAGCCAGGGCCCCAGGAAACCAGAGAGGGAGAGCTGATTTGAATCCAGGTCTGCACACGAGAGAAAGTGCCCCTCTGCCCCCAACCCATGCTGCCTGCCACCATCATGGCTGAAGGCGGAGGGCTCAGAACACACCGCTCTCGAGGCCCATCTAGTGGCAATAGGCTGTAACTGCAACCGAATAATAGCATCGTGCACAAAAACCACTCCTCTACCATCCAGCAATTCATAAAAGCTCCAGACCAGAAGGAAAACAATAAAAACATAGAAGTATGTCCTGAGGACTTGGAAATAGGTAAACTAAGTGAAAATGAATTCAGAATAGTTATCATCAAAAAACTCAATGAGGTAAAGGGAAATATAGGGAAACAAGTCAATGAGTTCTGGAGTTACTTCACAAAAGAGATTGAAACTATAAAGAAGAATCAATCAGAAATACTAGAGATGAAAAATACAACGGATCAGATAAAACAGAATATGGATTCCCTGAATGACCGTGTAGACACCATAGAGGAGCAAATTAGCATGATCGAAGATAGACAGGTTGAATGGCTCCAGACAGAGGAAGAAAGAGAACTAAGAATTTAAAAAACTGAAGAAAATCTCCAAGAAATAGCCAACTCAATGAGAAAATGCAACTTAAGAATCATCAGTATTCCCGAGGGTGTGGAAAGGAAGAAGGAGCAGAAAGTGTGCTCAATGAAATAATAGCAGAGAACTTCCCAAATCTAGGGATTGAGAGAGAAACGTGTGTGGAGGAACCTTTCAGATCTCCTAGATTTGTCAATGTAAAAAGACCTACGGCAAGGCATATAGTAGTAAAAATGGCAAAAATGAATGACAAAGAAAGAATACTCAGGGCAACAAGGCAGAAGAAAATAACCTACAAAGGAACCCCTATCAGACTTTCAGCAGATTTCTCTACAGAAACCTTACAAGCTAGAAGAGATTGGAATGACATATTCAAAACTTTAAAGGATAAAAATCTTCAGCCAAGAATACTCTATGCAGCAAAAATATCCTTCAGATATGAGGGAGAAATTAAATCTTTTCCAGACAAACAAAAGCTAAGGGATTTCATAGCCACAAGACCCACCCACCCCACCCCCCATCCCCCCGACAAGAAATCTTCAAGAAGGCCCTCATACCTGAAAAACAGAAAGAAAAGGGAGAAAGGGGTCACAAAACACAGAGTAGGGAGACAAATAGAATCAGAATAGGATAGCAAATATTCAACTATAGCATTAGGATAAAGGGAAGGAAATCACCAAAGCAAAGACAATCTTATCACTCTAACCACAAACTCACAACACAAGTTGGAATAAGAGATGAAAATAATAATTTAGAAGGGGAGGTGGGAGGGGACTGAATCAGTTTAGGCTAAGGAAGTAAGAGGCCACCAGAAAATGGACTATTTATGCATGAGATTCTGAATACAAATTTCAGGGTAGCCACTAAACTGAAAAACAGAACAGAGACACAAAACATAAATAAGGAAAAAAGCTAAGAAATCCAGCATAAGAAATTGCAGAAGTCAATGGGTAGGCTAAAACACACAGGACGAGAAACAAAGGAAATGCAGGAAAACCGGAAAACAAGCGACAGAATTATAGCATTAAGCCCTCATGCATCAATAATCACCCTCGAGGTAAACGGATTGAACTCTCCAATAAAAAGACACAGTGGCAACACAGATTAAAGAGCAAGATCCAACAATCTGTTGTCTCCAGTAAACACACCTCAGCTCCAAAGACAAACACAGGCTCAGAGTGAAGGGGTGGAAAACAATACTCCAAGCTAATAGCAAACAAAAGAAAGCAGGTGTCACAATACTTATATCAGACAAAACAGACTTCAAGATAAGGCAGGTAAAGAGAGACACAGAGGGACATTATATAATGATCAAAGGGACACTTCATCAAGGAGAAATAATGCTTATAAATGTCTATGCACCCAACACAGGAGCACCAAAGTTCATAAAGCAACTGTTAACAAACCTAAAAGAAGATATCAAAAATCACACAATAATAGTAGGTGACCTCAACACCCCACTCACATTAATGGACAAATCATCCAGACAGAAAATAAACAAGGAAACAGTGGAGCTAAACAAAAAGCTAAAACAGTTGGACTTAATAGACATATATAGAACACTTCATCCAAAACCAACAGAATACACATTCTTCTCAAGCACGCATGGAAAATTCTCAAGGATAGACCATATGTTAGGAAATAAGGCAAGCCTCAACAAATTTAAAAAAACTGAAGTAATAACAGGCATCTTCTCCGATCATAATGCTATACAGCTAGAAATTAATTACAAGAAAAAAGCTGAGAAAGGCACAAAGATGTGGAGACTAAACAATATGCTATTGAACAAGCAATGGGTCATTGAAGAAATTAAAGAAGAAATCAAAAAATACCTGGAGACAAATGAAAATGATAACATGCCATACCAACTCATATGGGATACAGCAAAAGCTGTATTAAGAGGGAAATTCATCACAATACAGGCACATCTTAACAAACAAGAAAAATCCCAAATAAGCAATCTTAAACTACACCTAACTGAATTAGAGAAAGAAGAACAAACAAAGCCTAAAGTCAGCAGGAGAGAAATAATAAAAATCAGAGCAGGAATAAATGCGATTGAAACAAAAAAAAGCAGTAGAAAGGATCAATGAAACAGAGCTGGTTTTTTAAGAAGATACACAAAACTGACAAACCCCTAGCCAGACTTATGAAGAAAAAAAGAGAGAAAGTGCAAATAAACAAAATCAGAAATGAAAAAGGAGAAATAACAACAGACTCTGCAGAAATACAACGGATTATATGAGAATACTATGAAAAACCATATGCCAACAAAATGGATAACCTAGACTAAATGGATCAATTCTTAGACTCCTACAATCTCCCAAAGCTTAGTCAAGAAAAAGCAGACAATTTGAACAGACCAATCACAAGGAAAGAGATTGAAACAGCCATCAAAAGCATCCCAAAGAATAAAACCCCAGGACCAGATGGCTTTCCTGGGGAATTCTACCAAACTTTCAGAAAGGATTTAATACCTATCCTTTCCAAGCTATTCCAAAAAATTAGGGAGGATGGAACACTTCCTAACACATTCTACGAGGCCAACATCACACTGATACCAAAGCCTGACAAGGACAGCACAAAAAAGGAGAACTACAGGCCAATATCGCTGATAAACACAGATGCAAAAATTCTCAACAAAATTTTGGCAACCAGAATTCAGCAATTCATCAAAAGGATCATACACCATGATCAAGTGGAATTCATACCAGGGGCACAGGGATGGTTCAACATCCACAAATCAATCAACATGATACACCACATCAACAAATTGAGGAATAAAAACCACATGATAATCTCAATAGATGCAGAGAAAGCATTTGAAAAGATCCAACAGCCATTTATGATAAAAACTCTGAACAAAATGGGGATAGAAGGGAACTACCTCAACATAACAAAGGCCATATGTGACAAACCCATAGCCAACATCATACTCAATGGGCAAAAACTGAGTGCCATCCCCCTGAAAACAGGAATGAGACAAGGATGCCCTCTATCACCACTCTTATTTAACATAGTACTGGAGATTTTGGCCAGAGCAATTAGGCCAGAAAAAGGAATAAAAGGAATCCAAATAGGGAGGGAAGAAGTGAAACTCTCGCTGTTTGCAGACGACATGATCTTATATATAGAAAACCCCAAAGAATCCATTGGAAAACTTTTAGAAATAATCAACAACTACTGCAAAGTTGCAGGGTATAAAATCAATTTACATAAATCAGTAGCATTTCTATACTCTAATAATGAACTAACAGAAAAAGAACTCAAGAACACTATACCATTCACAATTGCAACAAAAAGAATAAAATACCTGGGGGTGAATTTAACTAAGGAAGTGAAAGACCTATACAACAAAAACTACAAGGCTTTTCTGAAAGAAATGGATGACAACATAAAGAGATGGAAAGACATTCCACGTACATGGATTGGAAGAATAAACATAGTTAAAATGTCCATTCTACCTAAAGGAATCTACAGATTCAACAGAATCCCAATCAGAATCCCAATAACATTCTTTACAGAAATAGAACAAAGAATCCTAAAATTCATATGGGGCAACAAAAGACCAATAACATTCTTTACAGAAATAGAACAAAGAATCCTAAAATTCATATGGGGCAACAAAAGACCCCGAATTGCTAAAGCAATCCTGAGAAAAAAGAACAAAGCTGGAGGCATCACAACCCCTGACTTCAAAACATACTACAAAGCTACAGTAATCAAAACAGCATGGTACTGGTACAAAAACAGGTGCACAGATCAATGGAACAGAATTGAAAGCCCAGAAATAAAACCACACATCTATGGACAGCTTATCTTTGACAAAGGAGCTGAGGGCCTACAATGGAGAAAAGAAAGTCTTTTCAACAAATGGTGCTGGGAAAACTGGAAAATTCCTCATATGAGTGGAGGAAACTGAAATTGACCATTCTTTCTCACCATTCACCAAAATAAACTCAAAATGGATCAAAGACCTAAAGGTAAGACCTGAAACCATAAGGCTTCTAGAAGAAAACGTAGGCAGTACACTCTTTGACATCAATATTAAAAGGATCTTTTCGGACACCCTATCTTCTCAGACAAGGGAAACAATAGTAAGAATAAACAAATGGGACTTCATCATACTAAAGAGCTTCTTCAAGGCAAAGGAAAACAGGATTAAAACAAAAAAAAAACCCACTAACTGGGAAAAAATATTTGCAAGTCATACATCTGACAAAGGGTTAATATATATAATATATAAAGAACTCATACAACTCAACAACAAAAACTCAAACAACCTGATCAAAAAACGAGCAGGAGACATGAACAGACATTTCTCCAAAGAAGATATACGGATGGCCAATAGGCACATGAAAAGATGTTCATCATCGCTGATCACCAGGGACACGCAAATCAAAACTACACTAAGATATCACCTTACACTCTTTAGAATGACAAAAATAACCAAAACAGAAAGTAACAAATGTTGGAGAGGTTGTGGAGAAAAGGGAACCCTCATACACTGCTGGTGGGAATGCAAACTGGTGCAACCACTATGGAAAACAGTGTGGAGATTCCTCAAAAAATTAAAAATAGAAATACCATATGATCCAGCTATCCCACTACTGGGTATCTACCCAAAGAACTCGAAGTCAGCAATTCCAAAAGTCCCATGCACCCCAACATTCACTGCAGCATTATTTACAATAGCCAAGATGTGGAAGCAACCTAAGAGCCCATCAACTGATGATTGGATAAAGAAGATGTGGTATATATATATACAATGGAATACCACCCAGCTGTAAAAAAGAACAAAATTGTCCCATTTGCAACAACGTGGATGGACCTTGAAGGAATTATGTTAAGTGAAATAAGCCAGATAGAGAAGGACAATCTCTGTATGACTCCACTCATATGAGGAATTTAAAAATGTAGATAAAGAGAACAGATTAGTGGCTACCAGGGGAAAGGTGGGGGGTGGGCACAAAGGGTGAAGGGGTGCACCTACAACAGGACTGACAAACAATAATGTACAACTGAAACTTCACAAGATTGTAACCTATCATTAACTCAATAAAAATTAAATTAAAAAAAAAAAATATATATATATATAGTCAAGGGGCCGGCCCAGTGGTGCAGCGGTTAAGTTCGTATGTTCTGCTTTGCGGCCCAGGGTTTGCCAGTTTGGATCCTCGGTGTGGATGTGGCACCGCTTGTCGAGCCACACGGTGGCAGGCATCCCACGTAGAAAGTAGAGGAAGATAGGCACAGATGTTAGCTCAGGGCCAGTCTTCCTCAGCAAAAAAGAGGAGGAGTGGCAGCAGACGTTAACTCAGGGCTAATCTTCCCCCCCCAAAAAAAATATATATATAGTCAAATCTTCAGGAGACTCTCTTTTTCTACAGACTTTAAATGCCATGAGCCTCAGGCAATTAAAACACAAAGTACTTCTATGTATGATCAGATTAGGTTCCAAAAGACTACTTCTAAATCCATTTGTTCCAAAGTCCAGAGTGATACTAACCAAGACATAGCGAATGCTTTTGTTCTGGCACGTGACTTGTTCATATCTACACAAGTTCACATATAGAAAATTCTTAAGAAAAGAACTTCTATACCTTAGTCAATATTCTATGAACCTAATCATAAGTCTTCATCAACTAGCATAAGAAGGTGAATTGCTTTTCTAAGACACATGGTAGCCAAACAAGAAATCACAGGCTCTCAGGTGTCATTTAAAATCAAACTAACCACGATCTACTGAGTGCTTTGTAATTTAAAAAATTCTAAGGTATAGGGACAAGAAACTAAGGTAAGTCTCCAGCCTCCAGAAGCTTAAAATTCATTAAGCACTACAAGATTTTATTTATTTATTTTTCCACCACCTCTATTTTCAAAAATACAAGTAGCCAATTCTGGTGCAATTAGCACACGGGCACCTAGGAGGCCCAATGAGATGACTTTGAAAAGTAGGTTGCAGACAGTTTTTGTTTTATTTCATTTGCATACACATGCTAGACTTTTAAGAGTCACTATTTTAAAGAGATCTTTGAGCATTTGCTAAAACTCCTTTGAAACTGGAAGCAATTGCGAGACTTTTTTCACTGTAGTAAATCGCAAGCAACCTCCACTTTGGGGAAACACAATACACTTTCCCACTCACAGTCTAAATGACACCAACTGTTGAGATGATGTGATACTGAAAAGATGACATTGTAATATACGTGATTTTATGGTGCATGAAGTATATAATATTTTGAAATGAAGTTTTCAAAAATTTAAATATTCCAATTTCTTTTCAACACTTTTATTTCTCAACACCTAAGAAGAATCTATTGTGCCGGTTAAAGTCTTTCCGCTTTAATAAAATTTAGGCTTTAACCTCTGTACAATCTTAATGCATCTACCCAATATTCAAATTTTCAATGAACATTATTAACACAATGATGTAAGTGTATGTTTCATACTGGTGGACTTATTTTTAATATTTAAGAGCCACATTTATTTGATAAAAAACACAGATTGTGGGGCCAGCCCGGTGGCTTAGTGGTTAAGTTTGTGCATTCCGCTGCGTTGGCCCAGGGTTTCGTCGGTTTGGATCCTGGGTGCCAACATGGCACCACTCGTCAGGCCAGGCTGAGGCAGCGTCTCACACGCTACAACTGGAAGGACCTGCAACTAAGATATACAACTATGTGCTGGGGGAATTTGGGAAGACAAGGCAGGCAAAACAAAAAAGATTGGCAACAGTTGTTAGCTCAGATGCTAATCTTTAAAAAAAGAAAAAAAAAAAAGATTGAGAAATGACTGATTTCTTGCTTAGGGTCATCCCAACAACTGAATCTGAGTGAACAGCAGAACTAACTGACTGAGAGAGCTTGGTGACAAGGACAGCTGCCACACAAAGACCCTCCCAAAGAAAACAGAATAAAGCAGACCTTGTTACTTGAGTGAAAAAACTATGATTGCAACCAACGCAGGGATTGTAGGGATTCCAAAATTGAGAAAGCTGATAAATAGACTTAAGTATACAAAAGCTAGCCATACTTCAAAGGGCTGCTTAAAGCGCACGTAGTGATCTCCCATTAAAGTATAAAGGACTTTCTTGGATAGCAGAAAATATTTAATGATAATGTCAATATAATGTTACTAAATAATATTACTGTATACTTTCTTGATTTCTGATCTCCCCTTAATTCTTAGTTTCCTGCTATTTGGTAAGTTTTTCTTTATTTTCCTTGTTACTACTTACTTCATTTTATTTTTATAATTCTGTTCAGCATGAAATGAAAACAAGTGAACTTTTTCATTATATAATCCCAATGTCATTCTTTAGTTATAGTTTCTAAATTAATGAGGTTTCCCCCTCCCCAAAGGTATAATTAAAACATATATAGCAAAAGTAGCTGTCATTATAGTGGCATGCAATTACAAATTTAATATTAAGAACTATGTGATTTCTACATTTCATTCATGAATTCTTTTTTTCTTTTTATTGATACTGTTAGAACCCAGCTGAGACACCCTTATCTCTAATCAGATGACATTATTTTAAAGCATGTCAAACAAGGTTTTATTTCTTCATTACAACACATTTCAGAAACTTGGACAAAGATCAACCAAAACGTTTTAATTTTCTATGGTGAAAAATGAAAAGAAAAAAAAAGTGGGATCATATAATTAGGACTATTTTTGAAGTGGATGTAACTTCATATGGTACGTTGGACAACATTTTCCATTAAATTGAAGGAAAGTTTATCTGTTATAGATTGGCTCAGATCATTATTATATCTTCTGTAATCTTACTGAGTCCCAAGAAATTAGTTTTATGCTATGTAATTCACTCTGGCCAGTAAGCAAAAGAAATAAAGCCCAAAGTTAATTAAATTTATTTGAAACTGATCTGTATGCCTTTAAAGGAAGCATGTCATGTTCACATTTGTGAATATAAACAATATTTTAATTGTGTATTAATTTTTCAAAAGCTCAACGGTTAATACTACACCATAACTAAACTCAGCTGGCAGGAGACTGAATTTTTCTGTGGTTGTAACTGTTTCATTCCTGCAGTAACAAAAAACTGGTGTCTAGCTTTCAGGTAATAGTTCAGCTTGGCAAATCACGTCTATTTAATTTGGTAACCAATATTGTTATTTATTATGTTTTCATCTTATTATCTTAAAAGCTAAGGTTTTATACAGTGCTACAGGTATGAATTTGATACTAACACATTTCCCATTATAAAATGCACTGTCATTGAACCACTCTATATTTGAATATTTATAACATAGATCACAAACCTGTGAGCATCTGACACAATTATTCTTTTTTTCGCCCACTGCATCTCTTCTTTTTTTTCCTTTTCCCCAAAGCCCCCCAGTACATAGTTGTATATTCTAGCTGTGAGTGCCTCTGGTTGTGCTATGTGGGACACCGCCCCAGCATGGCTTGATGAGCGGTGCCATGTCCTCACCTGGGATCTAAACTGGCGAAACCCTGGGCCACCAAAGCAGAGCGCACAAACTTAACCACTCAGCCACGGCGCCAGCCTCTAGTTCTATTCTTAATTACAGAAAAGAACACGGTTTTCCTACAAGCTTTTTAAGTAGTTGCTAAAGACCATAACACAAAAGATGATGCAAGATCATTAACTGCCATGTGCAGGTACAGACAATAAAAGCTCTGAGAAATCAGAAGTAGAAGAGAAACTCACCCATATACAAGAGTTGAGATTTGAGGTAGGCCTTAAAGACAAGCAGGGTTTGGACAGTGAAAAAGAAAAGAAGATAAGTAGTTCTTAAATAAGGGGGCTTTTCCTGTTTGGTTGGTTTTTTAGGAAACATAAAATGTTTTCTCTACACATTAGAGGCAAGCCCTTTTCAAAACATAACCTTAAACAAAGGGGGGTGTACCGGGGAGTCAGGAGACAGTGTAGCAGACACCTGGTGTTTGTTCTACCCAAATCTGTTTTCCTCCTTTCTCTGGTAATAGCAGCCCTATTTTCTTTGGGGCAAGAACCTCTTCCCATCTTTTAACCTATATGGTTTGGTGGGTTAACCCTACTCCCTGGACACCAAGCGCGAGCATATGACCCAGGATTAATATTGAAACATTCTATCCCCACTGCTTCAGGCAAAGGGTCCCAAATCAAACCAGGACAAAAAGTCTCAATTCAAGATTCTTGCTAGATGCTAAGATTGCTAAATGGATGGACTGTAAGACTGAAGCTGCTGGTAGTCCATCACTGCCACCTTTGTGAAGCACCTGCCTTCTTATGAAGCAAATACAGAGGAAATCAGGTCTGAGAGAGCCACAGGCAGATGCCTAGTGACGCTGTTTGAGATCTGCGATTTTCAAAACAGATTAAGCCATGCGTATCTCTCCCTGGATTTCCCAGTTTCTTGAGCCCATCAATAACATCTCTTTTTGCTTAAGCCAGTTCAAGTTTCTGTCACATATAACTGAAAGAATCCTAACAAATATAAATGTGTAAAACTGTCCACCTCTGGCATGGATCTGAGCCCTCCCTTCCCTACCCACACCTTCAGAAGACAGAGCGGTCACCTCGGGTGTTCTTCCTCCCGACCTCCTTCTTGGGACGTCTGTTCTCCAGGATCACTTCTCGCTAGCTCGTCATCACACTGCCTCCAAAGCCTACCCCTGCAGCTGTGGCTCGCAGCCTCTACTAGAAAGTCACCCTCTCTTCTCCATATTTTTCTTTTTTTAATTTTTGTCTTCTCGCTCGTGCATCTCCCTTCCATACCATTTTTCCCATGCTTCTTAGTTTTTCATAAGCCAGCCTTGGTTTTTCTTACAAATGTGAACTTCTGTTCAGCCAAATGCACCAGTCGCAGCACACAGAATGCAGACTTTGGTTCTTCAGCTCAGCTCATTTCAGCTGTTTCCATTGTTCCATATTATTCAAAGATTCTTTAAAAAAAAATTTTAACTTCCAAGCTTAACGCTGTGTTATACCAAATAACTGATGCTGCTATTAAATCTAAATTCAAGATAAGAGGGTATTATCCTAACTGATAATTATAACCGGAAACTATCCTTTTTCAAAAGATTCATGTGCAATATCCTAGAATAAGACCAAAAAGTATTACTGTATATTAGACCTTGGCAGAAGTGTAATTACTCTTTTTAAATTACGTATATTTCAAGATTACAAATACAAATTTCTAAAAGCTCATATAATTACATACCATGTAAAAAGATAGAGAAATATGGTGCCAACCGGTGGCATAGTGGTTAAGTTCAGTGCGCTCCACTTTGGCAGCCCGGGTTTGTGGGTTCAGATCCAAGGTACAGACCTACACCACTCATCAAGCAATGCTGTGGCGGCATCCCACATACAAAATAGAGGAAGAAGATGGGCACAGATGTTAGCTCAGCAACAATCTTCCTCAAGCAAAAAGAGGAAGATCGGCAACAAGTATTAGCTCAGGGCCAGTCTTCCTCACCAAAAAAAAAAAAAGAGAGAGAGAGAAAGAAATGTGAAAGTAGCTTGCTCAAAGACAGGTACTGCTTGAATTGAGGGGAAAGTATCAATAAACTATATACCCTCTGGGAGCTTTGCAAGTGTGAAACTATAAAGATCAATAAGGTAACACTATATACCTTAAATACCAGCATGTCTCAAAAAAAAATAAAATACAGATAAACAATAGTTATTAAGTATAATTTAACAGTTTTGCTTCAGATTCTTCATTCCAGGAAACTGTCATTCCATTTGGAATGCATATAGACTTTTACAAGCTTACACACAAATAAGTGTGTCAGTGCAAATTTAACCACCAATCACTTTCTGGTACTCTCTGATTTGTTTCTGTCCATCCTCATTTATCCAGATTCTACAGACCACCTCATATTTTTCTACAGAATAGATTTAGGAAGTGCTGACGCAAGGGAAGCACAGGACTTGGAGATAAGATGATTCTCCACATGTGCCAGTTATCAATTTATTGCCTCTCACTCATCATCGTCTACTCTGCAAAAATGGAGCCGGAGCCTTTAAATATATCTCCTTTTCCAGCTGGCCCGATGTTCAGCATTATTAACAAAGAACACTGGAAGGACTGCAGGAGGCAGGGCTCCGGTTCCAGGTGCTCCTCTAGGCAAGCTCCTGCAGCCTGCACAGCTTCTCCAACACGCAGCGCCAGCAGCAAGGCAGCTTCTCCAAGGATAGGCTCCTGCAGTATACGGCAGTTAGCAGCACCCACAAGCCAGGAGCTTCCCCTCAGGGCACCTCCCTAGGAACAGCTTTCTCCAGTACGCAAAAAGGTGGATTTCTAGTAGGTTCCAGAAGGTGAATTTCCAACAAGTTCCTCCACAGCAACTTCTCTGCCATTCAGTGAGCCATGGCCACGCCTTCTCCAACAAGGTCTGGATCTCTGCCCTAGGGACCTCTTCCTCACACGTTCTATCTCACCCCTACAGATTACAGTGGAGTCTTTTTTATTTTTTCAGCTTTATCAAGGTATAATTGGCAAATAAAATTGTAAGATAAGTGTACAACGTGATGATTTGATATATATATATATATACACACTGTACAACTGATTCTAACATCTACTATTTGTACATTCTCTAGAGATCTCTTTAGTTCTCACTAGCCAATCCCTCGTTACTTCAAACCCCTGTATAGTTAAGAACCCTTTATATTAAACATTCTTTGTTCAAATTACTGTATAGTTTCTGTGTCCTAGTGAACCCTGATTTATCAGAGAAAACTAGCAAAACATCAGCACAAAATAGACGGGCTCTGACATTTCCAGAGATAACCCATCCTGAAAGACAGTTAATTAATGTATAGTTAAGAGGGTTCACTCAAGGGTGAACTAAAAAAGATACCAAAGGGTATCTTCAGGAAAAAAGTGCTGATTAAAAACAAACAAACAATAATCTACTCAACTGTAATGTGTCTCTCTCAAGGATAAAATGGGGCAAGCTGACATACATACCTGGTATATTCTTCAAGCAAATTACCAAATCTGAATTTATCAATTGGCTTCTTATGAGCCCAAATGGAGTCCGTGCCCCCAAACCCACCTAATGTGTAAAAAAGTTTCTGGACTTGCAATAACAACAAAGAAAAACTGACATTCCCTGAGGACCTTCCACACAACCAACCAGCAACTTCCTTCTTTACAACCTAAGGTTAGAGGCAAAGAAAGGCAAGTCACTTACCAGTTTATACAGATTAATTTTAAAATTCTATTTTCTTCTTCCCCTCTCCTTCCACCAAGACTGGACTCATCCACAAATATAATCATCAAACTCTCTAAGCCAAATAATTGGTAAAAATGTAAAATAAAAAAATCCAGATTCAAGAAACACCCTTGAAAAATCTACTCGTTACCCTTCAAGCAGAATTTGACAGCACGAAGACAAACCTGGATTCAGATATTTAAACCACGTTTTCCCACTTGTGCATGAAAGAGCAGACAAGACTTCCTAAGATCAATAAAGTTTCCATCTATCACTCTTCTTGAAGGGCCACACTGCGGTCTTATTAAAAAAAGAATAATAGAACAAAAAAAGCCTCAGGAAGTCTTGTTTTAATCACCAATATCCCAGATTCTAAGGTGTCTGTAAATTAGCAGGATACAGGACTGCTTCCCCATCTTCAGGCACCTTCCTTATTCTCCAAAAACATTTCCAAAATGGGATGTAAGCAGTCTGTTCCGAAGCTCCCCGCTGTTCCTAAGTTCCGGGCACAGGCCCGGCCCCACAGCGTGGACACTGCTGGCATATTAACTGTCACCAGCTTTTCAGAAGTGCTACCACTACCACGGCCTGCTCTGCCTGCCTCCGCCCCTTTATGAGCCCATCTGCTTTTTCTGGTTCACAGCAGGTTTTTTTCCAGGGAATATTGAGGTTAAAAAGCCTGTGACTCTGTTATCCATTTCCCCTCTTCATCTAATAGTAGTCAGCACTTCGTTTTTATGTCTCTTCCCAATTCAACAAGTACTGAGCTGTACTTCCCTCCTGCCAATCATGTGGGGAGGTGGCTCTACTTCCTTTCCTGCATTTGCTTTTTCTCTCGAGAGTCACTCTTATTTTTATACTACTATTGGTAGAGTGGCTAGCGCCTACTAATGGATTCTCCTCTAGAACTGTCCACTTAAGAGTAACTTGAAGGTATCACAAGAGAAATGAGATAAATTTTAAAGCATCAGTCTACTCGATAAAGGCCAGAAATCGAGGGGAGAGGGTGTTTACCATCAACAGGTCAAAACACAACCTGAGAATTCCTTTCAGGCAGAGCAATTTTCTTCTTATTCGATTCTTGGATTAAAACAATTTAAAGCATTTCTAATTATTAGGAGCAGGCTTAAAATAATGAAGAAGAAAAAGAAAGCTAGGCAGTTCCAAACAGATGATCACATATTCTCCATTCAAACATAAATATGTATTGATCTGTGCAAATCAGACAATTCTTGCCTCTTCTTTATGGAATACAAGGGGCCATACCACCAACAGAACATTAGAAAGGTTAACATGTGCAAGGCAAAAAAGAATCTGGAGGCCAGCCCAGTGGTGTACTGCTTAAAATCACTCATTCCACTTCAGTGGCCTGGGGTTCACCAGTTCAGATCCCGGGTGTGGACCTATACACTGCTCATCAAGCCACGCTGTCGCAGGCCTCCCACATATAAAGTAGAGGAAGGTGGGCATGGATGTTAGCTCAGGGCAAATCTTCCCCACTCCGCCAAAAAAAAAAAGAATCTTTATTCTGTTTATCACCACAAGGCAATGTATGTCTTAGAAATGACAAAGACCTTCATTCCTTATTGACCACCTACACAAAGCTAAGCATCAGGAATATGTAATACTAAAAACATACACCTATCCTGCCCTCAACAAGCCTTACAGCAACCCGACTGCTGTTACAATACAGAATTGATGAAACAGGTCCAGGTTCAGACAAGATTCTGTGAATACCTGTTGATTATGTAACTAACACTATCACCCAAAATTTAAATTCAATTGGCAACATTCCTTGAAGGAATTCAGCCTACTCCCGCCTCCCGCCACAGAACAGTATTTTGGTTTCAAGTTTTCATCACAATTCAAGATTTGAGAGCAGGATGAGGGATGAGCTGATCAAATTTATCATCTACAGTTTCTGGGCAAAAATGGTCAACCCATTCACAGGCAGCTCTAAGAGTGGAAAACTCTTCCCTATAAAATACTAAATAACACATTCAACCACAGCCATCTCGGCTAGGGAAGGAGTCTGGCGTCTGCTCATAAACCCAGCTTCCCAAGACTTGGAATCTCCTAGTCAGTACAAACGGCACCAGGAGACACGAAACCGAAGTGTTTTACTGGTTTACTGAGGCAGTGTAAATAAGCTCACTCTACTAAATTCTAATGTACATATGGGATCAATCCAGACAACTATGGTCTCAAGGCTGGGGCAGGCCCACCTGGAAATTCTTTCTGGGAATTGCTAAATTTCGGTGTGCCTGCTTAGGAGAACGATCTGTAGAAACCATGTAACGATTTCCTACACTGTAGATTCTTCTGACCTGTTCTTTAGTTGTTCTACTAGGAAAAAGAAAATCTATCATGTACTGAGTGGTTATTATCTGCTAGTCTCAATGCTAAGAGCTTTAAAAGGACTGTCCAATTTAACCCTGACATTCTCTGGAATAGACATCATGTCCACTCACTGAGGAAGAAACCGAAGCTGAGAGAGGTTTAAAAATTGGCCCGAGGATTTTTACTTTTTGGTGCAATTGAAAATGGGATTATGGGGCCAGCCTGATGGCCAAGTGGTTAAGTTCGTGCTCTCTGCTTCAGTGAACCAGGGTTTCGCCAGTTCCGATCCTGGGCGCGGACATGGCACCACTCATCGGGCCATGCTGAGGCAGCGTCCCACATGCCACGACTAGAAGGACATACAACCCAAATATACAACTATGTGCTGGGGGGAATTTGGGGAGAAAAAGCGATTAAAAAAATAATAAAATGAGATTGTTTTCCTAGTTTTCTTTCCAGATAGTTCATTGTTAGCATATAGAAATGCAACTGATTTTTATATGTTGATTCTGTATCCTGCAACTTTGCTAAATTTGTTCATTAGCTCTAACAGTTTTTTTGTTAGAGTCTTTAAGGTTTTCTAGATATAAGATCATGCTGTCTGCAAACAGGGACAATTTTACTACTTCTTTTCCTATTTAGATGCCTTTAATTTCCTTTTCTTGCCTCACTGTCCTGGCTAGGACTTCCAGCACTATGTTGAACAGACGTGGCAAGAGGCATCCTTGCCTTGTTCCTGATCACAATGAGATGTCACCTCACACCTGTCAGGGTGGCTATTACCAAAACAACAAGAGACAACAAGTGTTGGTAAGGATGTGGAGAAATTGGTACCTTTGTGCACTGCTGGTGGGAATGCAAAATGGTGCAGTTGCTATGGAAAACAGTAGGGAGGTTCCTCAAAAAATTAAAAATAGAACTACCATATGGTCCAGCAATCCCACTTCTGGGTGTTTATCCAAAAGTATTGAAATCAGGATCCCAAAGAGATATTAGCACTCCCACATTCTTCACAGAGGCACGATTACCAATAGCCAAGGGGTCAGCCTGGTGGCATAGTGGTAAAGTTTGTGCACTCCACTTTGGTGGCCAAGGGTTGGCAGTCAGGATCCCCAGCACAAACCGACACACCGCTCATCAAGCCATGCTGTGGTGGCATCCCACATGCAAAACAGAGGAAGACTGGCACAAATGTTAGCTCAGCGACAATCTTCCTCAAGCAAAAAAGAAAAAAAAGAGGAAGATTGCCACAGGTGTTAAGCTCACCGCCAATTTTCCGCATAAAAAAAAAAAACAAACAAAAGAAAAATAGCCAAGATGCGAAAACAACCTAAATGTCCATGGGCATATGATAGATAAGCAAAAGATGGTATATACATTGCATGGAGTATTATTCAGCCTTAAAAAGGAAATTCTGACAAATGCTCCACCATGGATGAACCGTGAGGACATTATGCAGAGTGAAATAAGCCAGTTACAGAAGGACAAACACTGCATGATTCCACTTACATGAAGCGTCTCAAACAAACTCACAGAAATGAAGAGTGAATGTGCTGCCTGGGGGCAGGCGGCATGGGGAGCTGCTAACTAACTAACTAACTAACTAAAGTTTCAGTTAAGGAGATAAGCCCTTGCGATCTGCGGTACAACACTGTACCTACAGTCAACAATGCTACATCGTACACTCAAAAATTTGGAGCGTAGATCTCACGTTAAGTATTCTTACCCCCAAAAATAAATTTTTTAAAAAATATTAGCCCAAAGACTCAAACCCACTTCTAACTGACGCTCAAATCCTTGCTCCTACTTAACCACATAAACTGCCCCGGAGCCGATTAAAAGGTCCTGACAGCAGCGTTCTCCCTCAGCTGTGTGTCGCTGGGGAATTCGCTTAACGGCTCTGGACTTGAGTTTCCTCACCATGAAAGTGAGTCTCGGCACAAAGGCAAGCAAGCGCTGCCACCGCCGAGGGTCAGTTAGCAGCCCACGCCGCAGACGGCCCTCCCACTGGCATCGGCTGGAGCAAGCGCAGCCCAGCGACCCTGCGGACCGCCGCGCCCGAGCCCCCGCAGGCTGCGCAACGCCGTGGAAGGAAGCGACAGAGACCAGC
Organism: Equus asinus; assembly: GCF_041296235.1. NCBI lineage: Eukaryota > Metazoa > Chordata > Mammalia > Perissodactyla > Equidae > Equus > Equus asinus. The sequence continues at coordinate 32,094,661 of NC_091791.1, read as the reverse complement.
CCCGCTGAGTCACCGACCCGGGAGAAAGGCATCAGTGTGACCAGCCCTCGGCCTCGTTTCCTAGGCAGCTGGACCAAGAACTCGGCTCACCTCCGGCCGGATTCGCGGGCTGGCACCTCCCCTTCACTCTGCGCCTCAGTCGCCATCTTAGTCAGCAAACTTCTTTCACCGCCCCCCTTCAGGCCCCGCCCCCACGCCTTTGGATTGGCCAAGGTGTTTCCCGTTCTTCCATGCGATTGGACAGCTTGACTGCCCCGCCCAAACCTGATCTTATTGGTCTATTCAAATAACTAACCGTCATTGGTGACCACAGACCTAGCGGAAAAGAAAAGTGGCGGGGCGGGGCGAGAGACCCAGCCCCGAGGCCTGCCGGGAGTTGTAGTTTCTCATTTTGGTTAACCTTTCGGATTCCACCGACTTTGAGGTTCAAGTCAGAAACCCCCAGCCTACGCTAAGATTTTGTCCTGATGGGTAAATCTCAGAATTACAGATCTGTCGAATTTGAAAGTAGCTTTAAGAGTCACCCTCTAAAATGCAAGATCGTTTTCTGTCTTGTCACAGAGACATATCTAGGAGAGTTGGTACGGAGTGGCAACCAAGAAGTACTTGCTATTAAATGTTCATTCACGGGCTGCTTTCTTCAGACGGTCACACAGCATAGCGGTGGGTCACGTCTTCTTCCTTCCACCCGCTCCCTTCCGGCTTCCAAGAGAACCGACAGAGTTTCCCCCTCTGGTCTGAATCTTGAAATCAAAAGCTGCCTAACTTTGGCTGAGCTTTATTCCTCAATGATCGCGAAATAATTGTAATTACGCTCGCCCTCCCTGCCTCAGGGACTTCTGATAAAGATCAACTGAGGCAACAGGTGGGAGTACATTGTAAACTTCAAGCATTAACATTTCTCCGTCTTGTTTTTCTATGCTGGATTTTTCTAGGGATATTTTTTCTGTTGTTCTTTCTGATAGACTTTCACCTGAGGTTCTCCCAGGGCTCTCTTTCTCTTTCACTAAGCTCTACCCACGTTTCAGTTTCTCAACAAACTCTTCCCTGCCTCAGAGGCTTTGCACGTGTTGCTTTTCCTGGGTTGGCCCATTTTTCACTTTATTATCTTGTAGATCTCAGCTTAAACGTCATTGATGCAGATGCCTTCCATGGCCCCCACAATATAAATCAGTTCCCCTACTAAACTTTCACATCTCACTCTCTACTCTTCCTTCAGAGCTCCTATCACAACTTAGAATAATCATATAGTTGTTCATGTGACCATTTGTTTCATGTGAGGGTTCCCAACCAGACTTCCTGCCACACGTGGGCAGAGACTACATCTATTTTGCTCCCCGTGGCATCTGGCACATAATGGCCTTTGCAATAAATATTTTGTGAACAATGAATAAACAAGTCCTCAGACTATATTATCCAAATCAAAAACTGAATCACATGTTCTAATAGATTATTTTAATTGAATTCATATGATTAGAAAAGTTTGATTAAAGTGTCAAAATAAAATTGAATTTAGTTTTATGTTTAACAAATTTTTATTCAGCAAAGACATGAAAAGAAATAAAATTCAACAAATATGTATCAGTGGAATTTTTCATCGAGCCCCAGCCAGCCTTGGAAAATCCGGGCTGTATAACTGCTATATATGCAAAGCAGAGAACCCAAGGCTAAAATTTTGCCTTTTCCCCAAAGTATGAACAAGATTTTTTTGCTGACCCCATGACACCCAGCACATGGACTGACTGACAGATTGAATTAAATTGATGCTTTCATATAGAAGAAATGTTCAAAACTTTAAAATATTACCACTACAACTAGGAGGAGCACCATACAACTATATTTCTGGTTCATCTGTTTTGATCACATTTTTATATAAAATCCATAATTTGAGGGGAAATACAGCCGAGTAATTAAGAGCATGGGTTCTGGAGTCGGTAAGCCTAGGTTCAAATCCTGGCACCATCACTTCTAGGTGTGTGACCCCAGACCAGTTACTTACCTGTCTGATTCTGTTTCCTCTTCTGTAAAAGGAGGCTAATAATAATTCTCAGGGCCCGGCCCTGTGGCCGAGTGGTTAAGTTCGCGCACTCCACTGCAGGCGGCCCAGGGTTTCGTTGGTTCGAATCCTGGGCGCGGACATGGCACTGCTCATCAAACCACGCTGAGGCGGCGTCCCACATGCCACAACTAGAAGGACCCACAACGAAGAATATACAACTATGTACTGGGGGGCTTTGGGGAGAAAAAGGAAAACAATTTAAAAAAATAAATTAAAAATAAATTAAAAAAATAAAAAATCTTTAAAAAAAATAATAATAATTCTCAGAGAGGTATTGTGAAGATGAGACGAGATAATCTCTGAAAAGCTGCTTAGCAGCACAGCGTCTGGCACATACCAAGACGAGATAAACATTAAGGTGATATGATGAATATTAAGAATGCTGACCTCCCCCTTCTCAGATACCACTTCTATCTCCACTGCTGTGTGATAAGGACCACACATTACACTTGTAGTTACAGTTTAATCAGTTACTCTGGAGAGGGGAGTGTTTCTCCTCAAAACCAACTGTCCCCCTGTGACTTCTGATTAAAAGCAAGTATCATTGCCGAATGCTGTAAAAGTACCCCCAGCTGACAAGCCTGCGCACCTGCTTCTGCACAGGTGTCACGGCTCCCCTGAAATCATCCCTACTCCACCCAGGGACTGATTGCCAGCCTGGCGATAAGCATGGCTGTACAGCAGGAATTCACAAAAGTTCAGAAAGTCATCTTGTTTCCAACAGCCTGGCTGGACAAAAGGTCGCAGAAAAGTGGCCCCGGGCCCTCAAGGAGTTTACGAGAGACTTGAGGAGACAAAATGCACACACGTAAGTCACATACAGCAGAAGTCAGTTTAGAATCACGGAGGACTAAACAGCAAAGGAGAGAACAGACTCCTAGGGATTCAGAGGTGTGGAGAAGGGAAGAAGGCCAGGGCTCTAAAGAATGGTTTAAGAGCAAGGGCATGGACGTGAGTTGGCCACAAATGTCACTGCAAATCCACCTACCTACCCCAACAGACTTTGAGCTTTGGGGGCAGAAGTGGTGTCAGTCATCTTTGTGTTTCTAGGCCCTAGCCTCAATGGAGGGGGAAAAGAGAGGAAGGGAAGTTGGGAGGAAAGCAGAAGAAGGAAGAAGATGGAAGAGAAAGAAGGAGGATCTGCCCATGACCCCTGTCCCAACACCGTCCTCCCCACACCCCCACCTCTAACCTCACCTTCCAAAAATGCAAGTGACTTGCAGTCCCCGGATGCATCTTTCTCTTTTCCGCTTTTGTTCTTGCTCTTCCCTCTGCCTAAATTAAAGCAGGACATTCTGATGCCCGCATCAAAATATAAAAGTATCATGTGCAGAATAAGCACTTCTGGGCCTTGCATCAATATTGAGCCTGGTTAGGGATGGGGTAAGGGTACTTACTGAACATCTAAAAAAAAAAAGACTAAAAATTTAATTGTCTGTTCTGTCAAAAGGGCCAAGAACCCCACAAAATATCGTATACCCACCTCGGATACTCATGCTTTCCCCCTTTCTTTGCCAGCTAACTTGTATTTGTTATGATAGTCTTTGAAATCATCATTTTAATGGCTTTCTCATCACGTATTAATATTCAGCTTTTTTCTTTTTATATTTTTTAATTACACAAGTAATACATGAAGACATTCTCCTTATAAAAAAAATTCAAATAATACAAATAAAATCTCCTTTGTCGAACACCCCCGCATTCTAGTCCCTCCACTAAGGCTCTGTTTTCAGTTTGATATGTGTCCTTCCAGATCTTTTTCTATATAAGACATTCATTCAACAAATATTTATTGCATGCCTACTATGTGCCTGGCACTGTTCTAGGCCTGGAGACATAAGTGTGAACAAAAGAAAGTCCCTCTCTTGTGGCATTTCATTCTAATGGTAACACACACATACATGGAGAAGTAATTCCTTTTAATTTTGAGATAAATGGTGATATAGTGTACACACTGTCCTTATATGTGCGCCTTGGAGATCTTTCTATGTCAGGACACATAGATCTGCCATTACTCTTTTGAACTGCTGTGTAGTATTCCACGTTACAGATATTCCCTGGTTTATTTAAAGATCCCTTTCAGTTGCACATTTAGGTTTATGTCAATCTGCGTTGCAAGCACTGGAAACTGACTTTGGCTAACATAACAGAAACTGGCTTTGTCTGAAGGATTCCAGGTTGAAGAACTGGCAGGAAGTAAGGGGGTTAGGGAGCCGAAACCCAGCCAGCGTCACACCATTCAGTGCCACCTGACTCTCAGCACAGTCACGCCCCACTGAGTCCCCATCTGTGCTTGGGTCCCTGCATGACTCCCTGGGGAGGAAGAGTCATGGGTGAGAAGGTCTGATTGCCTGGGCCTAGGTCGGGTGCCTCCACCCTTCTTCCCTGTCTCCCACCAAAGCTCTCCCAGTAGGGAATTCCCCCAAGAGGGGGAAAGATTAAAAGACAAATATGTGCTACAAATCATTCCCAGTTTTTTCTTCCTTGGGCACCTATGTATTCTGGGCTGGGGCAAACCTTAACCCTTCAGTCTCCTTCAGATACACCAAAGACTAACATTTCATTATTCCACATGCCAAAAAAAGAAAACTGCCTTCAGCTTCACTGTGGAATCCTCAGTGAGGCGAAGGGAAGAGGAACCAATTCTGTGGAGCTGAACATGACCGAATGAAGCGTAGAACTCCAGAGGGAAAACTCTGCAGGTCATTTTCCCCAGCCAAGAGAACAAGCTTGGAAAGAGCCAGGTCACTGGCAAGAGACTGGCAGAGAAGACTGGAGACATGCAGTCACCGAGCACTTGCAACTGGGATTCACCATCTGTCAGGCACTGAGCTCAGTGCTGGGGCCACAGAGTTGAATGAGCTATGAATCCTACCCTCGACAAGCTCAGACTGTAGCCAGAAGGCAAGGGGGCCCTGCTGTCTGGGCCACAGCAGAAGCAAGGACCAAACCCAAAAGCCTGAAGGTGCCCTGAACAGCCAGGCCTGGCGTGGGGGGCAGGTCTGAGGGAGGCATGGGGTGGTCCTGAGTCTTGCAGGGTGAACAAGAAGGCCTGCGAACCCACCAAATAATTTTGAATTGGAATCTCTCAGCCTTCTGATCAAAAACAGCCCAGACGTCAGGTCAGGAGGCCCCCGGTGCTGAAGGTGAGTTTCAAAGCAGTAACATATATCTGATGTTCAGGAATGGGCTGATAGTTTACAAACCTGCTGTGTTGAGTGTTATCTCCATGGTCATGTGAGCTGAGCCTGGATGGGTCCTTTTTTTCTGCCACTATAATCCGTTCTCCTGGAGGTTGTTTGGTGTGGAGAGAAATTTTACACATAAGTCTCCAGGGCTGTTAGGAAGTAGGGTAAAGGTCAGGAAAGGCCCCAAGGCTTCCCCTCCCTCTCTGTCCTGTAGACAGGAGCCTTCAGAGTCAATGTCAAAGATTCCCTCATTCAAAATCAGAAAGAAAAGGCCATTGTCCCTCAGCCCTCCAGACCCATACCTCTTCAGTCATCCCCACCCATAGGATCCATCCTCATTCAAGGATATAGGAAGAGAGAGGCCTTGCTCATTCATTCATACTTCCCTGTGAATTAAATCCAAAGGTTCCTCTTCTGGGACACGTGAATTTAAAGGACCATCTCTAATCATGAAATAAAAGGCTTGTCGCCCATTAAAATAATTTTGCGTGGTCATTTGGACTAGGAAACATGAAAACCTTCTGGGGACTCCATCACTGTGTCTCAGATTACTGTTCCCGTTTGCTACACGTCTAGAGTGGTTCCTATGCTTGCTTGATTAGTGCTGGCTTCTCTCCCTGGACTGTAGGCTCTATGGGTTACGGACTATATTTGGTTTTGCTTACCCAACTATTTGTTGAGTGAATAAAGGAACAAACGAATTAACCAAATCAAAGAATAAGTGAAACAATGAGGTTACTCGGCCTTAAGAAAAATGACATCCCGCCTGTACTGGACACAGGTTATGTTTTGATGCACCCAGCATCTCTTTAGGGGTCCTCTGCTCTCCCATCCTCAGTCTGTACATTTTGGGTAGCTCTGACCCTATCTCTGGCCATAGGGGTGGGCAAACAACTCTGGCCTGACCAATCAGAGGACCCTCTGGACTCAAGAATCTTACAGTCTAGCCCAAGTAACTCCAGACAGCAAGTCTGCAGTAAGAGCTCAAGCAGGGAAACAGAATGGGTTGGGAGGGCAGAGGCGGGGAGGAACCACAGCCTAGGAGGGACAGCAGAGACAGCTTCATGGAGGTTTGCAGCTAGACTGAGTAAGGTTGAGATGGGTGGAGATTTGGGGTGGGCGTTCTCTGCACAAAGAACAGGACTAAATATGGAGAGACAGGAACCTGTGAGCTGTATTCCAAAGCTGGCAAGGGCCCAATCTGACAGGAGCAAAGGGCTTCTGCGGGGGCGGAGGACAAGGTACGGTTGGAAGAGTGGACCAGGACCAGGCCTCTGAGAGTTGTGGATACTGTGTTAAGGAGCTGAGGGTTTTACTCCAGAGGCAGTGTGGACCTAATGTGGGGGAAAGGATAACCTGAGGAGGGTTGAGCATGAGGAAGCTGATCTGCCAGAAGAGAGGATTAAAGGGAAAGAGGCTAGGACCCAGACACAAGCTGCATGAGTCCAGCCAAGGAAACGTGAAGGCCATCGGCAATGGGACCAAAAATAGGCCTTGACCACTGGGAGAGACTCTGAAGGAAAGAATCAACAGGCCTTGGGGAATGAGAACTGGGCAGTTAAAAAACCAGATTGCAAAGCCCAGGCAACAGCATCTGGGTGGTGGTTTGAGAAGGGCAGGCTTTGCATCAACCATAGTGAGTTTGAATCCTGGTAGTTTGTGTAATCTTGGGCATGTTTTCTTATCTCCGGACCTTGGTTTTCTTATCCATGAAAAGGGGATAAGAATACCAAACTCAGAGGTTATTGAAGACTAAAGGTAATAATATCTATCTGTAAAGCACTTTTCAGGGTGCCAGGCACAGAGTAAATGCTCAGTATAGCTAACAGGGACAAGGTTCTTTTTGGCGCGATGCAAATGTTCTAAAATTAGATTATGGTGACAGTTGCGCAACTCAAATATACCAAAACCAGTGAATTTACATTTTTATTGGGTGAATTTTACAGTATGTAAATTATATCTCAATCAAACTGTTTTTAAAAAAATGTGGTAGTTACTATTATTATCTGCTTCGTTTCCTGATCTGAGCGCTTCTCACAGGCCTGCCTGACTGGCCTTGCTCACCAAACCAACTTTGCAGATTTTCTGATTATATTAGCCTTGTCTTTAAAAAGTACCCAACTGGCTTCAACAAGATAGAATGTTATTTCTTTCTCACACGAAAGAGATCCAAGGGAGACAGTCCAGGCCTGTCTTTGTGTCTTCAGACATGGTTTGAGATTCCTTCAGATTCACTGCTCTTTCCTAGTTCTGTACGGCTGCTGGAGCTCTAACTATCACGTCCAAACTCCGGGCAAGGAGATGACACAAAAAGAGAAGAACTTGGCCCCTTCCTAACAGGGAGACTTTCCAAAAGGACCACACCACACTTCCCACTTCCATCTCCTTGGCCAGACCTCCATCACATGGCCCCATCTAGCTGCAAGAGAAGCCAAGAGATGTGGTCCTGTGGCTCTGGTCTTGCTACAACATGGGGTTTATTGAAGGGGAGAATGGTGACTGGAGGCAACAGCAGCCTCTGTTCTAGCTACTGTCTGTCTGACGGAAGGAGGCCGAATACAAAATACATATATGTAAATGCATAAAATATCTTTGAAAACAATACACAAGAAATGATAGGACAGTTTGCCTCCAGGGAGGGGACTTGGGTGGCTGGGAACAGGGATGGGGAAGGACTTTCATTTCACACATTCTGACCTTTAAAATTTTGAACCATGTGGCTGTATTATCTATTCAAATAAATAAAACTAGAATTAAAAAAAAATACTGAATTATGCCACCCAACCATGTGTCTCCTGATTCCCAGTTCTGTCCATACCACTGCCGTCTCATGCATGCAGGCATGAAGCCTCTGCAGATCCGAGACGTCTTCCCATAACGCCCACAGCCAATCACTCTGCAAGTCTGAGCTACTTTTCCATTCCCACTGCCATCCGTTTGGCAAGGAGGGGTGCAGTTATTTCTGCAGAACCAAAATGGGAGCGCTGGCTGCATCCGTCTATGCGGGGTCATCCCGATAGTCTCTGCGGAGATATATTCCCCACATGGCCATTTTTTACTTATGATCAACATACAATGAGGGGTTTGTGGGCCCCTTGTCTTTCCATCTCTTCATTTTTTATTCCTGTTCTAATGGTAGATCTGGCTGGGCCCAGCACAACTCGACATCCATCAGAGAGGCTCTCAGCTCTTCAGTTTTTCCAACGATTCTCAGAACTACCCCAGAACCTTTAATAAATTTCTCCATGGCTTATACATTTTAAACAACTGCTCAAAACTACTTGCATCAGTTTCCTCGGATTGCTGGGTGCCTTAAAACAACCAGATCGATTCTCTCACAGTTTTGGAGGCCAGGAGTCTGAGATCAAGGTGTCAGTTAGCCACAGTGGGTTCCTTCTTGGAGACTCAGAGGGAGAAGCTGTTCCACGCTCTCTCTTAGTCTCCTGTGATTGCTGGCAATCCTTGGTGTTCCATGGTGTGTGACAGCATCACTCCAATCTCTGCTTCTGTCAACACATGGCCTTCTCCCGTGTGTCTCTGTGTCCAAATTTCCCTCTTTTCACTGCATTAGGGCCCACCCTAATCCAACTTGACCTCGCCTTAACTTGATTATATCTGCAAAGACCCTATTTCCAAATAAGGTCACATTCACAGATTGGGGACAGTGGGGGGACTCAGTACACTACTCAGGAATCCACCTCTGGGGCTGCATCCCTCTGAACCTCCTCGCCAACCTGAGTCCTTTCTACTTTTATAAGTGGCAGAATATTCCACACAGCTGCATCAGTGTTAGCCCCAAGCCGTCTACCCGGCTTCACTGTGGAAGTACAGCCCCAGCTCTTCCTAGCACCCTGTTTACCCTGGGGCTGGTTATCTTTCCCACCCTATCAGCAGCCTCAAGACATTTTCACCTTGGGCCTTCTGGGTTTCTAGTTTCCTCAGCTGCTAGTCCACTGAGAGCTGTTTAATATCTCATTAGCACCTCTTTGCATCTCAGTGTGAATCCGCTAATGTCTTAAATTCTCTCAGTACAGGTCCCTCCTCCCAACCAGCCCAGCTCCAAGAGGCTCCGAGTCTGGGCGCTGGGAGGCAACAAAGGGCCTGGGAAAGGGGCGAGCCTGTGTCTGCCTCGCTGCTTCCGAGGCCCATCACTCAGGGCTGCTGCTGGTCTCTAAAACAGGGTCAAGCCTTATTCCTGACCTGCAGCTTGAAGTCCTCCACAGAGGGCAAGAAGTTAGTGAACCGCAGCCGACTGTCTACACCGTTCCAACACTGCAGGACGAGGCTAGGCAATGCGCCTGTAGGGCAAGAGGCAACCTGCCAGCAGGGGGTACACTTCCTCTCTGAGTCCCCTGTGCCCTGGGCAGTTCTAAAGGAAGCCGTAAAATGAATCACCCCTTTTCTGTGGCTTATTTTTTCTAACATTTTATTCTGACAATTTTCAAACAACAAAATGGAAAGAATTTGACAGTGAACACCCTATTACCCAGCACCTAGAGTCTACCTGGGTTCTACCACGGGTGGTTTTTAACATTTAAAAAATGGAGATATACTTCACACAACATAAGCTTCACTTCAAAGTGAATTTGAAAGCGTACACGTAAGTGGTTTTTAGTATATTCACTATGGTGTGAGAACTTCACCGCTATCTAATTCTGAAACTGGTAAACAATTAGCCATGGTTGATTAGGTAGCTAGTAACTAAAGTGTTTTTCTTTTTTGCAATTACTGATTATAGCTTTTACTTGTTCATTCACCCATTGTGCTGCTTAGGCAATATACTAACCAACTCCCACTAGGTTCCTATAGATAACATCTCACTGGCGCCTGGGTCACCATGGTAAGGGATGTTTGAGCTGTTTTTCAGGAATTAGGACCCCTTGTCCAGTCCAGGCAAGTTGAGACCACCAAGCCATCAACTGGGCCCATGCAGATGCCCCATAAGTGACCTTTTGACATCAAGAGGCTAAATTCTCCACCCTCAGATCATGCTAATGTGGCCATTTTGTGAACGTGTGTCCTATGAAGAAGCATGAAGTTTGATTACACTTGCACAGATCATCAATTACCTCACCTCTCCTCAGCTCCAGTCATCTATCTCCACACTTCACACCGCCTTGCCTCCCTACCCCATAGGTATCCCTGAGCCCCCATTTTCTAGGAGGCAGATTTGAGACTCTTGTTCTCCTGCTTCCTCGCTTGACTGCCTTGTGATTAAACCCTCTCTCTGCTGCAATCTCATCATCTCAGTGATTGGCTTTCTGGGGACGTCAGAAATGAACCTGGTTCAGTAACAATTCCAGAACATTTCCATCACCCCAAAAGAAACTCCCTACCCATTAGCAGTTAGTCTTAATTCCCCTCTTCTCCTATCTTCTAGCAACCACTAATTTACTTTCTGTCTCTATAGATTTGTCTATTCTGGACCTTTCATATAAATGGAATCATACAATACGTGGCCTCTCGTGTCTGGTTTCTTTCGTTTAGCATGATGTCTTCAAGGTTCATCCATGTTGTAGCATGTATCAGTTCTTCATTCCTTTCTATGGTGAATAATATTCCATTGTATGACCAGACTGCATTTTTTTCTTCCATTCATCAACTGGCAGACAGTTGAGTTGTTCCACTTTTTGGCTGTTATGAATAACACAGCTATGAACATTTGTGTACAAATTTTTGTGTGAACATGTGTTTTCAATTCTCTCAGGTATATACCTAGGTGTGGAATTGCTGGGTCATACAGTAACAATAGTATCTTACTATACATGCTTTATCATATATCTACTTGTCTTAATCATCCTTCTATTAATATATTATCCATCTCACATTTTTGTGTACTTGAAAATAAATTGCAAACATCAGTATGAAGCCAGGTACCTGAGGGTTACTGAAAATATTCAATAAGACCTTTTGACCTGGGTCCCCACACACACATAGATTAAAAGAAGTTAATCTTGTCAATTTGCTGTTTTCTTGTTTAACTTTAGAGATGACTCAAGGGTCACAAGGATTTATGAGCTTGTTTTACAGAAGAAAGAGAATGCCTTCAAGAAACTTACATCACCAGATAACCAGCCTCCAGCTACACCTTGATGCCCAGAAGTCAGATTGCCCAAGGGCTTATCTGGAGGGAAAGAAACAAGATTACCCCTTTGTTTCTCTGAAACTCCTCCTGCCAAGCCTCTTAGCTCTATAAAATGCCTGCTTTCTTCTCTTATTAAGGCAGATTTAGAGCCAGCCCTGATGCCCCAGTGGTTAAACTTTAGCATGCTCCACTTTGGTGTCCTGGGTTCAGTTCCTGGGTGCGGAACCACACCATTGGTCTTTCAGTAGCCATGCTGTGTCAGCAGCTCACACAGGAGAACTAGAAGGACTTACAACTAGAATATACAACTATGTCCTGGGGCTTTGGGGAGAAAAAAACAAAACAAGGCAGATTTGAGAGAACCTATCCTCCCAGCTTCTCATTTTGGCCAATTTGATTAAACCTTTCTCCAACTCTAAGCACTGATGTCTCAATGATTGGCTTACTGCACGCTGGGCACATGAATTTGAGATTAAGAGATTTGGTATCAAGTACAGTTCATTCGTAAATTCATAGCATGTCTCTTAACCAGAATTCAATATTTGTTTATAGTTTTTTCTTTTCATGTAAAACTTACATACAATGAAATCTAAGTGTACAACTGAATGAGGTTTTTTGAGTGTGTGAGGAAGATTAGCCCTGAGCTAACATCTGTGCCCATCTTCCTCTATTTTACATGTGGGACACCTGCCACAGCATGGCCTGATGAGCAGTGCATAGGTCTGCACCCGCGATCTGAACCAGTGAACCCCGGGCTGCTGAAGCAGAGCACTCAAAGTTAACCGCTACACCACCAGGCTAACCCCAATTCAATGAGTTTTAATATGTGCACACACCTAAGAAATCCAAATGAAGATATCAAGATAAAGAACAGTACCACCACCTCCTAAAGTTCCTTCAAGCCTCTTCTAAGTCAGCCCTTACCCTCATCCCACTCCACTCTCTCCAAAGGCAATCAGTCTTCTGATTTTTTTCCCCACATAAATTGATTTTGCCTGTTCTGGAACTTCATATAAGCAGAATCATATGGTAGGTGCTCTTTTCCGTCTGGCTTCTCTGACTTGACATTCTGTTTTTGAGATTCATCCATGTTACTGCATGTGGCAATACTCCAGTCCTTTTTGTTGTTGAAGAGTATCTGTCGTCATCATCATATGAATATGCCATAGCTTATCCATTCACCTGTTGATAAACACTTGAGCTGTTTCCAGTTTACAGCTTTTATGACAAAGCTGCTATGATCATCTGCTAAAGGCCTTGAGGTGGACCTCTGCTTTTATTTCTCTTGGGTAAATATCTAGGATTGGAACTGTATTATAGGATGGGTGTATGTTTAGTTTTGTAAGGAATTGCCAGAACTTTCCCCAAAGTGGTTGTACCATTTTTCATGCTCACAATGATGTATGAGACTTACAAATTTTGAGCCAAAGAATAAAAACACAAATTGCAAAGTTCTACTAATTATTTTCATCTTAAATTTTTAAATAATTAGGTTGAGAATATTTTAGCTCATAAATGGCTGCCTTGATCATACTCTCAAATGAACAATGATTTAAAACAAGGGGATGCCTTAAATTTACACAATGTTATATGCCAAATATGTTTCAACTAAGAAATAAATAAATAAAATGAGGGGATGACCTTTTCATGATAAAAAACACTCAACAAACCAGGAATAGATGGGTACGTCCTCAACCTGATAAAGGCCATCTACGAAAACCCACAGCCAACACCATACTCAATGGTGAATGAATGAATGCTTTCCCCTAAGATCAGGAACAAGGCAAGGATGTCTGCTCTCACCACTTCTATTCAATACTGTTCTAGACGTTCTAGCCAGGGCAATCAGGCAAGAAAAATAAAAGACATCCAGATCAGAATGGAAAAAGTAAAACTATCTCTATTTGTAGATGATGTGATCTTATATATGTAGAAAATTCTAAGGAATCCACTAAAATTAGGTGATGAATTTTATGACACACTGTAGAAGTCCCATTTCCAACATTTAAAAACTCATTTGCTTTCTTTAAACTGCCTCTTCTTTATTCTCATATTCTTCCCTCCACACTTGACAAAAATAAGCCCAATTCTTTTTTTTAACAAGTTCCCACCTGTTCCCTCCATCCCATCCCTCCCTAAAGGTTTGCTCCAGTAATTATCATCCTTGGAACTGCCCACCAAGCGCCTGTTCCCACTTATCTGGATGCCAGGCTCCAGTCTCTTCCTCCTGCACTCCCTTGCCAATCCAGCTGCTCTCCTGTTCAGTATTTTAAAGTAGCTCCCTGCCGCCTGGCTTCTGTGTTTGTGTGCGCTTTGTGGCTAATTTTCAAAACAGCTTTTTGGACGTATAAGTCACATATAAAACTCACTCATTTTAAGTCGACATTCAACGATTTTTATTAAATTTACTGAGTTGTCCAACCACCACCGTAACGGGGGTTTTGAATATTTCCATCACTCTGATAATATCCCTCCCCTGGTTGGCTTGTAAAGGCTGGTCCACCAAGTCTACCTACAAGCATAGTGTTTGGAAGTCAGGGCTGAATAAGGTCTAAAACCTCGAGGCAACAAGACAGTAAAGGATCATTTTTCTGCTCCTGCTTTTAAAAAATGAAGTCATGGTTAATCATTAAGCCAACCCTGATATTTTGAAGGGTTAAAGCTGACCCATATCTCCATTTCTATCCATCGGCTCACTATTTCCCTCTCCTGCTACCCCCTCAGAGAGGACACTCCCTTACTGGGCTGAGACATTCTTCTTAAAAGAACTTTCTAGCGCACAACCCCTCCCAAGACTAGCGACCTCCTCTTGTCCAGTAATGCCATCCCCAATTCAGGCCCCCACATACCCATGCTCCTGAGGAAGAAACCTTAATCTGTGGCCTCTCTGCCAATTCCAGCTCCGCCACCCCCATCACACCACAGAGGCCCCTTCTTCCTTTCCATCCCTGGCAGCCTCGTTTCTCTAAGCTCCAGAAAAATACCTAACCTGACTCTTTCTCCTCTCCATCCTCGCCTCAGCCACCTGGTCATCACTTCCCGGACGCTGGCACCAGGACCTCAGCGCAAATGCCAAAATCATACCAGCAGAAGAGCCTAGAGAAGGGGAGCCTGTGGGTGTGTGGGTGTAAGTGTGTGTGCTCGTGTGTGGAAGAAACCAACAGAGTCCACGCCGGTGTTCATCTTCTGAAAATGCCAATCACGCCCGGCTAAGAGAGCGAGGATCAGCTCCCCAGTGCGCCCCCGGAGAGAGCATTCAGGGCCGCGGAGCTTAGAGGAAGCAACGCTTCAACCTGGACCCCGGCCCAGCTGGCACCCCGCCCCGCAACGGCAGAGCTCACCCCCACCCCGGCGCGGTGGTCGGGCCCGGCGGCGACGTCACCCATTGTTTACAAATCAACCGGAGCCGGTAGGATTCCGGCTCCCGCGGCTGCAGGCGCGCGGCGCGAGTGCCCGGCGGGTTGCGGCTTCCGCGTCCGCCCCGGCCCGGCCCCGGCTCTCGCACCGCGCACGGCTCCGCTGCGGCCCACCGAGCCCCGCACGCAGCCGAGCCGCCAGCAACGCCCGCAGAGCTCCGGGTGCCCGGGCGGGGGACCATGCCGTGCCGGAGGGAGGAGGAAGAGGAAGCGGAGGGGGAGGAGGAGGAAGAGGACGACGACGACAGCCTCCTCCTGCTGGAGCAGTCGGTGACGCTGGGCGGCTCGGGCGAGGTGGACCGGCTGGTGGCCCAGATCGGCGAGACGCTGCAGCTGGACGCGGCGCAGGACAGCCCGGCCTCCCCGTGCGCGCCCCCGGGGCCGCCGCTGCAGCCCCCGCGGCCCCCGGCGGCGGTGCGGGAGGACAAGGCCCGGTCCCCGGGGCTGCCGCTGCTTCTGTCGCCGGCGCCGGCCGAGGCGGGGGTCCCGGCGCCCCCGGGGGCCCTGCGCTGCGCCCTCGGGGATCGCGGCCGCCTGCGGGGCAGGGCTGCGCCCTACTTTGTGGCCGAGCTCGCCGCAGGTCCCTCCGCGCTGTCCCCACTACCCCCTCAGCCTGGCCTCGGTGGGCCTTCGGGAGGCGACAAGCAGGGCGCCCCGCAGCCGCTCTCGGGCCCGTGCCGGCGAGGATGGATGCGGGGCTCCGCCGCCTCCCGCCGCCTGCAGCAGCGACGCGGGCCTCAGCCCGAAGCCCACACCGGCGACGACGACCCGCACCGGCTCCTGCAGCAGCTCGTGCTCTCGGGGAACCTCATCAAGGAGGCTGTACGGAGGCTTCATTCGCGACGGCTGCAGTTGCGCGCAAAGCTTCCCCAACGCCAGCTCCTGGAGCCTCTGTCGGCCCCAGTCTATGAGCCCCCTTCGCCCCGCAGCCCTCGCGCGGCCTGCAGCGACCCTGGCGCGTCCGGCAGGAGGGCACAGCTCAGAACTGGCGACAGTGTTCTTGTCCCTGGTAGCTAACGCCACGGGAGTGGCCACAGCGCCAGCCTCTGCCTGGAGGGCAAGGGGTTCCCCTGAGGGCTCTATCCCTAACTCAGACTGGTGAAGTCGTGATTTGGAAGCGAGAAAATAAGCTTATGAAGACCAGGAATCGAAAAATCCAGAATATTTTTGCGGGGAACTGAGGTCGAGGGTCCCGATGTGTTTGAAAAACAGGACTTGGGTGGCCCCACTTAAGGCACATGAGAGAGCGCACCCCAAGCTCACAGTCAGTAGGACTTCTTATTTGGCGTGATCAGTCCTGGCGGCGCAGCGTGCAGTTCCACGCAGCCTCTCAGGGCCCTCCAGCCCGGCGACCATGTGGCCACAGTCTGCGCCTCTCAGGATCGCCGAGCGTCTGAAGGACGAGGATTATCCCGGTTACTTGCTTTACCTTTTCAGGGCTGGTTCCTCATCCACATTGAGGGAGAACATGAGTAGACGATCATTTCAGGGAGTACCTCAAACTATAGACTTGAAAATTTACGACACTCAGAAAAACCCAGCTCGTGTCCTTTGGGGTGCTTGTTCTTAATATAAAACATGCAGTACCATGAAGGGACCTTTTTGGGAGTTGAATAGGAGTAACCTTTTCTCTGTCCCCGCTCTGCAACTGGCTGCGGTTCTCAGAGTGGCAGGGGAAAGCGGTGCGCCCCGGATGCTGATGCGAGCGGGGGGCGGGCGGTGCTGGGAAAAGTAGGGTAAGGCGCCGAGTGAAGCCTCTGTCCTCTCTAAAGTATTTTCACAGCCAGCTGTCCCTCCTCGGGTTCAAGGTCATTGTTTCCTGGGCGCACACGGGATTGCGGGGCTCCAGCAGGGTAGAAGAGTTGCCCGGTTGTGCCTCTACTCGGAGAAGAGCGCGGTGTTTTGCAGGGCTGGAGTCTCCTGAGGACACGCGCACCGCCACCACCGCGGGTGTAGAGAAGGCGGGGACGTGCCGGGCGCCGGTGCCTCCAGCGGGCGGCCGCACCCCGGGCTTTCATGGAAGCTGTCCTGAGACCTGGCCTCGGATCCCCCCCTCTCCCCCTCGGCCCTGCTGCTCTACTCAAGCGGGTGGCGCTGGCGCTCCTGGGGCCCCAACCTGGGGGCTGGGGAGACGCCACGTGACTGGCACTCCAGGGAGGCACAGCCTCGCACAGCAGCTTATAATGGGCTCTCCAGGGCCGTTTGCAATAACAGCTGCAATTCCCTGGATAGACGGAGTTGGTTTCCTCCCTTTGCCCCACCCCCAGCCATGCCAGCTCGCCTTTGTAAGTGAAGGAAACCGCGTAGAAAACGTGACCCTCCAAATGGAGAAGCTGTAGGCTTTGCCATTGTGAACGGTGGTGAAGTGCTTGTAACATACTGTTCACACCCTCTGAGGGATCTAAGGCCGTTTTGTTGGTGTTTTGGTTTTATAAGATTCAATGGCTTGTTCATCCAGTTGCGGCTATTGACATATCTACACTTCGCACCGGAGTGTCTGGAATTGTGGCTGTCCTGATTATAGGATTTTAACTTAACTGAAATATCTGTTTTTAATAAATGTGTTGGGTTTGGGGTTTGGTTTTATTTTATACTTGCCGTCGGTGGGAAAGATGCACAGAACACATTTCTCTGATCTCCATAAACATGAAAACACTTGAAATCCTTGTCAGCCCGGCTTGTGGATGGTAATTAGAGCGCCTTTGTGTCTGAGCAGCTCACTAGTTAGACAGGGTCTTCGCGGCTGGGTGTGTATTGGTGCTGGCATGAAATTAAATGAAAGTGAAGTCAGATTTTGGACCAGTCCCATTCTCTAAAACCTCAGAGCCTTTTGGATTACTAGTCGGTGATGGAGATGTTTTATGAAGCTGCCTCTGTTTTAGCAAAGGATATCAGAGCAGTCAGTCACTACAGACCAGGAGGCTTGCCACTATTTCTTTCTTTCTTTCTACTGTGGTCATTAAGCGGACTTGTTCCACAAGGTGGCCCTTTAGGCTAGGGCAGCTCTTGGTTAGGGGCTGCTTAGGATGCAAAACTGCGGTAGGAAAGCTGGCTGGGAGTGTATAAAGGACTGCTCTCTCTGCCCTTGGCATGTCCGCTGCCATTCTCTCCCCAAGCAGTGACGTAACAGTGCATCTCTATCCCTCCTGTTCTGAGTTCCTTCAGTCTGTGGCCTCCAGGAAGGAGCCACGCTGGGCGACAGGGTATCCAGGGTTCAAGTCCAGTTATTAAATGGGGACCTTGGACAGGTTGCTCAACCTCTATGTGCTTCAGTTTCCCCATCTGTACCACAGATGAGAAGTCAGATGATGAAAGGAAGGGTTCATGGTGACTGGCACGTACTGGAGATGAACAGTCCCTAGTCCCTGCCCCTTCCTTCCCTGGATCATTGGTCCCTTAGTAGCCAAGCGGCAGGGTCCTCGATTTCTCATGAAACAAGGGCATGCCACGATCCCAGAAATGCTTTCTGGATTGAGTGCTATGTGATTTAGAGTCCTGATTTTCTAACTCCCTTTTCGACTCAGTGTCTGTTGTCTATACCTCCCTGTTCTCTCAAATACACACACAGACCTTGATGGTCTCTGAGAAGTACTCCCAGAACACACCAAACCAGCCATTTCCCACAAGCTGCTGAGAGAGGGTTGTGGCAGGCTCAGTCCAGTGCCACCCAGCAAGGGAAGGGGGATTACGGAGGCTCTAACACAAACTGAGGAAGGGGAGCCTCCAACAGTGCAGTGGGCTACCAACTCTGGGCGCTGAGCAGGAGGAAAGTGGTCAGGTGCTGACTTCCCCATCATTGGAGTAGGGCTGAGGTCCTCAGCCCCGCGTCTTAGTAGAGGTGGGATTTCCTGGAGGTCAAAAGGTTAGGAGTAAGCCAGGGCCAAATTGACCATGATTCAATGCCACCAACTGTGCTGGCTTCTTGTAATGATTGGTTAAGCCTAGAGCCAACCATAGGGCTCAGGCAGGACAACCCCCCTCTTTAAAAAAAGGAAGATGGAGAAAACTAATGCCCACCATCAGGCACTTTAAATGCACTACAACCCTATAACTGCCCCTCTTTTTAAAAATCCTGCAAGGTCTTACTAGTCACCCCAAAATCCTTTTCTGGAATGTCAAGGTTTACATAAATGAATTTTTTAAGATTATTAGACCATTTTATAGGTGCAAAAATAGTCCAGGAATGGGGCAAGGCAGAGTGACCTACCAAAGTCATTTATGAAGTCAAAGGCTTAACAAAGTTTAGAACCCAGGTCTCTGGGCTCCTAGTTCAGGCCTCTTTCCAGTCGCCTGATAGCATCATACGTAGTCCAACCTCACACGTAGGCTACAATGTGAACAATAGCCTTGCAGCTGTCCAGCGGGGGGAAACCATGCCCCAGCTCCCTAGGCTGAGCCAGGGAAAGCCAGGGATGCTGTAACCATCTTCTTAGAAAATGTTCAGCATCCTGTGAAGACAGCTGGCCACAGCAAATGGTCTGGGTGAGATAAAAGACCAAAGCTATAAGCTCAATGAAAAAAATATAAACTAAAACACAGGAATTGGCAAATAATGAGTGATTTGGAGAAAAGAAAGCCACACCTCACAGAGAACTCCAGTCTGCCACCCCAAGATTTCATTCGAAATTAGGCATTAATGCTACACTATTTGGATCCAATTTTTACCCTTTTTTTGCTCTTTCCTTTTCCAGCTCAGAAGCAGAAACATGGAGCGAAGATCAGACACCACTTTCCTATCCAGCAAAGTCTGTGTCCAACCTTGTGATCCCTTCCTTCCAATCAGGAAAGAGTTACCTTGGCAACCAAATTACTAACTCACTCAATTAGCTCCCCGCTCTTCCACCAGTGCTCAGTAATCACAGAATGTCAGCCCGGGGAGAGCTCAGCCTTTGGAGGTCTAGTGCTATGCCTCGTTTAGACACGGAAGCCCAAAGAGGTTTCCCTCTGAGACGCACTCCATTTGAATGCCATGAAGGCTGGTGCAGGCAAAGGGGCAGAAACTCTCCCATGCAGCGCTTCCTCCTGGTTTCCATCCTCAACTGAAGTGACCTGGCCATAACGGTGTTTCCAAGGAGGCAGAATAGATAAAGAGTGGGCTCTGCAGGCAGCCCGCCATTGCTAGCTGTGTGATTTGGGACAGTGTCCTCAACCTCAATAATCTCAATTAACTCATCTGCAAAATGGGGATTAGAGTAGAGCCAACCTTGAAGAATTTGGTGAAGATTAAAGTAGATCATGTATGGGAAGCAAATAATAAAACATCGCTCCTGGAAGCTATTGCATGAAGGCCACTACTTAAATCTTTTGTGGAAAATCTTACCTCTTAATGACTTTTATCTATTTCTTTTTTTTTTTTTAAAGATTTTATTTTTCCTTTTTCTCCTCAAAGACCCCCAGTACATAGTTGTGTATTTTTAATTGTGAGTCCTTCTAGTTGTGGCATGTGGGATGCTGCCTCAGCATGGCTTGATGAGCGGTGCCATGTCCACGCCCAGGATTTGAACTGGCGAAACCCTGGGCCACCGAAGAGAAGCACGCAAACATAACCATTCGGCCACGGGGCCGGCCCTGACTTTTATCTATTTCTTAAAAGGCATAAACCTGTTTCCTCTGAAGACAAGACTAGTGGGTCTAGTCTTCTAGCTGTGCCACCGGGCTGGCCCCCCTGTATTTTGCATATGGGACACCTCCACAGCATGGCCGCCAATGAGTGGTGTAGGTCTGTGCTCAGGACCCAAACCCTGGCCACCAATGCAGAGCACACTAAACTTAACCACTAGGCCACGGGGCTGGCCCCAAGACTAGTTTCTTTTTTCTTTTCTTTTTGAGGAAGATTAGCCCTGAGCTAACATCTGCTGCCAATCCTCCTCTTTTTGCTGAGGAAGATTGGCCCTGAGCTAACATCCATGCCCATCTTCCTCTACTTTATATGTGGGATGCCCACCACAGCATGGCTTGACAAGTGGTACGTAGGCCCACACCCAGGATCTGAACCGGTGAACCCTGGGCCGCCTAAACGAAATGTGAGAACTTAACTGCTATGCCATGAGGCCGGCCTCCAAGACTAGTTTCTTGATTATGTACTCCTGTTGTGTAGGGAAGTGCAGAGGAAGGGAATAACCAATCTAGAAGAGGTTTACTCGCAAAAAGGTGGAGGTCCCTTTCAAGCCAAATGTTGAAAGCAGCTCAGGATTGGGGCTGGTAGAGAAGGGGCAGCAGGCAATGTGACAAAGTAGAGGGTTTGTGGGGAGAACAGCCTGGGGCCACAGCTCTTAACTCCCCCATTCCTATCAGAAAACCCGTCTCCTTCTAATTCAAATTCAGCGTTCGGCTGAAGTTCTGCTTCCCGTCCTGTCCTCTCCCATCTATAATTTGTCCTGACAAAAGCGTGCAATTTCTTCACAGGAAGTGATCTTGGAGTGCATTTTGTTTTCACTCTTCATTTTATTTACTGTCATTACAGGGTTATCGCAGGGGCTCATATGTGAATGTCTTCTTTTCCCAAGGAGATTATTCTCTGATGACAGAGGAGTGACAAGATGAAGAGGATGTTTTAGGCAGATTATCAGGCAACATGGCATGGGGGATGGACTGAGGTTGAGGGGGAACCTTATGGTCAGCCAGATCGGTTGGACGGCTGTTACAGCATCCAGGCACCAGGTGATAAGGGCCTGGGCGGGAAGAGAGAGGAAAAGGCAAGAGGGGACACATTTCGAAAAGAAAATCCATAAGCCTCAGTACAGTGCCAGGTAGTGGTTAAAACGCTGGCTCTGGAGCCAGACTGCCCGGGTCGCCATCCTGGCCCTTTCTTTAAAGCTCCTCCCTGGGACCTTGGGCAGGTCACTTCACCTCTCTAACTTCACGTTCCTCATCTGCGGAGTCCGGTGATAATCAAGTCCGTGCTTCATAGGGTTGTAAGGATTCGTTGAGCTAATGCTAGCAAAAATGCTCAGGCCACTGCCTGAAACAGAGCTGCATTTAGTAACAACTCCTGGGTATCGGCATTTAGTAAATATTTGCAGAGCAAACACATGGGGCAATTTCAACAGACTTGTGGAGGCTAAGAGAGTGCTTGGGGCATAGATGATGAATCGTGGCGCCTAGAAGTTTGAAGAAGAAGAGAAAGGAGGGACAGCACCTAGAAAGGGAAAACGGGGCCAAGGGAAGGATGTCCTCAACTAGGAGAGACCTACGCTGATCCAACTGTGGAGGGAGGACATGCAAAGGGAGAAACTGAAGGACAAGGCTCCTTGAGGAGGCGGGAAGCGATGGGGTGTCCAGTCTGGACAGGTTTGGAGAGCAGGCTTCAGGGCGGATTGTAGGGGTGGATGTCCCGTGTGCCAGCGCCCTAAGTTACAAACTGTCCTTCCTCAGCAAGGCCAGAGACCCGAAGGCTGGCTGTTGAAACAACCTTGTATAACCCTTCATGCCTCGGATGGCTGGGTATGGTTCTCTTGTTTTCGTGCGAATGAATACTTCTTCTCTGTACCTTATGCTATGATAGACTGAAAACTAAATCTGATACCAGGCAGTTTATTAACTGCACCCCCTTATTAACTGACTCATAGGAGGTAAAACTCACACCCCCCCCAGCTGATAGGCTGTTGAGGCTGTCTGTTTCACTTATTGATTTGGGTGGGTTAAAAAACACAAGCTGGTTATCATTCATCTTGTTACCTTTGCCCTGCCCTTAGCCTGGTTCTTTTTTACTGTCTGAATTAGATTCCACACCTAATATGAGTGCAAAATGGTTTCCTGGGTTTTCCTGAAAATCTTCCCCGGGCACTGGAGTCATAATCACCCTTCTCCAGATGCACCATAAATAGTACTTTTCTTCAGCTGGGTTAGGGGAAGAACTCACAGTGTGGATGTTCAAAACATACTACTTGGGGCCGGCCCGGTGGTGCAGCGGTTAAGTTCACACATTCCGCTTCGGCAGCCGGGGTTCGCCAGTTCAGATCCCAGTGCGGACATGGCACCGCTTGTCAAGCCATGCTGTGGTAGCCGTCCCACATATAAAGCAGAGGAAGATGGGCACAAATGTTAGCTCAGGGCCAGTCTTCCTCACCAAAATGCAGAGGATTGGTGGCAGATGTTAGCTCAGGGCTAATCTTCCTCAAAAAAAAAAAAAATACTACTTAATGATGCTGATAAAGGGAGGTTGAATACCTTCAGTGCTCAAAAGAGATAGTGAAAGTCACTGAGCAGGATCTGATTCCTCATGCCCTAGACCTACCCACAGAGGATGTACACAGGGATAATATGGATAGGGCTCTGTGTGTCTGTTTAAGTGTGCACACCCATCCACGTGTGTAGACACACCCACACACCCACCATCCCTTACAGTCACCCTTCAGCATCCATTGGCTGCTTTTGGTTCCACTCTTACTTTCTGTCTGCTCCTTTTGTTTACTCTTCTTCCTCCCATAGGTTAATGAGTTGGTCTTTACAGAGTGCTCAGAACAGAGCCTGGCGCATGGTAAGGACTATGTACATTAGCTGGTGTTATTACTTCCCAACTGACGGCATTGCCCAGGCTCCATCCCCACCTCATAGCTCTAACTGCCAAATCTTTATCTTCAGCCCTGATCTCTCCTCCTACTCCTAGTCATTTATGAGGCACAAGGCTGATGTCCCTGTAACTTCCCACATGAAGCTCCTAAGCAACCCCTTCCCCACTACTGCATATACACACACACACACACTCACTCAACCAGCTTCTCCCCTTCTGGGCTCAAGACTTGTAGAATGTTACCAGGAAAACCTAAGCCTCGGACCCTTCAGAAGATGGAGGTGTCTCAACTCTGCCCATGTCCGCACGCCCAGTTCTGTGCCCATCCACTCCAAGGGGCCAGGGATATCCCAGCCACAGTCATTCCTGAGCCAGGTACTAGGAACCGGCTGTCCCAAGCTGCAACACCTTGGACATGGCTATTGCCTCCTGGACACAGAGACACTTCCCCAGGCCCAGGGCCAGGACTAGGCTCTCTACCACCTTTGCAAATGACTGAGCAATAGCAGGAGCTGGGTTTCCTAAGGAAAGGCACAGGCAGGCTCAGACAGGGGACAGGAGGATGGACTTGAGCCATGAGTTCAGATCCTGCTCTCCCACTGCTAATTCCCACCTCTCCCCACTGTGAAGAGAGAAGTAACATCTCGTAAAAGGTGCCTGCTGGACTGCCTGCCCACAACAGGGCTATTCCCTTTCCCTCTACTTTCTCAGGTCCTGTAGATCTTCTCTCCTTGTCTACAGTCACCATTCTAACTTCATTCCTGAGTGCTCTTCTGGCCTTGGTGCAGACCACAGGACATCTGCACTGCATGAAACCTCACCATCTTGGCCCTATGCCTTCATCTTACTTGATGAGACTTAAGGGTCTAAAAGCAGCAGCCATATGCCATTCGTTATCTGTGCCTCTCTCATGCAATTCCTATTATCTTATGTGAAGACCTCAGCCCCAAACCTGCTTCTGGGTTCTTCCAGGGTGTCTGAAACCCTGCCTCATCCCAGATCCCCAGCACGTTGCACATCTGTGGCTGGTGTACAAGAAGAGTTTGAGAATGGTGTGCTATTGTGTTGAGGTATTTAGTGGGTCAAGGGCTGTGGGATGCTCTTAAGAACGTTAATAAATCCAACACGGGAGAAAATGGTGTCAAGAAAGTCTTATGTAGAGGGTACAGTATGACTGGCAGATCTGGTTGAGGGCAGCAGATCCTGGAGCCAGACTGCCTGGGTTCAAATCCCAGCTCCACCACTTAAAACGTGGTGACTTCTGGAAAATCACTTAATCTCCTGGGCTTCTGTGTCCTCATTTATGAAATGGAGAAAACAGTGCCTACCTCATGGCAAATAAAGCCATACATAATGAGATGATTTAAGCCCCCAGAACAGTACCTGGCACATGTGTTTGGTAAATGCTAGCCCCCGCATGATGAAAGCAGAGAAACAGACCCTTTGGAAGGTGCGTGGAGGCAGCCTTCTGGAAGTTCAGGAAAAGGGACTTAGAGGGTATAGAAGCAAGAGGGGGCAATAGCTTGTGCTCATAGTGGAAGAGAAGAGGTGGCTGAGGTGTTGGTGAGGGCAAGTGGGGAACACTTAGGAGGTAGATATGGGCCCCCTGCAGGAGGAAAGGGCAGTGGTGGTGCCAGGAATTAGCAGCTATCATTTTTTGAGTACTTAAGTGTCCCAGACACCTCAGGTCCTCATTTTACCTCCCAGGTACCCTATTAAGTATTATTGCCTTACAAATGAGAGGAGGGAAAAGCACAGAGCAGTGCCTTGCGGGGGATGACACAGCTGCTGAGCAGCAGGGCTGAGTCAACCAAGTCACTGAGCACTGAGCACTAGCCTTCCCCTGCAGCCCCAGCGTGGGCAGGTGCTGGGGAGGAGGGGTGCCCAGGGGCTGCTTAGCAGAGCTGGGCTGTACCAAGAAAGGCTCCCAAGGAGGAGGGGGCTCAGCAAGGGTTCCATGCCTGGGGAAGAGGCGAGAGGCAACTGAGGGCGGGGGGGGGGGGGGGGGGGGGGGGGGGGGGGGGGGGGCGAGGAAGGGCCACTTCAGTTAATCTAACCCCACCCCCACCCCCTGCTCAAATTGAGCCATTTCACAAAGACCAAATACACCGCTGTAAAACCCTGTTCTCCTTTCCCTAGGCCACAGCTCAAGAGTGAGCCAGTCTCCAGGAAGAAAACAGGCTGGGTCTGCCTGTGCCCTCATTCTTCACACAAAACTCCAGAGGAAAGCTCACCTCTCTCCACCTCCCTCCAGACACAGCAAATCGCTTGGCCTCGGCCCTCCAGCCTAGAAAGTGTTTCTGGAATATGTTCCTAGTCCGCAAAGGGAGTGGAAGCCCATGTAGCAGCTTTTAAAAACCTGGACTTAATTTTCTGATGTTGTGGAATATCAACCCAGAAGCACCCAAGTATGGCAGCTCCACCAGTATCCTGTGCTGAGCCCGGGTCCCCAGTGCATTCTTCATTATGAAAGGTGTCCCCATGCACTTTTCTTTCCCCCACCTTCCACCAAAAAGCCAAACCATGCTCCAAAACAAAAAACAAATTTATTCAGCTGATATTTTAATTAAGAAATCCTATAAATCAGGACCACCACAATTTCAGACACTCCGGTGCGAAGTGTACGTCAATAGCTACATCTGGAGGATGAACAAGCCATTGAATCTTTTTAAAAAAAATTTGTTTAGCTACCTTAAAAGTTTGGGGGTGGCACCTTACTTAAAGCGCCGTCAAGTTTCAGAAGGGTAAAGCCAGCGGTTTCTCCTCCCGGAGAGTCACATTTTAAAAATGGTTTCAGTCACTCACAAAGAAGAGCTGGTAGCAGGAGGGGTGACGACCCACTGAGGCTCAGAACCACGGCTGCAGAGGGCCAGAACGGGAGCAGAACAACATCCAGGGTCTCATCCATGGAGGGGAGACACCAGAAAGGGTGGAATAAAAAAGGCGAGCTGGGACGACAGGAGAGAGACTGAAGGGATGGTTTGTGACTTTCTGAGAAAGCTCATGGCAGGGCCAAGAGTGGCCTCAACGGAGGAGGAAGAGGAGTTCCGGAAAGAGAAAAGCACAGAAAAAACAAATAACTCTCCCCACACGTCCCTCTCCGCCTCTGTCCTCGGGAGACTCCAAGAGGTAGCCAAGCACAGACCGGTTCTTCTTAGAACAAGAGAAGGAAACGATACAGGGGTGAGTTAGCTCTCCCAGGAACCCCACAGCCTCCCACCGACAGCAGACCGTGACCTTGAACCACAGGTGGCAAGGTCAAGTCATTTAAAAGTCCACATTGAACTCCAATTCTACCCACCTTCAAAATTTTCCACCTCCCTCCGACCCCCTAACTGGAGTTCACATCTCCCACCTCCACCAGCTGCCGCTTAGCTGGGAGAAAGGGGGCGATGCCAACCCCCCTCCCCCCCCCCACAAGCTTTTACATTCTTCTGCCCTCCGGGATTTCTTTGCACAGCAATTGTAGCACCATTTTCACTAAGCTCTTCCACCGGAAAATAAAGGAAATGTATTCGTGTCATTAGTTTTCAAGTATTGTTATAAAGCCCATGTGATTCCCGTCCCTTGGAGTCCTATCTTTAAACAATCCAAGCACACGACGCCCCGAAGGGTTAGGTCAGGTACAAGTGGATGCAAGTAGCTGCCATAGTTCTCCCAGTTTATTCCAGGTCCATGGCCCCGAGGTAGCCGGGGAAATTCTCACGCGGCACGGATGCACCCTCGCCGATGCGTTTCTCCACGCTCAAGTTTCCTCCGACAGCCTAGCCAGGGCCGATAACTTCTCGACTTGAGGTCTCTCCCCACGCGCCTCCCCGCAGCCTAGGCGGTCGCTCCCAGGACAGCGACGAAGGCTTCAGCTCAGGGTTGGTGAGGGCAGGACGCTGTTGGGTCTCCGCAGCGACCTCCTCTTCCTCCTCCAGGGGCCCAGGGTCAGTGCAAGGCGCCAGAGGGCTGCAGGGCGACGGGGTCGGGTCCGCTGCGGCTGCCCCCGGGCCCAGGGACGCCCGCAGGGCCGGTGGCGGCAACCGCGGCGACGGCTCGCTGGAGCCTCCGCACAGCCTCTTTGATGAGGTTCCCCGAGAGCACCAGCTGCTGCAGGAGCCGGTGCGGGTCGTCGTCTCGGGCGCGCGCCCCGGCTGGGGGCCATCGCCGCTGTTGCAGGCGGCGGGAGGCGACGGCACCCCGCAGCCACCCTCGCCGGCACGGCCCGGGCAGCGCGCTGGGGCCTGCGGCGAGCTCGGCCACAAAGTAGGGCGCAGCCCGGCCCCGCACGCGACCGCGATCCCCGAGGGCGCAGCGCAGGGCCCCCGGGGGCGCCGGGACCCCCGCCTCGGCCGGCGCCGGCGACAGAAGCAGCGGCAGCCCCGGGGACCGGGCCTTGTCCGCCCGCACCGCCGCCGGGGGCCGCGGGGGCTGCAGCGGCGGCCCCGGGGGCGCGCACGGGGAGGCCGGGCTGTCCTGCGCCGCGTCCAGCTGCAGCGTCTCGCCGATCTGGGCCACCAGCCGGTCCACCTCGCCCGAGCCGCCCAGCGTCACCGACTGCTCCAGCAGGAGGAAGCTGTCGTCCTCCTCCTCCTCCTCCCCCTCCGCTTCCTCGCCGGCTTCCTCTTCCTCCTCCCTCCGGCACGGCATGGTCCCCCGCCCGAGCACCCGGAGCTCTGCGGGCGTTGCTGGCGGCTCGGCTGCGTGCGGGGCTCGGTGGGCCGCAGCGGAGCCGTGCGCGGTGCGAGAGCCGGGGCCGGGCCGGGGCGGACGCGGAAGCCGCAACCCGCCGGGCACTCGCGCCGCGCGCCTGCAGCCGCGGGAGCCGGAATCCTACCGGCTCCGGTTGATTTGTAAACAATGGGTGACGTCGCCGCCGGGCCCGACCACCGCGCCGGGGTGGGGGAACGCGCGAGGAGGCGCCGCGGCGCGGGGCCGTCGCGGGCTGCGCAGGGCCGTGGCCGGAGCCTTCCCGTCTCTGCGCTCTGGACCCGCCTATGAGGGGATCCCCGGCGTGGGGAGAGCTGCGTACCTCCTCAGCCCAACGAACGGCACGAGCAAATGGAGGCTCTGAGGTGCCCTGGGTTGGTTTCTCCCACTCACGGACACACCCACCCACACACCCAACCCCTCCTCCCCCGGCGCTTCCTCCCTCCCCACGTGTCAGCAGCGCTTGGGCCGGCCCTGCTCCTCCCCCGGGCACCGCAGTCGCCGGGACCCCGGCGCGGTGGGGGAGGGGCCCGCCGCCGTCGGGCTCCGGAGAGGTGGGGGCAGAGGAGGGAGGAGGGAACTGGGGGTGTACAGGGGGTATTGCTCAGGAGGGCAGAATTGATCTCCGGTAGGGTCTCTGAGCCTTCCCCCCTCCGCCGAGTCCTCACGCCCCCCAGGCACATCGCGGGAGGAGGACGCGCCACCGCAAGGCTAAAGAAGAGCTGACCATTTAAAAAAAGATTCAAATAGAAATATAGGGCGATGAGAAAATCTCTCTTAATTATAGGACTCAAACATGGTTCACATTTTAGAAAATTTTTTTTCTGCCTTTTTCTATAAAGTTGTTATTCAAACAGCCACACATACAGTTATACACTTTTTCACTTCTCATTATACCATAAATGGTGATCGCGTTGTTGCATGTGCTTTGAGAACATATAATGATGACATAAATTTCCGTCAAGTGGCTGTACCATAAATTATTAAACAGTTCCTTTAACGTTTGCGGTTTACCTGATTTCACCGTTGTAAATAAATGTGTGACTAACAGTTTTGTGCATAAAACTTTCCATGTTGGTTCTTTCCTGAGAACATATTTCCAGGAATAGAATTTTAAATCAAAGGATATGGGTATTTTAAGGTTTCTGATAAATGTACCAAGTTGCTTTCCAGCAGTTGGGTAAATTTACTTCCCCATCATTACTGTGTGAGCATACCTTATTCGTTCCACTTTCACTAGTACTATTTGAGTATGATAGTTAATTTTTTTTTTGCTGATTTCATAGGTGGTATTGATAACTCCTTTCAGTTTTTCTGTCTTTGATTTTAGTTAGATAGAGTAGTTTTCTAAATGTCTGTTAACCAACTATACTTCCTCTGTGAATTGTTCCCTAATCAGTTTTTCCTATTGAGTTTTTGTCAAGTATTTGCATGCTCCTTTACATACCAGAAGTTGACTCTTTTCTTTTGTATTTTGCAATGAGTATTTCTTCAGGGTTTTTTGGGGCCCTGTACAGTCATTTTTTTTTTCCACTAAAACTTAACAAACTTTAATGTAGTCAAATGTACAAAACCCCTTCCTTTGAGTCTTCTAACGCAACGCTAAATTTAGAGTCTTCTTGCCTCCGGAAAGTTATTAAATATTCCATTCTATTTTCCTTAGATTGTTCTAATGCCTTGGTTTTTCTTCAAATCCATCTCGAATCATTTTGGTCCTTGGTGCAGGGAGACAATATGAAATATTCTTCCCCCCAGAGAGCTTGCCGGTCAGGGCTGTATTTCTTCACAGGACAGAGGTGTGTGGGCAGTGTAAACGAGCTCTGTCCTGGTGAGCTCCAGCTGCTGGTGAAGCTGATGGTTATGAGGACCGGGTGGCGCTGCGAATATTTTGATCAGTCTGTTGTGTGGAGTCAAAAGAACCTTGAACAGGTTGTACAAAGACCTAGATTCGGGTCTCATTCCTGCCACGTCTGGGTGTGTGGCTCCTGGCAAATCAGTTTACAAATGTTTTCACTGGTAAAATGGAGGAAATAACCCCTGCCCTGCCTCCCTCTGAGGATTGTTTTCAGGATCAAATGAGATAATGGGAACAGGCTTTGTCAGGCATTACACGAATGTAATGTGGGATTAGGTCCAACGGTTTACTAACAGAGGCCTGGCTCAATTCCAGCGGTTCCCCTGGGGGGAAACAGCTAATATATTCATGAGAAAGGTTCCCCCTTGCAGCCCACCAAGTAAAACGGACCCTGAAGCCATTACTTCCTTGCACTTGCCTTGAATTCTGTGTCTACCCTGACCTGGGATTGTTTGAGGCCTTCCTGAAGTCAGCCCAGAGGCTCCCAAGCCCCAAAGTGTGCCACCTCAACTAGTTCTGCAGGTTTTGGTGACAGATCCTTTCCCAGAAGGTGGCCTTCCTCCTCCATCTCCATGGAGGGCTCTTTACACACTTTACTGTTGAGGATTGGAAGCCGTTCCCCCCAGAGAGAGTGATTCTCATTTTCATTCTGATGGTACTTACTGGAGAATTTCAAGGGGAATGAAAATTAGGGGAGGGCTTATGGATTTCAGGGGAGTTAAATGGTAATTTTTTTCCTTCTCTCCGTAAGATGATGCCTGCCTGTAAGTAGAGAAAAGCAGTTTTATGCTCCATTGACTTTAAACATTAATGGGACTGGTGTAGCTATTGTCTCTAACCAGCATCCTTGGAAGTCGTTTTTTGTCTTCTTGTCAGGGTAATTCCCATAGAGTTCTTAATATAGCAGGAAATGGGGCTTTGAGACGGCATCCTTTTAAAAATCTTCCCTATGTAATAATTGCTTTCGTGTGGCGATTGCTATGTAAGTAGGCCGGGACTTGGATATTATACTATTGATCATAGAAATGAATTCATTACAGAAGACCAGCGCCGTTTTCTAGGGGCACTTCTCTGGAGAGCTCTGAGAGAGGGAAGTGCTGTGCTGGACCAGTGGGAGGGAGGCAGAGAAATGTCCTGGATTAGGAATCAAAATACAAGATGCTAGAGAGGCTCAGGTGCAATTAAAAGTAATGAGAGGGCGTCAAAAAGGAAAGCGATGAGAGCTGTGTGCTGGGCACCCTCTCTGGCCGCCTGGAAAGAGACACAGAGGATATTCAGAATCACCTATGGAAGGACACAGAATTCAAGGATTTTCTGTGTTAGTTTAGTCCACATTGAAATCCTTCCTAAGGAGTTTGCTTTCCACAAAGAAGTGGACTTTGTTTTCAGTTACCTGCACTCAGAGACACCAGCTGGGGTGAAGAGGGATGGATGCTAGGCTTGGAATCCCACCTGGATCCTGTCACTTCATCTTTCTGTGCCTCAGACTCCGAATCTGTGAAATGCTCCTTTCTTTACAGAATTGTTATGTTACATATACGGGAAACCTTATTGCACAGACCCTGGGGGTGATACTGGAGTTGGGCTCTGGGGGGCAGAAATAGTCTTAGTGATGTTCAAGTTCAAAAGCAGACAGATTCTATGCTGTGGTCCGTCAGTGGATGAATGGAGAAGCAAACTGGTGTGCCCATACAACGGAATGTTACTCAGCCATAAAAAGGGAGGAAGTGCTGATGCGCTACAATATCACGCTCAAAGCATCATGCGGAGTGAAAGACACCAGACATAGAACGTCAGGTGTTGTGATTCCATGTATATGAAATATCCAGAATAGGTAAATCCATAGAGACAGAGGGCAGACTGGTGGTTGCTTCGGTCTGGGAGGCGAGAAAGGTGTGTTGGGGGAGATTACTGCTAATGGGTACGAGGTTTTCCTCTGGAGTGTTGAAATGTTTTGGAGCTGGAGAGAGGTGGTGGTTGCACAACACTGTGGATGCACAAAATGCCCCTGAGTTGTATACTTTACAACAGCTAATTTTATGCTATGTGAATTTCACCTTAATAAGAAAACTTCTCTGCTGTATCTGGTATTTGATCTAGTTCTTTCTTTCTTTGTAATTGTAACTGCCATCTATCTATTTGCTGCTGTGAAGTAATCATGTCTTCACTCTGCTTCCACAGAAAGTCATTGATCTTTTCCAACCTTGAGGTCACATTGAAAAGCCAGATCACCTGATTCCCTCACTCCCGTTACGTGGTTTTCTCTCCGAGCTGAACTGGATCGTTGTTTTCCCTCGGCATGGAAGGGAAGGCTGGTCCAGAGGCGGCCGGGGGTCTTTGGTGGGCCTGATGAAGATCTTCAGTAATCCTTCCCGTCCCAAAGCTTTCATCTGGTCACCTGCCTCTCACCTTTGTGCTGAGGATGTAGGATGGGAAAGTGGATACAATACAATGAAAGGAAAGGGATTATTTTTAATAAAATCGCTACCTAGGTAATCATGATTAAAGTTGGCCTTGGACAGAACTATAGCTTCAGATTACACAGCAGTGGTGGCCAAAGGGTAAGGGAGGGGAGGAGGCTGTGACTACAAAGGGGAGCACAGGAGAGTTGGGGGAGGTGATGGAAACGTTCGGTATGCTGATTGTGGTGATGGTTACGCACATCTATGCAGGTCTTAGAACTCAGAACTGTACACTAAAACAACAGAACAAACTATAAATACGCACACCACATATCAATCATGGTGGTGGTTGGATGGGTGTAAATATTTGTCAAAACTCAATGAACACTTAAAATGGTGAATTAATTATATGTAAATTATACCTCAATAAAGTTGCTTTTTTAAAATTTGCCTTGGATCATGAAGGACATATGCCCTGTGAATTCTCTAGAGATCACCTCCTATGGTGAAGAAGGAGAGATGACCAATGGGCAGCTGGCTGCAGGCCAGAGCAGGTCTCATGGGGAGAGGGAAGTTCTGGCAGGGTCACCACTCAGCTTGGGAGGCTGTAACCCGACCCGTTCCATTACCGACACAGGGAAGAGCACCTGCACTGTCCCAGGCATTGTGCCTGCTTCTAAGGCCGCAGCAACAAACAGTGGAGGCAGTCCTCACACAGCTTACCAGTTCGTGGTGGGCAAAATAACCACCCTCCAAAGGTGTCTGTGTCAATCTCCAGAGCCCTTGAATATGTTCCCTTACATGGCAAAGGGGGCTTTGCACATGTGATTAAGCTAAAGATCTTGAGATGGGAAGTTTATTCTGGATTATCTAGGTGGACCCAATGTAATCACTAGGGTCTTTATAAGAGGGAGGCAGGTGGGTCAGAGAAGGAGATGTGACCCGGGAAACAGAGGTTGGAGGGCAGTGACTGCCGGCTTTGAAGATGGAAGGGGCCATGAGCCAAGGAATGCAGGCAGCCCTTAGAAGCTGGAAGCAGCAAGGAGACGGGTGCCCCCAGAGCCTCCAGAAAGGAGCACAGCCCTGCTGATCCTTTGATTTTAACCCACTGAGACCCACCTCAGGCTTCTGGCCCCCAGAACTGTAAGAGAATACATTTGTGTTGTTTTAAGCCACAAGTTTGTGGTATTTATTACAGCAGGGTTAGGAAACGAATATACAGTCTAACACAGAAAAATGCAAAAGTAAGCCTTTCTTGTACTCTACCTTAAACGTGGGTTATAAAAGGATTGGTACCAAGTGTGGTGTGGCTCAACTAAGAAGGAACAACTCAGTCATGAGTTAGGAGACACTTTCTGCGAATGTGACCTAGGCTGACACCTCAAGGATGGTGTGGCAAAGTATTCACAAAAACCCGCTGGCTCTTCCCTGGGAACACAGCTAGAATATGTTTCCCAGACTCTCTTGCAGTTAAATGTGGCCAAGTGGCTGAGTTCTAGCCAGTGAAAGGTGAGCAGTAATGACAAACCTCCTCATAGGAACATCCAGTGCTCTTTTTTATTGTGCCAATGGGGTGTTGATGCCCCGGGCGATGTTGGAAGCCACAGGTGAAAGATGGCAACCCCCACCCCCACCCCATCACACAGCATCTGGGAACACCAGCATAGATTCTTAGGAGAACGGGAAAACAACACTATTGTGTCAAGCACTGAAAATGTGAGATTTGGGACAGCATCTAGCATAACGCTAACGAGGACAGAGGGGAAAGGTTAACAGGGAAAAGAGAAGCAGAGAGAGGAACACACCTAAGCGATGTGGAAAAGCTCAGGGTGGCTGGAACATAGTGTCTAGGGGAGGGAAAAAGGGGTGTGGGAAGGACGGGGGTGAAGGGTGAGCTACACTGGTAAATGCTGGTCAGGTGGTGAGCACTGGTAGGCAAGGAGAATGGATTTGCGTTTTAAAAAGACCCATACCCCTAGGAGCCAGGGCCCGGAGGAGACAAACCCCAAAGAAGTGAACATAGAGGCCAGAGGCCAGTTCAGACTGATGGCAAAACGGAGGCCTCCCTGCATGAGGAAGGGCTCCGCACTCTGATGGGTGCAGCCCAACCCCGTCTTTCTGACAAGCCACTCCGGACTGAGGCACGGCTGGCCAGCCTTCCAGGCAGTCCACTTCTGTTTCCCGTGTCTCACAGGCCCTCTGCTCCCCGGAGTCTCAGGGAGCATGGCCTAGACAGGGCAGGTTGCTTCAATCAGGCCATTCGGAGTTTTCCTCCCTGCTTCGGTTTCTTAGGGGAGGGAAGGGACAGGTGGGTCCACCCCGACAGCAAGTCCCCTTGAGGCCCTCTCTTTCCCATTTCAGATGCCCACAGGCAGACCCAGGGGATCTCCTTGGAGACTGTGCTGATCTCATCCACAGAAGAACCACTTGACCTACTTTGGGAAAACGTAAACCCCGCCCACCTACCTACCCATTTGGAAATGCAGACTTGAGGACACTGTCTAAATTCATTCTTACTTGCCACGGGCCTATGTCCCTAGGCTTAGTGAGCTGTCCCTGGCCCACAGCCTCTCTGGGTAGTCCTGACCAACTTTAGAGGGGTCACCTCTAGTCCTGGTTCCTCCAGGACGCGGACACTGGGAACAGTAGTCCGGCCTCTGGGCCTCAGTGTTCTCATTTGCAAAGCAAGGGGATTAGACTCAATTCTGAAGCCTTCTCTGGCTCTAGGATGCTGGGTTAGCGGGCTCGGCTGTGCTACCCAGGCCTATAATTGCCGGCCCTTCCTCATGTTCCTCTCACAAAGTCAGGATGGGCGGCAGCTAGTCCCAAAACAGTTGACAAAAGGACTTGGAGGATAGCTCACAGACTGGGAGCTTCTATGTGCTTTTTACTGTTTCTAGCTCCTTAAGATGGACATAATAAGAACATCTAACTCAGAAGCTGCTCAAAGCAGAAAGGAAGATCCACTGGTACCCAGTGATCAGCTTCCCATCCCCCAGTGAAACACAGCCCCTCCCTCTGAATCCAGGACCAGCGAATGCACACTCCTAGAAACCTGTCAGCCTTGATTCGGGGTTCATTCTTTTCTCTCTTCTACTAGGTGGTTTAAATATTTTCTTTTTAGCAGTCCTGCTGTATATTTGGCTTTTATTATATGCATTTGTGGATGTAGATGGACTACATATTTAAATAAACAAAAACTGCTGTCTCCCCAAAAGAGCAAACAAACCTTGCAAGGTTAAATTCATAAGAATTTAGGTAATAATACCTAACATTGATTTGTGGTTATTACATATTAAGTACTGAGCTTAATGCTTTACATATGTTTTATTTTATCCTCAAAACAAATGTATGAGTTAGATATGATCATCTCTGAGGATATTATCTCTGGGGAAACTGAGGCAGAGAGAAGTAAAGTAACCAGCCCAAAGTCACATAGCCAGCAAGTGGGGGACTGAACTTAGGGTGATCAACTGTCCCAATTTGCTTGGGACTCTCCTGGTTTTAGTACTGAAGGTCCGGTGTCCTGGGAAACCCCCTAGTCCCAGGTAAAGCAGGACAGCTGCCACTCAAACTCAGCGGTCCTCACTGGGATAACGTTGCTCCTTGGGGGGCCTTCTGCAATGGGAGTTAGTATAATAATGTTAGTTCTGATTATTTGTCTTACTGTTACTACTACATATAATTTTTTAACCTCTCACCCTCCCTTCCCTTAGCACCACGATATCCCTACGACAGTATTATTAGCTCCGCCAAACCACTTTCCACGCTGGAAGGAGGACGGGAGTTGATTTGGGCGTACCCAGGGTGAGGGGAGCCTACTTTTTACTTTTTTCTATTTAACCGGAACGTACTCTCCTGGCCAGGCTCCGAGAATGAGAGCTCCCCTGAATGAGGGCTCTGAGCCTGCCGCAGCCCGTGCAGCCTCCAGCCCTGAGAGGTACGCCTGCGTGCAGGCAGAGCGAGGCAGCGAATCCACCAAGGAGGGAGCCCCGGAGCCGCTGCTGCTGAGCGCTCGGTGCGCTTTTCCAAGTCTTGGTCCTTAAAGGGGCTGTCCTTTTCTGTTTTCCGAACAACGAAAGTCTATAGCAAATAAAACCGTTTAGAACATGGTTGGTTAGTGGTTTCCACACAAAGGGAAAATCTTCTAACAGGTGAACAGCCCAACATAGGCATAAGGTAGGGACTTCGGGGCCAAGTGTCTTTCGGTAGTGGCCCCTCCCCTGTAGAAGTGGCTCCAAGCCTCAAAAACTTAAACAGAATTACCATTGATCCAGCAATTCCATCTGTGGGTATATACACCAAATTGAGAGAATTGAAAGCAGGGACCCAAATAGGTGTTTGTACACCCATGTTCATAGAAGCATTATTCTCAATAGCCAAAATGTAGAAGCAACCCAAATGTCCGTGGATAGATGAGTGGAGAAAGAAACTGGGGTATATATGTACAATGGAATATTATTCAGCCTTAAAAAGGAAGAAAATTCTGACACATGTTACGACATGGATGGACCTTGAGGACATTATGCTAAGTGAAAAAGCCACTCACAAAAGGACAAATACTGTAGGATTCCACTAATATGAGGGACCCAGGGTAGTCTAATTCATAGAGACAGAAAGCAGAACGGTGGCTTCTGGGACTGAAGGGAGGGGGACTAGGGACTTACTGCTTAATGGGTACAGAGTTTCAGTTTGGGAAGATGAAAAAGTTCTGGAGATGGATGGTGCTGATGGTAACACAACAACGTGAATGGACTTAACGCCACAGGACCGGACACTTCAAATGGTTAAAATGGTAAAGTTTATGTTGTGTATATTTTGCCACAATGAAAAAAAAAAAAAGGAGTGCCAGTTGCCTGGAAAAAGAAAAGAAAAAAAAAATAAAAAAGGCAGGCAATAAGTGTTGGAAAGGATGTGGGGAAATTGGAGCCCTCACGTGTTGCTGGCGGGAATGTAAAATAGTGCTGCTGTTTTGGAAAACGGTTTGGCAGTTCCTCAAATAGTTAAACATAAAGTTAGCATGTGGCCTAGCAATGCCACTCCTGCGTATAAACCTGAGAGAATTGAAAGCATATGTCCATATAAAAACTTGTACACAAATGTTCATAGCAGCATTATTCACAATAGCCAAAAAGTGGAAACAACCCAAATGTCCATCAACTGAGGAAAGAATAAAGAAAATGTGGTACATCCATACATGGAACGTTATTTGGCCATAAAAAGGAATGAGGTACTGATTCATGCTACAACATGGATGAAACTTGAAAACATCACTCTTATGAAAGAAGCCCACACAAAAGGCCACATATTGTAGGACCCCACTTATCTGAAATGTCTAGAGTAGGCAAATCCATGGAGATAGAAAGTAGATGTCCAGGGCATAGAGGAAGGGGAGGAAGGCATGGGGAATGACTGCTTAATGGGTACGCGTTTTCTTTTTGGGGTGATGGAAATGTTCTGGAATTAGATAGTGGTGATATTTGTACAACATTGTGAATATACTAAAAAACACTGAGTTGTAAACTTTAAAAGGGTGAGTTTTATGGTGTGGTATGTGAATTATATTCCAATAAAACTGTTATAAAAAAGATATCAATAAGAAAATAAAATACCATAAAAATTAATTAATTAAAAAATCAGGCAAAAGATTTTAATAGATATTTTACTAAAGGAGATGCACAAATAAAGGAGATGGCTAATAAGTGCACAAAAAGATGCTCAATATCATCAGTCATTAGGGAAACGCGACTTAAAACCGCAGTGAGATTCCAGTGCACAGCCACTAGAAGGCTGTTAAGAAAGACAGACGATACCAACTGCAGACAGGGATGTGGAAAGATGGGCATCCTCACCCACTGCTGATGGGAATGTCAAATAGTCAGCTACTGTGGAAAACAGTTTGACAGCTTCTTAAAAGGTTAAACATAAAGTTAGCGTACGACCCAGGGATTCCACTCCTAACACTCTACTCAGGAAAAATGGAAACATGCGTCCACAGAAAGACCGGAACGTGAATGATCCCAGCGGCCTTAGTCATCATAACGCAAAACTGGAAACAATCTAAATGTCTGTCAACTAGTGAATGGATGAACAAAGTGTGTGTATATCCATACCCCACAATATTGTTCAGCAACACAAAGGAATGAACGATGATACATCCTCAAACATGGAGGCATCTCACAAACACTAACTATGCTAAGTCAAAGAAGCTAGATGCAAGAGTACATGTTACATGATTCCATTTATACAAAAATCCAGAAAAGGCAGGGGCCGGCCCCGTGGCCGAGTGGTTAAGTTCGCGCTCCACTCTGGTAGCCCAGGGTTTTGCTAGTTTGGATCCTGGGCGCGGACATGGCACCGCTCCTCAGGCTGAGCTGAGGCAGCATCCCACGTACCACAACTAGAAGGACCCACAACTAAAAAATATACAACTATGTACTGGGGGGATTCAGGGAGAAAAAGCAGAAAAAAACAATCCAGAAAAGGCAAATTTATAGACAGAAAGCAGAGCAGTGATTGCCCAGGGCTGTGGGTGGGAGCAGAGAGTGACAACAAAGGAGCATGAAGGGACTTTTTGGGTTGATGGAAATGTTCTAAAACTGGAGGTTGGTGACAGTTGCACAATTTATAAACTATACTAAAATTCATAGAACTGTACACTTACAATGGGTGAATCTTATGGTGTATAATTTATACATTAATAACACTGTTAAAAATTGTTCTAAGGGAATTTATTGGTTCAGTAAAGGAAAACTCTAGAGGGTTGGTGTCAGTTTGGTAGTCCCCAGGCACACAGGGCTACTGAGCAGTGGAAATGTAGCTGGTCTGAAGTGAGATGTGCTGTTTAGTGTAAAATGAGCTTTGGACTTCATAGACTTAGCATGAATAACAGAATGTAAGGTATTTCATTACTAATATTTTACATTATGTGTGAAAATGACAATATTTTCAATATATTTAGTTAAATAAAATATATTATTAAAATTAATTTCACCTTTTTCTTTTTACCCTTTTTTTTTTTTTTTTTGGTGAGGAAAATTGGCCCTGAGCTAACATCTGTGCCAGTCTTCCTCTATTTTGTATGTGGGACATCACCACAGCATGGCTTGATGAGTGGTGTGTTGGTCTGCACCCAGGATCTGAACCCACAAAACCCACACAGCCCAAGCGGAGCACATGAACTTAACCAGTACACCACCAGGCTGGCCCCTCTTCTTACTTTTTTAATGTGGCTACCAGAGAATTTACATAGATGGCTTACATTATATTTCTAATGGACAGGACTGCTCTAGAAGCAAGTCTAGCTTCAGATGAACCTTGGCCTAGCAGCTTAACAGTGTCACCAAAACCCTGATTTCTTTCCAGTTTTCCATTGAGTCTTCCATGGTGTTGGCTTCATCCCGTAGCTAGCTACCATCAGTGTAGCAGCCAGCAGCTCTTAGAGGGACATGCTTTCTTATCCAAGAGCAGAGAGTCGGTGTATCGGCATCTTTTTCAAAAGAGCTGAGATTCACCCATTGGACTAGCTTAGTTCACCTGCTCACCCCTGAACCAATCCTGTGGACAGGAGGATAGACTCCGTGGGTAGCTCACACACCCTACGCCTAGAGCTGATGATAGAGTCAGCCTCTCCAGTACCACATTATTAACAGAACTGAAATCGAGTGATGGGAAGGGAAAAGGATGCTGGAGAAGCAACCAAGAAATGTTCCCCATTGGGAAAGACACATAAATAACAACACAGTGTGATGAGTGAAGTCATAGAGGTGTGAACAGGTTGCCTGTGGTATATTCTTCTTCTTGTTTCTGTTTTTTCTTACTCATACTTTACTGTCTCCTAGTATGCTTGGGTATCTTTGACTGAACACTAGACATTGTATTTGAAAAATTATTTGTAGAAATAACTTGGGACCTAGGATGATGTTGCCATCCTTCACATCGGATTGTTTGTTTCTGCCAAATTCATGGGGACACTAGCAGTCTGGAACCCCCTTAACCCAGGTTCTAGCCTCAAGATTCCCTGGGCCACCAGACGACATGATGCAAGTGTAAATGACGCACCTTAGAGTTACCCTTACTCCTGGTTTGTAGTTTGTTAGGGTTCCAGCCTAAGGTGTGCATGTATAATTTATTTATACTTACTCAACTCTTGGTTCCAAACTTTTGTCCCCTTTACCTCATGAGGCCACCAAAATTGCATTTCAGCCTCACGATGGACTCTTCCTAATTTGCACCACCACCCACTACCCACCCCACCCAGCAGACGTTTCCCTTTGGCTGGGCTCTCCTCTCTGGTCCCTATCTGCTCCTGGGGCTTGGTCAGGTAATTCCTCACTATCCTGTTAGCTCTTTGTTGCTTTTAAGTCTTGTTTGTCTTTTTTAACATTTCATCCTACTTTTTTGAGTTGAACTTCAGAGAGACGTTTGGACTGATCTGCCTAGTTCACTTCATGTTCCTAAATTCAACCATCCTCATCTCGCTTGACCTCTCAGGAGATTTGACGCAGTTGATAACCTCCTTTTCCTTAAAACATCATCTTCACTGAGTTTCCAGGATACTGTGTTCTCACGGTTTTTTGTTTGGTTTGGTTTGTTTTTTTTCTATCTCACTGGCTATCCTTCCTTATCTGCCCTTAATGCTGGAGTGTCCCACGCTCAGGCCTTAGATGTGTTCTTTTCTCTATGTACACTCACCCATTGCAGATATCCCAGTCTATTTGCTTGAAACACACACCCACACACCCTCCCAAATG
This sequence comes from Equus asinus, assembly GCF_041296235.1. Lineage (NCBI taxonomy): Eukaryota > Metazoa > Chordata > Mammalia > Perissodactyla > Equidae > Equus > Equus asinus. The sequence goes on along the minus strand of NC_091791.1, from coordinate 32,053,696 downwards.
TACATACCCACCCTGGAGCTCTCCTCTGAGTTCCGGATTCGTGTATCCAGCTGCTCTAGCTCTCCATCTCCATTTGGATGTCAAATAGCCATCTCAGACTCAATGTCTAAAACTGAACTCTTGACTTTCCTGCCCCCAAATGCTCCATGTGTAGTCTTTCCCATCTCAGTTAGGTGATGGCCACTCGGGATCATGTGACCCCTATGTTCACAATCTTCCAATGGCTCCCCTTTCCACCATGAGGAAAAGTCAAAGTTCTGACAGTGGTCCCCAAGACCCTATGCCATGTGCCCCAGTTCATATCCGGATCTCATCTCCCTCTCACTCTCTCAGCTCCAGTTGCTTTTCTTTGAACACTCTAAGCACATGTCCACCTCAGGGCCTTTGCACTTGCTGCTTCATCCATCTAGAGGAGTTATCTAAAGGCTCAATTCCTCAAGTCTTTAACCACCTTCTCTGATTGCCCAATTTAAAGTTGATACTACCCCTCTCTCCCATCCAGGCCTCCTCATCCCCTTTTCTGCCTTATAATTCTCCATAACACTTATGACTACCTAACATGCTAAAGTTCCAAATAGTTTTGTTTGATTCACCATGAAGGCTGGGAGGGTTGTTTTTGGAAGATTAGCCCTGAGCTAACAGCTGCTGCCAATCCTCCTCTTTTTTGCTGAGGAAGACTGGCCCTGAGCTAACAGCTGTGCCCATCTTCATCTACTTTATTTGTGGGACACCTGCCACAGCATGGCTTGATAAGCAGTGCTAGGTCCACGCCTGGGATCCAAACCGGCGAGCCCCAGGCCACGGAGGCAAAGTGCAAGAACTTAACCACTACACCACCAGGCCAGCCCCGAGACTGGGAATTTTTTTGTTATCTGATGTATCCCCAGTGCCTAGGACAGTGCCAGCCATGTAGGGGGCAACAATAAAAAAAAGGGTTGAATGATTGATGTATGAACTTTGTCCAGCCTTTGTGGTCCAGTGAATAAGGGGCCTGGTGTCCCCCTACTGAAGCTGAAGATCTCTCCACCAACAGCACTGGACTCCAGGTTGCAGTTTTCATACCACTCACAGCCACTTCTTGCCATTGCCACCACCGGCACCACCATCTACCACCCCAGCTTAATGCTTCATCTCCTCTTGTCTGGATTGTAACAGCAGCTTCCTAGCAGGTCTCCTCATGTCTTCTTGCCCTGTTCCAATCTATGACTCGCACGAGAGCCAGTGACGTTTAAAAAAAGACAGCAAAGCAGCTCAGGCCAGTCCCCTGTATACGCCCCCACACACACCATTTTGGTTAGGTTAACTCAAGGACACCAGCACCAGCAGCTTCTCCAGTCTTTGGCTGTCCCACTCTCCACCTTGCTCCCCTGGTCCAGCAACCCTGGCCTCCTGTCAGTTCTCTGAAGAGGCCACACTCTTCAGCTCCAGGGCCTCTGCACATGCTATTCCTTAGTTTGGAGCATGGCCCCAAAGTGGGTGAGAGGAGCCCACAACCCCGACCATACACACAAGCAGACAATCTAAGTGAAAACGTGAGCCTGGGATGCAACCGAGCTTCTAGACGGGTCCCCGCCCGAGCCCACCTTCCAACTACATTGCTGCCCTGAGGCCCCAGGATCTGGAAATTTTGGCGCCTGGGTTGTTTAGGCAAGAGACCAAAGCTAAACCTACTCACCCTTCAGGCCTCAAACACCATTCTCTCCAAGAGGCCCTTTCCCCATGGCCCCCTCATCCAATTCAGGCCCCTCATTGCTTCCACACTTAGACTTCACAGCACTATTCCATCAAGTGTTTCATTTGTTTATCACTCCCCTCCTCGTGAACTTCATGAGGGAAACACCCTGTCTGTTTTGTTTACTACTGTACTTCCCACGCCTCATAAAATGTTTCATTTGGAAGGAAGTACTTTGCTCAGAATAAAGGCACAATGAAAGGATGTGTGTATCTGTGTGCATGTGTGTGAGAGAGAGAGAGAATAAGGAACATGGAGAAGAAAATGATGGAAAAGAAGAAAGGAAAGACTTGTAGGCCAAATCCATCCCATTCCTCAAAAGGAGAAGAGGAAGGAAGAAGAAGGAAAACCCAGCAAGCAGCCCTGCCCTGTCCCAGCTCGGCCCTCACAGCCAATCAAGAAAGTCAGTCCTGGGGGGCCAGCCTGGTGACCAAGTGGTTAAGTTTGTCTGCTCCACTTTGGCAGCCCCAGGTTCGCGGGTTCAAATCCTGGGCGCGGACCTACACACCGCTCGTCAAGCCATGCTGTGCCAGTGGCCCACATAGAAGAACTAGAAGGACTTACAACTAAGATATAAAACTATGTACTGGGGCTTTGGGAAGAAAAAAAGAAGAGGAAGATGGGCAAAAGATGTCAGTTCAGAGCCAATCTTCCTCACCAAAAAACCCCAGAGAACTAGAGGATCAAACAAGTTAATTAACAAAAAACAAAGTCAGTCCTGGTACAATTTAGCCCTCCTGTCACCAAGCACAGAGACCTGTCGTGTCAATGGTTTTAGTCCAAGTCGCGGGACTTTGGGGGTGAAGAGCACGCAGGGTGATGAACCGAGGAGAACAGACTCTGGTGTCCCAACCACAGGCAGTGTTTTCACATTCGCAGCCAAGCCTCTTTGCGATACCGTGTCCTTCCTGGGCCTAAGTTACTGAGGCTGCAGCAGCCTGGGCGTGAATCTGGAGGCCCGGGTGCTACCTTACGCCACCCGCTGCACCTTGCCTTTGAGTTCTCGGCTGTAAAGTGGGAATCATAACGATGATAACTATAATCATCACGCGACCATCATGGGGACCCAAAGAGACGGTGCATGCAATTGTGTTTGAACGGGAGAGCTCCGTGCAGTTCGAGTTGCAATTGCCGCTGTGTCTGTGCAGGAGACTGGACTCTGGCGGGTGTGATCGGGGTGACTGCGCCCCTGTGTGAAGTCCTGAGGGAGGCCATCCACATGCCCCCTGTGATGGTCCTCATGTGGGCAGAGGATTTTCTTCAGAATAAAGACTGGATGTCAGCTTTGCTAGCTGATTAGTATTTGTTTCCGAGGTGTACCCCACCTACTTGCAGCCAGTTGAACTAGCTGCTGGAATGAGCAAGGAAGGTGTTTTCAGATAAGTCTTATCTACCATACGATTAAACCAACATACGTGGCCGTGTAAAATCTGCTTGGGTAAAGGTGTTCAGAGCCTCGTCATTTTTATGAGCGTATTTACAACCGAGGGCTGGTCCCAGGTTACCAGCTGCGTACGCACTTCAGGCTCAGTGGCCTCGAGTCTAAGATGTACGGTGGTGCAACCGTTCTAGTTCAAACAAAGGTTTTTCAAGACTCTGCAAAACCTACAGAGGAGCCCTGAGGCCTGTACAGGCTATTCCTGGCACCATTCACAAATCCAACTGCCCGTCATCCGTGCCTCAGATCCTCTCTGGAATTCTGACCTAAATCGTATCAGCTCTGTAAGTGGTACCTGTGGGTCTACAGGGTGACATCCCTGGAATCTGGAAATCCAGCTGCCCCCTCGCAGTTCAGCCCTGCAGTCCACTCGTGATGGACAGGATCAGCTATCTGTACGAGGCCCCAGAGGGAAGAGGACGTCTCCCTGGTGGAAGCTGGAAGAGCTGGGCTTGGAAATTCAATCCAGGCACGCCCGCCTGTGGAAGCAGAGCCAAATCACATCTCAGAAGAGCTTCTGAACAGCAGCTAAGTGGTCCACAGGGTCGAGAAGACACCAGCGAGGAAGGATCTGGCCCGTTCCGCAGCACTAATCAGAACAGAGGGGGCCCACTGGGCAGGCATATCTCAGACCCCTGGAGAGCAGTCCTGTCTCAACGATGTCGCTAAGACATCACTCAAATGATTCCCTTTGCCCTCTCACGTGCTCACTAGAGCCTCGGGTTTTGACTTCCTGTGCAGAGAAGAGCAGTCACCATGCTCTGTACTGAGCAGCACCATGACACCAGGTCTCAGACCCTTGGCAGTTATATTTCTCATTGCAAACTAATAAATTACAATTTTGACTAGGTCTCTTGTGAGTCTGTTTTTCCCTCTCTGAACCCGATCAACTCTACGTTTAGACTTGCAAAGCTGATATCCAGACCTTGGCCCAGGTAGAAGTATGCAGCCTGAGGTTATGTGGCGGCAGGCCACCACACCCTCCACCCACATACATTCTTAATCGATATTTACTGATTATTGACCACAGCCTCAAAATTCTGTTCTAGGCACTTCCATGACCAATCAAGAGGACTCAGCACGGGAGAAAACCTCCTGCACTGCAGCCCTGGCCCTGGATGACTCGGCCAGCCGCTAACAGCCGCGTAAATGTTTCTAATGGCAGTAGCTACAATAAGCGTGATTTCAGGAAATGGCGAGCCAGCTTGCACTGCCCCAAATCAGAGTTATTTTCTGGAGTACAGCCATTATCTATTCATAATAATGTATATCAAAAATAGAACAAAGAGCAGTCATCATGTCATTTTCTAAATATTGCTTTGCACGTGATGCAGCATCTAGCGATGGTGTTAAAATGCGTACATAAAGGAGCAACACACTTATGGACTCTAAGACCCTTTGTAAATAAACTGAGCCACGTCCACTGGGCAGATGTTTAAGCCAGACCATTGAAAACAATGTTTATGACGTATTTACATGAGTATGGTAGAAATTTTGTGATACCTAAGTGAAAATTTGGAATATAAACTTGTATTTTAAAACTCTATTTTTGTATCAAAACAGCCCTGTGTGTAGAAAAAGAAAACAGGGATGAAATATACTAGGGTTAACAGTGAGAATTTGGTAGAAGGATTCTAGGCCCTGCTTTTAATTTTCTGTTTTTTCCTAATGTTCTGTGAATCTTTATTACTTTTATAGTGAAATACAGGATACATTCTAAGTTACCCTTTGAAGAAACATATGCAACCAAGAAGAGTGAAAACAGAGACTACTTTAAGTTCTTAAGTAATTTTCTCACATGTTGCAAACAATACAGAAAAATCATGATTAAGCATGTGGACTGAGGCAGGCTTCCAAATAAGACAGGAGACCTAATGAGACAGCCACAATCACAAGAAGCTCCATTTCCTGAGAAGGGTAAGGCTGGTCTAACCTGACCCACCTGTGTCCAGAAGTGTCGGGATGGGGACATGAACAGAGTGCCCCTGCAAACTCCCGATGTCACCCCCAAGCTCAGCCAACACAAGGGTTGCTGTTTTGGTGCAGTCAGGTAGGGTGTGTCCTGTCTTCCATTTCTGAGAATGGGTAGAGGATGGACCTCAGAAAAGAAAGCCTGAAGAAGTCTCTGATTCTGCCATTGCCAAAAGCATCATGGAAGCCGTGAATCTGGATCTGGGTGGAGGCCCTCAACCATTCCAGTCTCGCTGAAATTGAACGAGCCTTGCATTGATGAACACCCCCACTTCCCCTGCACCTGTCCTGCTGAAACAAAAGCAGCACTGACTTTCAAAATAGATGTTTCAAGCACCTGAAGTTTCTGGGGCTGATTAATTCTTGCCTCCGCATCAAGATAATTTGCTTTAAAGTCTACTTCCAAAAGAATATGGATGTTCAGCACATCACTAACACCAACCTTCCTAGGCCACCTGCCCTGCCCCTCTCACCTTTGAAAGAAAACAGAGCTCCTTGCAAAATATGCTATAACAAGCAAGGTGGCTTCAAACCTTTTTTTAAAGACACCAATACTGGGCAATTGGCTCATACCCATACCTACTCTACGTGAAGCCTCCTACTGCACGTGGCTACATTTCCTAAGAAAGCAAACAGGAAGGGGCTAGGACAGGCTTAATTTGATCCCCTCTTGTGTCCAGAAGTATAACGATGGGGGTCATGATTACCTTTGCAAATTTCCAATAGCCACCTCTTTTGACCACCTTGCTCGCTTGCTCTCCAATTCCAGACTTTCTGTGAGCACAGATTATAAACAGTGCCAGCTCTGGGCAAAGCATGGTTCCTCTCAGCTTCCTAGCCCAAAATCGAGGAGGAAATGCCCTAATTTGGATGCAATGGATTGATCAAGACTTGAGTCCCCTTAGAGGATGAATGGAACAGTTCACGGGGCCTCCCGGGAGCATTATCAGAGCCAAAGGCATCAAACTGGAATGGAAACTATTGAGATAGTGTGTGTGTGCTCTCATCTCAAATGGGGAGATTTTGAGATGAGGAAAACTATTGATCAAATGCCAGAGGACAAAGCACGATTCCTCATATCTGGGGGTAGGGAAGAGCCTGGGTTCTTCGCTTCTGGCTGCCTGCTGGGAAAGCAGACACAGTGGTACCCTGAGCTGACGGGACAAGTGATCTTAGGAGCAACCACAGGTCTGCACCATGCCCCTCTCTGCTCCAGACCAACAAAGCTGGCCAGTAGGAATCACACTGCTCTTTGTACCACAGCTTGATCCACTTGTCCAGAAAAAGAGAATGAGAGGGTCAGGGAGGTGGGTGATCAGGCAGCACGTGGCACAGGGAGGGGCTCAGCAAACATTCTGTTAAATCAATGAACAGAGCTGCTGGGAGAAACCTGGGCCCAGGGGCAGCCTGGGACAGCCACCGCTGCAGCTCTAATCAGCTCTCAGCTGGATGCCTCCCATTCTAGTTGGAGTCCCTGGGGCTCAACCACAGCTCCACAGACCAGCCCTGGAGCATTCGCTGGCCCTCCTGATCCCCACAACTCACCTTCTGACTGGGACTGTAAAGTGAAGTCGGGAAGACCTCCCGACACAGGTGGCTGTTCCTGGGCAAGATCCCAAGGCTGACTGAGGGCCATCACGCATCAGCGGGGAAGGGGTTGAGCCACTGACGCCAACGACCACACTGTTCTCGTCCCTGGAGGGGGCAGGTGATGAAACACACTGTTTCTAGGGACAATGCATTGGTGATGCATGTTTATTCTACGTCTGGTCACAGCAAATCTCACACCAGACCACAGCCAGGCTGAGAGGGCCACATGGCTACAAGCAGCTGAAGGAAACAGAAGACTGTCCACTCTGTTGCACGTGGCCACTCTAGGCAGAAGGTATGGCTGCCTTGCTGGCCTCCTCAGAGGCACTGAGGCTGCATTCCCATCTCCAGGCCCCAGGGACATCTCAAAACCATTTGGAGTCCATCTGGAGCTTCCAAAATCCTGGGCACCTCTGGGAGCCAAGCCATGCTTCCAAGTCATTCTGAGTTCAGGCTCAGTTCAGGCTCTGGAGCATGTGGAGCTGGTGTCAAGGCAGCCTGGGGGCTGATGAGGGGCCTCGGGCTGGACCACAGAGAAGCCCTCAGGGCCCTGGGGTTCAGGGCCGACGATCCTTTCTGCGGAGCTTGTGTCCCACCTGGGACCCCCGCTGGGCAGCCTTCACCAGGCCTTTGAACTGTCCCTGCAGCTTCACCTTCTTCCTGCAGGGACAGGAACAGAAGGGTCACAGCTCACTGAGAACAGGCGGCCCCCCTTCCCGTAATGTCACAAGGTGGCTCCCCCCAGCATCAGCAGGAACGGAAAAGAAGGGGCATGGCCAGGCAGTGGGCAGCACATGATCTGGGCAGACCGTGCGCGATTACGTTTAAAAGAGCAGTCGAGTCAACAACATACGTAGGTACCAACTGCATGAAGGTGCATGTTAAAAAGTAAAACTGAAAAACTGGAAGAGGCTTGAGCAGTTCAGTTGAGAGTTCAAGGAGAATAAGGTCCCTCAGAGCACTGTTCCCCACCCCAGTCCCCCGCCCCACACCCACCCTGCACATCATACCTGCGGTTGAGCTTGGTTCTGTTGAGAGGGATGTAGGCATAGGGGTCGAGCCGACCCTTCTTCTTCACGTCACCCTTTGCTTTCTGCTCAGCCGGAGAAAGAGAGTCAGCTGGGATTGTGGGGTTCCCCTTCCACCCCTGCCCCGACTCGACAGGGCCCGTATGCTCCCTTCCCTTCATTCTCTGCCTTAGGTGGCACCAAAGAGGTCCCGTAGGCCTGGAAGGCCAAGGGACAAAGGCCTGACTTTAGATGCTGACCAGACCCTGGTGTGCCGCTCAGTGTAACCTCAGTCTGGCTCCACAGAGGTGCCTCTCCAGGATGGTGGTGGGCACAGCGGTCCCCCCTTTCCCAGAGGCTCTGCCAAGAGACCCCTGCCCCACCGGCAGCTCTTACCTTGGCCTTGTATTCAGCCCCAGGTGTAGCCTTCTTGGCCACCAGCCGATGGATGCCAGAGCCTCCAGCTAGGGGGAAACACAGAGGCCAGAGTCAGGGGAAGGCGGGGCAGCCCCCTCCTGGGAGAAGGTAATCGACACCTCTTCAGAGAGCTGCTGGGGAGACAAGCCACGGCCAGGAACCCGGCTCTATCCTCTAACAACCAGGGACAAAGGCCTTCCTCGAGAAGAATCCAGAGACCTACCAGTGACCTCTGGAAACACCTATCTTCTCCTAACATAAAACACCCACATTCTCCAAAGCTAAATCTGCTCCGTTTGTTCTAGAAAGAACGTGGTCTTTGAAGTGAGACAGACCTGGGTTCAACTCTCAGCTCCAACTTCAGGCAAGTCTCTTAACTTTCCGGAGCCTCTCAACCTCATCTGTAAAATGAGGCTCTACAGGCTTTATCTCATTCAGGCTTCACACCAACACCGAGACAGAAAGGAGGTCCTGATGTGAAAGCTGCAGCTCAGAGAGATTGCTTCCAAGTCCAGCATCGTTCCCAGCCTGGACTTCAACACAGTCGTGGATGGAATCCTACATCACCAACTCAGAAGGACTCTCTGAGATGACCCAGATGAAGCCCTTTTACAGGTGAGAAACTAGAAGCTCAGAGAGGCAGCGTGACTGTGCCGAGGTCACACAGCTAAGAGCAGCTGGACAAGCAGTCTTGAACCTAGGCCTCGTGCTGCACTGCCTGGTGCCACTGCTTCTGCACCATCTCAGAGCAGAGGACGTGAGCTGGGCCCTGGCCTGTGCAGCCACAGAAGGAGAAGGAGCCATGAGGCTCTTCAACTGGGTTAGAATGCCATGGGGCCCTGAGGACACACCCGCTATGGGATCAGGGACTTCCCACAGGAGCCCCTGGACCTCAGATGCATAGCAAGGGCTCTGCGGCCAGAGCTCGGGGGCAGGGGCCCTGCGGGGGCTGCCCTAGAGGGAACGAGGAAGAGGAGAGGTGACAGAGGCCCACCCTGGCTTTGGGCAGACACCCTGGTACCTGCAGCAGCTGCTCTGGGGAGAGGAACAGCATGGGTGCCCAGAGACAAATGTACCTGGGAATCCCCTGGGCGGGCCCAATACGAGCTCTCCCAAACCCCACCCTCAACACAGGCTACACTCGCCTGACTCAGGGCCGGACAGAAGAGATGGACCCCTCCCAGAAGGGAGGGCTGCACGCCTCGCGGAACGCCTGGCGGGGTCGGGAGAGATGGGGCCCAGCGGCTCCCCAGGGGGCTGGGGATTCCGTGCACAGATCTGACCCCCAGGCTCTCCCTCATCCCCAGACCCTCTCGCTCCCCCAGCCCAGTCTTAGGTGACGTATCAGCCAATCTTCGCTGGCGCCAACTGAGTGCAATCAGGTCATGCAACTTCATGGCTTTGCCTGCAACAGACCCTGCCTAATGCAGGTGACAGAGGACAGGGTGTTCCAGGAGAGAAGAGTGGAAGCCTCACCTTGGTACTGAGGGGGCACCTCCAGCTCCTCATCATCAGCCTCTTTCTGACGCTTCAGCTTCTGGTGTTTTTTCTATAATGAGGTAAGCAAAGTTTGTGAACGGGATGTGATCCTCCTCGTTAACGGTAACAGTAACAGCAAGTGCAACCTGCCTTAGCAGGAAAGGCTCTCTGCCAAACACTCAATTCTCCACTTACAGATGAGGACACTAAGACTCAGAGAGGGCAAGTAACTGACCGAGATCACACAGCTAGGCAGCACAGAAGTGAGCTTGCAGCCTAGGCCCTCACTGCAGAGCTCATCTCGGCTGCTCCCCTGCTCGGCCTCTCCATACTCAACTCCCCCTTCAGGGCCACAACTGCCTGTCTGGGCACCTTGTCCTCAGACTTCCTAACAGGAAAAATTAGGTCCTCGGCTTCTTTGGAGAGAGCAGCTTTACCAGTTCTTGGCCTCACACAAACTCCACTCCACCCTCCCCATTAGTCACTCACTGATCCCCAACTAAGAGCCAGGCCCTGGGGATACAGGGGACAGGACCCAGATCCTGTGCTCCTGGGGCTCCCAGGCAGGTAGGAGACCCCTGCTCAAGTCAGTCATCAAAGTCCCTCCACAATGCTACTGTCCCAGGCGTCATGAGTGTGGGGCAATGAGACAGGTCGACTGATCAAATTAAACTCAACAAGCAGCGATCGGCACTCAGGACCTGCCAGGTTCCACGTTAGGTGCTCCGAGGGGAGAGGCGGCCTGTAGCACTCCGGCCCGCCAGGAGACCTGAACCCAGAAACCGACAACGGGCAAGGTGGAGCGACGGTGTGCGGGGAGACCTCAGCTCACTGGGCTGGCCGCCACACTGCCCAGGAAGCCCAGGGAGACTGCCGACTCCTGGGGCTCAAACTCCCCGGGGATCCTGAGGCAGGGGGACTTCAGACCCCACTCTGAGGAGCATTCACTGACTTAGGGGCCAGGTGGAGGGGAAGGTGTGCCAGGCAAAGGGAACAAGGCTGGAGCCCACACAGTGTGTGTCAGGAAAGCGGGGGCTCCAGTTCCATCGGCTGAGGCCCAGCAGAGTAGGCTCCCAGTGAAGACACAGAAACTGGCTGGAAATGTGACTTGGGCCACATCATGGAGGGTGACGGCTCAGCTCATTCTTGGTTCAGTTGGCACCTGGCAGCAGCTCTGCTCACTGGCAACTGCCATTGTCACTTGCACCCCAGCATTTTACGCTCCCACAACTGCGGGCAGAGGAGTGGGACTTAGCAACTGTCATGATGAAAAAGCCCCTGGGGACCTCGATGGCAGGTGATGACTCGCCATGAGCCAACCATGCAGTGTGGCCACCACAGGTCCCTCTCGGTGCCTTGAGGCAGTCCTGCTTTGCTGAACCATGGGCACATCCTTCGAGGGCCGTGGTCAGTTTCCCCTGGCCAGGAACAAGAGTAGGCGGCAGAAGGATTTCACAGCCACCTGTGAAGATGTGCTGAAGGAACCAGGGAGGCTTTGGCCAGAAAAAGATTTCAGGAAAAATGCAGTAATAATAATGATGGTGATGATGATGAATAGCCACCACTCACTCAGTGTGACTAAGTGCCCTGCACGTTACATACAAGCCGGGATTGGAGTTTGGGTAGCCTGGGCCTGGAGATATACACATTTAACGACCCCTGTGACTGTGGGCTACTTGCCCTCTGTAAGCCCCTCTGGAAACGGGGATGATAAAGAGTCCCCACCTCCCGCGAGAATTAGGTGAGGCCACGCGGGGGGGCCCTCAGCACTGAGGAGCCCAAGGTCATGGGGGTCCTTCAGTTGGGGCCAGCCAACTGAAGGACGCACCGGGTGCTTCAGAGGGTGTCAAACCCCCTCCCACACCCTGCAGACAGGTCAGCCGTGACCCTGCCCCTCACATGCACACCACACCTCTGGAGTGCCTACTGTGCATGTGCTCGAGGAAGCAGGCAGGGGTGTGTGTGTGCACCGGGGGAGACAGTGAGAAGACGTCAGCCCCGAGGCTTAGGCCTGAGGGGCCCTCCATCAGCAGGCGTTACTCACACTCCTGACGCCCATCTCTTCCGTCAGCTCGGCCATCTCTTCATCCTCCCCTGGAGCCAAAAGGAAAAGCGGACTGTGAGTACTCAGGGAGCCTCCGTTTTCCCAAAGCCCACACAAATTTCATCCTGCCTCCTCCTGGCTCACCCGGCTGAGGGCGCCACCAACTCCAGCCCCAGAAAACCTGTGTCTTTCTGGGGGAGATGAGATCCCTGAACACAGCCCCTTTCTCCTTCCCATCCCAGGCCCCAGGGATGACAGCCCCTCCAGGAAGTGGCGTTCCCACTTCTGAGGTAATACAGCTTTTTCTGACTCTCAGAGAGCCCCAGGGTTCCCGCAGCCCCACATATACTCCACTTTGTCATGAGGGCGGCTTTGTTTTCCTACTTGAGAATCCTTCTTTTTTTGCCCTCTATGTGCTGGGTACTGTGTAGGGATATAAAGAAGTATGAACCAACAAAAAGCACAGGCAGCAAAAGTAACAACAGATAAAGTGGTTAACATTAACATTTAGAAACTTCTGTGTCAAAGAACACATCAACAGACTGAAAAGGCAACTTATGGAATGGGAGAAAATATTTTCAAATCTTACATCTGATAAAGTGTTAATATCCAGAATATATAAAGAACACCTACAGCTCAACAACAAAAATCAAACAACGCAAGTAAAAAATGGGCAAAGGATTTGAGCAGACATTTCTCCAAAACGATATACAAATGGAGAACAAACATATGAAAAGATGCTGAACCTCACTAATCATTATGCAAACCGAAACCACCACGGGATACCATGTCATACCCATTAGGATGGCTACCGTCAAAAAGACAGAAAATAACAAGTGTTGGTGAGATGTGGAGAAACTGAGACCCTCGGGTCCTGTTGGTGGGAACGTAAACTGGCATAGCCACTATGGAAAACAATATGGCAGATCTTCAAACGACTGAGCACAGAATTACCCTACGATCCAGTAATTCCACTTCTGGGTATAGACCCAAAAGAACTGAAAGCAGGATCTTGAAGAGATAGTTGTACATCCTTGTTCACAGCAGCATTATTCACAATAGCCAAGAAGTGGAAGCAACCCAAGTGAACACCGATGAACAAATGGATAAACAAAATCTGGTAGAGACATACCATAGAATAACACCAGCCTTAAAAAGGAAGGAAATTCTGACACAAGCTACAACATGGATGAACCTTGAGGATATTATGCTGAGTGAAAATAAGCCAGTGACAAAAGGACAAATACTGACTCTTTCCGCTTATATGAGGAATTGAATTCAAATTCAAATTCACAGAGACAGAAAGTAGAATGGTGGTTGTCAGGGTTGAGGGGAGGGGAATGGAGGGTTAGTGCTTAATGTGCATAGTTTCAGTTTTGCAAGATGAAAAGAGTTCTGGAGATGGTTTATAGAACAATGTGAGTGGACCTGACACTAGTGAACTGTACACTTAAACACGGTTAAGATGGTAAATTTTATGTTATGTGTATTTTACCATGACTTTTTAAAAAAGCTATCAGTATACAGTCGTGAACCACATTAACAACGCTTCAGTCAGTGATGGACCACGTACATGACGGTGGGCCCCTAAGACCAGTACCAGATAACTAAGGTGTATAGTAGGATCTACCATCTAGGTTTGTGTAAGTACACTCTATGATGTTCACACAACGATAAAATTGCCCAATGACCCATTTCTCAGAACGTATCCTGCCGTTAAGCGACACATGACTGTATTAAAAAAAAAAAGTATGAAACTGACCAGTTGGAGGGAAGACAAACTCCAGTGAAGTCAATCAACAACCAAACGACGTCACAGGACAGCATGTGACCAAGTGCCAAAGCTTGGGCAGTCCCTGGGCTTGCCAGGAGCGGGAACAAGGGCTGAAGGCTGAGGGGTCATGGAAAAGCCACAAAGAAGGACTTGGGGTGGATCTGAAAGAGGCGGGAGAGTTTGGGAAGGCAGAAAGACAGGGGCGGGGCATTTTCAGCATCAGGAATACGCTCGCAAGAAGGGAGCAGGGCGGTAGGAACTACCAAGGGCGAGAGGGGAGCAGCGACGAGACCAGATCGGGAAACAGGGTCACCCAGCACATACGTGTGCTGTACAGGTTACCCATTTCACCTTCACAACACCCTCTGAAGTAAGTATTGGTATTATACCCATTTTGGAGTGAAGAAACTGAGGCCCAGAGGTTAAATAATTGTGCGCAGTCACACGCTGGTCAGTCAGGTGCGTGGCAGCAGTGAGAGCCCTGGTTAGGAGGCTGCAGTGAGCCAAGGGCCCAGTGAGCACGGCGGCGGCAACCAAAAAAAGAGGAAGACAGACAAAGTTTAGAAGCCACAGGCTTTTATGACCTAACGAATGATATGTACAGAGAGGCAGCAGGAAAGACGAAACAGGACTCGGAGACGTTGCACCTGAGTGGCTCCTGGAAAACAGGGGACACTGGAACCAGGAGGAGGGAGGGTCTGAGTCTGGCTCTTTCCACCTCTAAATGTGTTCCAGGCCCCAGCCAAGTTCACACTTTAAAAAAAAAAAAAAGGAGGAGAAGGAAAGAAACAGAACAGAAGAGAAGAGAGACCAACAGAGCACATCACACATGGTAAGAGGAAGTTTTGAAAGTGCTGTTTGAATTATAGAAGTATTGTATAAGTGGCTGCGTTACAACATGAAAGGATTTCTTAGTGTGGTCAAAAAAGTTTCAGAAAGTTGCCTTAGATACAAGCTCCTCACATCTGTTTTCACCTGTTTCCCCAACAAATGGTTACTGAATGAATGGGTGAGTGAATAGCTGACTGCGGCCCTGGCCCAGGCCAGAAGCAGCTGCGTTCCCAGAATGGGCAGGCGGCCCCACCTTTATCGCCTTCCTCTTCCTCCATCTTGGCGTTGTCATCCTCCTTCTCCCGGATGATGAGCCGGCCATCAGCGCTCACCTTGAAGCCATGGTCCTTCTTCTTGCCCCGGCCTGGCCCAGGCTGTGTGGCTGGCACGGCAGAGTCAGACAGTGAGGAGGTGTAAGGTCAGTACTAACCCACTCACACCCTCCTTGTAACCAACAAGCCCAGGTCTGTGCCCCATACGGGTGCCCACAGCACAAGGATGTGCATATGTGAGAGGTGACGGTGACCACTGGCCTTCACGGAAGCCGCCCCCACCCCACAAACCTGGCACCAGGGCAAGTCTGTTTTACACGTTCATGGGCTAGCCTAGCCGCTTCCTGCTTACCTAGCACTCGCTGGGCCACCTTGGGGTCCAGGAAGTTGAGAGGCTCGTCAGTACCACTCTCCTTCAGCCACGCCTGGCTCCTCTGTCGGGCCAGCTTCCGATGCTCCTTGCCCCAGCTCCTTTCCTCCTCCTCATAGTCCTCATCCTCTGAGTCGGCCAAAATCTCCTCGATGCTAAGGACATAGAAGCCCCTAGTCAGGGCGCTCCCGGGAGAGGCAGGGGCAGCTGGGCATCACCTGGGCAGGCTCGGGTTGGGGAGACCAGGTCCCCAGGACCCCCATGGGTCTCACCTGTCGCCTTTGCCCTGGGCAGGTTCCTCCTCCTCCTCTTCCTCCTCCTCCACAGCAGCCTGGTTCAGAGCGCGGTGCCTCTTGGCCCGGGCCTCGGCTTTCCGAATGTTTCCCAGGACTTTGTGGTACTCCTCAGGCAGCAGCCCCTTCACCAGCTCAAATCTGAGAGGCCGAGAAGGCCTGGTAAGGGGCAGCGGCCAGAGAGCACCACCCAAGAAAGGCAGTCAGCCAGAGCCCTTCCAGCCACAGGGAAGGACTCAGGCTCCAGGCCGGGCCCCTTCTCTGTAGGGTTGCTGGTGGGATGGAAACCCCTCGACGCCCCCCTGCTCCCCAATGCAGTGCACAGACCCAAACTTGCGGATGAACTTGGTGAATAGGTTCCGGAGCTTCATGCGGAAGTGCCGCCGCATGTCGTCCGAGAGCTTCCCGATGGCGTCCATCTGGGGGAAGAGCATGGGGTCTCAGGGGAGGAAACGCCTCCCACTCTGCCTGCCCTGTCACAGCCGTCCAGACCAGGGACACAGGGTGATGAGGTCCAGCCACGAGGCAGGTGTCAGAGCAGCCCTGGTCCTGCCTGACCCTCGGTCCAATCAGGTTCACAGTCTGGCAGCCCCCCATCGTTCCTCTAAACCTCACCACTTGACCAAGATCACAGCTTCAGAGTCTGAGACAGTGTTTGCCCCCTTACGTGCTTATCTCACTGAATCCTTACGACAACCCAGTGAGGCACATACTATCATCACCCTCAATTTAGAGACGAGGAAACCGAGGCACAGAGAGTTCAGCAGTTACTAAGTGGCCACAGAGGCAGGAGTTAGCCCAGGCCTACCTGACTCCACAGCCCACACCTTGCCCCGACATCACCAGCTTTCTCTTGGTTCCGTACATCCCTCTATCGCCCTGCGCTAATCTCCAGTTGGACTATGCTCAGGTCTTCATTGGTCCCCAGGGTGAGCTTTGCAGGGCAGGGCAGGCTATCCTGACTCTCATCTGTCCCTTCTCGCCTTGACCCACGGCCAGATACAAAGACAACAGGGGCGTCTAGAGGAGCCTCCTCAAACCCAGAGGGTCAAAACGCAAGATGGGAGAAAGAAAGTGAGCTGAAGGCCCTGCGGGGGAGAGCCTGGAGTCTCGGTCCTGAGCTTTGGTTCCCAGGGCTGTTCTCACTAGCATTGTGACCTGGGGAAATCTCTGGCCTCAGTTGCCCCAGTTATAAAATGAGGGGTGGCCTGCCCACTGGCCTTTGCCCTGCAGAGCCCTTGCTTCTGTGGAGGCACTGTGGGAGTGACAAGAGGCAGTCTGGGCACTGTGCCCCTTCCTCACCTCCACCAGGCTGGCACTCCCCTACTGGTCCCTTCCTGGGCTCCTGCAAGACCTTCTGTTCCACTAGTGTGTAGCTAAAAAAATATTTGAAACTTGCTGGCCTTGAGGCTTACTGGGTCCCTGTGAGGAACTCAGAGGGCATGCTGCCATCTGCCAAGGGGAAGGGAGGCACTCACCACCAGCTGCACGTGTTTGGCCAGGTGTGCCACATCCATGACAATCACTGCCACCTTGATGAAGCCCAGCGCCGACTTGACCACATCCCGGGTACGGGAGGCCAGGAGGAGGCACACATTCTCCAGCAGCTGCTCGACTGTGTTGGTCCCCATCAGACCTGTAGGGGCCAGAGGGCTACTGTCAGAGATACCCTTGGCCCGACCCAGATGCAAGACCCCTGCCAGATCACAAGAATAGGAGCTCACACTTGGGGGACCTCCGAGTGCCCGGCACAATTCTAGCCACTTTTCATGGAGTATCGGCTTTTGTCCTTTAGCCACCCTATGAGGAGGTGCTGTGTTCTCCCCACTTTTAGGGGTAAGTGAGGGAGGTTCCAAGAAGTTTATAAAGTTGCCCAAGGTCTCACGTGGCTGGTAAGAGGCAGGACCAAGACTACAGTCTGTGCATGACACCTAACCTCCTCTGCTCCACTCTGACAGTGGTACGTGGGGCAGCTGTGCGGAGGGAGGAAGGTCAAGCTGGGCAGCAGAGAAGACAGGAGGCAGCCGGCCTTGGTTCCAGCTCTTCTTCCTCCCCCCGGGGACCCTTCCCCATTCTGACAGCCACCCTGTCCTGATCTTCTGGGCATCTTCCCACCCTGAGTGCTTCCCAGGCCTTCACGCAAGTAGTATTTACCTTTGAACTCAAAAAGGAGGTGTGTCAGGGCCAGGATGCTGCAGCTGACCATGGTCACAGCGCCCACGAGGCCAGGGTAGATGAGGACGAGGAAGCGCTGCAGGGCCTCTGGGAGGACAGAGACCAGGAAGAGTTGCACCAGGCCGAGCCCACACTGCGCACTGCATCTCGGGCCCAACAGAGAGGTGGACTCTGGCCAGAGATGAGCAGCCTGCCCAGGTCCAGACTCAGAGAGCTCTCCCTACCTTTTCTGTTTGACCAGTGGCTTTGAGGGGTGCCTCCCCCAGGTGAGTAGAGTGTCCACCCAAGCCCTGCGTCACCTGGGCCTCACCTTCCTGGTTCGGGCCAAACCGAAGGAAAGCATGGCCCATCTCCACCAACAGGGCAAAAGCGTTCTTCCGGGCCCCCACTGACACCTCCTTGGTACACAGGATCACCTGCCCAGACAGCCCTGTTAGCATGTGCTCCTGAGCCAGCCACCCTGGGGTTAGCGGCCTGAGGCAGCCACATTCCCAGGCAGAGAATTGAGCCCACCCTCAGCCCCAAGACTGCCCTCCCCGATCATGACAGGCCCTCAGGAGCCACACTCCAAGGAACCTCTTAAAACACACAAATTGCACCTCTCACCTCAGGGACGAGAGCAGTGATGAACTCCTCATGCTCAGCTGAAAGCTTCTTCACAATATGAATGAGGCACTTCAAACGGGGCTGCGGGACAAGGGGAACAGCAGTCAGGAACCCTCAATGCTTCTTCTGCCCCGGAAGGCCCCTAACTGTCTCCACAGTGGTCCTCTCCTGGTGTCACCCATCCTCCCCCAGGCTGAGCGGGGCTGCCCCGGGGTCCTCACCCTCTTGGCAGGGGAGGAAGTGCTCCGCAGCGAGTCCAGCAGGGTCTTCTTCAGGTCGTCCAGGTGGCTCTGCACGAAGCGGGCCCCGGGGCCCTGAGGGCTGGCACACACCTCCTCCAGCACGCGGTAGGCCTTCTTCTGTACTCCATGGGCCTTGCTCTGGGAGGGCACATGGTGGACAGGGATAGGCGAGGAGGCAGGGCTGGGGGTCCTCCACCCATCTGGGACATTCACCCAGCAGTCACCATTAACTGTGATGGGGATTAACAGCACTGGAGCGGATTCAGAGAAGCTGACCCCACCCTCTGGTGCTCATGGGATCCGACGAGAAGGCCGGCAGAATACGGACAGATAGAGGCTAACTCTGCCAGGCAGGGGATGCTTCGGGGAGTGAAGCCAAGCCATCCCTCCAATCCAATCCTCGGACCCACCTCTAAGTCATGCTATCCCCAGCAGCATGAACTTGCAGGGCTGGGAGGGCATCAAGGCCTGTGCACCCGCTCATCTTTCTAGCTGGAGCACTCCTCTCTCCTTCTTTGCCTAACTCCTTGCTATCCCAAAGGAGCTCTCAGTCACTCCCCCTGGGACACCTCTCCTGAGGTTAGGTGGCGCTGCCCAGGACTGGTGTCTTCCTGCATGTTCAACCCCAGAGCACTGCTCACACTGTTGGGTAACTGTTTATTAAACTTCCCAGTGGTGACAGCTTTCAGGAGGTCACTGCTGGCTTGGGTTCTGCCTGGTGGCTAGCCACAGGGGCAGGGATGAGCATGCCAGGCAGCAGACCTAGCATGTGTAAAGGCACAGAAAGGGCCATCATATCTGGAATCCTTAAAACAGCCTAAGGAGGCTAGAGTGGTGGGGGGAGAGGAGGGAGGATGAGACTGGTTGGGATGAAGATCAGGCCAGGCTGGGATGGGCCAGTGAGTGAGCCAAGCAAAGAAGTATGGCCTTGGTTCTACAAGGGGCATCTTAGCAGGTGAGGCCTGAGCACAGTTATGCATTTTAGCCACTTTGGCACCTACGTGACAGATGGGCTAGACAGGGCACAAAGGCCAGCCACGTCACGAGAAGGCAGATGAAGACCTGATCCTGGAGAGCAGCAAGGGATAAAGACAAGAAGACAGGCCCGCCTCTCCAAGGTGCAGCCCCTTTGCCCAAGTGCGGCTGTGTGGGGCTCCCGGTCTCCGCGACTCACCTCTAGGTAGGGCCGGATGGTGGAGTACAGCTTGCTGATGGCAGCTTCGTCAGCGTGAGGAGCCAACGCCACGACCAGGTCCAGGACAGACAATCTGCTCAGGGGTAGGAGACCAAGGAAGGGCTCAGGGGGGCTGGAGAAGGGCACAGACTCTCAGTGTTCTCATGTCTACTGGGGACAGAGGAGGTAGGAGAAGCCACGGTGAGGAGGACGGGGGCCTCGAAGGAGCTCATGAACAATAATAAGACGTGGCACCTAACTGGGCACTCATTAGGTGCCAGGCACTGTTGCAGGTGCTTTACAGGTGTTAACCTCTTCCCTCCTCATGCAACCCTGCTGCAGGGACACTGTCATGTCCATTTTACAGAGGCACAGAGTGGGTAACTTGTCCAAGGTCACACAGCCCATAAGTGGCAGAGGTGCCAGTTGAACATGGGTAGTGTGTCTCCAGGTCCTTAGTCTTCCCTAGCAGGCTAGTATGCTTCTCTGGGAAGGAGGAGCCAGTGAGCCCTCGTGGCAGAGCTGGGACATTCAGACTTTCCTAAACAATTCCAGAGAGAATGCACAGGGCTTCTACTAGACACACCCTCTAGCTCCCCAGGGTGTCCCAGGTCAAGTGGAGCATTTTACCTGGTGAAGTCAGAGCTAGCAGGGTCCAGCACCTTTTCACTGGCTTTTTCCAGGAAACCATTCACCAACTGGTGGCCCCAAGGAGATGAGAAGAGAGAAATACAGAGCAGCAGCAGGTCACAGAACTCTGCCATCTTCTCTTCCCCTTCCCCCACCTCCCACTTAGAAGCCTTGAGCCCAGCCCAAGCCACCACGACTGGGATCTGGTCCCCTGTTCTCCAGGTGGCAGAGGCCCAAGTGAGCCCTGGTAGGTACCTCGGCCTTTCCAACGCGCCCAAGCCAACACTCACCCAAGGGAGAGCAGTCCTCGCTCTCCTCCACCAGCTCACCTGAGGCTCAGTAATGGTGAGGTAAGTTCTGATGGTTTCCAGCACGGCCCGGCGAGGGGCTGGAGTGTCCCCAGCTGTAACAGGCTGCCCATACAGGTTGAAGAGGATCGGCAGAAAGTTCTTGGCAAAGCGGCTCACTTCAGCACGGTCAGCCTCTGGCAGGAGGACCAAAGTTGGCATAAAAGAGGCAGGAATTCACCCTGCCCCAAAGGCCACCGGCGCTGCTGCCCAGAGGCATCCTTTTAAGGGACCCAGATTGGACCATGGGTTTGGGGCTTCTCCGGGACAGGAGAGGCTGAGGCCAGAGCCCAGAGAACTAGGTGCCGCCTGGTCTGTGCTCCTCCATGGCGCCTGTCCCAGGGACAGCCAGCGCTGGCCCCATAAGAAACCCTTTGACGTTGACTGGACAACTCTCTGTAGCTATCAGCACATTGGGAGTAAAGAGAGGAAAGGGGCAGTTTTCAGTGTCCTACTAGCTCCTTGGGTCCCCAGCAGAGGCCCCAGGTCCTTGCAAAGGAGGAGCTATGGCTCAGGCAACGAGCCACAGCAGGCCAGGTGGGGGTCGGGGGCCATCCTCCCACCAGCCCCCCGACCTCACAGCCCACACATACCCGCCTCACAGCCCTTGGTGATGAGGGTGCGCAGGGCCTGGCACACAGTAACCCTCAGGTCTGGGCGCTCGCTGATGGCCGTGCCCAGTGTCCGTGCCAGCCCTTTGAAAGCAGTGGTCACATCTGTGGGCCTCGTGCAGAACCCAGGCAGGAGGGTCCAGATCTGGGGAGAGAGGGGATGGTAAAGGAGGGTGACGCCCAGCAACCTGTGCCCCGGCACTGTCTGACCCACATCCCCCAACCTGACCTCTTACCTGCCACTGGAGCGTGTCATAGATCTTGGACTCCACTGTGCTGCCTGCCTGGGCCAGGTCCATTGCTGGAGTGTGACACAAGGACACAGTGTGACCCCAGGCACCCTCCTGGCCAGCAGGCCTCATTTTCACCAAAACCAAAAGCCCAATGATGAGCACGGGAATATGGGTGATGCCCCATGGACTGAAAAAAATAATTCATTCTAAAAAACCAAAGAGATCTGTATAAGACAGGAAGCAGGTGTCCTTCCATAATCTTACTCTCCCAGGGATGGCCACCGTCTCTGACTTTCTTATATTTCTTTAAACACACACAAACTTTTAAAAACCTAAACAGGACTGTACTACATTGTTTTGAAACCTTGCTCTACTTTACAATAAAGCTGGTAACATCTATCGAGCAATCTCTATGTGGCAGGCTGTGTAACATGCACTTATGTGATTATTTCATTTAATCCTCACAATGTCCTCATTTTACAGAGAAGCAGACCCAGGAGTTGAATAAGCTTGCCCAAAGTCACCAAACTGTGGAGCAGCTGAGCTGAGATGTGAATCTAATCTGTTCAACTCACCATCTACTACACAAGTCCATTCCCACGTAAGGTTGTTCCTTCTTTATAATGAGCACACTGTGTCCTACCGTGGGGCTTTACTGTAAGTAACCTCAGTAGAACCCTATGGAGGGACACATAGGTCGTGTCAGGTTTTTTGCTAGGAACATCTTTGCATATATAAATTGGTGTGCACTTGTCTAATTATTTCCTTAGTGGGAGAAGAGGCCCATATCTGCCTGCACAGTTACAGGGGGAAGCCTGGCCATGCCTCAGAGCAAAGGGGAGGGAGAGCCCCATGGAGGAAGGCACTCAAGCACCGGGTGGCCCCCTGCTTGGCAGAGGGAGGCTGTCGAATGTCCTAAGGCTGGGGGTGCTGGGCGAGGAGCCCCTCCTGACCCCTTCTAGCTGAGGCTCCAGGACTGTGGTAGGCCCCGTACCTCTGCTCTTCAGCGTGGTAGCCAGGGGCAAGAAGTAGGTGGTGAAGAAACCAAGTCGCGTTTCCCGGACATGGTCCCGGATGACGGGCAGCAGCCAGCTCCGTGGGAAATCCAGAGTCTCTCTGGGAGGAGGCAGGGAAGGCCCAGTGAGGAAGAGGTGACAGCCTGGAGGGCAGCACACCCAACAGCATGTCCCCTGCTGGGCCAAGGAGCAGTATGAGCCCTGCTCTGGCCTCTCCCACTGAGCCCCACAAGGCACACAGAGACTTCACCCCAAGGAGTGGACACCCTCCCTGGGGGAGAGCAGGCCACCTGGCTTTCCTGGGGCTCACACAGAAGCCAAATAGGGTCACACTTACTCAGAGCCATCAATTTCCAAAGGCACAGCCTCTAAAACCACCTCGGGTCCCATGCTGGCCACTGCAGCCCCCACTGCCTGGTCCAGAGCTGCCGTGTGGGGGAAGTGGGGGGACAGGCGCAGGTCACCCAGGGACTGGAGGCACTGGAACAGAGATGAGAGATTATACCTTAAGATGTACTCACAGAGCAGGCAGCTTTGGCTGAGTCTGGGCCAAAGTGTCGAAGGATGAGGTGAGGAGTGTGGGCCCAGGTTAAGCTCTAGGTCAGAAGTCACAAACCAATAACCAAATTTAACCCAATGATGTGTTTGAACTCTCCCCAATGCCCCAGGATTTTAAAAAATTCTGTATTCATAGTAACACTTAAAAACCAGTAGATTTGACATACAGATGTAGATTTCCAGTTTATCTTGAAAAATGGGAAGGTCGGCAAAGGCAGAGCCGCATGCAGCAAAGAGCAAATCAGCAGGGACTTCCCTCGAGACAGAGCTGCACCCCCCAGCTCTCCCTGGCTCCCCAGAGCCCTTCCACAAGCCCCACTCTTCGTGGACCTGTCTGACCTCTTGAAAGAAGGCAAATTCACCAACCTAACCTATTAGGGCCCAGGCCAGGCCTCTCGAGGAAGCCCCTGAGCTCCCAGGGTGGCCCCTTTCTTCCTCCAGCAGTGGAGGACTCAGTGAGGAAGGCCCCATGGGGCTGGGACAGGCCCCTACCCTCTCCCAGCACTGGGGAGGATCTCTGGGTGATCTCTGATCCTTAAATGGTTTATTCTGGGCTACAGTAACCTTCCTGAGACCCAATACTGCTTAAAACACTATACTGACTTGTGGAACACTCAGAATTAAAAATTAAAACATAACAGGTAGGGATGAGGGAGAATCACACTGATTCCCTGAGAATTTCAAAACCATCAACTCTGGCCAAGACCAGTGAGTGGGTATCGGGGTGGGACGTGCCTCCCCCGCTTCTTGTTCCTCCCACATTGGGCCAGTAAGCATCCTGGGGACACAGCACTGGGCACCTGCTGTGGTCATGGGGGTTGGTGGGGGAGTGCAGAGATGACGAAGACACATGCCCCTCCAGGAGTCACGGTCCAACTGCCCGAGCACCACCTCCTGCCCTGGCCCAGGAGCTCCCAACTCACCTTCTTCATCACAGGATGGGCCTGCCTCCCACACGCCTCAAAGAAGACACACAGCAGCTGCAACACGGAGCTCCACGCAGCGTGAAATTTATATGTCAGGCCCTCCTCCACTGCCCTGCCAGGGGAGCACGCAGTCAGGGACACATTCATGCTCACCTGGCCCCAAACTAGGAAGTCAACAGGTGGCATCACGAGCCACAGACCACCAGCTGGCCAGTGAGGGTGGGGCCTCGGGAAAGGCTAGCGGGAGAACTAGTATTTATGAAATGCCCCCTGAGCTAAGAGTCTAATTTATGTAATCCTAGTGCTTAAAGAAGCAGCTGTGAGGTAGATTATTTGCTCCATCTTCAAAGGGGGAAACTGAGGCTCAGAGATATTAAATAACCTGCCAGAGTCACTCTGCTAGTGGCCAAAATGGGCCTCCAAAGCCCGTTCTTTGTCAGTGTCCCATGCTTTCTCAGTCTGACCCAAGGTGGGAGGATGGGGTTGGGCAGGTGGTCTGGGCAGAAGGGGAAGCTGCAGCAGGGAGGGGCCTCCCTAGCTGCTAGCCCCCTCTGGCCTGTGCACACCCTGGGCAGCCCCATCTCTCAAGGCCTAGTCCCCTGGAGATTTCAGGCCAGAATGATCAACAGGGGTCTATTTGCCTGTGGGGGACAGTGGTGAGCTAGGGGTGGGGGCAGCTCTGTTCCTGAATTTTCCTGAAACTTCATCCCAGATGGATCCACAAGAAACAAGCTTATTTCTTCATGACGAACAGTACCCCAAGCACCACACCTAGGAGCTGAGCAGAGAGACCCAGAGGGGACACCAAGGATCCCAGCCCCTCTCCTGGGACAACTCCAGTGCACCCTGAGGCTCCCCACTGCTGGCTGGGGAGGGTGGTCGGCGGCCATGTATCTGAGTGGCTCCTCTTGGAGGTGTGCAGGGCAGCTCAGCACATGAATCAGAGTGGACTCTGCAGTCAGGCTGTCACTTATTAGTTAGGTGACCTCAGCTTCCCCATCTGTAAAATGGGGTCAGTACCTATCTCTCAGAACCACAAAGACTACTGTAATTTCTATTTATTCAGTGCTTAACTACACGCCAAGTACTGCTCTGAGAACTTTCACTATTACCTCATTTAACCCTTACCTGCATTAGTCACCCCTGACTGACGAG
This sequence comes from Equus asinus, assembly GCF_041296235.1. Taxonomy (NCBI): domain Eukaryota; kingdom Metazoa; phylum Chordata; class Mammalia; order Perissodactyla; family Equidae; genus Equus; species Equus asinus. The sequence goes on along the minus strand of NC_091791.1, from coordinate 32,028,805 downwards.
GACCCTGAGCCATTGAGAGGTGGAGGAACTTGCCTCAGGTAACTGGCTGCAGAGTCCGCACTCAAGAGCACTACACTATGGCACCTGGAACGTGGCCAGCGCTCATCCACAGCAGCTGGTCTGGCACCGTGCACAGGGCCCACAGTAAGTGACAAGTGGAGCACCTGTCTTAGAAGGAACTTTCTACAAGGTACACCTTATTCCCTCCTAACGCAGATGCTATGTTCTTACCTGAACATCTTGGCGACATACTGGGCAGGGCCTGAGGCCGAGGAGGTCACAGAGCCGATGTCAGCAATGTGGGGAGCAACACATTCCTTCAGGATCTCCTGCAAAAAGAGGCCATGGCTGTCTGGGCCCAAGGCAGCCCCCCAGTGCCACGCGGCCCTCCAAGTGACAGGAAGCCTATCCCGGCCCCCAGCACCTCCTCCGCAGCATGCAGCTGGAGGTCTGGGGGGAGCGCCAGGATGGCCAGGGCACAGGCAGAAGCTCCAGTGCTCTCTGCTTTCCCTGCTAAAGCTGGGGAGGAGGGGACTGTGGTACCTGGAGGCTCTGGGTGGCAGCTGTCACCACCTGTGAGTGGGGGGACAGGAGGCAGGTCATCGCAGTGCCAAAAAAACGAGGGAGGTGGCCCAGCCCCAGGTCTCGCTGCAGCCTGTCAAGACAAAAAGGCTCCTGTGGGGTCTGGCCCCAGGCCTCAGGGACCCAGATGGCCCAGGTCTGATGACAGTCACTGATCTGTGGGGCTCTACAGGGCCCTTCTGGCGGGCAATTTTACAAAGTTCTGGTTTCATGTAATTGGTACATACAGTAAAAAATTCAAAGAGGTCTTCAGGGTATAAAATGAAGAGCGTGCCTTCCTTACTCCTTACTCCCTCCTCCCAGACTGACCCTCTGATCTACTTCTCAGAGGAAAATCAAGGTTAAGTTTCTCAAATATTCTTTTGTTTTGGTTTGGTTTGTTCTTTTCCTTTTTCTCCAGAAGCCCCCTGGTACATAGTTGTGTATTTTTTAGTTGTGGGTCCTTCTAGCTGTGGCATGTAGGACGCCGCCTCAGCATAGCCTGATGAGCGGTGCCATGTCTGTGCCCAGGATTTGAACTGGTGAAATCCTGGGCCACCGAAGCGGAGTGCACAAACTTAACCACTTAGCCACAGGGCTGACCCCTCAAATATTCTTCAAGAAGTTTTTATCCATACATAAATGTATAAAACAATAACAATTGCTAACATTTATGGAACACTTATCACATGCCAAGTACTGATATAACAACACACATTAACTAATGTAAACCTTGCCAAAAAAAACAAACAGAAAACAAAAAAAGAGCCTTGCAACAACCAAAATTAAGTCCTATTACAATTCCCATCTTATAGATGAGGAAACTATAAGGCACAGAAAAGTCAAGTAACTTGCCCAAGGCCACCCAGCTAGTGAGTGGGGGTTGAGGGGTGGTTAGGATTCACACCCTGGTGGTTTGGCTCTAAAGTACAGAGAATCGCACCATCCAGGCTGTTCTGCACCTGCTTTTGCTTAGCGTCTCTCGGAGGTCTTTCCACATCAGCATGCACACATCCACTTCAATTACTTCTAACGGCTGCATAGTATTTCACTGTTTGCATTTAACCAGTCCCCTCCTAGGGCACATTTAGGTTGTTTCTAGGTTTTTTAGTCTCTAAGAAACATCCTGGGACACACACCCTGGCATGACTGTGGGAGTCCTCCTGTAGGACAAATCCTGAGAAGCAGAGAACAAGGCTATTTCGCCATTTTCTGGCACCTCCAGGTGGAAAGCGGTTTGGTGCAGGGAAAAGGGCATGGGCTGGAGACCTGGCTCTGCTCCTTAGCAGCTGCGTGACAAGCTAACTCGGGGTGCTTTGGTTTCTGGTTTATGAAATGAGCTAAGACCTTACCCAGGGGGTAGCTGATCACTGAGACAGAACAACGCAAAGGCCCAGCATGCTGCCTAGAGGAGAGCAGGCCACCAGGAACCCTTCAGCGGAGGAGGAGGACAGACACAGCACAGTGGAGCCTCAGGGCCCTTAGAGACCCTGGCTCCAGGCAAAATGCAAGTCATCAATTGACAGACGTGTTTTCTTCTCAGCCTTATGCGGGCAAGTAAAATTATCAAAGGGCTACTATTAAATGGCCAAGCTCAACTGTGAGTAACATGAAAGACACAAGGTAGAAACGGGGTTTGCAGACTATGAATCCCAGAGGAAGGGACTTTAACCCAGGTAAGGAGTCAGGTGGAGCCACAGAAAGTGAATGAGATCCTCTGAGAAGGAAACCAACCACACGGGATGACAGCCAGAGGGTGACAAGACCAGGATGGAACTCAGGCCCCACCCTGAGGGCAGTGCTCTTAGCTCAGCCTTGCTGCTCTGCAGGAAGGCGTCAGCCCTGGCTAACGCAGGCTGTGCTGTCCTGCCCTGTGCCTCCTGACAACAGGAGCTGGTCTACAGCACACTCCACAGGAAACGCCACCAGCCCCAAGGAGCTGAACCCCTCTGCAGCTTCCAGCTCACGGCCCTCCCACCTGTACCGCAGGGCAGAGAGCCTGGCTAGAGGCCCTGGGACGTCCCTCCACTTAACCATACCTGACTAGGTTGACGTGGGCTTTCTCCATGACCTTAAGCCAGGCCAGCAGGGGCTGTAAGTCATTTTCGCTGGGAACGTAGTCATACAAGGCCTAGAGGGGCAACAGGGAATAAGCAGGTGTCTGAGCAAGTGCATTCAGCAGCAGCCCAATGACAATGACCCCTTCTCATCCATAGGCATCAGCATGTCCCAGTGACAGGCCTGTGCGTGTGGCCCCAGAATGCACAGCCCCTTTGGCCTTCCTAGCTCCTGCCTTTCCCTGCTCCATGAAGCCCTTCCAGTTCTGCTTCTGTGGCAGAAAAGCCCCAGGAGCAGTTGAATATAACTTGGGTCACACAACCCTTTGTGAACCTGACAAAAGCCACAGAACCCTTCTCTGGAAAAATGCATGTGAGCACACACATACGTTTTGCAAACAATTTGGGGGGTTTCTGCCTCCTTCCCCAAATCCATCCACGGATTCCTAAGGTTGAGGGTCCCTGCTCAAGGTATCTGTTAATACCATGAGACCACCACGCTGAAATAGCTTATTAACTCACTAGATCAAGAAGCAGGGCCCCCAGCTCCCGCGGACATTGATGTAGCTTTGGGGGCTGGTGTCCTGGCTCCCTGTCTACTGGCCTCCTGCAGTGGGGCAGCCCAGCCCCGCCAACCTCACTCTGCAGACAAGTAACAGGGCCCCTCACCACCCCTTATCCCCAGCACAGCCATGCCACTCCCCCTCCCACCAGGCCTCACCGTGATGATCTGGGCATTGAGCTCTGCTGGCAGGGTACCCAGGCTGGGCTTGGCATGGAAGAGGCTGTGAAAGGCCTGCATGGCACAGGCTGTCACCAGCTGGAGAGGACATGCAGGCTTAGTGGGGAACTGCAAAGCCCACAGCTGTCCCGGGCTCCTCAACCTCCCACTCCCCACAGTAGGCTGGGGGCAAGACCCAGCCCTCTGAACCCCAGTCAAGCCCCCTACACCTGGACTGTCGCTTTAGTAAGTCTTGGCAGCCACTGAAAAACTTTTAAATGACATAAACAAAGACAATGGAGAAACATGAACAAAATGTTTTTAACGTAACAGGTTAAAAAGGCAGGCTATAAATGGTTTGTATACAAGAGTTATAGCTGTATTTTCAAATGTTTTTAAGTGTGTTTGTTTATCCAAAGAGAAAATGTCTGAAAGGACACACACAAGTTGTTCTGAATGGTTCTTTCCTTTTAAACAATGATTATGTCATTTATATAATAAATACTTTAAAATACATACATGAAAAAAAAAAATAAAATAAAATACATACATGAACAAACACTACAGGAGAATGTATAAAGATTAACAAAATTGTGCTAGGATGAGAGAAACACGGGTTCATTTTTATGTATCTTTAAGCTATCATTCGGATTTGTTAGTGAGTAAACAAAAAAAAAGAAGAAATAACAGTGACTGTGGCTGGAGAGGAACTCGAGGTAGGAGAGGACGGACACCTGACCAGCCCTGCTGTGGGTCCACCCTCGCCCTACCCTGGTCTCTGAGCCAGCTCCCAACTGGACCAGGACCCTGCAGACAGCCCCACCTACCTGACACCTGGGAGGAGGCGGCGACCTTGGTTGTAGCAAGGAGCAGAGTCAGGACAGGGAGACATGAGGCCCGGCTTCTGGCCTGACCAGTGAGTTCCCCGAGCACCAGCACTGTGGGCCTGGGGTCTGACTACCCCCCACCCCCCGCCACCCTGAGTGTGCCCCCACCACCTTGAGCGTGCCCTCGCCTGCCGGCTCTCAGCCCCAGCTCACCACATGGCTCAAGGTCATGACCCTCAGGAGGGTCTCACTGCAGCTCTTCACCAGGCCTTCCGGGAAGCAGGGCAGCAGGTCTTTCATCAGTGTCAGCATGTGCAGGGTGGTGGTGGCCTCCTTGGAGCCTGGCAGACAAGGAGCTGAGATTCCAGCCCACTCTCTGCAGCAGATGCTGTCCTCCCCTGCGAGCTCCCGCCCCGACCCCCCTGCCCTCGACCTGGCTCCCCACCTCCAGACTTCTCAATCTCCTGGACACAGAACTTGGCGGTGGAAACGGCAGCAGGATGATGGGCAGGGGCCTTTTCACCAAACATGAACTCACTGCCCTTGAGGACCGAGCACACTCCGTGTTGCGCAGCCTTCCGGATCTGAGGGCGAGGCAAGGGGGCAGGGCCAGGTCAGCATTCAACCAGCGGCTTGGGTGGCTGGCACAACCACCAACCAACAAGGCTGATCGTACACCTGCTACACAGCCGATGCTATGCCTCGGGCTGCGCGGGTATAGACTCCTGAGCTGTGGAGTGAGACGAAGCTGAGTTCCGATCCCTGCTCTCCCACTAACTCACCAAACAGCCCTGAGCAAGCCAAGCCACTAAATCTCTGAGCTTCAGTGTCCTCATCTGTACAACAGGGACTTATTCCTTCGCTCAACCGTGGAGCAATACTGTGTGTCCAAGCCAGGCACTGTTCTCGGCGATGGCAGTGTGGCCATGAACAGAGCAAACGACTCATATTTACTTGGGAGGCAGAAGACAAACAAATGCACACCAAAAGGCAAAAGGGCTTTGTAGACCATAAAGCAGAGTTGTTACCTTTCATACAGTGGTCAGGAAAGTGTCACTCCGGTGAAGTGACATTTCAGCAGAGCCGTGAAGAAAAGGAGGGAAAGACCACATGAATACACGGGGAAAGAGGCATGCGCCCACGAGGAGGCGAGCGCTCAGCACGGGAGTGATTACTATGACCGTGACTACCACATGCTCCCCGCCCTGAACTTCAGGAGGCAGCAGCATGGCCACCACCGTGTGCTGAGCACCTGCGGTAAGCCAGGAACTGCCCCAGGCCTGGGGGCAGCCTTGCAGTCCCGCCACAACCTTGCAGCAAGGTTGTATTATTATCCCTATTTCACAGCTAGGAAACTGAGGCTCAGAGAGATGAAGTAACTTGCCCAAGGTCACAGCACAAGTGGTGAATGTAGAATCCAGCTCAGGTCTGTGTGACTCCAAAGCACCCCCCACCCCCTACCACTGCAACTAAACATGTCACTGACCAGGGAGGCAGCAGAGACAAAGAAGGGGCTGACAGGGAACATCCCTCCTGCAGGAGGAGGAGCGCCCCTCGCCTTCTGGAGCTAAGCCAATGGGGCCCCAGAAGCAGGAAGGAGAACCTTTGGGCAAGAGCCTAGGACTCTGGGCAACCTCCCCCATCCCACCCAGACAGGCCAGCGCCAGCTCCAGCCCCTTACTGGAGTGGGCTGGCCCCCTCCCCTATTCCAGGGACCGAGCAGCCTCACCTTGGGCTTGGCGTGCACAGTGAAGCTCAGCAGCCCATGGTACACCTGCAGGGTCACAGGGTAGCTCCAGGCCTCCAGGTTCTGCTTCCGCAGAAGGGTGGCCAGGCAGGAGAGGACCTGGAAGAGGAAAGTCAGAGTCTCTCAGCTCTACCCGCTTCAGCGAGGCGGGAAAAGAGCTCAGCTCCAGAAAACCCAAAGAGATCCATGTGAGGGTCCACAGAGTGCCTACACCCCTCCCAGGGAGCACCCAAGATTTAGCCAAATTAGATGGGTTCTGAAGACAGCAGAGGGGAAACTGAGACCCAAACACTAACCCATCGGAGGGCAGAGGTGGAGCCACTGCTGGCCTGGGCTGACATGATATCCATGAAGGCTTTGGAGGTGTCGGAGAACTTCTTAATGAGCACAGGGCTGGGCACACTGTGGGGAAAGAATGGAGGTCAGAACCCCAGAGAGGCCTCTGAGAGCAGGTGGGGCAGCCCCAGCCCCGGTCTGGTGGAAGCTGGACAGAGGGATGCAGCACTGGCCCAGTGAGCCGGCAAGTGAGCGACAGTCAGGACAGGAGCGCACCCTTCCTGATACCCCATTCAGTACGTTCTCCAAGGCACCTGAGCTCCTACCTCCCTCACCTTTTCTGCTACCCATTCTCTGTACTACCCAGAAGATGGGCCCTAATAAACGCGCTTCAATCCTCTCGCCACCTCCCCCGTGGCTGCAGGTCTCCAGGTATCCTGGAGCCAACATCTCACCCCATCCCTTCTGACCCCCTCACTGCACCAGGGGACTGCCCCTTCCCAGACACCAGCATTCACACTGCCGTACAACACCCCGAACCACCCCCAGAGCCTGAGGTTGTAGAATGCCACCTGACACTCAAGTTATCTTTTTGTTCTTTTTAACAATTTCCTAATCCTGTTCCTAAGGTCCGTCCACAGTCCCTTTTCCCCTCTACAACGAGACCTGGGGTTCAGGCAGGAGCGAGGACTCACCGCTTCAGGACGAGGTTCAGCAGGTAAGCGACAGCAGCCAGAGACTCCGGGGACTCCACCGCTTCCATCGTTGTCATCTGAGGGCCGGATCATGGGGCGAAAACAGGAAATGTGTCATGCTGGGCAAATGGAGAGCTCGGGGCACCACGTGCCCAGCAAAACAGTTATGACCAAGAACCCTGGTGGCAGAGGTCCAAATCCCAGCTCTGCCAGTGTGTGACTTTGGGCTAGCAACTTAACCTTTCTGTGACTCAGTTTCCTCATTTGTAAAATAGGGATAATAGACGTCATGAATTAATATACATGAAACACTTAGAGTACTGCCTGGCACATGATAAAAAACCACATATTACCATCTATTTATTATTCTGGAGCTGAGGTTAGAAAGTTTTTTCTGAAAAGTGCCAGATAACGAATATTTTAGGCTTTGCAGGCCACATATGGTCTCTGTTGCCTGTTCTTTGTGTGTGTTTTGACAATCCTTTAAAAAGATAAAAACCATTCTTAGCTCTCAGGCTGTAGAAAAACAGACCATGGGTCAGACTATACTTGTGGGTCATAGTTCGCCAAACTCTGTTGTAGAGTAGTGGTTCTCAAACTTTTACACCCTTAGAAATTACTGAAATTCCCCAAAGGGGTTTTGTTTACGTAGCTTATAACTATTGATATTCACCACATTAAAAATTAAAATGGAGAAATTTTTAAAACACAAGAATACACAAGCATCATTCCATTAGCTGTCAAAATAATGTCATCAGACATCACACAACTTCTGGAAAACACCATGGTACACTCAAGAGAAAGTGAGCGTGAAAAGGTAAGTGATGTTCTACTATTATTATGGAAAGAATTTCAATCTAGTCAACCCCCAAAATGGGCTTGGGGACCCCCACCCACACCACACCACACTTTGAAAACCACTTTTCCAGAGGATCCCCTGGGCCTAACTCTGCTTCACAGACCGAGGGGAAAAAAGACAGAGTAGTGGATTTTTATTTTCCGAGAATAATGTAGCAAATGCCACCAGCCTTACCAAGTCACCTGAGAATGACTGGAGCACTCTCACCTGTTCAGCGTTGTCCTTCTCTATCCCCACAGGCCAGGGGCGCCCACCTGCTCTGTACGGCCTGAATAAGCTGCTGCTCTGAACACCCACTGCCAAGCCACACCCACTCACCAGCGCAGCAAAGTACTCAGTCTCCGTCTCCTTCCCTCCCTGGGAGCGGATCACCTCGGTGACAGCGGCCAGAACAGCACAGATCTGCACGTGAGGGAGAGGCACCCATGACATCTCTTCCAGATCTAACCCCACCCAGGGTAGCCTCTTTTCCTTGTTCCTTTGCAAATTACTCTCCCGACAAAGCCCAGAGATAGACAAGACAAGCAGCATTTGGAACCAGGGGTACACACCACAGGGCCTAGCAAACAGGAAGAGCAGAACACGTCTACCAAAAGCCCACCTCTAGGACTCTAACCTCTTACAGACATGCCTGCACACATGTGCAGCATTTCTGTACAAGTGCGTTCACTGCAGCAACAAACTGGGACCAAGCAGCCATCAGCAGGGGACCAATAATGTACTATTATCATATAAGAAATAATGATAGATGCAAATCCTATGAACTATTGAAAAGAATGAGGAACTACATATTAACTTAGAAATACCGTTCAGTAGGGAAAAAAAGTTACAGAACAGTGTCTATAAAATATAATCACATTTCAGTAAACCTAAACAAAATTTGGATAAAAAATATACAAAAAAGTCTAGACCAGTAATGTTGACAAGAGGCTACTGAGCACTTGAAATGTGACTCGTGTGGCTGAGGACCTGAAACTTTGTTAAATTTTACTTAATTTAATTTAAAAACAAATACTTGATCCAGTTATTGGAAAACAGATTCAGAACAACTTGGGTATATGAATCTACTTGTGCAATTATAAGTTTTATGAACTCTAAACACAGATCAAGTATTTCCAATGAAGATTCAGCAACAAAATGGAGATGTAAGGGTAAAATACACATTAGGTTTTAAAGACTTTGTATGATAAAAATAATGTAAAACATCCCCAAATTTTTTGTTGATTATATGTTGAAATGATAATATTTTGTATTTGTTGTTGCTGTTAGTGCTGTCGAGTTGATTCTGACTCCCAGCGACCCTGCGCACAGCACAGCAGAACTCTGCCAGTCTCTTTGCGCCATCCTCTTACCTTCCAGCACTATACCAGAAAATGCCTCTTCCAGTGCTATATCATAAAAGTGCCTTTTATGGCCAATTTTTTCAAAGTGGGTGGGCAGGTCCTTCTTCCTAGTCTGTCTTAGTCTGGAAGCTCACTGAAACCTGTCCACTATGGATGACCCTGCTGGTACTTGAAATACCAGTGGCATAGCTTTCAGCACCACAGCAACAGGCAGCCAGCACAGTATGACAACCCATAGACAGTGGCGTGGTTCCCTGACCCGGGCCAAGGTGGTGAGAGCTCCAAATCTTAACCACTAGACCACTAGGGCCGTCAATATGTTCTGGATACATTGGGTTAAAGAAATACACTATTAAGATAAATCTCACCTGCTTCTTTTTTACTTTTTTTTAACGTGCTTACTAGAAAACTGTAAATTACATATGCGGCTCGCATTGCATTTCTGTTGGACACAGCTGGTCTAGGTAGTTACACAATGATCCATTATCAGTAGCTACCATGAAGGCATTAAGTTGGGAGAACAACTTTCACATTTTATTCTACTCACGTCACTTTGGTACCATTTATAATTTTGACATCTTTCACATAAACAACGAAAAAAAGGAAATATATACAATTTAAAACTATTAACTTGGAAGCAACCCAAGTGCCCATCAATGGCTGAATGAATAAAGATGTGGTATGTATACAGAATACTACTCAGCTATAAAAAAAGACAAAATCATGCCTCGTGTGACAACATGGATGGACCTTAAGGGTATTATGCGAAGTGAAATAAGCGAGACAGAGAAAGAAATACTATATGATTTCACTCATAAAGATAAACAAACACATAGATAAGGAGAACACATTAGTGGTTACCAGAGGAGGAGGGGTTTGAGGGAGGGCAAAAAGGATAAAGCGGCACATATATGGTGATGGATAAAAACTAGAGTATTGGTAGTGAACATGATGCAGCTACACAGAAAGTGAAATTTAATAACATACAACTGAAATTTACACAATGTTATAAGCCAGTATGATCTCAATAAAAAAATATTAACTAAAAAAAGTAAATAAAATTTAGTTCTCGTTAGATAAGACATTTTCCAACCACTGTTATTCAGCATTAATTTACCCAACAAATGTTTCTTGAAAATATTTTATGTAAAAAGTCTTGTGTTGGTACAGTAGAAGAGAGAAATGTTTGGAAAATATTTCTACCCTGAAGGACTTCAGCCTTGCACAGAGGAGATGTTGTTAGAAAAAGCACAAAATGGAATCTGCTCTGCGAGAGGTAATAAGTAGGGGACACGAAGGGTTGGAGGGATGACACATCCTCCAGAAATACCAGCTGCTGTCACTGGACAGCAGTCAGCCGGCGCTAGAAGAAAATCAAAATCGGGAGTCGGGCCCCTCCTCACTATCCCGCGGCCCTCCTGACCCTCCCCCTACCTCCTTGTGGGCAGCCGAGTTGGACTCCCAGAAGCGCTGCACTTTGCTGAAGGTGACGTTTGTGCAGTCGGAGAGACCGCTCAGGAAGGTGCCCGAGGACTTCTCGGTGAGAGCCGGCGCCCCCTCTTCTTCCATAGCCGTCTCAGGGGCTTCGCTTTTGCCCAGGCGCAGGGACCCTGACTGCAGCTCATTATGCAACCTCACCGCATCAACTGTCAGATCGCTCTTTCCTGAAAACCGGAGGCACAAGGTAAGGCCCCTCACTTCTACCCGCCTTATGACCAGGAGAACAAGAACCACCCCACAAAACAAACCAGAAGAGTCCAAGCCCACAACCCGAGAGGCTGCACTCCGGTCGCGGCCCGCCTCATCAGTCCACAGAACACCCAGACCTTAACCCAGACACGGGACCCTCCAGGTAAAAGCTGCTGCTTTCCTGTCCCGATGGCAGCAAGCGCCGGTGGGAGTGGGCTGGGGCCTATACTCAGGAGGCTTGGGAAATAAATGAAGATGAAAGCGCTTTTTGTAAAGAGCCACCCAACGTTAACACTGATACTCGTGGTACCTTAGACAAGTCACTTCCCCACTGTGGACTCAGGCTCTGCATCTGTTAAACGGGGAGGGTGGGCCTTTACCGCAGGCTCCAGATTCGACATTCCAAGACATGGAAGGTCCAATGCCTGAGCCCCGGGGCCTCCAGAGTCCCAGAGTCTTCCAGACCCAGGCTTGCCCAGAACCACGCCGCCGGCTGCGGCCAGGTCTCCCCTCCGCTACCTGAGGGCCGGCTGAAGAAGCGGCTGCGGGCGGCCTGGCGGTGGCGGCAGACGGCGGGGTTGCTGTCACTGCTATGGCCTTTCTTCCAGCGCTTCAACTTAGCCGAGACACCAGACGGCAACTTGCCCGAGCGACCCATGTCGACTGAGCTTCACTGACTGGCGTCCCCGGACGCAGAGACAGGCGCAGAACCCACGTGGACCCGTAGCTCGCTTCACTTCCTCTTCCTCTGGCGTCACTTCCGGATTCGAGTCGGTTACTATGGGAAACCAGGCACCATCCGGTTTTACGGGCCCTCCAGGCCCGGGATCCCGGAGCGGCTCGGAGATCCGTTGCTAGGGAGGGAGTTCTGTTACTAGGGAGTCTGTGGGGCTCGTGCGCCACGGCCGTGGTTCTTGGCGACTGGAATGAGTCTTATAAAACGGGAATTCTTTTGCAAGTTAAAAAACAGACCTACGTCAATATTATTGTTGAAAATCTAATTTCAAAAGTTAAGCTGGAAACAAATTTACTTGAGTGTCAAAACCTGCCCAGGGCTGGCCCCGTGGCCGAGTGGTTAAGTTCTCGTGTTCCGCTGCAGGCGGCCCAGTGTTTCGTTGGTTCGAATTCTGGGCGCGGACATGGCACCGCTCATCAAGCCACGCTGAGGCAGCGTCCCACATGTCACAACTAGAAAGACCCACAACAAAGAATATACAACGATGTACTGGGGGACTTTGGGCAGAAAAAGGAAAAACATAAAATCTTTAAAAACAACAACAACAACAAAAAAAACCCTGTCCAGACCTGAGAGTGTGAAAATGTTTGACCTGAAAAGAGAAAACAGCAACCAGGGATGCTCTAAGCCCGTTTAACTATTTTCATTGATTACTGGGGATGCTCGATGGCTAGGCCATCCTTGCCTCATGACAGCACTGAATGCCCTCTGGTTAAAGTCCTATTCTAATTCCACTTGGGAACCAGCAACCAACCCAGAACTCCCACTCCCCTGTGAGCCTCACCAGCATCCTTCAGCCAGAACCCAAAACTTACGAAAGATGCTTCCCTCCCCTCTTGCGGAGCAGCATTCCAAGATTGCTCTGGAGTTCCCTCCCTCACTTCAAATCAGTAAGTCTGATTCTGTCAGGCTAAGGCTTGATCCTGGTGGGCTTTGCCTGGTTAGGTTTTAGCATGCATTTTCCATTTCTTAGCTCCCACTAAATAAGACACTTCAATAAGTCAATCTTCTAAATGAGCCAGAAGTCGACAAAGTTTTTGTATCCTGCTTCTTTCACTTATATGGTCTGAATTTTCCTCCTTGCTAGGGTCTAAATGTTTGTATCCCCCCAAAATTCCTATGATAATTTTTTTTTTTTTAGACACCAAAATCCCTGTCTAACTCCCTAAGATAATAGTATTAGGAGGTGGGGCCTTTGGGAGGTGCTTAAGTCGTTAAGGTGGAACCCTCATGAACGGAATGAGTGCTTTATAAAAGAGGGTCCGGAGAGTTCCCTAGCCCCTGCCACCATGTGAAGACTCAGTGAAAAGGTGCCAGCTGTGAGCCAGGAAGTGGGCCCTCACCCAATCATGGGGGCACTCTGGTCTCAGACTCTGAGCCTCCAGAACTGTGAGAAATAAATTTCTGTTGTTTATAAGCTACCCAGTCTGTGGCATTTTGTTCTAGCAGCCCGAACAGACTAAGACATCCCTTGTTCTTAAATAGACAAGTTCCTAAAGATCTTTAAAATATTAGTTGCAGCTGATCTCTGGGGTGCCTGTGAAGAACATAGACTCCTGGCATCCTCTCCACAATATAAATTCCATGATGACAGGAATTTTGTCTTTGCCACTTCCATTCGCAGCACCTAGAACAGTGCCTGGCACATAGTAGGTACTCAACAAATTATTGCTGAATGAATGAATGAACAAATGAGTAGATGAGTGTTATGGAGGGAATAAAAGCTCTAAAATGAGAGCACAAATTATAAAAACTCAAGCATAAATGTAAATACCAATTAGTCTTTTCTTAGGCAAACTGAGATGGTCTTTCTTTCCAGTTAGAAATGCAAAGCTCCAAACATACATCTCTGAGGGAGTTAAGAGGTGCCAAGAACCAAAGAGCTGGGAATGGAGAGTAAAGGAAAGGCTGGCATGAAATTCGTGAACCTGTGGGGTTGGTGCTGGAAGCAGACACCTGAACCATCATCTAGGTGACAGGTCACATGCTGGTGAGTGACAATTCTTTCACTGTTCTGCAGTAAAATAAGTACAATATAGTGATGCTGGTGTTCAAATGCCCTTCCTTTTATAAAGCAATAGTAAGAATAAAAGGAAGAGGCTTTTTTTCCAAAGACTATTATTTGCCAAAATAAAGAATAGGCAACATTTTGTCAGGCTTATTCCTTTTTAAAACAAGTTTACTAATCTGTGAAATTCAAAATAGCTGTAAACCAACTCTTCATTTGAATATCTGAACCAACTCTTCATTTCACCAAATCCAGAAAACTGAAGTGATTTGCATAAGTTCCCACAGCCTGGTGGTTTATTCAATGAGACACAGAAAGCACTAAGCACCGAGGAAAAGATCAACAAACTAAAATACATTAAATGTAAGAAATTCTGCTCATGGAAAGACACCATAAAGAGCACTAAGAGGCAAGTCAAAGAGTGGGAGAAGATATTTCCAATACATATAACTAACAAAGTACATCAGAATATATAAAGAACCCCTACAAATCAATAAGAACAAGGCAGACAATCCAATAAAAAGAATTGCCAAGAGACATGAACAGGCACTTCACAGAAGTGGATAGCCAAATGACCAATAAACATTTGAAAAGATGCTCAATCTCATTAACCAACAGGGAAATGCAAATTAAAACCACAAGGAAATGCCACTACACACCCACCAGAATAGCTAAAATTTAAAAGACTAGCCCAGGCTGGCCCAGTGGCACAGCACTTAAGTTTCCACGTTCCACTTCGGCAGCCCAGGGTTCGCTGGTTCAGATCCTGGGTGTGGACCTACGCACCACTTGTCAAGCCATGCTGTGGCAGGCATCCCACATATAAAGTCGAGGAAGATGGGCACAGATGTTAGCTCAGGGCCAGTCTTCCTCAGCAAAAAGAGGAGGATTGGCAGCAGATGTTAGCTCAGGGCTAATCTTCCTCAAAATAAATAAATAAAAGATAAATAAATAAAAAGACTAGCCATTCTAAGTGTTGGTGAGGATGTAGATAGCCAAATAGTGGAAAATACTGGAAATGATCCAAATGTCTACCAATAGTAGAACAGATAAATAAATTGTGGTATATTGATATAATGGGATTAATACCATATTCGGCTGTATACAGCAATGAGAACAAGCAAACTACTGCTACATGGAACGCATGTATGATCTAAGAAGACTCCAGAAAACACAAAAAAGCATGATTCCACTTAGATGGAGTTCAAAACCAGGCACGACTTATCTCTATTATTAGAAGTCAGGATAGCAGTTACAATGGTGTTAATAACTGAGAGAGGGCACAAAGGGTGTGGTAATATTCTAAGTTCTTATCAGAAGGGAGGTTACGTGGATGTATTCACTGTGTGATAATTCACTGAGCTGTGCACTTAGAATTTGTGCGTTTTCTGTATATTTCACACTTCACTAGTTTGCTAAAAATAAAAAGTGGTCCTTGCACACAGAGCAGAAAGAGCATAAAGATTGTCAACGTGAGAAAGCGTCATTGCAGAGAAGACAGCTGAGCACTGACTCTGGGCCCCGCACGTCCAGCCACAGGAGCCAACACCACCACCCTCTGGTTGAGCCCCACTCCAGGGACACAGGCTGAGACCTGGGCAGTAAGGCTGAGATAAGGGAACTGGTGGCCTGGGGAGGAAGAGGAAGGCGAGTTTGGAAACTGCTGTAAGCAAGCTGGTGCTCACAACCACAGGTCTAGACGTGGGGACAGTTCCTGAGAGAGGGCACAGAAAGTGTTGGGTTCGGATCTCAAGTTACTTTATAGCATGACACTGAGCAAGGATTTAAATTCTCTGAGTCTCCATTTCATACTCTGTAAAGTGGTGATAATAATACTGAACCCACTGGGCTGCTCTGAGGATTCAATGTGAAAGTGTGTGTGTCTGTCAAAACACACACAACTCCAAAAATGTCATCGTTAGTGGTACCCTGCGAAGGGTGCGGTGGTGCACCTTTGACACCAGAGGGAGCTCTGCAAACAACCAGTGAAAGCTAAAACCGTGCAGAGAGGCAGCAATAACTGCTGAGCAGGCTGGGATTTTGCAAATCAGATGGGGAGATAAGAGGTCCAGGGTAGTGGCAGCCTTCCCATCCTTTTCCCAGGGAGCAGACAACTGCTGGCCTCCATACTGAGTCTGCATCATAACTGGATACAGCCCTTGGATGAAACATCAGTCTGGAATTGGGATTGGAGAGGCCACAGGCCACTTGCTGGCACTCTATCCTGAGGCATCTGCTCAGAACCTCTTCCAGAAGGCATGGGGTTCCAGGAGAGGGGACGAGAGGCATCCAGATGGCCTGAGCATACTCTCTCCCCACACCCCGAGGTTCTCCTTTTTGATGAAGGACCAACTTCCCTGCACCTGAATTCCAGCAACATCTTCCACCCAGAGAAATTAGCCATCTCCATGATTAGCCATACTACATATGGCTAATGAGGACCGCTCACATTTGTAGGATGGGTTCGGTAGTTAGAGCTTCTGGGTTAGAATCCAAGTACCACCACTTCCTGTCTAACCTTGAGCAAGTCACCTTACTCTCTGAGCCTGAGTTTTCCTCAGCTGTAAAATGGAGATAAGAATGTATAACCAAGGGCCGGCCCGGTGGCGTAGCAGTTAAGTTCACACACTCTTTTTCATTGGCCTGGGGTTCACCAGCTTGGATGCCGCGCATGGACCTATGCACCACTTACCAAGCCATGTGGTGGCAGGCGTCTCACATATAAAATAAAGGAAGATGGCACAGATGTTAGCTCAGGGCCAACCTTCTTCAGCAAAAAGAGGAGGATTGGTGGTGGATGTTAGCTCAGGGCTAGTCTTCCTCAAAAAAAAAAGAAAAGAAAAAGAATGTCTAACCATAGGGTGTATAAGAACTAAACAATACATGTAAAGTACTTAGAACAAAGTAAATAAATAAATAAATAATACACATAAAGTGCTTAGAACACTGCCTGGCACATAGTAAGAAGGCAATAAATGTGAGCTAATTATTATTATCCAAAAAACTCTTCTTAAATTCCAAAACACTTTTTCACCTATTATCTAAGTGAGGAGGACAGAGCAGGTCTTCATTTCACAGATGGGAAAACATGGTTCCAAGAGGTTCAGTGACACTCCCAAGGTCACACAGTCAGTGGATGGGCAGAAGCTGGGACATCCAACTCTTAGCCCAGGAGCCCCCTCTGCAGCCACTGTTCTTAAAAACGTCTGTGAGGCTTGTGTGGAGGGAACAGGGCTGCTGCCGCCTGATAAATAAATGAAAAGCAGTAAGATATGTTGGAGAATATGAGGAAACCATTTGGTTTAAAACTAATTCGGCCCGACATGGTTTTTCCAAAAGGGCCTGACGTGGCCTGTTAAACATGCATTGCACATCTGCTTTAAACATCTACTATGTCCCTAAGACAAGAATGATGCCCTTAAAGATAGAGATGTAACTTCCTTCCATATCAGCATTTCTTTAAGGATAAGCATCTCTTCCTGGAAACTAAGGATTAATTACCAACCTGCTGTGCTCACTTTGTGACTACGGACCTGCTGGCTCCCACCCTGCTGTGCCAGCCAAGCATCTCATGACAGTAGAAAAAGAGATATTCCTGTCATATGTGCTGTATGCTCTTTGTTCCAAGACGGTATATAACCACGCTGTACACCCCACTTCTTTGGTGCCCTTCCTTCCTTGCGGAAGGAAGTCCCTGGGTTATAGTCCTCAAACCTAGCTCGTAATAAACTCACCCCAATTTTGATTTATAAATTAATTATGGATTATTTGTGTCAACAACTCAAAGTGCTGAGCCCAAGGGGAGCAGGAAGGCCATGTTTAGGTCAGTGGGGCTGTAATTGGTTATGACACTGGGCAAGAGGAAAGGGAAGTTGAGGCTTAGCCTCCTGCCTCGAAGAGGAAGAGGATGGTTTGGGTGTTTAACTTAGGACTCAAGTTCTGGGGGAGGGAGAGGTGCTTTGTCGCCAGGGGCAGCCCATCCTGACCCAGGCGGTGGAGTGGCAGCTGCTCCGGAGGGTTTCCCTAACTGCGGAAGCTGTGTTGAAACTCGGGCTTGGGACTTAGGCAAGCCTGCATTTGGAGCTACATCCTAGGTGTGACCGGGGGCAGGCGGCTGAACTTTTTGAGCCGCAGCTTCCTCATCTGAAAATGGGGCTGCTGTTCTGAGGCTAAAATGAGATAATGCATGCAGAATGCTTAGCACCATGCCTGGCACATCACCACTGCAGAAAGCCGAGAGTCCCTTGGCTTCAGGGGCATTAACATTCCATTTGGCCAAAGAAGAGCTTTCAGGAAGAAGAGCTTGCCTCCTAGAGTAAGTCTGGAGGGACAAGCGGATGGCCTGGTACACTAAAGAGGATGTGTGTTTCCCTTCAGTGTGGAGGGACTGGAGTCTGGGCACATGTGCTCTTGCTCAAAGAGGGGACTGTCCCCAAGGTGGAGGCCACCCTTTTTTCCCAGCTGACAAGAGGTGTCCATAGGTGGCAGGAGGGAGTCTGGGGGAGCAGAGACAGCGTGATAGCCATTCCACCTGGCATCATTTTTTTTTTTTTTGCTTTTTTCTCCCAAATCCCCCCAGTACATAGTTGTATATTTTTAGTTGTGGGTCATTCTATTTGTGGCATGTGGGATGCCACCTCAACATGGCCTGGTGAGTGATGCCACGTCTGCGCCCAGGATCTGAACTGGTGAAACTCTGGGCCGCCAAAGCAGAGCGTGAACTTAACCACTCGGCCACAGGGCAGGCCCCCTCCACCTGGCATCCCGATCCCCCAAATTCATTCTTACTCCACAATTAAACCTTTCCCTGCTTGCTGCTTCAAACTCCCCATTCTCGTCAGGGCCTCTGTATCAGTAAGGAATCATGTTCAGCTACTGTAAGAGAGACTTCGCTATAGTGGCTTAAACACGTGAGGTTAATTCTTTCACATTCAGGAAATCAGGAGGTAGGTGGGCAGTCCAAGCTGGCATAGTGCCTCCGCAGAGTCTTCAGGGTCCTGGGGTCCCTCTCCTTTTCTTCTCCACCCTTCATGGTATGTGACTTCCATCCTCAGTATCACCTCATGCTCCAAAGTTGGGCTGCAGAAGCTCCAACCATCACATTCACAATCCAGGCCAAGTCCCAGACTCAGTGAGAAGGAAGGGAGGAAGAGCCAAAAGGTGCACCTCACAGCCAAGTCAGCTCCCTTTAAGCCAGTTCCACTTAGATCCGATTGGCCAGAACTTAGCAATTTGGCCAAACTTAGCTGCAGAGAAGGCTGAGACAGGGAGTCTTGTAGTTGGGAACATTGCAGCCCCAACCTTTCCCCCAAAATAGAAGTCCTATTGCTAAGGTAGAAGGGAAGAATTGATACTGGGTGGGCAGTGAGCAGCCTCTGGATCTCAGGGAGGTGTTAGGAGGACTGGTTCTCATCAATTTAACTCAGTTACAGACCCAAAAGTTCTTTCTTGACCACCTATTATGTGCTAGGCACTGTGCTAAGGGAGCATATGAAGGTACGTAAAGATGCTTAAAGATTCTCGCTCTGCTCTTAAGAAAACTAGAGGTTGATGGTGCTAAGATAAGCACAAAACCCTCTGGTCTCATTTGTAAATCGAAGACGTTGTATCTAATGCTCTCTAGGGCACCTAGTAACTTTAATGCTCACTGATGCTCGATTCGTAGAATTGCATTTTGCTTCTCTGCCTGCCCCCTGACTGTGAACCCCCTGAGGACAGGACCATGTCTAGTCCACTCTTGTGACATCAGAGCCTACCATGGTGTCTAGCACATAGTAGGTGTGCAACAGATCTATTTGCCAAATGAATACATGACACAGGCAGAGCTCAGCTAGAGGGGCAAGAGAGGTTCAGGTGAAACTTTTGGGCTCCAAGAAGATGCTCTCATATAGGGGGGCTGTCAGAAGGCTATCTTTGATGAGGAGGTGAATTTTTTTGTTTTGAGGAAGATTAGCCCTGAGCTAACATCTGCTGCCAATCCTCTTCTTTTTGTTGAGGAAGACTGGCCCTGAGCTAACATCCGTCTCCATCTTCCTCTACTTTCTATGTGGGATGCCTAGCACAGCATGGCTTGCCAAGCGGTGCCATGCCTGGGCCCCCAAAGCAGAATGTGCGAACTTAACTGCTGCGCCACTGGGCCAGCCCCGTGGAGGAGGTGACTTTTTGAAAGTGAAACTGGCAGGATAGATTGGGAGCAGATCCTGAAGGGCCTTGAGGGCCAGGCTAAGGAATCTGGATTTTAATAGGGAGTTTTGGAAGGTTGCAATCTGGGAAAAGAACTTAGCAGTCTTGTACTTTAGGAGTATTGGTCCTCCATTTATTCAACTGACATAGATTGCTGCCCTGTATATCAGGTGTTGGGGCAGAGAGGAGGAGAGGAAAATAACATTTAATGAATGTCTGTGTGTCAGAGACTCTTCATGGTAGTAACAATAATAACCACCATTTATTAGCCCTCACTGAGCTGGGCACCACGCCAAGCACCTTACACACATGATCCTGCTGAGTCCTCACAACCACTCTGTGCAGTAGGTGCTGTTATTATCCATGGTTTGCAGATGGGGAAACCAAAGCTGGGAAAAGTCAAGAAAGTTGCTTACATTCTCCACAGCATTAAGTGGTGGAGTTGGAATTATAACTTACTTTTCTCCCAAGTTCTGTTCTTCACAACCGCCTGGTTACAAAGAGATGAAAGTAGCCTAGTTCTCATGTGCAGTGCTAACAAGCTGGTGGGGGTGGCAGCAGAGAAGTCTGGTGGTGACGATCAGGGCCATCATCCAGGTATGCTCAGGAGCTGTGGGAGCCCCGAACCTGGCAGGGTGTGGTCAGGTCTAGGAGGAGAGTCAGGCACAACTGTCAGGTAAGGTGACTGTCTCAGACTGTTCGGGCTGCTATAACAGAATACCATAGACATCGTGGCTTATAAATGACAGTCTGGGAAGCCAAAAATCATGTCACCAGCAGATTCAATGTCAGGTGAGGGTCTGCTTCTTGGCTCATAGTCACTTCTTACTGTGTCTATGCATAGCAGAAGAGGTGAGGGAGTTCTGTGGGGTCTCTTTTATAAGGGTACTGATCCACGGGGCTGGCCCAGTGGCATAGTTGTTCAGTTCACACACTCCACTTTGGTGGCCCAGGATTTTCTGGTTCAGATCCTCTGCTGGGACCTACACACCACTCATCAAGCCATGCTGTGGTGGCATCCCACATACAAAGTAGAGGAAGATTGGCACCAATGTTAGCTCAGGGACAAGCTTCCTCAAAAAAAATAAATAAGGGCACTGATTCAATTCATGAGAGTTCCATCCTCATGACCTAATCATCTCTCATAGGCCCCTACCTCCTGATACCATCACCTTGGGAGTTAAGATTTCAACATATGATGGGGGGAGGGGCAAAAACACTCAGTCCATTGCAGTGGCATTGGAGCTGAATCCTAAGGGATGAACTGGAGTTGACCAGGAAGGTGAGGATGCAGGTACAGGCCAGGCCAAGAGAATAGCAGCTGCAAAGGCACAGGGGCCAGTAGGAGCATGACATGTTTGCTCTAGAAGTGAGCAAGACTGGAGTCATGGATGCCAGTTAGAGACTACTGTACCAATCCAGACAAGAAATAATGAGGTTTGACACTAAGGCTGTGGCAGCAGAGGCAAAGTGGAGGAGAAAGATTGGAGAATATAATTAGGAGCTAGAATGCACAGCACTCGCTGGCTGATCAGTTATGAGCGATAAGCAGGGTTGCTATATGCAGTTGTGCAGACTATGGACTGCTCAATTTCCCAGCAGAAGGATCTGAAATCCAGTCCTCATTGGGGCCTTGTCTAGAAGAAGGGTTGACCTTTTTCTAATTCACCCTTGATACCAGAGAGGCTACCAGTAGCCCTAGAAGTGAGGATAAATTACTCCCAGGAAGGCAGTATTCCAGAATATGAGTGTACCTAAGGAAGAGACCACCTGTCAATATGTGAGACAAAAACCTGAATTTATGACTGACTTAAGGAAGGTGCAGCAAAGCCTGTTGGGTACAATGTCCCTGAGCAGAGCAGGGAACTGACCTATAAGGCGCTGGGAGGTGTGAAGGGCAGCGATGGGCACGCTGGAGGAGGGAGAGTTTAGGGATGGGTTGGTGAACAGTGTGGCTGTTGCTGGTTGGCTGTCTTACATAAGCATGGCCACTGAGGCAAATTGTCATTGTTTAATTAAATGGTGATGAGAAGTGCTTAATTAAGTGTTTAAAACTGTGGAGGGAGGGTGTTACTTATTGCCATGGCAACAGGACAGTCTTTCCTTGGCATATGAGAACTTTTTTTCTCAAGTGGTTGCTAGCTCTAACCACTCACCCTCCCAGGGGTGTTTTACTTTAACAATGGACCATATTTGCTCAAGGGGATAAATCTCCAGAGGGATTTAGAGGCTGCCTGTGGTGAGACACCTGCCTGGTCCAGGCTGTGGCAATAAGGCTCAGCCTATCCTCTCCTCCGAGATCCTGCAGCTTTCAAGACAGGGATCAGGGATCAAGGAAATCAGTTGCAGAGCAGGGGAAGGCCCTGGCCTGGGGCCACATAGCAAATCAGAAATGGAACCTAGGAGCCCAGACTGCCAGTCACTTGTCTGGGAAGGAGATGCAAGGTTCCAGGACAGAGTTTGGGGCCAGTTTTTATCCCTGCCTCTCCTGAGGCCTCTCCTTTGAGTCTCCCCGTTGGCTCAGCTGGAACCAGCGCGCTTGCTCAACCACAGCCCTGAGGATCATCCCTGGAGCCACCTGGGGAGACTGGGCGCTGCATCAGGACAGGGACTGAAAGAAGACTGCTGTTGGTGTGCAGCACGGCAGCCGGTTTAGATCCCCCAACCCCCCACCCACGCCCACTTCCCTGCCATTGAGCAAGGGCTCTTGGGCAAGGCTCATGTGGTTTTTTTTTTTTTTTTAAATAATCTTTAAAACAGCTTTACTGAGACATAACTCACATACCGTCCACTTCACCCGTTTAAAGTGTACAATTTAATGGCTTTTAGTGTACTCACAGATATGTGCAATCAACACCATAGTCAATTTTAGAACATCTCATCTCCTCACAGAGAAACCCCATACGCCTTATGTCTCACGCCCCAGCCCTCCCAGCACTAGGCAACCACTAATTACTTTCAGTCACCATAGACTTACTTATTCTGGACATTTCATATAAATGAAATCATACAATATGTCACCTTTTGTGACTGACTTCTTTCACTCAGCACAATGTTTTCAAGATTCATCCATGTTACAGCAGGTGTCACTACTTTGTTCCTTTTTATTGCCAAACAATGTACCATTGTATGGATATAGCACATTTTGTTTATCCACTCATCAGTTGATGGACAACTGGGCTTGTTTCCACCTTTTGGCTATTGTGAATAATGCTGCTATGAACATTTGTGTGTGAGATTTGGTGCGGACCTATGCCTCCATTTCTCTTGAGTATACACCCATGAGTGGAATTGTTGGGCCATATGGTAACTCTGTGTTTAACCATTTGAGGAACTCATGTGGCTTTCTTATGGTTGTTCTTTCTTGTTCTTGTTTCTTAGCTGGGCAGTCCTGAGCCGGCTCCCATTGTCACCTCTGGAAGACGGGCATTTTCCTCCACTGCAGTCAGAAATACAACAGCTATCAGCTCCCCTGCTCTACCCCTGGCAAAATCCTTAACAGGTATGTTGGAAACCTGCTCACCTTGCTGTTGACTGACAGGTACCTTTAGTAGCTTTCCTCAGTCAGTCAGTGAGTAGTCACTAAGTGCTGATCTAAAAACATTTCTGATACATTTACAGAATGTACTTGTGGCAGCCCTGAGAATACACCCCTCAGATCTCATACAGCTGACTGGTGGTGGGCCTCAGCTGTTCACTTTGAAATCCCTCACGGCATTCAGACAGAGGTGCCCCCGGGCTGTCCAGCCATGACTTGGAATCCCTGCATCAAGGATACAAAGGCCAGACCGGTCCTGGGAGACTGGGAACTCCTCTGAAGTAGGATTTTGGTTCAAGGATGCCCTGAAAGCCTTGCTGGATTTCCCTCAGAGATACACTGCTGTCTAAGTTGCTTCCACCCACTCAACCTTCCGTCCCTCCTCCCTTCCCTCAGGTCACACCTCCTCCCCAGCCCTGTCACAGTCCCTCCTCATTGCCTGTCTCAGGCATTTCCCCTAAAACCTTTCCTGCAAATCCTGTTGTGGCAACTGCTTCTCAGAGATCCTGGACTAACGCATTACTAATCTCCCAGTCATTCCTTAAATCTCACGCAAATTAATCTCAAATAAGGAAGTGTCTGTCTCTTTTGTACTTAGAATTTAATGCAAAGAAAATATAGACTAGGAAAACAGTTTTACGTGAAAGAAAGTAGAAAGGCAAAAAGGTTAATTTACTGCCCCGTTATGAGCATTTTTATCATCATAGTTATCACATGCAGGGCCTGGAGGCAGAGGGCCTGGCACACACCTTGTGGCTGTTCAGAGACTGAGAGAGCTCCACACATACACCCGGAAGGGCTGGGACTCTGGCTGGGGGGCACCCTCAAGTCTGAAGCTGGATTTTGAGGTCAGAGAAAAAAAGCGTGTTGTCAGGAGAGTCATAAGGACACAAAACGGCAAGAAGCCACAAGCCCGCAGCAGAACCTCCTCTGCTTCTCCAGCAGCACCAGTTCCAGCTCTGTCTATCTTCAGACGGTGGCCACTGAGGGCTGGAGCACGCGCTCTCCCCCTCGTCAAGGCGCCGCTTCCTTTCCTCGAAGCTCCGAGTCTTGAGGCATCGGCTGCCATCATCGGGCTCACTCCCTCTCGCAGGCAGAGCTCCTCTCCTCCGCAGAGACCTGCTGAGCTGGGGATGAGTTTGCAAGATGTTCTACAAGTCAAGGCGTGTGCTGTCCCGACAGGGAGTCCGCAGGGCTGAATGGCACCTGCCTCTCCTTCCACCCGGCAGAAAACTTGGTTTGCCCGCTGAGATTCTAAATCGGGCCCTCACTGAATGTTCTGTACTTGATAAGGGAGTTCTTCTTCTGTGGAAAAAATAAATGGGAAGGGAAGGTGGAGAGAGGGCTTTATGGTTTTAAGGGACATTGGAGGGCAGGAGGGCAGTGACCACTGATTATCCTCATCTGAGTTTTTGTAACAACTTAACCGAAAGCTGGTGATTTGAAAGCTGTTATAGTCCTGGGAATTTCCCTGAGGCTGGAGGAACTAAAGCACTGTGCCGCAGGGAGGCTGTCTGCCCTAAAAGTTCAGGGTTTGGAGGCTGGCAGGAGGCTTGTCATGATGAGTGCCCCTGGCCCAGGAGATGACAGTTAAGAAGGCTCTGGAGCACAGATCCCCACCCCCATGCCCACACTCCATACGGCAAGGGGGACTTATGTGACCACAGATGCTCCTGTGAGGCAGAGAGGGAGGGCAGTGACCTGGTTAGGAGCTGTGCCGTGGGTCCCTCAGGCTGCTCCAGGAGCTGGACCCCAGCTGTGCTCACTGCCCCTCGCAATTGTTTTGTTCTTAGGATATGTGAATGCTCTCCTGCATCTGCCCAGTTCTTTAGAAGGGCCCAGGAATCAGCCCTGACAAATGTGTCTGTGTGTCTTGTGTTCAGTAGAGATAACAATTAAGATTAAAAAAAAAAAAGTAGTGGAGGGCAAAACACACTGGTTTATCCTTACCCTTACTGATGTTTGAGAAATCTCCCTGGTTTGATAAGCTCTAAGCTTCTTCCCCGATTTGTGATGCTCTGATAGATGCTGAACGAATCCCCCTCTGCACCCGGGAATTCTGGTTTCCAGCTGCAAAGCCTGCATGGTCTTCTCCAATCCCCTCCCTCTCTGGATCATTCCGAGCCCCTGTCTCTCTCTTCCTTTTTTTTTTTTTTTTGAGGAAGATTAGCCCTGAGCTAACATCCCCTGCCAATCCTCCTCTTTTTGCTGAGGAAGATTGGCTCTGAGCTATCATCCATGCCCATCTTCCGCTATTTTTTCATATGTGGGACACTGGCCACAGCATGGCTTGATGAGCAGTGCGTAGGTCCACACTCAGGATCTGGGCCTCCGAACCCTGGGTCGCCAAAGTGGAGCACGTGAACTTAACCACTACACCACCAGGCCAGCCCTGTCTCTCTCTTCCTGACCCAGCAAGCCCCAACTTTGGGGCCCTTCCCTGTGGATTGTCTCTGACTTCTCACTGATGAATCTGGACACTGCTGAATGGTTCATCTCACTTTCCTCATCTGTTAACGTGAGTTGGGGATGGCAGGAGATGGGGACTTGCAGTGGGGGATTTCCAAGGTCTCTCCCAGCTTGGACACTCAGGAATACTCAGGAAGTCTACCAAGAGCAAAGGCATCATGCCAAGTGCACTGTGCGTGTGGTGTATAAAATAGTTAAGATGTAGTGCCCACCCTCAAGGAGTTTCTAGTTGAGTAGATCTGATGTATACATAAAAACTCCACTCTGATGGTCCAAGGTGGGTACAGATCCTGTAAGTGAGGTGCATAAAGTTGCCAGAGTTCCTCAGAATTCCAGGGAGATGAGAGATTCCTTCTGAAGGGGAGGGGGTTGGTGAAGGGAATAAAGCAGGATTCCTGAATTCCTTCCCAAGGCTGGTGGTGCAGATGCCTGTGGCCTCCTGCCCAAAGTATCCTCGTTATCTGCCCAGTTCCAATCCCAGTGGGCAAGCCATCCCCAACCAGGCATCCTGCAGGAAGGGAAGTCTGTCCATGGACCCCTGGATTCACACCCTCTAAATTGGTGCCCCTCATTAAATCTTCTTTGCCTTCTTGATCACATTGCTCATAATATTTATGAATATGTTAATAATATATTTATTATTATTATTTATGACTATTTGCTAGGTACAGTGCTGATTCCCACACATCATCTCATTTATTCCTCACAACAGTGCTTTAGATTGGTATGAATATGATTATTGCCCCAGTTTACAGATGGGGAAACTGAGGATGAGAAGTTGAGTCACCCATCTTAGATCCCATGGCTAACCAGAAACAGAGACATATTTGAACTCAGATTTCTTCCTACTCACACTTCCTGCTCATTACAGAAATGTGAGAACCAGACTAGACAGCCCAGAAATCTCGAAGAGAAGCAGAGAGCAAAGGGACATAGTGGGAGTTAGACTGGAAGCATGGGTTAGGGCCAGGGCAGAGGGACAAAAAGTGCAGTCTGAAAAGCCAAGGGCAAGGCTGGCAAAGCTCTCCCTGGGAGGGCCTGGGCATCAGGATTGGGAGGACCTAAGCAGCAGGAACGACCAGAAGGAGAACTTCCTGAAAAGGAGTCCTTCAAGGACCGCCATGTGGGCCACGCCGGGAGCTTGAACAAGGAGGCCTTCAAGGGCAGTCCTCGTTTTGCAGCCCTGGGATTCTGTGACCTCCGGTGTAGCTCTTAGTGCTGGGCGTCATCCCAGTCACCTCTCTGGTCACTGAATTCCATTTTCTCCCAGTTACAGAGGACAGAGGCAGTGCAGCACTGTGGTCAGAGTGTATACTAGGCCATTGAACTGCCTGGGTCTGAGTGCTGGTTCCTCCTCCACTTCCAAGCTGTGACTTTGGACAAATTATTTCTCTGGGTCTCGGTTTCTCATCTGTGGAACGGAGCTATACAGTATCTACATTAGGTGAATTGCTGGGGGGTTGAGATAATACATTAAAAGACTTGACACACTAAGCAAACAGTAGCTATCATGATGATTTATCTCCAAACCAGTCTCATGTGTTTAGGTTCTTGACGTTCCCACAATGCCTTTTCTCTGCCTCTCAAATCCTTCCCACTCTTCAAAGTCAACAAATGCCTAAAATCCAACAAAAAGGCAGAGGCCATAGAGGGTAGTAGGTAAGAGCACACGTGGACTTGGGAGCCAGCCAGCCTAGGCTTACATCCTGCTTCCTGTAACCTTGGACAAATTACTTCACCTTTCACTTTCCTCATAAGTGGATGGGAAAATAGTCTTACTTGCCTCATAGGATCTTTATGATGATATGAGGATAAAGTGAATTAACATTTGTAAAGCACTTTTTTTTTTTGCTTGAGGAAGATTGCCCCTGAGCTAATATCTATGGCAATCTTCCTCTATTTTGTATGTGGGATGCCTCCATAGCGTGGCTTGATGAGTGGCATGTAGGTCCACCCCTGGGAACCCCCAGGCCACTAAAGCTGAGTATGCAAACTTAACCACACCACCAGGCAGGCCCCTATAAAGCACCTTTAACACTGCCTGGCACATAGTAGTTGTTTTATGAGTGAATATTAGAAACTTTTCTAGAATCTCTGTCAAAATATAGCACACAGCACCATTTCATCGTTAGCTGTTTACATGTGGGTCTTATTCAAACTGCCTGCTGTGAAGGGCAGTAGGCCCTGGGCCGTGCTTGCTCAGCAAAAGCCCACAAGCCCACTGCAACCATGTGTTCTCCTTTCTCCCTTCTGGGCACGATGCCCAGCTGCTGGGACGTGTAACAACACAGGCCTGGCTAGCCAGGATTCTACCTTACTCACTTCAAGAACATCGTGTCTTGAAGGGACACAGAGGCCCTCTGCGTGAGCTACTGTTCCTGGGAACCGCAGTTGTACCAAGAACAGCCCCTTGGCAAACATATAGCCTTTGCATCCCCTGTGTATATAGGAAACCCCTCCCCACCCACAGTTGCAGGTCCACATTGCTATCCAGCTGGCGGCCACTGGACCTCCCTGTAAGTGACTCTCAATAAACCTTTATGTCTGTTTGCTGTCTCTGGGTCTTTTCTTTGGTTTCTGGGCAACCTATCCTGCACTGCTCACCCGGACAGGGGTGTGGTGGAACATGCAGAAAACACATTCAACCCATCTTCGACCCTAGCCCACTGCCTGACTCATGTTTAGTGCTTAAAAAAGGAGCTAGACTGAAAGAAACCAGGAGAGACCGGCATGGGCAGCAGAGCGCTGTCCAGACAAGCACATATTTAAATTGCTGATCCGGTGTCGGGGAGGAACAGGCAGTGACTCTCCTCTTTCTGGAATGTTTGACAGGGCCGAGAGTTTGCTTCAGTGTTGGAGGCCCAGGAAGCACTGACTAGAGGCTGTGAGAGACTGGAATAGGTAGGCCAAACAGACCCGCGCTAAAGAGTGGGGCTTTGGAACCAGCAGTCACAGCCAGTTCCCTTTTGTGTAAAATAGGACACCAGTGTCCACTGAAATGAGATAGCAAATACTAACAGCTGTTCACTGAGCACCTTGCAGGTAGCCAGGCACCAGCTAAGTATTTATGATGTCTATTTACAAACGAAGCTAGGCGACGTTACACGACCTGCCCAAAGATACGAAGCAAATAAAGTGAAAGAGAAGACTCATACACGTGTGAGAGTCAAGTTTTGCGTCCGGAGGGGAAAGTGACCTGGCAGGAGCTAATGATAAAGGCCATCTTATTACGAATGATGGCTTAGGAAAGACAATACCAGGAGACGTGAGCGACTCGCGGAAACTCCGGCCGGTGCGCACGCCCGGCGCCGCCCGCAGTTCCCACCGCCCCTGGGCGCTTACGTGCGCTCCGTGACCGCCGAGGCGGACGCGGGGCGGGCGGCGCAGGCCGCATGCGCCCTGTCGTCCTCGAGCTCGCCGTCTCCCTCAGGCGGCCGCGGCGCTGGCACGGGGCGCATGCGCACACTCGGCGGACGGAGGGCGGCCCCGAGCGAGTGGAAAGATTTGGGCAGGCAAGTGCGCGGGACCCGGGCGGTGGGGCGCGAGCGCGCAGGCGCGGCCGGAGGCTGGGCTGCGACTCCGGAATCTCAGCGAGCCCCAGTCTGCGCCGCACTCTGAGTCGCCGCCATGGCCGCCTATAAGCTGGTGCTGATCCGGCACGGCGAGAGCGCGTGGAACCTGGAGAACCGCTTCAGCGGCTGGTACGACGCCGACCTGAGCCCGGCTGGGCACGAGGAGGCGAAGCGCGGCGGGCAGGCACTGCGAGGTGCGGAGCGGGCCGGGGCGGGCTGTGGGTGGGCGCTGCGAGGCCCGGGCGGGCGCCGCTCGCTCAGGGCTGCCTGAGTCGCCCCCGCGCCTCCCGGAGAGGGCCGAGAACTTGGGCTTCATCTCTCCAGCAGTGTATTTTGCACTGGGCCCAGGGTGGGGGATCGACTTGCTCAAGGTCACCCAGTCGAGTGTGAGCGGTCTCCCCGCAGCCCACTGCGCTCTCTACGAGATCGCCTTGCGAAATTCTCCCTCTTTCCTGTCTGGGCATTTAGTAACTCGGGGACGGGTTATTAAATTGGATGCCCTGTGTTTTACAGCAGCTGTAACCAAGCCTTCTCAGGAGGGGGCTGTGGATCCCGCGCTGTGGCAGGGTGGGGGTTGGGGGTGACGCTGCGCTGGGGGGCCCAACAGGTTTCAAGAGACAAGGAATCACGTGCTTGTGTAGGCCTTTGCTGTTCAGCATTCCACAAATCCTGTGTCTGAAATACATCCACAAATGTAATTGAGTGAATGAATGAATGAATGAAGAATTTGAGTTGACTCTCTCCACAACCCCATAAAGTAGGCAGGTTTTATCCTCCTTCCCATCCCTCCCTGGCCCTCTTTTATAGTTGGGAAAAGTGAGGATTGGAAAGATGACTTGTCTGAGGTCGTATCTTATTCCTGGTCCCGCGCCCTAGCCCCGACTCTGCGCTTGAGTAACAGGTAAGTGCCAGGAGCTGGTAGGCTGCCGGCCAAGGACTCCGGGCAAAGGTGGAAGTGGCGGTGAGATAAGCTTGCCTACCCAGGCTTGCCCCCTGCGGCAGACAGCGCTCTCTGATTTTGGAATGCTAATAAGGAAGTATTCCCCGCTGCCAGCAATTCAAAGAATCTCTGAACTGCGGAGGTACTTCCACTGATGATTTGGGCAGATCCACCCTGCTCCCTTCTAACCTCTGGACAAAGCAACAGCCATTTTAAAGGGTCATTGATGCCTGGTTGATGTGGAACAGCTATTTGTCCCAGGTGGCTCTCTCTAGCTTCTTGCCTTCACTATAGATCCTTTTGAAATGAAGCAAAGGTTAGCAAAGCCTGGGAAATGTAATCCTGCTGCGGGTATGTGTGAATGCTTGGGGATGGCCTGGTGTGACCTCATAACCATTTAAGAGAGGCTGGGGAAGGCACCATGCTGGTAAAGGAGGCCATTTTCTCTCCTGCTGCCTGGCAGGAAGAACTGATGGGCCTCTGGTGGTTTGCTGATGACTAACCCCAGGAGAAAGCAAATTGCATCTGTCTTCTAAGACTGATCAAATGGTTAAACTCGAATCTCTCTTTAAAATAACAGACCCTGTTTCAGTTTTTAAATAAATGTTGGTAGCATTAGTTAAAAAAAAAGTCCCATTTAAAATCTTAATATCAATTATGGGCATCACAGATGATTATATTAAAAAATGAAAGACTAAATGCAAAAACTCTCAATGATGAAGACCATCATGATAATCTACTAATATACAAGACCTAAAATCAACATATGACATTCACCAGAGCTTTAAGTGGTATAGGGTTTATAAAATCTTGAGTCATTTCAGGAGGAAGCTAGTGAGACCCGAGTTTCCCATGCAGTCTTACTCCTGGAGGAGGCAGAGGTGGTCCCCTGCATCCCTGGCAGTGTCCTAGGCTATGCTTTTGTTTAATGGGCAAATTAAAGGAAGAGGCTTTAGAGTTCTCTGGTAAGAGCCCCAAGGGGAACTGCTTTTCTCCTGTGGGACCTGTTTGTGTATCCATTGTGAGGCACTCCATTGCAAGTGGAAATAAATGCAGTGAAACAGCCAGTAGCTTTTCAGTATGGGAGCTGAGGCTTGCACTGTGGATATTCACTTCCCAGTGACTCAGCCTTTTATTGGGGAGCCATTATGGTTAGGGAGGAGATGGTAACCGAGTCTACTAGGACTTGTCCTGAAACCCAGGGATGAGATCTTCTTTTCCCTTGTGGTTAGTGGTGGGTTTCCTGGTGATTAATCCTCCCTTCCCCCATCAGTGTGGTTCTTACTGGCCTCCTCCTCAGTTGAATGACTGGCAGAAAAATTCACTTCACATTTCATTAGTTACTGTTGGCAAACTCAGTATGAGACAGTACCCAGGAAAGTTTGTGCTGAATTTCAGAGAGGGCCTTGTAGCTTCATGGAGAAAAACAGGAAGGTTTTCCTGGCCCACTACATAAGGAAAGGGCCATCTCCCCATTAAAGTGGGAGGGAGAGGAATCTTTCATGAAACATAAGATGAATTGTAACCCACTGGTTGGGCCAACGTAACTCTTGACTACCACCCCTCAATAAATCAGTCCACAGCACTTGCTCTTTCTCCAGTGAGTGGCTTCTCCTGAACTTGGTACAACAGTTGACCTAAGTAAATACATTGAGGGTACTCAGGAATAGGCTGGCACTTTGACTACAGGAGGGAGGAACTGTGGATGAGGAGTTTCTGACGTGATTTCCACACTCTAGTGAAAAATGCAGCAAACTCAAGTTTTTTTTTTTTTTTTATTAATGTTATGATGGATTACAAGCTTGTGAAATTTCAGTTGTACATTTTTGTTAGTCATGTTGTGGGTACACCACTTCCCCCTCCGTACCCTCCCCCCACCCCCCCTTTTCCCTGGTAACCACCGATCAGATCTCCTTCTCAATATACTAATTTCCACCTATGAGTGGAGTCATATAGAGTTCGTCTTTCTCTGACTGACTTATTTCGCTTAACATAATGCCCTCGAGGTCCATCCACATTGTTGTGAATGGGCCAATTTCGTCTTTTTTTTTGGCTGAGTAGTATTCCATTGTGTATATATACCACATCTTCTTTATCCAATCATCAGTTTCTGGGCATGTAGGCTGGTTCCACGTCTTGGCTATTGTAAATAATGCTGCGATGAACATAGGGGTGCAACGGACTCTTGAGATATCTGATATCAGGTTCTTAGGATAGATGCCCAGTAATGGGATGGCTGGGTCATAGGGTATTTCTATTTTTAACTTTTTGAGAAATCTCCATACTGTTTTCCATAGTGGCTGTACCAGTTTGCATTCCCACCAACAGTGTATGAGGGTTCCTCTTTCTCCACAACCTCTCCAACATTTGTCGTTCTTGGTTTTGGATGTTTTTGCCAATCTAACGGGGGTAAGGTGATATCTTAGTGTAGTTTTGATTTGCATTTCCCTGATGATTAGCGATGATGAACATCTTTTCATGTGTCTATTGGCCATATTCATCTCTTCTTTTGAGAAATGTCTGTTCATGTCCTCTGCCCATTTTTTGATCGGGTTGTTTGTTTTTTTGTTGTTAAGCAGTGTGAGTTCTTTGTATATTATGGAGATTAACCCTTTGTCGGATAAGTGGCTTGTAAATATTTTTTCCCAATTAGTGAGCTGTTTTTTTGTTTCAATTCTGTTTTCCCTTGCCTTGAAGAAGCTCTTTAGTCTGATGAAGTCCCATTTGTTTATTCTTTCTATTGTTTCCCTCAACTGAGGAGTTACAGTGTCCGAAAAGATTCTTTTGAAGCTGATGTCAAAGAGTGTACTGCCTATATTCTCTTCCAAAAGACTTATTGTCTCAGGCCTAATCTTTAGGTCTTTGATCCATTTTGAGTTTATTTTGGTGTGTGGTGAAAAAGACTGGTCAATTTTCAATCTTTTGCATGTGGCTGTCCAGTTTTCCCAGCACCATTTGTTGAAGAGACTTTCTTTTCTCCATTGTAGGCCCTCTGCTCCTTTGTCGAAGATTAGCTGTCCATAGATGTGTGGTTTTATCTCTGGGCTTTCAATTCTGTTCCATTGATCTGTGGACCTGTTTTTGTACCAGTACCATGCTGTTTTGATCACTGTAGCTTTGTAGTATGTTTTGAAATCGGGGATTGTGATTCCGCCGGCTTTGTTTTTCTTGCTCAGGATTGCTTTAGCAATTCGTGGTCTTTTGTTCCCCCATATGAATTTTAGGATTGTTTGTTCAATTTCTGTGAAGAATGTTCTTGGGATTCTGATTGGGATAGCATTGAATCTGTATATTGCTTTAGGTAGGCAGCAAACTCAAGTTTTACCAACGTCCTCTAAGAGCTCTTGCTGTGTCCTGATTGTTGGAAGGTTAAAATCCCATTTCCACTAGACCAGAGGTTAAAGTGAACTGAAATACATTAGTAATTATCACTCAGAAGTGACATGTCTAACTAAAACACAAACATCAGGATCCTTAGAGGAGTTAGGAAAATACGGAGGTAGCTAGAGGTGGTGGTTGTGAATTGGATTTTGGAGTCACACAGCCTGGGTTTTAATCTCCCCCACATAATTGCTGTGACCTTGGATAGTTTGCTTAACTCCTCTAGTCTTTATTTTCCTCATCTGGTTAGATGGGTTGTAAGGATTATAACCTCGTAGGATTGTTAGGAAGACTAAATAAAAACCAACAAAGTACTTAGTGCCTGACAGATGGTAAGCTCTCTATAAATATTAGCTATTGTTATTTATTAAGAGATTCCACTTGTTTAGGATCCTTTTCTTGACAGAACTGCAGCAGAAATAAATTCTTAAAATGTGCTTAAGCACAGCATTCTGGGCATTAGGGTAAGCTGCACAGATTGCAGGTTGGCTGGTTGATAGTACATTTAGGCCTTGGGTTAGGTGAACTATTGGGGAACTACTGGGAGGCATGTTGGCAACTATAACATACTGTTATACATACAGCAAAATACTGTTTTTCCTACTAGGATATACAAAAGAAAATATTTAGTCAAATAATCTTCATTTGGACTATCTATATGGGAAATTTATATGTAAGAAAATTCTGGCTCCAGAGTAGACCTGATCAACTTATCACTTTGAACTTACAATTTCCAGATGCTGGCTATGAGTTTGACATCTGCTTCACCTCAGTGCAGAAGAGAGCAATTCGGACCCTCTGGACAGTGCTGGATGCCATTGACCAAATGTGGCTGCCAGTAGTGAGGACTTGGCGCCTCAATGAGCGGCACTATGGAGGTCTGACTGGCCTCAATAAAGCAGAAACTGCTGCCAAGCATGGCGAGGCCCAGGTAAAGATCTGGAGGCGCTCCTATGATGTTCCACCACCTCCGATGGAGCCCGACCATCCCTTCTACAGCAACATCAGTAAGGTATGGACAAACCGAGATTTGGCTCACTCAACCCATGACCTGGGGATTAGAATCTAGGCCTCATTCTTTTTTTAGCTTTTATTAGTGTCTGCCTAGTCCCATTGAGTTTATGATTTATGATAAAATAGTTGAAAGGTACTCTCCTTTCTCCGAGGAATGACTTTCACTTGTTAAAGATTTAGTTGATAGTTTATGTTGTTTATCTAAAAGGCATTTATATCTCCTTTTTTATATCTCTGTTGCCATATTTTATAAAACCCACCCGTAGCCTTAGGGCCTTCCTAAGCCACTTGCAAGATAACGTGAATTGGGAAGAGCCTTGTAGCCTAACTTTTTTTTTCTTCCTTTTCTAAGTTAGGTTTCTTTTGAACTGTTAATCTTCCCAATAGTGGGTAATGGAGGGAGGGGCAGGATGATGATGATCCCCTTTCCCAAGCTCTCAGCTGCATTCCCTGGTGAGAGACCTTCACCCATCACTTTGGCCCCTGAGGGGATGAGGAATGGGCAGAACAGATGCAGCTGCTAATAACTGGTGAGCTTTTGTTGTTTAGGATCGCAGGTATGCAGACCTCACTGAAGATCAGCTACCCTCCTGTGAGAGTCTGAAGGACACTATTGCCAGAGCTCTGCCCTTTTGGAATGAAGAAATAGTTCCCCAGATCAAGGAGGGGAAACGGGTATTGATTGCTGCCCATGGCAACAGCCTCCGGGGCATCGTCAAGCATCTGGAGGGTATGTACATTTTTTAAGAGAGGGGCAGGGATAAAGCAGACCTGCCATGAATCAGGGACTGATTTAGTACCAAAGAGACCTTCGGAAAGGGCTAGACATATTGATAGCCTAGAGACAGTCTAGATTTGACTCCTAGTGGAAACACACCCTCCACCCTTCTGTGTCAAAGCATAAGCTGCAGAGGCAGCCAGACTCCCTGGGTGCTTGTTATACACGTAGAACCTCAGGTCCCATTGCAGACCTGATTCAGAAGCTGCGTCTATCACCCAGGTGATTCAGATACACATTACAGTATGAGCTGTCCACCTCCCGACTAGGATTGCCAGTTGAAACTGCTGATTAGATCCTCTTTAATCACAACTTGGTGCAACTTCACACGTGAACCTCAATTTGCTTCTTAAATTATTTCACCTGTGGGCATAGAGGCCCAGATGTGCTGATTCATTTGGCAAGCTGGGTGGACTATGTAGAACATTTGAGATGTGTATAGTCTTGCTTCGTTTTGGGCTTCCAGACCCCTCTTTGAGAGAGATATCTGCAGTACACACCTTTTATACTTTTTTTTGCTTTTCAGTGGCTGACAAATAAGTATTGGAGGTGTTTCTTGAGTGACTGATTTACCATAACAAAGATCATTACTGTTATTACAAATATCAGAAAGGGTGTCCTGTTTTAATTCCTACCGAAGTCCTTTGCCACCTGGACGGGTGATGTGGATTCATGTCTTGCTTGGCTGATCATGATGGGTATTTTCAGGTCTCTCTGAAGAGGCTATCATGGAGCTGAACCTGCCAACTGGTATTCCCATGGTCTATGAATTGGACAAGAACTTGAAGCCCATCAAGCCCATGCAGTTCCTGGGGGATGAAGAGACCGTGCGTAAAGCCATGGAAGCTGTGGCTGCCCAGGGCAAGGCCAAGAAGTGAAGGCAGGCAGACTTCTTTCCCAAGGACACCCACCCTGCCCATCCCATTCCTCTGCACCTCTCCTCTGCACATGCCACACTGACCACATCTGTAGGCATCCTAAGTTGTAGCTGCAGATGGGGACTGGTGGTTCCCAATTTCATTTTAGCCATTTTGTCTCTTGCACCCACTCCCTTCACACAATCTAGTCAGAATGGCACCTCTGGGGCATGGGTCCTCCGTCCAAGCCGAGGGAAGACTCTTAGCCAAGAGAGTTGAGAGGTAGTAACTCTGGGGTTTTAGCTAGTGCTTTATAAGGACCTGCTTAAGTAGGGGATAGGGAGGAACCATGCCAAGGTGTGACCAATGAGGAGAAGCAAGAGAACCGATTTGTGTTCCCAGGAGCCAGTCCTGTACTATTCTGTAGTCAGGTGCCTACTTGGGGGGTGGGGGGGGGGGGCTCTAGTCATTCCAGTGGAAAATGAATGTAACTTGCATGGTGATTAAAACAAACATTTCCTCCCTGACCCCAGAGGAGCTGGCTCCAGAAGATTGGGATCAATCCTGAATGTTTCTGTGTTGCATTTACTTTTACAAAAAATAAAAGTATATATATATAAATAATACAAAACAAAAACCCTTCTGGGGTTTCTAGTGGCGGTTGAAACATTCCCACATGTGTTCATTAGAATATAACCATTCCTCACACCAACATGGGATAAGCTCCTTGACTTCTAAGGTGTAGGAGTTCATCCTGCTTTGTGTTTTAGAATCCCTCCCCTGGCTTGTTTTATGGCAGTGAAATGCCTCTTGATCATGTCCAAGTGTGTCTTTCATTGTGTCTGATTTTTGAATCATGTTTCAGTTGGTTGGCTCTGCCACTTGGGCCCAGTACTCACTTTCAGCATAACTGTACTAAATCTTTTCTCCAGATCAGTATAATAAAGGAGTGATGTGCAATATTTTTCGTGTGATGTGTAATATCTCGTCTGAGAAAATCAGCTTGAACATTCCACTTGAAATGTCTCTCATTACCCAAGTTCTTGCTCTACACAGGCCCCAAAATCGTGTATCTCACTAGGTTTTCCAGTTCAGGTTGGAGAACTGAGGTGGGAGTGGGAGGTCTTCCTGGCTGAGCTCTCCATTCCCATTGCCTCTCTATAGTTCTTGCTCAGTGGTGCTGGTTACTGAAAGCCCCTTGACTGGGAAAGTAAAATTCTGAAACTCCATTATGGCCTCTTTAGAGTAAGGCAAAGGCTTGTTTACCAGATTTTTTTTTTTAGATTAGCACCTGAGCTAACATCTGTTGCCAATTTTTTTTTCCTTCTCCCCAAAGCCTTCTAGTACATAGTTGTATATTCTAGTTGTGCTATGTGGGACGCCGCCTCAGCATGGCCTGACAGGCGGGCGCCATGTCCCCGAGGATCTGAACTGGCAAAACCCTGGGCAGCCTAAGCAGAGCGCGCGAACTTAACCACTTGGCCACGGGGCAGGTCCTTCACTGGTTTTTTTTTAAGCCAATCCTTTTCTATTAGTAAGTTGTAAACCTGATTCACACCTTTCTTTTTGGCCCCTAAAGTTTTTTAACCTTGTCAGTTAACTAATTAACACCCTGAAAAATTACACATAACCTCATAAAATGACTTGATGCAGGAGAAAAGGAGTATAATTACATTATATGCATAATTGGGAAGGGGCATACTCACATTTACCTTCTCTCTAAGGCCTCTGAAAAGATCACTGGGACATGAGAAAGCCCATAAGGCAAGAGACAGCCCATAATGCTTTTCTCTTCTAGTAGGAGCCAAGTAACACACTCCATCTATTAA
Source organism: Equus asinus (assembly GCF_041296235.1). Classification (NCBI taxonomy): domain Eukaryota; kingdom Metazoa; phylum Chordata; class Mammalia; order Perissodactyla; family Equidae; genus Equus; species Equus asinus. The sequence continues at coordinate 31,990,725 of NC_091791.1, read as the reverse complement.
GCTCTTATGAAGCTCCCCTGTGCCAGCCATTGGGTGAGGCACGTTATATACATAACCTCTAATCTTGACAACCTCTGAAGGGACTGGTATCCCCAGTATACAGAAGAGGAAACAAGTCGAAAAGATGTAGAAATTTGGCAGAAGGTACACTACTAAGCACTGGAATCCAGATGAAGGACATTAGTTCAACTAAATGTTCTTGTTCTAAAATTTAAATACTTTTTTGGGTTTGTTTTTTGTTTTTACTGAGGAAGATCTGTCCTGAGTTAACATCTGTACCAATCTCCCTCTATTTTGTATGTCGGTTGCTGCCACAGCATGACCACTGATGGGTGGCATAGGTCCATGCCTGGGAACTGAACCTGGGCCACCAAAGTGAAGTGCGCTGAACTTAACCACTAGGTCATGTGGCTTTCTATGATATCTGGAAGTAGAGCTAGGGCACCTACTTTTTCTTTTTCTTCTTTAAACATGGATGGGCAGTTTTAAAGTTCACTAACCCAGGCTGAGAACCACTATTCCAGGCACAGAAAGAATATCCTCCTTGTCTCAACCAATTTCAGGTTAGCAAATGTCACCATCACTAAACATCACTGTTGGGGCACAGCAGTTCAGTCAGCTACCTGTACACTCAAAACATATTTTATTCAGCAGGTGGTATGTGTTAGGCACAGTACCAGGTACTAGAGATTCAAAGATAAGACAGAATCCTGCCCTAAAAGCTCAGGCTAGTAGGGGAGACAGGCACATAACTAACTTGTAGTACAATATTGGGTGGTTAACGGTGAGGAAATCTAACCCAGTCTGTAGGAGATCAGAGAAGGCTATTGTCCAGTTGTTTCAAATGCTCTTTTTTTTTTTTTAAGGTATGCTTTTTGGTGAGGAAGATTGGCCCTGAGCTAACATCTGTTGCCAATCTTCCTCTTTTTTTCTCCTCAAAGCCCCAGTACATAGTTGTATATCCTAGTTGTAGGTCCTTCTAGTTCTATGTGGGATGCTGCCACAGCATGGCTTGATGAGTGGTGTATAGGTCCGTGCAGAGGATCCGAACCAGCAAACTCCAGGCCACCAAAGCAGAGCACGCGAACTTAACCCCTCGGCCATGGGGCCGGCCTCTCAAATGCTCTTCTTTATGACACCATTTTTTTAGTACTATCTGAAATGCTAACATTTCTTTATTATTTGTCATCTGTCTTCCTCCACTAGACTGTGAGCTCCACAAGGAAAGGATTCTGTCGTTTTCACTGCTTTACCCGCTAGCTCCTGGAACAGTGGTGGGCAGAGCAGTCGCTCACTATATATTTATTGGATAAATGAAACACTCATAATTAATAAACCAATGTCAATTTGGAGAGCCTCTAACTGCAAGCCCAAGGTTCTGTTCAATACTAGGAAAAAGGAGGCACCACAGCACAGGAGAAAGAACCTGGGCTTTATATAAGACAGAACCCGGGTTTGAATACTGCTCTGCCACTTGATGTCTGTGTGGCCTACAGCAAATTAATTAATTTTTCTAAGCCTTAGTTTACTTCTCTGTAAAATGTGGAAATGATCGCTACTTTCCAGGGTCACTGTGAAGTTCAGAGATAACATAGTAAAATGGCTAACACTGTTGTTGAGAGAATCAATTGGTAGCATCTTTTTGCAAGGCATTAGGGAGAATCTAACTAAAATTCAAAATGTGCATATTCTTTGACCCAGCATTCCACTTCTAGGAATCTGTTTGGCAACAGAATCACAGGCATGAAAAAGATTCATGGTATATAGATCTTCTCTGCAGCACTGTAAAAGAAAAATCTAAAGTTTTAAAATACCTACCAATAGGGGACTGATTAAACAAATTACATCAAAGTGTCCAGCATAAGGCCTGGCATTCAACAGATATTTGACAGAAGGCAATCAGATGTATAATAATAATATGTAACAGTAATATTGGCATGTCCTGGGCACTTTTATGCATTTCTTCCTCACAATAATCCTATGAGGTCATACCATTCCAGATGAGGAAACAGACTTAAAGAAATGAAAATAACTTGTTCAAGTATCAATGTCAACATCCTGATTGTTATAATATACTTTAATTTTGCAAAATGACACCATTGGGGGAAACTGGGAAAAACATACAAGGGATCTCTTTGTATTATTTCTTGTAACTGCACGTGGGCCTACAATTATCTCAATAAAATTTTCAGTTAAAAAACAAAACAACCTAACCTGCTCAAGGCTAGCAACTCAAGCATACAAACCCAGGTGGGCTGACTCCCAAGCTCACCCTCAACCACCATCACTACACAAAGAAGATATGGGCTCCTCAAAGAGCATCTCAAGAAGTGAAATCTCATAATTCGTCTTTCCTTCCATTCCCTCTGCAACTTCTCCATGCTTAACCCTCATCCCTTCCTCATCCTCAAACCTAAGTGTTCAGTTCTGCTTCTGTAGTTTGCTGGGCTTCTCTCTCTGCCTTGAATATCTTCACTTATCTAAGTTCTTTAATTTCTTTTACCTCATGTCACAAATCCCTCCCTGGCCACCTCACGTGATAGTGCTCTCCCCCTCTTTCCAATTCAGATTTAAGGAACATTTCCTGGAGTACCCACTATATCAGTAATATTATGTTGACCAGATGACTTTCAGAACTATTCATGCTACCTGAATCAGCACATGCGTCCTATAATTTTCACTAAACCATAATCTCTCTAAATGAGGGAATGTATATAGAGTGCTTGACCAGTGGCTGGCACATAGTAAGGACTCAATAAGCAAAAGTACTTAAAACAGAACATAAGAAATATAAAGACTAGAGATTAGGCTTTGTCCAGAGCAAGCAAGCACTTTACACGTTAGTTAATGGGTGCCACCAAGCAGACCTCTGCTCTAAATGTCATGACCCCATTTAGATTCCTTTCCCTACTCAAGACAACAGAAACCATAAAATCCTTTTTTAAAAATATTTTCTTTGTCAATAGCAAAAAATATGTATTTAGAAGACTGTCAGAAGGAATAGGCTATTTCCAGCATTATACAGTTTGTTTGCTGGTGCCTCTGAAAGAGGAACTTATCACCCAAGAGAATGAAATCCACTGAAAGGTTCACAGGAAAAATGTTCCACCTACAGACTAAGTCTCTGGTAGATTGTTCTAGAGGTGGTTGCTCCAGGTGTTTGAATAAAGACAATGGCATGTTGATGTTACTTTCATACATGTACTCTCAGAAACAGCTTACCCCCCTCCAAGGGGTAAAACGTGACTTCTTAGGTCTGCAGGAATTCAGGCTGTACTCGAGCCACTTTCCGGAATTCTTTAGTGTGGGTCTTAGGGCACTGCATCTCACACCAGCTGATGGGCACCATCTGGACACCTGGGAAGGAAAAGCTGGTGTTGGAGCTAGGACCCCAAATATTTGCCTGGGACCCTTCTCTTTTCAGCTAGGTATGAACTGAAGTGTCACAAAGCTACCTAGGGAACCTTACCTCATACAGAAAAAAACTTGTTTATTCCACTGACTTATGGAGTAAGTCCCACTTTTCCTTAGATTTATATAAGGAGAATCATTCTAATCTCAGTAGTAAGTATCTATACATATATGATTTCCTAGGTAATTAAAAAACAAGGGAAACGAGGAAAAACAATGGATTAATCCAAAACCATAGCTCCTAGGGAAAGGTAAGCATGTGGAAGCAGGGACTGACTCACCCGATTCACTGTGGGCCACCACGACCCCCAGCTCATTCTCAGCAGTGGTCAGGAGGTAGTTGGACTGTGCATCACCTAAGGAGATCTAGTCACATAGGATTGGTGAAGGAAAATGAAGAGTTATAAGTCTTCCCTCCCACAGCCACCTGAGTTGTTTCTCTGCTTTACATTTCTTCTTTTGACAGAGACCATAAGGCTACTGGAATAAAGGATACCACTTTGGCCAAGACAATGTCACCTGGGCGGAAACTCTTGTAAATTTCAACCTGTAAAGAAAGAACAAGAGTGTTAAGTGAAAGCTCTCAATCAGGTCTACATGAAACTACTAGCATCCCTGGTAGAGCCAGTAAACTTTCTAATCTCAGGGGGTAGAGGTTATCATTACTTTAGTCAATCAACAACTTTTATTGTTTCTACAGCATCATCATATAAACGAAAGATCTTGAATTCAGTTAACTTGATCAGGAATCTGACGTGCATAAAAGGTACTACAGGTGGCTCTGAAAGGATCCAGAATAAGTCTGAGGAAACAGCAATGAACAAATACCTGGCTTCAAGGCCAAAGAGTATATTAGCCCCCTTCTGGTTAACAGAGTGAACAAAAATTGTATGGAGAAGAAAGGGACAGTGAGGTGAATTCCATACCTTCCAGTAGGGAACACCTTAAACTTCCTTGGACCACACATTCCTATAGAACTTTGAAATTCACTGGAATAATTTAAAAGGACTGAGATTCCTAAAGCCATGGAAAAAAAGAACCAACCAACAACCTTGTCTTTTTCAGTAGCTCGGACATCTTCTTTGCTATAAAAAAGAATTAACAAAAAGATTAATTATCTCTGAGAAAGAACTATTCTGCAGACTCCTAGTAGACAAAAAACGCTAAGAGCAGAGAGAACAAGTCATAATTGGGACCCAGCTGCCACCCAGAACAGGGTGGAGAAGCATCCCTAGTCCTCACTGGAGGACAAAACCCCATTTGCCATTCTTGGATCACACAGAGCAGCAGTATCAACACCTCTGGTCACAGAAAAGCAGATAAGATTTGGCAGGAAAGGATAAGGAACTTTGCCGCTTTAGGAGAGGCTCAACAGAAGCTCTAGAGAATCACACAGAATTCTCAGGGTGGAAATGACCTCAGAAGTTAAATTATCTAGCTCACAAGAATTGTTTGTCCCTTCTCAAAGAACCCACAGGGGAAAAAAGTCTACCATTTCACCCACTAACCTTTTTAATGTCTTACAATCCTTGGGTTTAATCTGTATCAAATTGAAGAGAGGAAGGTACTTCCTAACATGCCTTCCACCTTGTTTGCTATGAATCATCCCCGAACCACTAATCTCCAGTTTAGCTCAATTCTTTTTGCTCTATTTTAAAGACCTACGTCCTTAATATTTTTCTTTTTGTCTTAACCCATATAATATTTTCTTCAGGTACTACCTGGGGAGAATCAAAGCAAAAAGAGGAGAGAAATAGAAGTAGAAATTGTAGTTGTCCCTGAAAATTCCAGTCTCCCATTCTATCCTAATCTCATTCCAGGCACGGAGGCAAATGTGAAGACAAGAATACTTCTTACCGGATAGTTCCTCGAAAAGAGTTCTTAAGTGGTGTGGACCCCACATATAGGATGTGTACTTTGGCAAAGCGTGAATTGATGCTAGAGACCTGTGGAATAGAGATAGGATCAGCATTAGAGTATTAGCAGTTGTCAGCTCAAGGAGGCAGCAATAAACTAGGAATTACAGGACTGTAAACCAAGCAACCCTGCTAAGTATAGAATGTAACACAAGTTAACTCCTACTTATCCCTGCAGAAGTGATAGATGTAAAGTGGAGTAAGAGCCACTCTGGCCACCTAACAGAGTTACTATGAGAATCAAATGAAATAATATGGTATAGATTTTGAAAAATACAAAAGTCTAACATAAATAGACATATGGCATTACAGCAAATCTAGATTTCATAATAGATCTTACTAAAAGGCCTGTATAGTGGATGGAATTTAAACCTACATTTCAGCTGCTGCATATTTGGATCACTGCCTCTCCAGTTATTTTGAGAATTACACACAGATTTTCTGCTGGAGCAATTTATATAAAGAAACTAAGAGCTACAAGTTAATTTAACCTGGCAGAGGGTGGCGACGGGCAGGGAGTACTGATGTATTACAGTTACTGGTCAGTACAGCATTAATTTGTACTTCCACTGCAACACCCTAAAAGACTTAAACGTAACAGGAATGCTAGAGTTTAGTCTTTTGCTTCTCTGCAGAAAAAGGTCTTGCTTCAGATGTTAACAAATGGGCCTCCTTATCACTCTCTGGTGCTCCTGTTCCCCACACAGGTAAAACTATGTACTCAGGGAACCAGCTATGTGAAAGAACTATGCACGCCTGAACTTGCCTGTGTTGATCATTATCTGGAAATCTCTAGACCACCACAGTCCAGTAAAACTTCCTGTGATGACAGAAATGTTCTGTGCTGACCAATATGGCAGCCTCTAACCACTGGTGGCTATTGAGCACTTGAAATGTGACTAATGGAACTGAGGAAATAAATTTTTAATTTTAATTTATTTAAATTTAAATGGACACATGTGGCTAGTGGCTACCATACTGGACAGTGCAGTTCTACAATGATTGGGTGTCCTAAGCAGGGAGGTTAGGACCAACTTACCTTACAGGTTACAATAGCCCCCACATCAGGCAGTAATTGGGACTCTGTTTCTCTCATCACAGACACGACAGGAAGCTACAGAGGGAACAAGAAAACATGAGTATCCTGGCTAAGCCTTGGGTAAACGTTTCTGTGGCTTGAGAGTAATACAGGAATGCCTTGGCCCACAGCTGAGGTCACAAGGGCAGGTGGACTACAGATTTGTAGCCCAGAGCGGAAAGCCTTAGAAATTCTATGAAATGGGAGGGCCAGGGGGCCACAGAAGGAATGCTGCTGGAAGACATAATCTAACCATTTCAGATTAGTTCTAATAAGTTTTTTGGTGATTTTCTTAGAATTTCTTAGTATACAACCATATTGCCTGTAATCATAAATAATTTGACTCTTTCCTCCAAAGTTATACCACTTCTTTCTGTTTCTCATTTTATTGTACAAGCTAGAATTTCCAAATAAATGTTGTATAATGTGGACATACTTGTTTATTTCCATTTTAAGGGAATACTTGTAGACTTTGAGCATGGTATTGGCTGGTGTAAGATAAGATATTTGTGAGCCTCATCTTTTATTAATCTCTCCCTTGTTCACTGTGCTTCAGCTCTCCTGGCCTTCTTTCCATCTCACCAACTCACTAAATTGCTTCCCATCTTAGGATCTCTGTTCAATCTGTTATTTCTGCCAGGACTGAGCTCTCTTCACCCACCCAACTCCTATTTAACTTTTAGAGTGAGGTTTAATGTCACTTTTGATGACTAAGGGAGTTTGCCTATTATATGTTCTCATGGTACCCTGTAATGTTCTTTCAAAGGAGTCATCACATTTGTAACTATACATTCGAGCATTTGTTTACATTTGTGTGTGTGCCCCTTGATAGCAGAGATCATGTGTATTTGGCTCATTACCATATCCCTAGAAGTCAGCACTATGCCTGGCACATCAACAGATATCTATATCTACAAAATAAACAAACTCAGGAATGTTAAGGACATTCCCCAAATTGACTAAATAAAAAGCCTCTCATCTTACAGATGAAGAAGAACCTAAAGCCAGAGAACTTCACTTTCTTACCCAAAGCAGAATCTAGTTACCGCCTAAGCTACTAATTCTGAATCCTTTCTACTCTGCTACCTGTCACTTCAAAGGCTGCTTATCTGACCCTGAGTCAATCCTGGATCAGTCTCTGGAACTAAGGAGGACAGTATTACTCACGCATTTAGCAATCTTTTACTGAGAATTTATCTTGTACTAGGCGCTGAAGGTGTGGTGGTGAGGCCTGCTTTCAAGGAACTTAGAGTCTAGTAGGGAAAGTCTAGTGGGCAACACTTAACTGCGTGCTGAATTACAAGGGTTTGAAAGGAAACAAATACAATTCTTTGTGAGCAACAAAAAAAACCCCCAAACGCCTCTCAACTAGTGGGTCAAGGAGGGCTTTTCTAAGAAAGTGAGCCCAGAGGAGCTATGTGAAGGATGGGTAGGAATTAAACAGGCTAAGGAGGAGCGGAGCGTGTTCCAGATAGTCGGTGTGTGTACACAGCCTCTGTGGCAGGAGAAAGCCTGGCGCATCAGCGACATTGCAAGAAGCCCGTGTGACTAGACTGCAGAGAGTGAGGCGGGGATAGGGAGCGAGATGACGCCGGAGAGCAGGCGACATTCGGACAGGATTCAGCTCCCTGCAGAGTGAGCTCGCCTCTGCTCTTCCCCCAACTCCCTTTCCCAAGCGTCAGCGACACAACCAAGAGAGACCAACACAACTGGTCCGCGTGGCTGAGCGCCCGGCAGCGCGGATTACAGCGCAAGACAGAGACCAGCTCGTCCCACCGGTGAGCACTAAAGACGCGTCGCGGCGCCCCTGCCTAACGGCCGCGAAACGCAAGGCGGCGTAGGAGAAAGGTAGGGACGGAGATGGGATGCCGCCCCCTTTACCGCGCCATTCTCGCTGCTCTTCGTCAGGCAGCCAGCAAGCGACGAAAAGATGTAGCCGTGCCGGGTGTAGGTACCGCTGCCCGGGCTGCCCTCCTCCAAGTTACACAGACGTTCGCCTGAAGAAAAAACGCTGCATCAGCCACGCGTCCCCAGGAGCTGCTGGCCATCCAGCCTTCCCGCGTCTGTTCCTATACAGGATTGGCTATGGGCACCGCTCACTTACCGGGGACGCAGTACCTCACGGGAGGCGCCATGATTACCACTGTCCCAAGCTCGAGGGAAAACCAAGTCGACTTCTCATTGGCCAAAATCCAGGCGCAGTTCCGCAGTAAGAAGCACTCCAATTGGTGCGATTTGTCACGTGATCTCCGAGGGCCTCCTTGAGTGGGTACACTCCATTTCCCAAGTTGCCTCGGGAAGGGAGCGGGGGCGGAGCTTCGGAACGCGTCCGCGCGCGCCTGCGCCTGTGGTCGAGGATGGGTTGGTGGCGGGTCCGGGTTTGCAGGCTGGCGCTGTGGGCGGCGGGCGATGGTTGGACTGATTGAGCCGGGCCGGGTTGGGCCGCACAGCTGGAGGAGGTGGCCGTGAGCGGCGGCGGAGGTTGCGGGGTTCGATTTGGCTGACTGAGGAGTCGGCAGGTAAGAGCGAAGCCGCGGCCTTTGCTCCCCAGTCCTGTCCCTTTTTCTAGGGTCAGGCCCTGTTCCGGGGCCCTCTGGTGAGCCCGGGTTCCTGCTCTCTCCTCGCCCCTCCCTGCACGGCCCTGCCCTCCAGCGAGGCGGAGCGCACCCTCCGGGCAGCTGTAACGTGCGGAGCTGGGAGGAGGTTCCCTACCCAACTCGCCCATTTCACAGATTTAGAAACTCAGATCCAGAGATGGGGTTTGACTTGTCCAGTGTCTCGAAGATAGTTCAAGGTAGACCCCAAAGCGGAACCTGAGTTTTTTGACTTCCAGTCCATCACGCTTTGACCACGCCACCCTCATTGAGAAAACCTTTTCCCGGTTTTTCTAACTGCAGCTTCCCATCTTGCAGTTGGATCCTCTTGAGCGGAGCTCCAGGGTGAGCCTTTCCTTAAACTTTTTCTCTTCCTGGCACGTTAGTCCAGAAGGGGAGTCTGCACGTGAATAAAATGCTCTTGATGATTGACTTCTGTTGCTTGAGACTGCGAACATACTGAGAAGAGCATCTTTGTCCAGATGAGATTTGCCCTGACTTTCATCTCAGTTTTCTCTACCTTCTAGTGGTTTTGGAATCTGTCCCTCCTTCTGCACGCCTCCCGCCCCCCAAATCCGGATTCCCCTTGGGAAACAGTTGACTTAGAGCCTTGGGAAGAGGAGACTGCTGTGGCCTGCAGTCCCCTCTAATTTGGTGGAGATGTTACCATGGCCTGTGGCTACTGCTGAGGGATCAGAGTGCTCACGGCTTGTGCTTGGGGTGAAGATGTGCTTTGCATTGTTTCCTTGCCCTCCCCACACCACACACAATTTTTTTGAGTTCTGCTTTACCTCAGTTTCCTCAGAGGAAAACTCCGCATGTTTAGTTGTGGCCCCATGGACTACCCGTCGTCCCCCCCCCCCCCCCCCCCCCGCCCAAACACCACAAGCTAAAATGAGGGGAAGTTTGGCTTCAGACTTTGTTAGCTCAAATCTGATCTGTAGCTCTGCATCTACAAGCGTTCTGTTTACCTATTTGGGTTGATTTCTCATTGGACTTATTTTCTAAAATGCCTTCTAGCCCTTAAGTCTACAATTCTTAGAACAGTTTCTATTTCTCTCTTTGTTGATCATGAAGAATGATAGCAGCAGACACTTATTTAGTGTTATCACATTGGCAGGAGTGCCCTTGTTATTTGTGGGACAGATAGACATCTGGCCAGCCTTTCCTCTTCAGCATCCCTCTAGGTCATTCATTCAACAAGTATTTATTGTATACTTCCATGATCCAGGTATTGTGCTAAGTACTTTATAAACATTTCATTTATATCTTACCAAGTGTATATATGGAATAATAATAAAGGGGTGGAATTGGAAGGGACCTTAGCATTTAATCCTACCCCTTCACTGAATAGGAACACAAGGAAACTGCGCCTCAGTAGAGTTTGGAGATTTGCCGGAGATTCACCCAAGGTCACAGAACTGCTTAAGGGCAGAACTGAACCCTAAGTAGGCAAGTTATGGGGCAGATGAGAGTTGGTAAATCGAGTCCTTGAGGCAGGCATTTCCTGTAGAGCTCAGGAATTCTGGAGGTGGTTGAGAACATTCCAAAAAGTGGAGAATCTGAGCAGGAAGGTTTTTTTGGTAGAAAGGAGAGATGGTATATAATTCATGTTTATTACAGATGAGGAATGCATCTTATTTGCAAGCTATTGTAAGTAGGAAACTCCATTAGCCATGGTAAGGGAATGAACAGTGGTGTGGGCAATCTGAGCCACCTGGATTGGATGTGGGGTAAAATGTTTTGTCCCACTCTTACGTTTGGTTGTGGCTGTATGCTATTTTGAAAATTCAAGCTTCAAGCCAAACCATGATTCCAAACAATAGGAGTCCCACTCAAAGGAGGAAGGAAGTTTGAGGTTTTCTTTTTCCCTTTTCTACATTGCCCCTTCATTCTCTTAGCTCTTAGGAAGTGATGGGAGTGGCCAGTTTCTTTGTCCTGGTGTGGAGAGTAGGTCCCTACTGAATTATCTTTCTTTTTCTCTGCTGGCCTTGTCTGCTGAATCTTTTTTTGCCTTAGATTGTTACAGAGTTTGTGGAAGGAGGTAATTAAATGTTTTCTTTGAAAGGCCTCTGTGGGGATGAGCCAAGTGCAAGGAGAGTACTTTGCTCCAGTTACTGAACTGAAACCATCCCCACAGGGGAGCAGCCTCCTCCAGTTTCTGCTGAGTTTCGAGCTGCCTGTTAAATAAGTCAGTGGAGTTGCTGAGGACAAAGTAGCCCTAGGGGAAAATCGGATAATTTCCTTCCTGGTGAGGACTTTAATCTGTGGAGTTGATGAAACTATCGTTGAAGGAATCTGAGTCTTGTGGGCAGGTGATCTCCCAGGGCTGTTGGATGAGGTGGAGACCACGTAGAGGAGATGAAGGCGCTTGCAGAGGAACTGTGTGGAGGGCTAAAGAGCTGGGAAGGCTGGTTGGGAAGCTTGGGGCCAAGGGCAGCAACCGCAGAAAAGGGTCTTGAGTGTCCAGCTAGAACAAGGCAGGGGAGACTCATCACAGAGCGGGCAGGCCCTCTGGTCTTTATGAGCCAGCAGCATGGCTCATAATGGAGGCCCCCTCCCACTGCCAGTGGTCTCCTGCCTGTGGTGTTATTCTGCTCTGAATACCTGAATTTGTCTTGACTTCTGTGTCCTTGGTGTGGGGCTGAGACTGGAATTGGAAACAAAGCATCTTATGTCCTGCAAGGGGTAGCTGAGCTGTCCTGACAAGACTCAAGGACCCTCATGCTACCAGCTGGGTCTGGTGGCCTCTAACCTCGGCCCAGAGGGAGTAAGAAGGCTAAGTATCTTTTGCCAAGACTCACATAGCACCAGGGAAGATCTAGGTGCAGGGTCCACATGCTGTGCACTCACTGCCTGTTCTTTAATGAAGAGCAGTTGTTAGGAGGTAGGTTGATGGGCTAGGGCAGACAAAAGACCCCGGGAAGCCTCTGCTACAGTGGTCATGCCCACAGAGCCACAGTGAGCAGCTTTGCACATTGGCCGTGCTCCACTCAGTGGTCTGTCGGCACAGACACTAAAGACCCTGCTTTGGCTTGGAGATACCTGCCTCTTCCCTCACCCCTTTACTGTGGCCCTTTACTCTAGGTGTGCATCATCTTGGATTTCCTGTGCAACCACGTGGTGGAATGTAAGTAGGATTTCTGTAGCCTCAGAGCCTCCAGACCCTACCCCCTCTAACCTGGTTGAGACACTGTCATCACACGTTCCGTAGAGAAGTGAAGTGACTTTCCTACATCCCACAGCTGGTGACTGGCCCAGCTGGGGTTCAGTCTTAGGTCTTTGCCTCTAAGCTGGTACTCTGGGCCTCTTCCACCAGTGAGGTGGGGAGGGACGGACTTAGGCTGGCCCCTCACAATGGTGTGCTCTCCTAGGAGCCATGCGGGGCCAGCGGAGCCTGCTGCTGGGCCCCGCCCGCCTCTGCCTGCGCCTGCTTCTGCTCCTGGGCTACAGGCGCCGCCGCCCACCTCTGCTCCGGGGCCTGGTACAGCGCTGGCGCTATGGCAAGGTCTGCCTGCGCTCCCTGCTCTTCAACTCCTTTGGTAGCAGTGACGCTGCTATCGATGCTGCCTTTGAGCCCATCTACTGGCTGGTGGACAACATGATCCGCTGGTGTGGGGTGGTGAGTGATGCCCAGGGAGCGGGAAAAGGGATGTTTTGGGGTGGCAGAGGGACGTGTGTTGATGGACTCACACTGGATTTTGGAGGCCAGTCCCCCTGCCTCCCTGGGAAATTCCTGAGTCTACGTTAGGTGTTGGCAAGCTGTCTCTCTGCATCTATCTGACCTCACTGGTGTTGGCAGGTGTTTGTGGTGCTGGTGATCGTGCTGACCAGTTCCATTGTGGCCATTGCCTACCTATGTGTCCTGCCCCTCATCCTCCGAACCTACTCAGTGCCCCGACTCTGCTGGCATTTCTTCTATAGTCACTGGAATCTGATCCTCATCGTCTTCCATTACTACCAGGCCATCACCACTCCACCTGGATACCCACCCCAGGTGGGTCCCTTGGGGCATGGGGGAAGGAGAGAACTGCACGATGTAGGAGCCAGTCCCAGGAGTGGAGGGAGAGTGCCTTGGTAGCCTTTGGGGTACAGAACTGGTGCTGCCACATGATGGTGCTTGTCACAATGTTTTCCTCCCTTTGTACAGGGCCGGACTGATATCGCAACAGTCTCCATCTGTAAGAAGTGCATTTACCCCAAGCCAGCTCGAACACACCACTGCAGCATCTGTAACAGGTGGGTCTTGCCTTTGCTCTCTGGGAACCCCAGCTGTGACCCTTTTGCTGTAGCCCCAGGCCAAACCTAGACCTGGAGTTTGATAAGACATTTGTGAAGCCCCTGTGATGTGCCAGGCAATGTGACACCTGGTCCTGAGAGTTAGGCGTTATCACCACTTGTGGAAACTGAGGTTCAGAGATGAGTTACTTTGTCCAGTATCATGTAGCCAATGAAGCAGGGTTTAAAGCAAGGCCTGGCTGTCTTCAAAGTCTGTGCCCTTTCCACCTCAGCAGGATGCTGGTCCTTGTAGGAAAGGATTGGCACTGACATCTCAAGAACCCTGGCCACCGTAACAGAGCGTGTGTCCCTCCCTCACAGGTGTGTGCTGAAGATGGATCATCACTGCCGTATCCTTTTATTATTTCTTCTGCCTGAGGCCTCCTTTAGCTCCAGAGCACTGCACAGGTTAAGGGCCACAAACCTAAGGCTTCTAGCATCACCCTGCAGAAATACTGGGCTCACGAGAAGTTAGTGGAGGAGGAGTTGTGAGGGCTGACCATCTCCGGGGGGGCGCAGGCTTACAGACTCTCTGGGCTGGATCTTCTTGGAGCAAGGCATCTATTCTAACAGTTCTTTCTTTTGTAGACTGTCATGCTAACATCTGATGAATGGAAAGAAATGTTTGGGCTTTAGTGGTTGTCTGCTGGCTGTACCAGATAGAGCCATTGGTCCCCCTTTCCTGTCCCATACAGATGTCTGGTTCAGCCCAGCTAGGTTGAAGTACTAGCAGATTCATTTTACTGAAGGATTTCAGTTTTCATGGTTTCCTGTTGGGACTTGTGAGGGCTCTGAAGAGCTTTAACACTTTCACCTCAACCTCTGGAAAGTCCCATATTTTCCTGTCTTTGGAAAATAGTTCTCGGTGACTGGAAGCCCTGGGCTTGGATGATATCATCATGAAGCAAGGATGAACCATGAACCTGGACACCCCCTGAAATTGTGTGTTTGATCTTGTCCTTAACCCTTCCTCCACCAGCCTGGCTAAACAACTGTGTGGGCCACTATAACCATCGGTACTTCTTCTCTTTCTGCTTTTTCATGACTCTGGGCTGTGTCTACTGCAGCTACGGAAGTTGGGACCTTTTCCGGGAGGCTTATGCTGCCATCGAGGTGAGCCCATCATGAGGAGCAGGGCAGCTCAGTAGAGAGAACTTTGGGGAGTGGCATCTGTCCCTAAGGAGTGGGGCAGGTAGCACGCCATCCTAGAGGCCTGAGAGTATAACCAGCACTGTTTTCCATCCCCTTAGAAAATGAAACAGCTCGACAAGAACAAACTGCAGGCGGTTACCAACCAGGTGGGCTGTCCCCACCCCACTGCCTCCTGCTGCTCAGGCCAGGGGGTATAGAGTTGCTGAGGCTACTGGGCCCACCTGCTAGTCGAGTTGTGGAGGCTGGCTGAGCGGCCACAAGAGATTGGGGGTGTTGTGGGAGACTGTTTGCTGTGGGCAGACTAAGTGGCCTGAGGGCAAGCTGGAAGTCCTTGGTTTTTGGCTCTCTATCCCATTATCACCTTCTTTGGGCTGAGCAAAGACTCCACCTTGGTGATGGCCTGAGCAGCAAGGAGTCTGTGTTAGTCTGTGTAATGGGGTTCCAGGGGACAGAGATCAGGCTTGGCCAGTCTGATCATCCTGTGCTCCTGGTCTGTCTGCGTCCACATCAGGATCCTTCCTTCTCCTTGGGCCATTTAGGACTCCTTATTCTGAGCAGATCTTGGGCTCATAATTGTACCTCTGCTGCCCTTTTGGTCCTGAGTGGAGCTCACAGTTCTCCTCCCTCCAGTCATTCCATTCTGGTTGTGGGTCTGGTCCTCTCTGGGGATTGCAGCCACACAGTGCGAGTTCTAGCTGGGGAGTGGAGTGGCTTCCCCTGGAGCCCCATTTGTGTTGTCAAATTGACATGCCCAGGGTTGGCTCCTCCTGTGCTTTGCCATCCTGTCCAGATCCACTCTGCCCAGTGTTTGTCCACATGATGATGCCGCTGGGCTTGGTCCACCCATCTGGCTGCTGCCCTGACTCCTGTGTGGCATAACCCCCTATTTGCTTATCCTGGGCTTGCATCACTTCCCTGCCTGAAGGTGCAGGGGGCTCTGCTGGAGACCAGCAGAGCAAATGAGCCAGACATTGCTGTTTTCTTTTTCTAGACTTATCACCAGACCCCACCACCCACCTTCTCCTTCCGAGAAAGGGTAACGCACAAGAGTCTTGTCTACCTCTGGTTCCTGTGCAGGTATCCAATTCTCATTTTTTTTATTTTAAGGGAGGGGCAGCTTCAGAGAAACCTTTTGAGGTGCCCACATGCAGATAGGAACCCATCCCTGTGTGAATTGCTGCTGCTCTTAGTCCAGTTTACATTGGCAAAGAGTCAGTGCTGAATTTTCTTCAGCATTTTGGGGCAGGGAACACTAAGGATAATGGCACTGAGTGTGTGTTATGTGCCAAGGTAAGTTAATTTCCTACCTAAAGGATAGGTGACTGCATTTTATAGATGAGGAAAACCGCCCAGTAGTAGTGAAGTAGGGGTGAAGTGATTTGTGGCATGATGCATGGCGAGGAGTGGTGGAGCTGGAATCTGAGTTTCGTGCCATCCCATTCTAACCCCTGGTGCTTTTACTACCCTCTGCTGTTTCCCACTATGATTAGTAATACAGACTTCTCTCCCCACTCTCCTTTCCACATAAGTTATTTTTAGCTCATGTTGATCGTTTTTATAGACAGTGAAGTCAAAGTTCCTCTAGGATGTATAGGCTGGGAGTAAGGAAGACTTAGGCAGAGAGGTCCCTAGCCAGTCATTATTGCTCAGCTCATTTTCAGACCTACTTGTAGCCTCCAGCCCCCTCTAAGCTCACCCACCAATCTTTGCCTCTCTTCTTAGTTCTGTGGCACTTGCCCTGGGTGCCCTAACTGTATGGCATGCTGTTCTCATCAGTCGAGGTGAAACTAGTATCGAAAGGCTCACCAACAGGAAGGAGAGCTGTCGGCTGCGGGCCAAGGGCAAAGTGAGTAGGGCTGAGTGCTTGGGGTGGAGGGGTGGGTGGGTAACTGAACCTGATGCCCTGTGAACAGAGGCTATGGTTAGGGCCAACTAGGGCAGGCATCCTAAAAGACCAGAATTTGCCTAGCTGAGCTTTCACTTAGCCAATTTAGGCTTGAAAATTAGAAGGGGATTATGTAAAGGGTTTGTAGAAACATGTTTTTTCTTGGCTCTAGGTTTTTAGGAATCATTACAACTATGGCTGCTTGGACAACTGGAAAGTATTCCTGGGTGTGGACACAGGAAGGTAAAGTAAAACATCTAGACCAGTGCTGTGTGATAGAACTCTCTGTGAGGAGAAGAATGTTCCAGGCCTATGCTAAGACATTAGCCACTAGTCACATGTGGCTGCTGAGCACTTGAAATGTGGCTAATGTACCAATTAATTGAATTTTCCCAATTTAAATGGGCATGTGTGGCTAGTGGCTACCATATGGGACAGTGCAGATCTACACTCTAGGAAAAGAGATCATGGCTCATTTGAGCCAAAGGGGCTTAAGGCCAAAACTTTGTGGTTTAAGTAGTAGATGAGGCCTACAGATGACTACAGTAGAATCCCCTCTATTCTTAAGAAGGGACCTCCAGGGTAGGGTATGGTGGCCACCGATCACCTCTCCTGTGTATGGCAGTCGGCAGTTCAAGCCAGTAATTTATGGGATTGAAGTAATCTATTTGTGATAGAGGTCCTAAGACAATACATGAAGCTAGCTCCCTTAGCCCAGGAGACAAGGGTAAGTCATTTTTCAAATTGCAGCTACTGAGGCAGAACTAAGTAGGTGACCATAAGTACCTGCCATCTCCCTGTCCCATCCTCATTATACTCCTGCCTGTCACTGTGCTTGCACTGGCCCCTTAGAAATTTAGCTTGAAACCTCTAAAGGCCTTCCAGCACTGGAGGGCACATTTTGGGGACAAAATTAGAACTTTTGTCACCTTTGTGACTAATGCCAAGGTAGCTTCAAGATGTCTTCATTGTATCCTTGCTGAGGAAGGAGGATTAGGAAGGAAGACCAAGAACTCAGACATTTCTATCTTCTCTTGTAGGCACTGGCTTACTCGGGTGCTGTTACCTTCCAGTCACCTGCCCCATGGGAACGGAATGAGCTGGGACCCCCCTCCCTGGGTGACCGCTCACTCAACCTCTGTGATGGCAGTGTGAGCTGGATTATGTCAGCCACAACGTGAGCATCACTCTGCTTCCTGTGTTGTCTCAACGGCCTCCAAGGGTAGCTTCTTGGAATCCTTGAGCATAAAGAACCAGTGGGCCTGCCTTAGGGTACCATGCAGGGACAGCTCAAGGACCCATCTCCTGGCCACTGCAGAAGCAAGGCACCATGTGGGAAAATCCTAGGACTGATGTCCCTTTACTCAGGCAAACAGACGCTCCAGCCCCAGCCTGGAGATTAGGCAGCTAGCAACCTTGCCAGGTGCTGACCCCCACCCTCCTCCAGGTCACAGCACTGGGGTTGGCCACCACCTCTTCCACTTGCTGTCTGAGAAAACACCTGAATGGTAGAGCTGAGATCCTGGCTTCTCAACAGGGCAAAGATACCAGGCCTACTGCTGAGGTCACTGCCACTTCTCACATGCTGCTGAAGGGAGCAAAAATAAAGGTATTTGGTTTTTAAAGGTATGTAGCTTCTCATTCTTTGCCTTTATTGTAGGGCAGGGAAGGGGAAAGTCAGGGTCAAGGCCTAGTGAGTAGGTGTTCTGGTCATGCCACCTGTGCCCTACTTGGAGGGGTTGGATGCCCTGAAAAATTCTTGGCCAATCCTTGTCATTACTGTTCTCCTAGCAGATGCAGTGATGCTTCTGGTTATGTGCTACTGAGGCACATAAGTAAGAGGGAGGGGGGAACATCTGAAAAGCCCATTACCAAAAGAAATCTTTATTCTCCAGCAGGTACACAACACCCACCATCCCTGGTCCTCAGGGCCACACGCATCAGCATTAACCCCTCAGCAGCATATCCCCCTTTTCCTGACACATAAATGGAAGAGCCCCAAGACCAAGATCTTTCCTCAAATACAAGTGGTCTCACACTCAGTTACTTCACAAATTCATTAGAAATCAGGATTCCTATGTTTCTTGGACAGTCATGCAACAGAGGCCCAGCATTTGTGCCGTGTCCGTGGGAAAGGCAATCAAAGGCCGGTGGTCTCCCTGCCCTGGGCAAGATGGCTCAATAGTTAGTAATTCTAGGTAAGATTGTCTGTCAGAACAGTCTAGGCCAGGACAGAGGGCTCAGCTACCAGGGCTCCCCAGCAGAAACCTGTAGGCAAGAAGAATGTTGGCAGCATTAGTGGTAAGGCTCATTTTAATCCCCTCTCTCCCCATGACCTAAAAACTCACCATTCTCCCCTGGCTGACACTGCTTCCTTGCGCACCAGTCTCTTCTTGTCATCCAAGGGTTTGGCTAGGGCCCGGATCACCTGTGGTTTGTATGGCAGCAGCTGTGGAGTTAGAAGAGTTAATCTTAGCTTTGCTCAATCAAGGCAACCTAAAGCTGCTTCTCTGACTCTACAACTAATATTCTTCCTATTTAGTGATTCCAACGTATGCTATGTGGTAGGATGGCCATTCAATTATAGGGTAGTCAGGCAACCCCTGCCTATCCGTACCCTGTAGTTCATACGTGAGTCACACAGCAGGGCGGCCAGTCCCACTTGACTATGGCAAAAAGGTACTTCTCTGGCTCTTCTAAGTTTTCAGGTCAGAGAGGGACATCTGAGGTACTCACCACAGGGGTGGGCAGGCGAGTGAGAGCATGCATACACTGCAGTGCGGCAATCCGGACAGCCTGGAACACAACCACAAGGAGGTGAGGGGAGACCCATGAAGGAGAGACGTAGGTGTCCAAGAGTTGTTGGGGCTCAACACACCATGGAAGGGCTAGAGCTGAGGTTCAGGAACTTGGTGACGAGGGTGTCAATGTGAAGACTCATGACTTGGGGTGCTTCCAATAGAAGAGGCTGAAGGCAGCTGAGGGTGGAGAGCTGGACCACAGAGTCGGGGCAGGACAGGGCCTCCAGCAGCAAGGAAAGCAGCTAAGGGGGCACAGGAAAAGTGGGGATGACCACATAGGTGATGAGCCTGGTTCTCCTCCTCCCCTTTCTAGCCCCAGCTGGGGAACAATGGCTTGGTCCCTTGCTTAGAGGCTCTGACTGCAAGGCTTACCGTGGGCAGCTCTGGCAAGAGCACAGGCTTAGGCAGCCTGTTAAGTACGTGAGACAGACCCTTCAGGTAATTTGGCTTCACATCTGTAAAAAATGGAAAAGATTGGGAGAAACTGCACAAATGTACAGCTTGAGAATTCGACTCTAATCCCTCATAAAGTTGCGACATCAGCCTACAAAGTGGTTAGAAAAAAAAGGCCCCTCAAGCTCAGAATAAGCAAGATATGCCCAGGAAAGGGAAAGAGTGGGACAAGAATCTGGAAACAAGCATTGAGGTCCTGAATTATTTTGGAGAATGTGGCCTGAGCAAAGGAGAGGTCTACATTCTGGGGCCTTTCTTTTAGACTCCTCACCTTGGGGAGCAGCATGGAAGCCCTGGACCAAAGCAGGCACATTATCTGTGAAGAACCGCTGGCGGAACATGATCCTCACTTCAGCATGGCCAGCACGAGTCAACACATCAGTGCAGTCAGACATGAGCAGAGAGAAGCCATCAGCTGCTGCTGGGCCTAGTTCTGGATCACTCAGGAGCCCCATGAGCTGGAGAAAAAGGAGCCTTTGAGGTACATCAGGGGAGAAGAATCTTAAATACCCAGAGGAGAATGGCAGTTGTTACTAGGAGGAAAAGGATCAACAGGAAGTTCCTGTTTAGGTCCTAGGTTCTCCTGTCTCCAGAATGGACTTACCCGGTCTGTAAGGCAGGAGCTGAGAGGATGATATCTGAGCAGTAGGGCCTTTGTTACCTGTAATTAGAAGAGAACAGTCAGGGCATGGCAGTCAAAGAAGTATGCTTACGGTTCAAGGTCAAATGGAAAAATTTTATTTAACCAGACATAATTGTCTCTCTCTAGCCAGAATCCATTCCAACTCCTTACCCAGAGAAGCAATGTGAAGGCCTGAGTACGACAGGGCCCAGAGCCCAGCCTAGCCTCCACTTTGTCCACAGCCAGCTGTAGGAATTCATCCAGCTGTTGCCCTAAAGAGGGAGGAAATGTTGGTACGAAGGCTACGTGTTTTTCCTTTAACAACAAAGGATGTAAATCATTTAAATGCAGAGCTCCCTGAGAAGCCATTAGAAAAGAACAATATCATTTTGGCTGTGGACTTTGCCCACTCAGCTCTAGCACACCAGTGTGAGACCCTGGTGTTCTCATGATGCATGAGTGCTGGCATTTGAAAAGAGCTGTCTACTTCTACTAAAGAATTATCCCAAATAGCTTCCTGTAGGGAGTAGGATGACACAACTAGATAGAACACTTTTAAAGAGGCGGAGGACTGAACTTCAAGATTCATCGGTAGTTGAATCAGGGAGGCTCCGACCTGCAGCCTCATTCTAGTACCTGCAGGGTGCTTGTTGAGGAGTCCTGCAAAACACTTGGCAGCGGCGGTAGAGGAGAAGGGGCAGCTGTCGCAGCAGCTCAGCTCTAAAAGCTCCCGCATGAGTTGGTTCAGCTGAGGGATTTCCACCTGCAGAAAACCTGGCCGTGTAAGGAACCCAGAGAACACCTGAACTCTAAGAGAGCAGAAAGTGGCAGCAGGGGCCAGGATGGACAAGAACTAAATTCTCCAGTGGGGAGAGCAGATCAGCTTAGCCTGTGACAAATTTCAGCCCAGAAGTCACCTGGGACCCACCTCCCCTTGTCAGGGTTAAACTAGAGTACTCCTCAAATGTGCCCACTTACATTTCGAGGCAGGGAGCAGACAAAGGCCATAAGCAGTGCAACTAGCCGCCTCTGCCCTGAGGAGCCATCCTACAAAGGAAAAAGAGCCCTAGAGCCTGTCCTGCCAGCAATAGGCTTGTCTGCCCCAATACTCATCCCAGATTAGCCCTACAAATTGGAAGGACAGAAGTCCCAGTATTCTTCCCCATCTGATCCATCAGACCCTCACCTGGAATGGCTGGAATCTGCAAGGGAAGCTGTTTTCAGGCAGAAAGGAGATGTTGCCATCCAAGAAGAGAGGCACAATGCGGGCGACACTCTGGGCAGCTAAGCTGAGGGTAGAGCACTAGATATCACCAAGGAGCCAGGGTTCTAAAGCAGCCCTGAGGTTCCCAATAGAGTCATTGAGTCAACGGGCCTGAGTGTGGTCATTCATGCATTCAACAAATATTAATTCAGCACATGTTATATGCCAGGAACCGTTCCCATTTTAGGCCCTGGTGATACAGCAGTGAACCAGACCAAGTCCCTGTTCTCCTGGAAGCTTACAATCTAGAGAGAAAATGTATAGTTAAAAATTGCTCCACAGGCGATTCTTCTGCACATCTGCAGCTACATTAGTCCGTGGTCCACCCACCCCCACAGTCCATGGTGCTAAAAGCCCCTTCCTCTTTTGCCAGCAAAACTTAGAGAACGAATAACTGCCTCCATATTTGATTCTGGGGAAAAGGACAGCTCAGGAGGCAGCTGTCTGCTCCTTCTTCCCAAGACTGCCATCCTTTCTGGGATCAAGCCACATCCATGATTATACTCACTCAGGGCTCAAGTGTGTGGTGGCAGTGCCAATGACAGATACCATGGCGGCCAAGACCTCATCCTCCAACAGCACTTTTCTCAGAACTGAGTGTTCCTTCCCTGCAAGATCAAAACAACACACACACAATGACAAGGCCTTGACTGTGGTTCAGATGATGAGATGTGGTTCAGATCATCATGACACAAGATCAGCAGTTCCTAACCTGTTCCCTAGTACTGCTGTAGCCCTGAGAACCAGCAAGGCACCAGAAACAGGAGTGGTCAAACATGGGCCACAGAGAGCTCTCAAGAATTCTGTGTACAGTCCTTAGCCTGGGCAACAATGGAAAATAAGGCTAGCTAATATGAACGTTCTTAACATCAGAAATAGTTACGTTAAAGTCTTCAAAAACTTAGAGATTACATGGATTTATCTTCATAGGTCCTTATTATAGCAGCTACCATTGATTTACTATACATACTGTGTTCCCAGGCACTATGCATTATCTTATTTCATCCTTACCAAATGCCCTGTGATAGAGACATTTCTCTTTATCTCCCCCCTTACAAGTGAGGAAATGGGCTTAGAAAGGCTAAATATCTTCACCTAAGTGGTGGAGTTGAAGATGAAGCCCAACCAGGTGTGCTTGATTCAGAACCTAATTCTAACTAAACTATTTACATAGTAATTAAAGGGAAAAAAGGTGTGCATCCTTTTGAGCATTGCTAACAGTAATGGATTTTGGTTCCTGCCACTGGTCAGGTCAGCACCCTTTGCTTAAAGTGAAACCTCAATTTGGGGACAAAGGATTCAAAGTAAGCCTCTGATGGTACAAAATGCAATACCAGCAGTACCCCAAAGGTGGCAGTGCTGGTCAACACTGGTGGAAGGCTGAGGTCCAGTGGAGGAGTAGGAGGGGAGATGGAGAAAGTTACCTGGCATGGAAGCCTGCACAGCCAAGGCAAGCAGGCAAGGTATAGCTGTCTGATGGAAATACCAGCAGCTCTCGGGGTCCAGCTGGCATTTTTCTGCCACCTGCTGGAGGCTTTGACAGACAGCAATAACTTCATTCGGTCCTGCAGCCATATTCCCTGTGGGGTGAGAAAGTGTTCTCTGTAAGGTTTTCTCAAAAGCACTTCCAGGTATTTCAGTTAGCGCAGATGGGAAGAACAGTCAAAGATGAGTGACTAAAGAGACCAAGAGTGTCTTATTAAAGAACCAAGTCATTTTATTCTCTTGGATGTTCTTGTTCATCTATTCACACTTCACAGTGGAGACCTGCTCTATGCTAGGCTCTGCAACAGAAGCATTCACATACATTTTCTCATTTTTCATAATCCTAGAAGTATCATTTCCCCCATTTTATAGAGGAGGATGTGGGGGCTCAATGAAAACTACCAGTGGTTTTTCCAGGGTGACAGTAAGTGCAAAGTTCAGGAATCAATCCCAGGCCACACTCAGAGGCCAGTGTTCTTTCTACCATGTAACAGTAGATCATCCACTGTTGAGTGGCTCCACCACAAGGGCCGGGCAGTGCAAAGCAGGGAGCTTAGGAAATTAGTGAGGGCCATGGTGAGTGAGCACGCAGAAGCTGCTGTCACTTATGCCTCGGAGCAGTGCTTCTCAAACCAGCATGTGTGTACGAGTTACCTGGAGTTCCTGTTAAAATGGCAGATACTGATCAGTGAGGCCTGAGACTCTGCACTTCTAACAAGCTCCCAGATGATGCCCATGCTGCTGACTGATGGACCATATTTTGAGTAGCATGGCCTGAGAGTGGTGCTTTTCAATTCTGGTTCCACATTCAAATCACATGGGCAGCGCTCTTATTGTTGCCAAAATCCCATCCCTCCTCAGAGATTGATTTAGTTGGACTCAGTGAGGCCTAGGCATCAATATTTTATTTAAAAGTTCCCATGTGACTCTCATGGATAGCTGCCATTGGAACCACTGCCTTAAAGGCATCAACTCCAAGCTTGACTACAGCTCCCCATTCAGCCCAGCTCTTTGATGATGATTCTTGGTAGTTACCTTTGTTCATCTGGCAGAGATGCTGCAGCAGCAGAGGCAGAGTCTCCTTGACAAGGCTGGGATGTGTTGATACAGCCGACAAGGCTTGGAGACAGCATAGATGCTGGGAGTGTTTGGTGGGCCCATCCCCTCTGGCCAAATCTGACTCCCCTGAAAGCAGCCCAGGAGACAAAGTTTTACTGTGTGATGGCAAGCATGAATGTCCCCAAGCCTCTCTAGGAAGGGGCAGGCCACAGAAGACCCGAGGCACATACCTAAGCACAGCTCCTCAGCAAGCTTGGGCACTAGGTGGCTGCTGAAGGCCAGAGGGTAGAGAGTGGCCAGAGTACCTGATGCTTCCAGTGCTGCTACCCTGCTGGGGGCACAGGGCAAAGGAGCATTAGCTAAGCCTTAGCCCACTGTTCTCTTGCCTAGGCCTGCCATTAGGCAGATTCAGGAGTGTGGGCTCCTGAGGCTGCCTTACTGAAAAGCAGGACTCAAGTTCCTACACTGCTAAGTTGGACAGAGCTTCTTAATGCCCAAGAAAAGAGACAGCAGTCCCACATCTCCAACAGGTTAGCACCCAGAGTCAAGCACAGGGCCCACCTCCCCTAGGGAGAGCCAAGGGTCAGAAGCACAGAGCCCTGGTCCATCCTTGCTGGTTCTGTTGCTGCCAACATAGAGGCAGGGAACAGCTGGCTCTATGTCACTTCTTTAGATTCTCACCAACTCTGGGACTCCTCCTCCAGGAAGCTCAGTCTGTATAGATGACCCACTGCCAGCTCTAAGTCCCCGGATGACAGGAGACCTGTGTTAAAAGGGCAAACAAACCTCATCTTCCCCTGCAGCCACCACAGCCTTTCCAAAAGTCCTATTAGAAATCCCAAGTCAACCAGAGTTGTAGTGAGAACTAGAAAATTAAGACTGCTCTTCATTTAAGATAGAAAATTCCAAGGAAAGGACCAATACCCCTATCTTTTCTCTCTCCCTTAAGTGTACCTGGCTGGGCACCCAGGACTGTGAGTGTACGGATACCAACAAGCTGAAGCTGCGTGTTGGGGTCTGTCAGGGCCATGAATACCAGTGAGCACAGTTGGTCCTTGAAGCCACTCAGAGGCCTTTCGTCTAGGGAGAGACAGAGTCCAGGTTAGAGGAAAGCCCTGACTCAGCAGTCAGGCAAAGACAACTTGGGGCAGATTGAAAGAGCTTAATCCATTGGGTGTTCAGGAAGTACACTGGGAAAAAAATAGAGGTCTCATCCATTAAGCGTTCTTATGCTAAACCTCGGAACGACAGGACCACTGTTCTAGACTACTTCTCCACGGCACTCTTTGCCTTCCCTCCTTCATCGGCTTCAGTACTCAGCAGCCCCCAGAATACCACATCTGGAAGGTGACCTCACCCTTGTCTTCACAGCTCCATTTCTGTTGCAGCTTCAAGAAACCCAGGATCATTTCAAGAATCGTCCGCCGCTGGTTGCTCTGTAATGTTTTAAGGGGTACTGGAGTCAAAGAATATTTTAAAGGATTTCAATCCTGCTACTCTGGAAGTGGGGAGAACTATCCTTTTATGTAAGAGTGTCAGGAAAAGAGTGAATAAGAGAACCAGCAGCAGCTAGTGGGAGCAAAACCCAGCATCTACTATCGAGGCCCAAGCTCAACACTTAGCGCTCTCTCTCTCTGTGAGAAAGGGACCCTAGCAAGAGGCACCATCATTTCCTCAAAAGATCCTGCTCTCTTACCTGACTGTGTTTGTGGAACTGTTCCAGCAGTAAAGGCAGCACATTGCTGGTGATGTGGTCACAGGCCCGGGCAGAGGCACCTGCAGCAGCCTGCAGCAGTTTGGCACTAGGCCACACCAATTTCATGTCCGGTTCACACAGATGGTGCCTGCAGTCTAGAGAGGCAGCACATCACAGGCCTGGGCGCAGGCCAAGCATGGCCTGAGCCCCATAGTCCATATAAATGGGAGAACTGAGACCTGGGCGGTTTGCTAGCACTTACCACTCAAATTGTTTTCAAGTAGGGCTCCAGCCCTCAAATCACTGAACATGGGGGGCTACACATGAAAGGTCATCAGCCCTTAAGGAATTTCTCTCTAGTGTGCTCACTGCCCTCTCTGGCTCCCATGGCCCCATTACCCTGTAGAATGTTGCTAAGGAAGGAGTCCAGGAGGTCCTCAGCATCAGCCCTCAGCACAGAGCGAGACAAACAGGCAGTCAGGGAGTGGAGGGCCGCTAGGCCCTCGGCCTCCACCCGCTCACTTGCTGTCTGGAACACCTGTCAGGGAGGGATCCCATGGCTACTGAGGTGAGCCTGCACCAGGTGATACCCCACCCACCTACTGCCTATTTCCTTTGGGGGAGGCAGGGGAGGGTTTGAGAACCTTTAGGGCACAGCAATGAAAATTAACCCCTCAAATGACTTTCTTCTCACCCAATGTATTCTCACCAGGACTGATATACATAATTTTGAGAAACAGAATGCCAACTTTGAGCAGTGGCTATTGGGATCCCCTACCCTAAGCCTCCTCCTCTCCCCCTCTATTCAGTACGGTACCATAGGTGTCATCACCTCTGCTCCTTACCATGGAAGGACAAGAAGTGGGCACTGTGCAAAAGTGATCAAGTTACATCACCAAGCAGCTGACCCTCATGTAGGAACTCTCTCTCTTCTCATTCAACTAGAAGTGTGCCCCACTGCTTGCTTGTTGAATAACCAGGCACAGCAACAGAGGGAAAAGGACAGGGTGTATTATTTCCCCTCATGCCTGACAACTGGGAGTTAACAGTAGTGAATTTATCTAGGTAACACTCACCTCCCTGCGGACAGAAGCCCAAAGGCTGGGGAGGAAGTCCTTCAGTTCCTTCTGTCCATACACAGAACAGCAAGCATTCTGCCAAGGAAAACGCAGGTATCAGCTATCTACACACTCGACTTCCTAGGATATGCAGGTACCTCAGCGTAATGGCACCTGAAGGAGCCTGGCTCTCAGCAAAAAAACCAGCAGGATTTTATAACAGTCCCACCCAGGGCACAGAAAAATAGAGCACAGCCTGACGAATGAACAAGCATCAAGAGGGAGCCCTGGTCAGCCTTTCCTTGGCTGCCATGCAGTTATGACAGGACAAAATAATTTGCTGTTGGGGGCTTTAAATCAACATACAGGCCCAGATCCGAGGTATCCCTCTTTTGAAGCCCACTGAAATGTTCCCTGGCTCTCCAAGAATCTATAATCCTTTAGCATCCCTAATTTGTCTAAAGGCAGCGGGACCCTAGAAGGAGAAAAATCACTCACCAGAGTCTGCAGAGAATCCAGCTTGGCACTCAGAATCTCGGAATCCACTTTCTCAATCAGCAGGGGCAGCAAGAACTGTGGGAGAGAAGGAAGAACTGAAGCCTAACATGGGGAGTGTTGCAGATACACCAAGGCCAACCATGTCCTTACTGCATCAGTCCCCACGGGTAGGTGCTACATTAAGGAGCTACACTTGAGTCAGGAGTTGTGACTCTAAGCCAACTTTCTGGCCAAGATGTGGCCAGATCTCCAGAGACATGAAAAATGGGCTAGTTGGCAAA
The DNA here is from genome assembly GCF_041296235.1 of Equus asinus. Taxonomy (NCBI): domain Eukaryota; kingdom Metazoa; phylum Chordata; class Mammalia; order Perissodactyla; family Equidae; genus Equus; species Equus asinus. Next base: position 31,963,194 of record NC_091791.1, on the reverse strand, counting down.
GCTATAGGATTTCAAAAGACAGCACCAGATAGGGACTAGATTACTATTTTAAAGGAAGAGATGGTAAAGTTTTCTACTTACCACACAAGCCTGAAGACATGTGCAGGATGTCACACCTTGAAACATATACTGGATCTTTCTTTTCCCCCCAGTTTTTACTGTTCTTTCTTCAGAGACTTCAACGGGCTAATGCTACATACCTTAATCTTGGCTAGACCCACCTCAGCAAATCGTGGTGTAGAAGCCAGCACAGCTCGAAGACTCAGGATGAGATCTTCTCTCTGGATACCATGGGGATCATTGGGTGGCTGGAAAAGGGAGAAGGACCATGGGTTTGTATAACCACTCTTGGACACAGGCTTGAACCTGACAACCCTGCAGAATAGGGTGATATTTACACCTAATCTAGCAGAATAGTATGATATGAGGTTCCAGCAAGAAAACATGCTTGCCAGCGAGAGAAAGATAATCTGTGTATGACTCCACTCATATGAGGAATTTAAAATTATGGACCAAGAACAGTTTAGTGGATACCAGGGGAAAGGTGGGGTGGGGGGTGGGCACAAAGGGTGAAGTGGTGCACCTACAACATGACTGACAAACATTAATGCACAATTGAAATTTCACAAGATTGTAACCTATCAATAACACAATAAAAAAAAAATTGAAAGAAAAAAAAAAAGAAAACATGCTTGCTCTTATACATTCCTTGGAAATTTTTGACTTTTTGGCATTTGTTTTCTATCTGATCAAACAGTTTATCTCTGATCTATCTTCTCACCACTCAGAGAGAAGCACCATTAACTTTCTGGTACATTACTTTCTTCTCTGTATATATATTATGACTATGTGTTGGCAGACACTGCCTCCCTTTAAAATATATCTACTTTTAGAAAATGTGATTGTTTTGTACATAGGGTTTGTAATTTATATTTTCATTTAATAAATTAGGAACATTTTCCCATGCCATTAAATTATTCTTTCATGACATTAGTTTTAGTGGCTAATGCTATTTCATTGTGTGGTTGAGCCGCAATTTATTTAAATAATCCTCCTTTGATAGACATTTCTGTTTTTTCACCCTCATAAAAAGTTGTAATTCTGGCAATATAAAAAGCATTGATGGTTTCTGTGTCAAGAGGGCAAACTAAAAACGTGCATCAGGTTTTCCTTTTCCTCTTTAGAAAGCCCATTAAAATATAGTTAAAGGGCTTTTCTATTTTTTTTTTTTAAAGATTTTATTTTTTTCCTTTTTCTCCTCAAAGCTTCCCGGTACATAGTTGTGTATTCTTTGTTGTGGGTCCTTTTAGTTGTGGCATGTGGGATGCTGCCTCGGCGTGGTTTGATGAACAGTGCCATGTCCGCGCCCAGGATTCGAACCAACGAAACACTGGGCCGCCTGCAGCAGAGCGCGCGAACTTAACCACTCAGCCACGGGGCCAGCCCCAAGGGATTTTCTATTTTTTAAAGACATAAAGCTAAAGGTTGAAGAGAGTAGGATAAGAGATGTTAGCAACAAAATTTTAGAAGATGAAAAGCAGATGGATAAGAAGAAAATGACTGAGCAAAGCCGAGACAACAGAATCCTCAGTAGGCCTAGGGAAAGCTGAATAACTACCCATATACACTGCACAGTCCTCAAAAAGCTTTGCAATTGGCATACCACGTACCTTTGGGATTGGGAGTGGGGTTAGAGAAGCAATCTGACCTCCTAGATTGCCTCCCAACTCCTCCCCAACTGCAGTAGAATCCAGAGGTTTAACTCTCTGGAGAGGGTAAGACAGAGGTCTCTAGTCTTGGAGATGCAGATGCAGTTGAGAGCTTGAGTGATGTACAAAAAAGGAGGTCTTACTGATATGGTACTGAGTGCTGAGATTTTGCAGCCTTTCTAGCCCCATGTGCTTGTAGCCAGACTTCTCCCTCTAGGCAGATCTAAGGTCTTTTTCTAGAAGAACCTGACTAGCCAAAGAGGAAGAATACATTGGGGGTTCCCCAAACTGTCCATGGAAGCCACTCTACAATGAAGCTCATAGGCAACAAGCCCATTGTATGTGCTCAGAGCTCCCACTCAACTTTATAATCCTCACTTTGAAATATGTGCAAACTCCCAAGATTACCAGATATCTGAGGAAAGCCTCTAACCTAGAAATAGAGACAAAAATAAATTGAAAAAACTTGGAGGACACAAAGACCACATATGTGGGAGAAGAAATATTAAAAAAGTATATATCATTGGTATTTTTTAAAAAGAAAGTAATTTATCCATGAATTAAATAAGACCAGAATGCTATAAAAAAAAACCCAAAACACCAAAAAACATTCAAAGATCATCAATAACAACAACAAAAGGCCCTTGGAAATTCAAAGCATGAAAGCAGACATGAACAAAAATCAAAGAAAGGATTATGGGGAGATATGCTAGTCCTGGGCATTTCTGCCCTTAGAGCCACGCCTTGGGCTGACCACTGCAGGCTGCATTTCCCAGGCTCCCATATTGGCCTGGGATCAGCCAATGGGAGGCACTTGTAGAATAATGCAGGGCAGAAGGAAGAGAAAAGCCAGGGTATTTCTTCTCATTCCTCTGATTCAGCTGGCGTCTTCAGCATTGGCAGCATCTTCTCTATGGCTCCAGTTCCCACTCATAGGCCCACTGTGGTTCCAGTTTTTGTTAGATACTTTCAGCCCCTGGGGTCCAATAACATCAATTCTTTTGTTTGTCACCCCAGCCTAAGGGTGGTAATGGCTTCCTGCTCTTGATAATCTCTGGGTTGCCTCGCTATCCCTGTTTGGTTTTTCACCTCTCCTATCACTTGTATAAACAATTTCCTGCATTAAATTATTTGTTTTAAATAGCAAAGTGGTTTCTGTTTTCATGGCTGGACTTTGACTGGTAGAAAAGATAAAATCGTGGAATTCCCTTATAAAGTAACAAAAAGGTGTAGAAAATATGAAAGAAAAGGTAAGAGATTCAGAGATCTAACAAAAGATTAATAGTTCTAAAACAGAAGGACCAGAGAAAATGGGAAGAAATCATCAATGAAAGGATACAAGAACATTTCCTGGGACCAAAGGACATGATTTCCAGGCGGATAGGGCCTACCAAGTACCCAATACAATGCATGAAAACACATCATTGTGAAAATTCAATATATTGGGGGCAAAATCAACCTTAATAGCTTCCAGAAAGGAGGAAAAAAGGTGAATACAAACATGTACAAATCAGAAGGAATTTAGACTTCTCCATAGCAACTGAAAACTACAGATAAATGTAGCAATGCCTTCAGAATCTTGGGGGAAAAGAATTTCCATTGTTGAATTTTATATCCATACTATCAATAAATGGGAGGAAAGAATGAAGATATTTTAGATTTACAAGATCTAAAAAATTTTCCCTCCTTTACACACTCTTAGGAAGCTAATGAAGGATTTGCATCACTGACATGTGGCAGTAAACCACAAAATGAGGAATACATGAACAAAGAACATAGATGATCTGATCCAAGAGAAAGGATAAAGGAATCCCAAGGATGATGGTGAAAGAAGATGCAATATCTATTGGGCATTAGAGTTAGGTGCTAACAGTTGAGACTGTATGGTCAAGTTAAAAATGGTTTTTACATTTTTAAATGGTTGGGGAGGAAAAAAAAACAAAGAAGAATATTATCTGTGACCATGAAAATTATATGAAATTTCTGTGTCCATAAATAAAGTTTTATTGCAATATAGCCACGTACCATAGTCCAGTGTCTCTGGTTGTTTTTGTGCTAGAACAGCAGAGTTGAGGAGCTGCAACACAGACCATATGGCCCGCAAAGCCTAAAATAGTCACTAATTGGCCCTTTACAGAAAAAGTTTACTAACCCCGGCTCTAGAGTGAGCATACAGGAATAGTGAAAGTCAGAGGGCCATCACTTATACAGATGTGATTCACTATGAGGATGGCCTGTGGCCAAGATGGGTTGATAAGACCGTAAGACTATTTCTAACGCAAATAATTACACTAGAGCCAGGTGTCTCTATTTTAATTGACAAGAATTTTGTGCTTTCCATAGACTGCAGTGCCGAAAATAACACAAAAATTTGCTCAAATAAGAGAAATTCTCCTATCATTATATATAACCTTGTTTTGCCTAAAATATCTCTGACAAAATATATAAGCAGTTGGGAGTAGTGATTATCTTTAAAGGGAAAATGGGCAGTGGCAGTAAAGTGATATAAAGAGGCTCAATTCTCTATCTTTTAAATGTTGACTCATGCTCACTGTATTACCTTTCAAAAAAAATGAATGACATACTCTTCTTTGCCCCGAAATTATAAATGCATATATCCCTGTAATTCCACTTTTAGGAATTGATCCTACTCTTATACCTATATATATGTGAAATGATACATGTACAGGGTATGTAAGTTGCAACATTGCTCTTAACAGAAAAAGATTAGCAACAAGTTTTATCCTATAGAGGACTAGTGAAATGAATTAGGTATTTTCATGCAAAGGAATATTACACAGCCATAAAGAATAAAGAGCTAATTTATATACTGATATGGAACACTCTCCAAGATAAGCTGTTAAATTAAAAAAGGCAAAGTACAGGAAAAGTGCATATATATATACATGCTACCATTGGTAGTGTAAAGCTTCTGCTTATCTATGAAAAAGCTTTGTAGGGGCCGGCCCGGTGGCCTAGTGGTTAAGTTTGTGCACTCCGCTGCAACAGCCCAGGGTTTCGCAGGTTCAGATCCTGGGTGCGGACACGGCGCCGTTGGTCAGGCCACGCTGAGGTGGCATCCCACATGCCACAACTAGAAGGACCTGCAGCTAATATATACAACTATGTACCAGGGGGGATTTGCAGAGATAAAGCAGGAAAAAAAACCAAAAAACAAACCAAAAAAAGCTTTGTAAGATAGACATAATTGATAAAACTGGTTGATAATAGAGAAACAAATTTGATGGTAGATAGATTTTTCCCCTTTTTGCAGCTTTTGGATTTTGAATCATGTACATCTATTATCTTTTCAAAACAAACACAAAACAGGGACCTGCCCAGTGGAAACAGTTAAGTTAGCATGCTCTGCTTCGGCGGCCCAGGGTTCGCCGGTTTGGATCCTGGGCATGGACCTATGCACCACTTATCAAGCCATGCTGTGGCAGGTGTCCCACATATAAAGTGGAGGAAGATGGGCACGGATGTTAGCTCAGGGCCAATGTTCCTCAGCAAAAAAAAAAAAAAAGAGGATTAGCTCAGGGCTAATCTTCCTCAAAAACAAACACACACAAAATAAAACAAAGCAAAGACAGAAACCTGGTAGCCTAACCAAGAGCTTTCAAGATTTCAAAGGCCTAAGCTCTTCTGAGTTAGAAATAAGGATACTGCTTACAAAAGAGATAAAAAGAATTTCAGGAGAGAGGTGGTCCCAAGCAACATGATGTCAACTGGAATAACCTGGTAAGAAATTCCCTATGGCAAAGATGGCTATGTAACATAAAAGGCAGTGAGAGTCAATACTCAGATTTCTTTGGTGTGCTGTGATACAACTCCTCTCATTTCTCCCAAAGCACTAATGCTTGCAGTACACGTAGCCATGCATCCCCATACAGTGAGGAGACCATCATTATTTGAAAATAGAAGGGAAATCAAGACGCAAAGTGGGAGGAAGGTCCAAGGGGATCAGAGCAAACACCTCCTGTACATACAGTGCTCAACTGTGTCTTCTTTGTTTTTTCAGTTTGTTTCTATTGCCTGAGATGCCCCCTCGGACTCCAGGATCACATCCCACGCATCCCTCAAAAACCAACTGAAATCCTATCTTATCTGTGAAGTCAGTTCCTGCCTACTCTAGCTCACACGAAACTCTGTCTTCTCTGAACAACTATGATACCACTTGTTTTGTCCCATAATCTCATACTGTTACTTAAATGTTTCAACCTCCAAGGGCAGAAATCATGTTTTACAATCCTGTAGCCCTCAGCACTAAGTACACTGTTAAGCAGCTTCAGGAGCCCCCCAGATACCTGGTGAATTGAATCCTTCCTCTGATGGCAAATGCTTCTCTCCACTTCCCAGTTTACTAAAATGGGCAGGGATTGTCTCTTTTTTGTTCATTGCTGTGCCCTCATTGGCTAGAACTGGGCCTGGCACATAGCAGGCACTCAATGAATATTTGAGTGAATGAATGAATGAAAGGTGCTACTTACAGGGGTAAAGTCAATAGGGAAGTAACAAGATGTCACTTCAAACAACTCCTCCACAAAGGGTCCTAAGGCAACAGAGAAAGAATGAGGTTGATTTATAAACTTCACTAATCTGACAAGCCCAACCAGCTAATTCAAGGCTACAAGGACTTACCTAGGCTATAGTCCCTGGAGATGAGGTCATGGACGATGTGGAAGGCCACCAGAAGATTACGGGGATCCTTTTCCCCATCCATCACCTGGATGAAGCCAAAGGTGAAGTCAGCTCCTAGGCCCTTGAGCTCTGAGGAGGAGAGAACAAGGTCACTACTGCCCCATGGGATAGAAAGTTGGGGCTTTCTTCTGGTCTGTGTGCTCCCTCTGCTATCACTGCCCCCACTTTCCTGCCTCCCAGAGAAGACCCTTTCTGTTTTCCTATTCCAAGAGAGTACTTAGTGAAGAACAGATGTGCCACAATATATCACTGTCACAGAGGTAAGAATTTAAAACATCAGCTCAAACTCTACCGTTCCTTTACTTTACTGAGGAGTGAGTGGACCCTCAGTTTCCCTTTATCGTTCTCTCTCAGAGTATTGGCTCTTCTATATAACCCTCAGGCTAAAACGAGTCCTGGTAATGAGGGGGGAAAAAAGGATGTGCTCACTTTTCAGATCTCCCAGAGAGCTCTGCCTCTTACCTTCTTCCCGGGTTCGCATGAAGTTGGTGATGATACTGTAGACAGTGTGTCGGTCCACCTGTGGCAGGGACTTGGGGGTGGCAGAGAGAGGAAATAAGCTAAGAAAGTCCTCAAAGAATGCCTCAGCTGACAAAACTACTTCCTGCTCCACAATCTCTAAGTGGACAGTGCTTATACCAGTATAAGGTGAACCAAAGAGGAAATGCAGAGAAAGGATATGGCTATTGGCCCAGGAGTATGGCAGTGGGGCCAATAACCAAAACCTGTCTGCTGTATGCCTTACTTCCTTTAGGTTTAAGAGGACACAGGTCAGACATAATGGCATGCCTTTATCTCCTTATATAGTAGCAAGAAATAGTATATAAACATGGTCAAAGACCCGAAAGAGTTCAGAACTTAGAAGTCAATATTGTTTTGCCATCTAATTCTAGTTACATTAAGGGTTGGGAGAAAGAGGAGAATGCCAAAGTGATTGTTATCACTCACCTGTACGTGGACCTCCTGGAAGATGGCTTTAAGCACAGAGACAGCCAGCCCTGGGGGCAGGGACACACACAGGCTCTGGGGGAGAAGAGAAGATATGTGAGCACCAAGAGAATTCCAGCACGGCCTTCAAGACACAACTCTGAAATAGGCCTAATTAGCTACAATGGGAATCACGACATCCAGGTCCAGGAAGAGGTGCTAACAGTGAGAAGTGTGGTCTCTTTTCTCAAGCTGATTACTTCTCTGCAGCTCCTTCCAGTTTGGATCTGAATGCTAGTCCCCAAAGGACACTTTTACTCTCTAGACTAAAAACAGAAGTGGCTGACACTAGTTTAGTCCCACATTTGGGCATCTTCTCTCAGCACCTGAAGTCTCATCATTGAAGGGCAAGAAGAGAATTCACTGGAAAATGGCTCCTCAAACACAGTATGTAATGAAAAAAAGGAGAACTCACTAGTGCCCTCAAACCCTGCAGGACAGATGGGATCACAAGATGATGGTCCTTCAGCCGATTCTCATAGAACAGGATCAGGTGTACAACTGCACAGACCAGAAATTCAGCCATTAGTTTACACAGGCTGGAGGAGGCCCCAGCTTTGCTCCTTCCCAGAGTTCGTAAGGGCTGCTCCTGCTTGGGCTTCACTACACACTTTCTCCTTCACCACGACATATGTCCTATGCCCTCCCATTGGAGAGTGCCTTGATCAGTCAGGAAAATAAGTGAACATCTTTTATTATCCATCCTTACAGAGGTCCACAGTCAAACCCATTCTTGACCCCAGAACTGCCCTTCTATAGAACTGGGGTTGGCAAACCTTCTCAAAGGGCCAGATAGTAAATATTTTAGTCTTGCATGACATAGTATCTGTCACAACTACTCAACTCAGCCGCTGTAACATAAAAGCAGTATAAAGGATAAGTAAATAAATGGGTGTGGCTATATGTTAATAAAACTTTATTTATAAAAACAGGTTATAGTTTGCCTCTCCTGCTATAGAAGATAAATAAGTTGTTGACTTTTTCCCAGAGGACTTCAAAGCACTTTGATATTTCATTATTTTCCCACTCCATCTATGAAGCACTACTTTGTCCATTTTACAGAGAGGGGAAGATACACTGAAAAAAACTGTCTAAGGCTACATTTGAATTCCATGTGTCTTGTGTCTCAATTCTTATCACCTCTGCCACATATACGAGAGAGGAATGAAGACCTTGACTTAGTATTTCCCAGATATCTTATGCCCACCCCCCCGCTTCCCTCCCTGTAAAGTTGGCTTGAATCGACAAGGAAGGCCTTGGCTCAGCAATCCAGGAAGACACTCCTACTAGTGATGCCAGTACCTTCCTTCTCCAGGAGCAAGGAGTGACACTGGAGTAGCACCTGTGACAAAAGCTGGATTCCTCGTGCCCGAGTTCGGGGTTCTGGATTCTCTAGAGAGGACCTGGCGGAAAGTAGGTTAGAGAGAGCCTGTCATTACCCAGTTCAAACTTTTGAAGAAATAAATTATTTTGCAATTAGTTACACTCACCCCCTGGGCATGGAAGCCAGCCCAGGGAGGTGTTCCAGAGATACTTAGCATTACAGATAGCAGTAACCCAGAGCCTAAAGAACCAACCCCCAGATTGATCTGCCATCATTAGAGGCACATGTGACACCACAGCCAACAGAAGTGTCTGTCTCCAGGCAGTGACTGGGCATTGGGCTTATTCTTTCTCCGCAGTGGAATGATTGTGACATTCCTCTGAAACAGAGCTTAGCAGCTACCCACAGGGATCAAGAGATGATTGGCAGCTGTGGCTTCTACCAAAACAAGAGGAGAATAAACACCTTACTACTAAATAAAAAGTGCTGAGAGAAACCACAAGTCATAGGGAAAAAAAAACTTTACAACTGGAAGTTTACAAAGTAAGGTGGCTGGAATAAAGGTTTTAACTATTCAGGATTATTGATATGGGAAGAGCTGAAGCAACACGGAGGTGATATATCTTCAAAACAGCTCTACAGAGATTACATTAATATACTAAAAAGGAACCTAAACAACTTAAAGTAGGAAGCAGATTTCTGAAGGAGAGCTGGCCAGGACATTTGAGTGAAACCTCAAGTATAAGGATATCTATAACTAGGGGTAAGGGGGCAAAAATAAGATCATATTGACAGACTCCCTAGGATAGGAACTTGTAGAAAGGTCTCTGCTCAGAAGTAGAAAACTGTGCATTCAGAGCAGTTAGAAATGGACCAAGGCATACAAAGGCTCATAGCAGCATTACCTGGAATAGGGAAAACGTGAAAACAACCCAGATGTCTATCAACTGATGAATGGTTAACAAAATGCGGTATATCCATACAATGGAATGTTAGTCAGCAAGAAATGAAGTACTGATACATGCTACAGTAGGAATGAACTTTGAAAACATTATGCTAAGTGAAAGAAGCCACTCACAAAGGTCACATATTGGATGACTCCATTTATATGAAATTTCCAGAACAGGCAAATCCACAGAGAAAGTAGATTCGATTAGTGGTTACCAGGAGCTGAGAAGAGGAGGGAATGGGGAGTGACTTCTAACAGGCATTGGGGTTTTTAGGGGGATAATGAAAATGTCTTAAAATTGATTGTGGGGGGGCCAGCCCAGTGGCACAGTGGTGAAGTTCACATGTTCAGCTTCGGCAGCCTGGGGTTCACCAGTTAGGATCCCAGGTGCAGATATGGCACCACTTGGCAAGCCATGCTGCGGCAGGCGTCCCATATATAAAAAAAGTAGAGGAAGATGGGCACAGATGTTAGCTCAGGGCCAGTCTTCCTCAGCAAAAAACAGGAGGATTTGCAGCAGATGTTAGCTCTGGGCTAATCTTCCTCAAAAAAAAAAAAAATTGATTGTGGTAAGAGTTAAACAAATCTGTGAATATACTAGAAGCCATGGAATTACATACTTTAAAATGGTGAACTTTATCTTATGTGAATTACATCTCAATAAAGCTGTTATTTTAGAAAATGGACCAAAGCCACAACAACATGAATAGAAAGGCCAAAAGGGCTCTTATGTGGGATAAATGCATAATAGTGACCTAGTTTCTTTTCCCTCCAGTTTTCTAGTTTTCTGTTTCAGAAGATATGCTGGCCATGACAGTTAACAACTTTTGCTAATAAGACTTGTCAATTTAAATGGTCTACCAAGTATGAAATATGAGAAAGCAGGCATTAGACTATAAGGACATACTTCCTCTGGTGTTTGGCATATCTGGTAATAACACTGATCGTCAGCTGTTTCCCTCAGCTTTTTCCTATAGTGGAGATCTGGTGCAAGATCAGCCTCCTGGCAACTCCCTAGGCAAGGCCCAATGGCAGGTCTGAGTCAGATCCAGGCAGACTAGAATCCCATGGGGGCGGTGGGTCTAAAGATGCACAGGAGGAATCCCAGCTCTAATTAAGTAACAGTTGATGGCCCTCAACCACCCACCCACCCAAACCTGCGGGCTGATCCAGGAGCAGATATGGCTCACAGGCTGTGTGCTCCCAACGCTTCCTTAGGAGTCTCAGATGGGTGGCATGAAACTTTTTTCAGGAGAAATACAGACTTGGCCTGAGGTACTGATATGGAACTGGGGTGGGGGTGGGGGGGTACTGGGCTACAGTAGGAGACATTCGGGACCAATTAGCTTCTGGAAAGCAGCACTGAACAAAATAAGTTTTTCAGAGTGCACAGGCAGGGATGGAGAAAGGCTCTTACCCAAGGGCTTCCACCACTTGTAACACTGTATAGCTCCCGGATTTCACGTCTAGAGGAAACAAAAGAAATATGAAAAAACAAAACCAAAACCCCATCCCAGCGTTCAATGGCTCCACTTACCAACGTTTCCTGCCCACCCTAGGCTTCTACCATGGGGCCCGCTATGCTTGCCAAGAGCCCCTCCTACAAGAGAAGCCTTACTATAACACCTCAAATATGTAGCTTCAAGCATAAAAATTGAAAAGGAAGTAAATATATCATCCATAGATGGCATGATTATATATCTGGAAAATCCAACAGAAACAAGTGAAAAAATATTAAAGAAAATAACTCATCAGAGTGGCTGGGTACAAAAGTAATATTACGAAGTTAAGAGCCTTCACATATATACACACGAAAGTCTGTAAAATGATATAAAGTAAAAAAGATCCTATTTACAATAGCACAAAAAAAGAAAAGAAAAGAAAATACCTGGATATACATTAAACAAAAAACGTGAATATCTGAATGGTGAAAACTTCAAAGTACCGTGAGGATCACAAAAAAAACTTACACAAATAGAAAGGCATGCCATATTCTTGAAAGATTCAAGGTGACAAATCTCCCAAATCAACCTATAATTTTAAGATATCTCTATAAAAACACTAGTAGAATTGTGGGGGGAACTAGATAAGCTTATTCTAAAGTTAATGTGCAATAAATAACACCTAATTGGACAGGCAAATTTTAAAAATGAGTAATTGGGGGGGAGGGAAGGTAGACCTTACAGATAGTAAAAAGATTATTATAAAGTCACAATAATTAAAATGGTGTACACTTTTGAATAAACTTGAAATTTCCCACAATAAAAGTAAAAAACAAAAAACAACCAGTGTAGTATGAATTCATATTCAGACAAAGAAATCTATGGTACAGAAACAGAATAGAAAGTCCACAAAGAGACACAAATACATACGATAATACAATTTTTAACATCATATTTCAATTAATGGGAAAAACACAAATTATTCAATGGTGTTGGGATGATTGGGGAAATATTGGGGAAAAAAATAAGATTGGCTCTGAATCTCTCACCAAAGTAAATTTTAAATGGATTAAAGAAAAAAAGCATGAAAGAAAATTTCTAAGTATAACAAAATCCAGAAGCTATTAAAGAAAAGATTGGTTAAAATCAGCTACATTAAAAAAATGGATTTTCTGCAAGGCAAAAAAAAAAAAAATCATAAGGCAAACTGGGAAAAAAATATTTGTAATTGTTGTAACAAAAGGCAATTTTGCCAATATATAAAGAGCGCCTACAAATCAATGAGAAAAAGACCAAAAACCATTTTTAAAATGGGCAAAAACAAAAAAATGAACAGGTGTTCCACAGAAGATCATTACCATATTCACAATAAGAGAAATGCAAATGAAACTAGACAAAAACTTTTCTTTTCCTTTCTGTGAGGAAGATTGGCCCTGAGCTAACACCCATGCCAATCTTCCTCTATTTTTTTATGTGGGACACCACCACAGCACGGCTTGATGAGTGGTGTGTAGATCCATGCCCAGGATCCCAACCAGTGAACCCTAGCCTGCCAAAGCAGAGCAGCAAACTTAACCACTATGCCACCGGGCCAGCCCTGATCCTTTTATTTATTTATTTAATTAATTTATATATATTTTTTAAGATTTTATTTCTCCTTTGTCTCCCAAAACCCCTCGGTACATAGTTGTATATTTCTAGTTGTGGCATGTGGTATGCTGCCTCAACGTGGCTTGATGAGCCATGCCATGTCTGTGTCCAGGACTCAAACTGGCGAAACCCTGGGCTGCTGAAGCAGAGCAAGCGAACTTAACCACTTGGCCACGAGGCCGGCCGCTATCCTTTTATTTTTTAAGTACTTTCTTACTTTCTAGCACTACAAAATACTACAGGCTCATCTAATAATTTCCTTGCCCTAGCCCTAGAATCAGCCCCTTCTCCAAGAAGCCCTGGTTCCTTTTAGTGAAGAACGGTATTAGAAACCAAGATCGGGGTGTGGATGTGCTGTTTGCTCTTGGGGTGTCACTGGTTCTAGGCCCTCTTAGTAGAGAGAGCTGGGAAATATATGTGGGTATTCTAACCCATGTATACGCGCACATCTATCATTCTTTCTGTATCTATCCATATATATTTTAAACTAAACATATCATATTAAAGTCTCCAACTCTAGTCCAGTACCAAGGGTTCATTCTAGCCTTCCCTCGTGCTTATTTGTAATTTCTTTCTCTGACAGTGAGAAACGTGGTTCCCGTTATCTACCGTGTATTATTTTTTTCAACCCTAATATAGCTATAAATTAGTTTCAGAATCGTCAGCCTCTGTGAGAAACAAATTTATATGAAGAGTGCAGTGTTTACGTACGTATGTGAAGAGTTTTGTGTTTAGCCTTACAGTTTCCAGACAAAATAGTGTTTTCCAGAGTCACTTAGATCAGCTCTTTTCTCCCACCCCTTTTACTGAGGACATGTCATACACCAGTAACACAGTCAGATTCATCTGTCAGTCTGCGTTCCATCTTGAGATGGGAGACTTCTCACTGTGTATTCGTTTGCACCCTTTCAATGTCGTACCATGTGAACACATTACTTATTTTTTAAAATGCAATTTTAGCAGCACAACAGTAATTCACATAGATCTAACAGAAACATCTTAGATTATATCTTCAAGGGAAAAGCAAAGAGTAAAAGGTTAGCAATCTTCCTAAGGGTTTGGTTAACACAGGGTAGTTCTAGCTCAATAAGGTGTGGCAATCAGGGAATTACTCCCAACAGCTTGTTGAGTTCCCAACCAACCTACCTCTGAAAGCAGTACCTAATTGATTAGCTCTTGCCAACACTGGACTTTGGCTAGAGTGAAAAAGAAGCTTGAGAAAACTCCCAAATGTCCAGTTCCCCTTAAGCCTGTGGTCTTGGAGCAACAGCTGTGAGCTGAGCTGGACAGAGGCTCACGCTGGTACTAGAGCAAGGAGAAGCCCAGTCCACCCGAATGAGGAAAGGAGCGCTCCAGTCAGGATTCAAAGCTCGTGACTGGCACCAATTTAGACATCAGGCACTCCTAGCCCTACTCGTGCCAGGATGTGGAAGGCCCAGCTGCTGCCCTTGCTCCTGAGAAAGAGCCAAGGGAAGAAAACGCATAGGCTGTGGGGTGGGGGAAGGGGCAGCAGCCAGACAAATAGAACAAACCGAGGAACTGATAGCTGGGTTCTACACCCAATTCCTTAATGGCAACACTTAAGTGAAGAGAGAGACCCATTTCTGGATTATAAGCCGTAAAAGAGTATTTCACCATTTGGGAGGGTGGAAAAGAGTACTTTTTTGGGAAATTCTTGGCTAGAGCCCAGGAAATTGCTGAAAACCCATCTAAAAACTAATTTCAGTAGCAGCCACAGAAGTTAGTAATTGTACCTAGGAAGCTATAGGAGACTGATAACTGTTACTAGCAGAGAATATCACTGAACTGAATCATTCTTCAGCAACACCATCACAGTCCACGGTGGATGCTGGGCTAGGGTCTATCTTTGGAAATACCTCAAGTGCTGAAAGACAAAGACCTGCCTAATACTAATAGGCCCCACTCACTTGCCTCTAATTTTTTCATTTTTTAAAAAATTGAGGTATAATTTACATGCAGTGAAATGCATAGATATTAACTGTATAATTTGATGAGTTTTAACAAAAGTATACCAAGAGTAACCAACACCTCACTCAAGATATAGAACATTTCCATCAGTGGAGAAAGTTCCCTCATGCCCCCTACCAGTGAATTCCCACCCCTCTAGGTTGCCTCAAATTTTATAAATGAAAAAGACTTCTTCAGCATTCGGTATACATCGTTATGAAACTAGTGGCTTTATAATTACAAAGAAACATCCACTTGCATGTGATTCCTTGAATCCCAGTGGACTCTCCTGGCAGAGCCTTTCAGTCTTCCTATCTTTCACAAAGATCCCACCTTGAATTAGCACAGCACAAGCATAAAAGAAAAGTGAAGTACAAAAGCAATACAAAATTAAGAAAAAATCAAGAGAGATTATTTCTATTAGCTTCATAGCTACCACAAAATAGTAAATAAGAGTTAGGAAAATGGTGACTAAAGTGGCAAAAAACTAGAATTAGTATTTTGAAGATGTTTTCTCAAAGGTGATTAACACCTTATTCTAGTTCTGTTGAGTCTACTTCAGAAATGTCTTTCAAATATAATTCTTCCTTTTCATCCCTATAACTGACAGTGTTCAACATAGCCCTTCTCTTTTTAGTGAAAAGTGATAATGGGGCCGGCCTGGTGGCACAGTGGTTAAGTGCGCATGTTCCGCTTCAGCGGCCCGGGGTTCACTGGTTCGAATCCTGGGTGCAGACATGGCACCACTTGACAAGCCATGCTGTGGTAGGTGTCCCACATATAAAGTAGAGGAAGATGGGCACAGATGTTAGCTCAGGGCCAGTCTTCCTCAGCAAAAAGAGGAGGATTGGCAGCAGTTAGCTCAAGGCTAATCTTCCTCAAAAAAAAAAAGGTGATAAAAATGTTCTGGAATTTTTAGATAGTGGTGATGGTGTGGAACATTGTGAATATACTAAAAGCTAATTAACTGTACACTTAAAATGGTTAAAGTGGTGAATTTTACCTTAATTAAAAAAAACCAACCCTTCCAATCTGTCCATAGTCTCTCTAGAATCACCTCTGTAAAACGCACAATTACTTCCCTGCCCTCCAATCTCCATCTGTTCCTTATTCCTTAAGACCTGACTCCGTGGCTTGATGTCCTTCACAATTTAACCTCACCCCTGATCATGACTCCTATTATGTAGTCACATGAAATCCCAATATATCAAGCTCTTCCATATCCTTAATCCTTTAAACATTCCCTTGGATTGGAATGCCTCTTTCCTGGCCTTGTCAGTTTGAGGAACTTCTACTCTTCAAGACCCAGCTCAAATGTCAACTTTTTTGTGAAGCCTTTCTGGAAGATTCCCAAAACAGAATTACTCTCTCTTTTGTGTTTCCTTCATAATTCTTTAAAAAAATGGTCATGTGTGTTTTCACTTAGCCATTCAACATTTATTGAACACCTACTACAAATTAGGTACTGTGTTAGGGCTGTTGACAAAATATACACAGGAAGCTTTTAAGGAGCCCACAGTCTGTTGGGGCGGAAGGACATTTAAAACAATCACAGTGTAACAATCAGTGTTACCATAGTGATATAAACAGAGACTGGGTTAACATAAGAAAAGAGTAAAACTCGGGTTTATGGACCATCCCTCACCAACTCCAAGTGATTAATTCGCCTAACACTAAGTTCTCCCAAATGAAAAATACCTGAATATCTGGATGTACTGTTAATTATTGCACTCCTGGGATGAAAGAAGATAATAAAGAGTTAATTTTCCTAAGGTTAGTCTCACTGGCATTAAGGAAAAATAAGTGTAAGTTCCTTTCCCTACAGAGGTAGGTCTAAATTTTTCCAATGTGTCCAAGATTTGCTCTCTAAAAATGGACTTACTAGCCCTCCTAACTACCCACACTTTCCTCAGCAGGGCAGCAGTTCGTGAAGGGCACTGAGGAGCTGTCAAAGGAGTATTTATATGAGCACTGACATAGAATGCACAATCAGACCTCTGTCTGATGGGGTTGCAGCCTCTTGAGAATCTGGAGTAGCAGCCAAGGAGGGAGGTGGAAGGATGTGAAGGAGCAGGAGAGAGAAAAATCCCAATCAGGACTCCGTTCCGATCAAGTTCCCAAAATGCCCTTTCTGCTGAGGATGCCACAGACATTTCTCAGAACTGTTCTTTAACAATCTTTTGGTTTCAGGAATAGAGGTCTCCTCAGGGAACCACAAATGTGGGAAAATACAATATAATAAAGACTAAAATGAAGGAAATCCAAATAACTAAGAGGAAGAAAATTTATATTCATCACTTGTAAATTCAACACGTCCAAAAATCACTCTTCAAAATCAGCTCCTTTCCCAACCTTCATTTTTGGACAAAGTATTTCTCTTTTGCTCATCTTCAGGCTCAAAAGCTTGGGGTCATCTTAAAGTCCTCCATTTCCTTGAAGCCTTATAATTAGTTAGGCCTTAAATTCCATAGATTCTTCCTTCAACATCTGTTATTCCATTCACTTATGTAGTTTTTATTGTATACCTACTTATGCTAGTCTCCAAGAGACTCTGGTGGTAGAAATGGGAGGGTAGGATGTGGAGACGTATATAGAAATAGCTACTAAACAAGTCTGCTAACAAGTACACGAGCGGTAGATAAATAAGTACCACCAAGATTCTGAAGTGTGAGATGATGATGTCTGGCTGTAGTAATCAGGAAACGTTTAGGGGCAGACAGCGAGCACTCAAGCTGGGCCTTGAATCCTGGGTCTAATTTTTTTTTTTAAGATTTTATTTATCCTTTTTCTCCCCAAAGCCCCCCAGTACATAGCTGTGTATTTTTAGTTGTGGGTCATTCTAGTTGTGGCATGTGGGATGCTGCCTCAGCATGGCTTGATGAGCGGTGCCACGTCCACACCCAGGATCCGAACCGGCAAAACCCGGGCTGCCAAAGTGGAGCGCGAGAACTTAACCACTCGGCCATGGGTCCGGCCCCTAGGTCTAACTTTGATTAGATGGAGCTAGTGGAGGGAACTGGGAAGGAAAGCACTCAGGGAACAGAAAATCAAGGTGGCTGCCTGGAGCTAAAGGTCTGGGAGGAGAGTGGTGAGAGTAAAAGCTGGGGCCAGGTGCTGGCAGCCTTTGAATGCCTGGCCGAGAAGCCTTTAACTCTTAGGCTGCCAAGTCATTTCTCTTTGGTCATTTGCATCTTTTTATCTGACACCTACTTTCACCAGGAACTCAGGTGCAAAACAAAGTTGGTGGTAGCTGCCTTTGGGATCACAGGGTGTTCCTTCTTCATTTACAGTCTGTAGGAGGGGCTGCTGCTGTGAGTGGCTGAATAGAAAGCTGGTCCCTTTAGCACTAACAAAGCTTGACTTGCGCTGGAGGATTAGAAGGCACATCTTATTGTGAAGGTGCTTCCAAACCCAGTCAATCTTCAACAACTCTAACCAGGTCTGTGACCTAAGATTGAGAATACCAATTTAATCTTTCTCAAATTTGCCTTCATTATATGATTGACTCCACTGCTCAAGGATCTACAATGACTCCTACTACCTACAATAGGTCATTCAAATCCCTCTGCCAAGAATCCAAGGTTATGCATAATCCAACCGCAGCAAGCCTTTCCAATCTCATCTGTCACTACCCCTGTTACTCATCTGTTACTACCGACCTGCTTTCCTAGACAGGAGGGCTAAATTACAACAGGGTTAATGTTACAGTCTTAGCTGAGCTGAATTAAATTTAAACCAGACAATGGTTTAGGCCATTTTTTCAGACATAAAAAATACAAATTTTACAAAAATATTTATAAGAACCTGGCAGTCTTTATTTATGCTGTCTTCTCAAGTGTGTTCTGAATTTGGAAAATTCAAAATTATTGTGTTCATAATGTATAAATGTGAAAGAACAGTTACAAATGACACTGATATAGTAATATTCTTTATCTTGTAGGGGGCTGTGCTGTATAGGTATATGTATTTGCCAAAATTCATGAATGTACATTTAAGACTTGTACACTTTATTGGATATAAATTTTACACCAAAATAAACTGTAAACAAACTCTAGTTAATGATTTACATACCAAAGTATTTAGGGGGAAATGTAACGATATCTGCAATTTAAAGGTTTTATTTTTTCCTTTTTCTCCCCAAATCCCTCCGGGACATAGCTGTATATTCTTAGTTGTGGGTCCTTCTAGTTGTGGCATGTGGGACGCTGCCTCAGCATGGCTTGATGAGCAGTGCCATGTCCCCGCCCAGGATCCGAACCAGTGAAACCCTAGACCACCACAGCAGAGCGCACAAACTTAACCCCACTCGGCCACAGGGCTGGTGCCAATATCTGCAATTTAAATGGTGATAAAGCAAGTTATATTAAAATGTTAATGGTAGAATCCAGATGGTGGGTGTATGTGTTTCTTATGAAATTCTTTAGACTTTGCTGTATGTCTAAAAATTTTCATAATAAAACACTGGGGAAAATGACAGTGATAACACACTGTCCTTGTTAATAGTAAGCACTGATGCACTATTCTTTATAAAGCTGTAAGAAGCTAAGCTTTTTTTTGTTTTAAAGCTTGGCACCTGAGCTAACAACTGTTGCCAATCTTTTCTTTTTTCTTCTCCCCAAAGCCCCCCAGCATATAGTTGTATATTGTAGTTGTGAGTGCTTCTGGTTGTGCTATGTGGGACGACACCTCAACATGGCCCGACAAGCAGGGCCATGTCCACATCCAGGATCCGAACCAGCAAAACCCCGGGCCACTGAAGCAGAGCGCAGGAAGTTAACCACTCCGCCACGGGGCCAGCCCCAGAAGCTAAGCTTATTGCGATGGCAGCATCAGGCATTTGCTCCTTGATGCTTTCACGCCACCTTGCACATACTTCTTATAGTCCTTTTCATGGTGTAGCATACTATCTGTTGCATGACTGTCTCTCCCACCACACTATGAATTCCCAGCAGGCAAAGATCTAGTCTAATTTGTATTTATATTCCTATTGCTTTGCACTGTGTTTGGAGAATAAGATGTGTTCAATAATGGTGGAAAGATTGAATGAGAGTGGAATATTGCTAAGGACCAAAGTATTATACTTCTAGTAGATTTACTTCATTTCTCACACATTCTAGAAATTAATATGTTCAACTTTCAAGAGAAATGTGTCCTTCACTCTTCCACAAGCATGCAAAATTTCCAAAAACAGAGACAAAATCCATCTGTACTTAAGAGATTTTGTATTCTATTACTTAAACACGACGTCTAAAGGCCTCCTAACAGTCAATAACTTTTTAGGTTTTTTTCTTAAAAGAGTGAAGTCTCAGAATTCCAACGAAATCTGGAATTTGTTTTATTCAAATCTAGATAAGCTGTCAGAACTAAGAGATCCCTGAACTGGTCAAAAGCTGGAAACTGGTGATCTGGAGAAAAGATAAAACCAAACACCACATAAAAAAGTCGTGAGCAAATTAATCAAGAACTTTACCAAGAAACGGATGGAGACTCTTAGGGAGGATGCGCAAAACTTCTCAAACTCTCCCCAGTCGGGCATTTCTCCTCCTCTCTCCAATAACAGCCAGTCAGATAGCGGGCCGCCCGGCCACTCCCAACATGCCACGCGACTGGAGCTGATGCCGCTGAAGATGTCGCTTCTCACGTCAACCTCCCAGAAACAAGTGCTTTGGCGGCGTGAGCACCTGATTCTGAACTGGAGCACCTGGGTCCGAGTCCCAGCTTCCTCACCCGCCTGATCTGCGAGTCTCTCGACCTCGCTGGGCCTCAGTTTCCTCATGTGAAATGGTAATGATACTCCTAACCCGGCCAGCGCAGAGGGTGGCTATCTAGGAGACGAGGGTCGTAAAGGCGCCTTAAGGAAGATGCAAGCGACTCTCAATTTGTTATGGCTCTTAAGCACGCGTTGCTCAGAATCAGCCCCAGACCAATCTCTCAAAGTCACCGCTGTCCCTCACTCCCTTCCCGCCCAGCGCCTGTGCTGAGGCCGCTCCCTCCTGCCCGCCCCCATGCGGAAGCCGCGCGGCGCCGTCTGCCGTACCTGCAGCCACTTGGTCAGCCGGGCCCTCCTGCTGACCCATGACGAAGTCCTGCACGAGGCCCCACAGGGCGCCCGTAGGCGCCACCGCCTCCAGAGCCGCGGCGGCGGCCATGATGCGAACTGTGGGAGGGGGAAGTAGGCGGTGGTGCGGGACGAGCCTCTCGGCGCATGCGCCTCCCGAGCCAATCGCCTGGCGAAGGCTGAGGGGGCGGGGCGCTCCCTGGATCACGTGCCTGCCGGCTCCGGGCCAGGCAATTCCAGGGAGGCATGAGACGGTCCCTCCCCGAGGGGCGGGGCCTGAAGTCGGGGTGGAGGCGCGGGGACGGAAGGCAGCTGCTGGGCACGCAGCCGGGGGCCATTGAGGGCGAATAATTCCCGGCCCGGCTCCCCGGGAGACGGGCGGCGGGGCGGGCACCTGGCTGGGTGGGGCCGAGGGGCGGTACGCACCCTGGGGGAAGCCAATGAGAAAATCAGGCCCGGCCCGAGGGGCGGTGCCGGCGGTCACATGCGCACCTGGGGCGGGCGGCGGCGGCGGAGGCGGCGCTGGCACCGCGAGCCGGCGTCAGGGAGCGGGGCCGGGCTGGGGCGGGGTTAGGCAGGTGAGTGACAGGCTCCAGGGGGCTGGCCCCAGCTGGGAGCCGCGAGCGAGCCGGGAGTAGCTGCGGCGGTGCCCGCCCCCTCTCTCCGCCCCTCCGGCGGAGCTGGTCTCCGGCCGGGCACCGTCGCGGGCCCCCCTGGCCCGGCCACCTGGGACTGTGCTGCGGAGTCGGCCACCTCCCTGTCTCCTCTCTCCCGCAAAGTTTGTGGCGAAGCCGGGGCCCGGGCAGAGCGCGACCCCGGGGGAGATCGGGGAGCGCTCGATGCCGGGCGGCAGGAGCCGTTGACCCAGGACGCCGCCGTCCGGGGCAGGAGCGCGGAGCAGCCGATCAGCCCGCCGCCTCCGGTGCATGGGGCCCGGCTGAGGAGCCAGCATGGGCAACTGCGTGGGAAGACAGCGCCGGGAGAGGCCGGCCGCTCCGGGACACCCCCGCAAGCGAGCAGGTAACGACTGGGAAGGGAGCAGGGCCACGGGCGCCTCGCCAGTTGTCCCCCTCCTTGCCCAAGCCCTGGGCTCCCGGAGCGACCTCCCACGGCTTCTGGCGCCTGGGTTTCCCCGATGGCTGCTTCCGAGCCAGACGGGGCCCCCCTCCCCAGCCCTGGTGGCCTGGGGAGCCGAGTTGGGGCAACTGCGAGCGCTGACCCGGCTGCGAGCCCAACTCGCTCCAACTGGGAAGCTCCGGGTCGGGGCGGGGGCGGGGGCCAGGAAATGTTTGCAGACCGCAGCGGAGCCGGAGGAGGGCCCGGGGCGGGGGCGCCGCTGGCCTGGCAGCCGGGCTGGGGTCCGACGCCCGCGCGTCTAGGCACGGCGCGGGCGGCCAGGCGTCCCCAGAACTCTGAACGAGCGAGCGAGGCGAGAACAGTCGCTCCTTCCAAAGACTGATTGTGTCATTATCCGGCTGCAGATCGTGTCTGCCGGAATCCGACTTGCAAAAGCAGCGCAGGACTCTGGGAAAGAAATCTTTATTTTTCCCGCAGGCTTTTTAGAGCCTCCTGGCCGTCTAGGAGCGTAGGAAAGAAAGGTGGGGTGTGGGGTGGGAATCGCCCTCGGGTTTGTTGGGATCCTTCCCAGCCTTGGGAATGGGATCTGCTCGCTGGTGATCCGCGAGGGCCGAGCAGCGCTTTCTCACTTTCTTGGTACACTCCTATCCTGGCGCTTTGCCTCGGGAAGAGGTCTGGCCGTCGCTTCCCTGTGTCTTGTAGTCACTTCCTTCTCGAGGATGTTGCAAGGACCTTCTGAGAATGATAAAATCGTAGACTTTAGAGCTAAAAGGGACCTTCGAAACTTGTCTAGACTCCAGATAGACCTACCTCCTCCTGTCTGTGTAAAAGCCCAGATCCGGAGAGGTTGATCAACTTGCCCAAAGCCACACAGCTAGTTAGTATTAGGCTGGGGCTAGAACGCAGTCTCCCCCCTCCACCCAATTGCCACATATCCCTTTATGTCAGAGGAGCACAGGCATGGTTATTAATGAAGTGGAAATTCTAGTTGGAGTTTCCTGTCTCCTTTGACACCAAAGGTCTGTTGCTTGGGTTGAGGAAACCGGGAAGTAGAATGAGGGGAAACAGGGGGGAAGCAGGGAAGGATGTCTGTGTGGTGGACAGGATGGCTTGTGGAAGACACGTGTTTTTCTAGGGGGGACGCGGTAAAAGTTAACATTGAAATCCTCTTGTCTGAAGGCAACCCTGGCTATTCTTCTAACTGAGGAAAGATGATTCTCAAACCCAAGGGCTTTCTTCCTTTCATTCATTCATTCAACAAGTATTTATTATTTATGTGCTCAGTCCACATAATTGATTTTGTAGCATTTTTCACTAACAGCCCTCTCCTATTTGAAATAATCCTTCCTTTCCTTCTTGGCATTAGGCTATCTTGGTTTTTCTCTCATCACTCTTGCCCACCATCACCTCCTAGGTATGGGCACACCAGTGGTTCAGTGTGACATTCCATTTTTTCTCTCATTATACTCCCTCCCAGAGAAATCTTATTCAGTCCCACAACTCTTCGTCTGTTGGGAAGACCCTATGCTGTATCTTCAACTATTGCCTCTCGAACCCCAGACTCGTATCTCTAAATGCTCATTGGACACTCTCATGTGGATATCCTTAGATTCAACACTTCTAAAATCAGCTCTGCATCTCCCCTCACCCAGCCTCCCTCTACTCTTCCATTTTTGCAGCTGCCCCGCTTTATACTTTGAAGAACTCTCTCTGCCTCCATGTCCTCTGCCTCCCAGCCAGTCAGCCACTGGAACCTGCTGATTCCTCCTTCAGCAGGTTGTACAGACCTGCCCGTTCCCACTCTACTTCATGCCCTTGTCACCTCAAGTTCAGTTCATCTCCCAGGCTGAGGTCAGTTCTCCATGAGAGGCAAGTTCATCTTCAGTCATTCCTCCAATGCCGCTGGTCCCCCCAGAAGATGTTTGTTAAATTAAACTGTTCCAAACTCTAAGTTCTGTGTTCAGAAATCTTTCTGCACGTCCCCACTTCTCCAAGAACTTTAGCTTCCAAGGCTGTTCAAGGCTAGTCTAGTTCGTCCTTTTAAGGCGTGATTTCTTTCTCTTCCCTGACATTAAGGCCACCAGTGTTTGCTTGTGCCTCTTCCCCATTCTTACCAAGAGCCTTTCTTCCCTTCAAGGTCTACCTCAAATCCCCCTATCTTTCTAGAAGCACCTTGCCTGACAGTTCCTCCCCTCCCCCGCAGTAGACGTGATTGCTCCTTCTGAGAACTCCCGTAGACACATTATGCCACTTACTTAACAATTATCTACTCCATATTGTTAGTCGTTTCTTTGATGTTTATAGTCTTATATCAGCAACTACATTGCAAGCCTTGAAGACCTGGGTTCTGGATATCCTTGTATGTCTGTCTCTATCAGTTACTCATATACCCATACACATACGTACACATATGCATGCACACCCATACTCCACACTTAGCACAATGACTTGTACAGAGGAAGCACTCAATATTTGTTGACTTTGGAAAGCTACCTTGACTCCATCCTACCATCTAAATTTTTCATGTAAACATTATTGAAGTATATATCTGCTTTTTTGTTTTTTACACCCTAGTGTATCATTTTTTCAGTTCTGTGGGTCCTGCTATGAATAGCTTTATTCATAAAGTCGAAAGCCAAGGGGAACCCTGTAGGATGACAAGGTTGCTGTAAGAGAAGGGATCCTTCTTAACTTCACAGCGTGCACCTGGCATTCCTGTAACATCTGCAGCTTACCCTTTGACAAGGACATAGTTTTATGTTGTAGCATTAATGCCTAAAACTCCCCTGCCTCCCACTGTAACTCTTACCTTTCCTTTGCCACTGGTGTAATGGGAAGAAACCTTCAACAGAGAACTAGAACCTAGGTTCTAGTCCTGGGCCTGTAGCTGGGTGACCTTGGGCAAGTCATCAAACCTCTCTGGATCACACTTTCAATATCTTGTATCCCTTCCAAAGGGAGGGGATTATACAAGATCATTAGAGTTGTTTTTATCATCTTGACAAAGGCAACTGTTCAGAATTGGAAAGTAATTGAGTTGAAATCTTATGCCTTGTTATGTCAGCTGTTGGCCATAGTTCTGTCTGTCTTCCTAATCACTTGGTGGGTGAAGCAGAGACACAAGGCCCACTTGGACAGGGAGTCCTGCATTCGCTAGAAGAATTAGGTGGTCCTCTCCTCTCATCAAGTTTTGTGTCACTCTTTTAAAATTTTTTTTGACTGTTACTCTTTCTTTTTTTTTTTGAGGAAGATTAGCCCTGAGCTAACATCTGCTGCCAATTCTCTTTTTGCTGAGGAAGATTGGCCCTGAACTAACATTTGTGCCCATCCTCCTCTATTTTATGTGTGGGACACCTGCCACAGCATGGCTTGATAAACGGTGCGTAGGTCGGCACTCCGAATCCAAACCAGTGAACCCTGGTCTGCTGAAGTGGAGTGCATGAACTTCACCACTGCACCACTGGGCCAGCCCCTGACTGTTACTCTTAATGTGTCCCCAGTAGGTCTATGTTCTCCCCTTCAGGTGCTGGGTGGTCCTTGCATGCTTCAGAGAATACTTGGTGATTTACTTCTTTGGGGGGCTCCCTCCACCCTATACATACACCATGCGTGGGTCAATATCTCTGCCCATGAAGTGGTTGAGGCAGCCCCTCCCCCAGCCACCCCAGGGAGAAATGGAGGTGGAAGGACAGGCAAGTCTCTTGCCCAGCTCCACCCTTTGAGAATGTGGCAGGGCTGAAACCCAAATATCTAACTCTGTTGTGTGCCAAGCATATCCACTTACATTCTGGAATCTCAAGCTCGGGGTGGACAGACCCAGGGCCCTGTTTTGGGCTGGTTGGGCTTGGCACTGTGGTTGCAAGAGAGTCTGCTTCTCGTTGTGTGGGTTGCTGTGGCTATTCTTGAGGGAGTCATTGGGTAACTTCTCCATTTGCTCAGTAAATATTTACTGAGTGCCAGGTACCTTGCTGGCTGTGAACAGACATGGTCCTTGGCCATATGGAGCTTACAGTTTGGGGGGGGCAGACAATAAACATATAGTCGTACAAATTACATGTGATCATATATGGAAGTCCTGTATGATTATACATATAATTATGTATTATTATATGTGCTGGTGACTCCCACCTCCAGCCTTGAATATTCTGCTGCCTACTCAAACATTCAATGTCTAAGAGGCTTCTCAGTTTAATGTGTCCAAAAGAGAATGAGCCCCCACCCCGACTCCCTGCTCCTCCCCATCCTTCCTATCTCAGTTAATGGTGGCTTAATCCTTCCATTTTCTCAGGCCCCCAGAACTCTAGCCTTATCCTTCACTCCTCCCTTTCTCTCAATCTCACATTCACTTAATTAATAGATCCTCTTGGCTTTGCCTTAAATATATCCCGAACCTGACTCTCACGATCTTCACCGCTTTCACCCTGGTCTAAGCTACCACTGGCCTCTGAACTGACCTTCCTGCTTCCTCCCTTGTCTCCCGACAGACTGTTTTCATCACAGCAGCCAGAGGGATGCTGTAAACTGTAAGTCAGATTTTGTTACTCCTTTGCTCCCCATCTCATTCGAAGTCCTTGTGTTGGCCTACAAGACATGATATGATTTTCACCAGCTTACCTTCCTTAAGCCATCTCTTGCTCTCTTCACCTCCTCTTCCACCCCTGATACTGAAATGGGTCCCTCCCCCTCCTCCTCCAGGTCTCCTCAAATGCTCCTCCTCCGTCAAGCGCTCCCAGGCCAACTTTTTAAAATCGATCCCCTTCCTTCCACTACCTGCCCTCAGCATTATCCTCCACCCTACCCTACTTTCTTTTTCTCCATGGCACTTCCCATCATCTGACATTGGCTGTCTCCCCTACTGTGTGTGGTCAGAGATTTTTATTTGTTTGCTCCTTGGTACCTAGAACAGTGCCTGGCGTGGAGGAGGTGCCCACTACTTGTTGGATGAAATTAGTGTGTCTAACAGAATTGATGAGGTCTGTAGAAGAGCAGGAATGAGCAGACCTGACTGCTCTCCTGTCTTAGGTGGGTATTAGGTCAGGCATCCTAATGAAGTGATGTAAGCTGCAACCTCAGAGTGATGTTCTGTTCCTGGGACTGGCTCCTCCCTCACCCCAGGCCTGGGCACTGTCTCGAATACCTGGGATATGATTCTCTGTGGTTTGGGAACCTTTTGCTAGGAGATGCTGGCTGAAGCAGGAGGGCAGAGTGACGCCCGCTATTAGGGTCCTAACCAGGGAGAAGCACTTGCTTGTCATTTTATGTGTGCATCTAAGAGCAGACCCGTCTCCCAGACACACACGATATTTGTAGTCATTACCTCCAGGAGCAGGGATGGGGTCTAACAGACTGTGAGGCAGGAAGACAGGTGATGTGGATTCCAGGCCTCTCTACCCATTGACTTGCTGGAGAATTTTTAGAATCATAGAATTTTAGAGCTGAAAAGGAACTTAAAGATTTCTTTAACCTCTTTTTTCTTTTCCAGCTATTAAAAAGAGAATAAAGGTATATCTATTCCCTGCGGAGTTCAGAGAAATATGGTGCAACCTATATAAAACTGCATGGGCTCCTTTAAGTTTTGAGTGTGCTCAGGTCAAGATATGGTAGGGAAATGGTCAAGGTCAAGCGTTTTCAAAAGGGAGGGCGTCTAGTCTCTTTCCCACTTTCTTGAGTGGTGATCTTGGGCGGGTCATTTGTTTTGTGCTCAGTTGATCGTCTATTAAAAAAGAAAAGATAATATTTCCAGTCTACTTTAGAGAGATGTTAAGGGGATACTATGTTAACACTGTTTTTCAAATTACTTTCATGGCTGCATGGTCTGCTCCAATATGAGGTCCTAACCCAAAGTCTCGTCTGGCATTGATGGGAATAAGGCCTTGGTTTCTGCTCCTTTCTTGTTTGTGTGTGTGTGTGTGCGTGTGTGACGTTGGACAAGCCTCTTGATCTCTCCAAGCCTCAGTTTCCCCATTTGTACAATGGACTGCTACCCTACCCAGAGAGGGTGTAAGAATCAAGTGAGATCCTGGATGAAAAGAGACTTTGTGAACTTATAAAGTTTCTATTATTCGAAGCTACAGGATTTTTACACACAAAACCATAGCCAGTGATTTTCCCCACCAGATCATTGAAGCTTACTCTTTTTTAAAGAGCAAAACTATAAAAGAAATGTTTCAAAACTATTTTTGGATGGGAATCTTTCTGAAACTGATGATATGCTTCCAAGCAAAGTATACTGAGCATGAATAACCTCTCTCTGCGACTCGGGGGTGTTGAATTTGTACCTGTATGTACAAAGCACCTGCCTGGTGGAGGTGGGCACAGAAAAGCTTCTTTCTCTCAGAAGCCTTTATCTCTGAAAGAGGAGAGTGGGGGACAGGGGTGGACTGGTCCCGGGCAGAGGGAAATTGCTGGAAGAGAGAGCCCTTTCCGAAATGGCCTGTCTCAACGTCCTGAGCAGCAGCACTGGTGAGGGGAGGCTCTTGAATTGTGTTTGGGGCTCTGAGTGGGAAGAGTGAAGCCTGCCTCATCAGTTACTGTGCTTGTGACAGTGTGAGGCCTCTGGGCTTCTGAGACTGTAGGGCAGTGGGCCCCAAACCAAATCATTCCTGTCGGCGTTCATGTTTCCACTTATAATTGTTGCTCTGTCTTCTTCCTGGTAGTCAGTGGTCACTTCTCCCTGCTCCTTTGAAAAAACTGTGGTTGAATATGCATAACATAAAATTTACCATTTTAATCACTTTTTATGTGTACAGTTCGTTAGCATTCATTACATTCACATTGTTGTGTAACCATCACCACCATCCATTCCTACAACATTTTCACCTTCCGCAGCTGAAGCTCTGTGTCCATTAAACACAAACTCCCCATCCCTCCCTCCCCTCAGTCCCTGACAGCCGCCATTTCTGTCTTCATGAGTTTGATACTCTGGGTCCTTCGTACAAGTGGTATCATGCAATATTTGTCCTTTTGTGTCAGGCTCATTTCACTTAGCATAATATCTTCGAGGTTCATCCGTGTTGCAGCATGTCAGAATTTTCTTCCTTTTTAAGGCTAAATAATATTCCATTGTATGTCAGTACCACGTTTTACTTGTCCATTCATCTGTCAAGGACATTTGGGTTCCTTCCACCTTTTACCTATTGTGAATAATGCTGCTGTGAACGGGGATGTACAAATATCTGTTTGAGTCTCTGCTTTCAGTTCTTTTGTGTGTATATCAAGAAGTGGAATTCCCGGATCATATGTTAATTCCATGTTAATTTTTTTGAGGAACCGCCACGCTGTTTTTCTCAGTGGCTGCAGCATTTTACATTGCCACAGCAGTATAGAAGAGTTCCAGTTTCTCCACATCCTCACCAATACTTGTTATTTTCTGTGTTTTTGATAATAACCATCGTAATGACTGTGAATTGGCATCTCGGCATGGTGGTCACTTCTTGAGATCTCATTTCTGGGGCTCAAATAGCAGTGCCTCCAATTTCCTGGGGAAACAGATGGCTGGGATTGTTAAAATTGTGCCTAGAAATTTTAGGCACAATTTTAGATAGAATAGAATAGATAGGCTCAAAGTGAGGCCTGAGGGGCCCTCCAGAGAAGTACAGGAGTTTGAGTGAGTAGACTCTGTGATGTCTTTTCTGGTCAATCAGAATTTGGCTTGCTTCTGGGTTTACGTGTATGTGGTAGATGGTTGGGACGGAGGGATGGATGATGGCTTCCAATTAAGCAAAGCAGTTCTGTGTTGTTCTGATTCATTTGGCTCCCGAAGAAGGTTAATACTGTCTTACTCAGATTGAGTGCCAATGTTTTTAGCTCCCGTTGTGTATGAGAGATGCGGGACTATGGCTCAGATGGGAGAATGTAAGGATGAGTAAAAGGTAGGGAGCATTACAGTGACATGGCAGTGTGGCACTTGTCTGCTGCTCAAGGCCATATGCTTCTCTCTGATCAAACTTAGCATAATATCTGCGAGGTTCATCCGTGTTGCAGTATGTCAGAATTTTCTTCCTTTTTAAGGCTAAATAATATTCCATTGTATGTCAGTACCACGTTTTACTTGTCCATTCATCTGTCAAGGACATTTGGGTTCCTTCCACCTTGGGGACAAGATCTCCCTACTTTCTGAGCCCACAAGGAAGGGGGACTGATTCAGTGTGCAACCACCCCTCTGACCATCGCTAGCCCCTCAACTCCCCTCCGTATTGCTCTTGGAAAGGGGAACTTGTTGGGAGAAGGGCTGGAGCACCCTCTGCAGGGTATGGGCTGGGGGAGTGGGGGGGGGGTGGAGGTGGCTCCTCATTTGTACCCGTTTCCTCTAGGAGACTGGTGCCAGAGCCCAAGCCTAGCTAGCCAGCCAGTCACCGAGCAGCCTTGATCTTAGAGGTGAGCCAGTGGACTTGGAGTTTTGTTATTTTTAGGGGCTCAAAGAGATGCAGTAGCAGCAGCTCACCTTTGCTGGGTGTTTACCATGTGCCCGGAGCATCAGGTGCAGCATCTCGGTTAATCCTCACAACCTCCCTATTGGTGGATACTATTATCACCTTTTTACAGATGAAGAAATTGAGCCTTAGAAAGGTAATGTCTGCAGCCTGAGGCCACACGGCTTGTAAACAGCAGAGCCAGGACTGGAACCCAAGTGGTCTGATCTCAAAGCCCGAGCTTTTGGCTGCTGTACAGCTTATTTTTGCTGGAATGGGAGAAAGAGGACATGTGTTTTTTGTTTTTTAGATAAGAATTTATTGGGTACCTTCAGGCACCATGCTAGGTCCGTTCAGACAATCATCTCGTTTGACTCTCCCCATTTTGCATATGGGAACATATCCATTTTACATCTGGGAAAGCCAATGGTCAGGAAAGTGAAGTGAGAGCTGGTGGTCATGATGATGAGAAGAGGCACAGCTGGAACTCAGCTTAAGTACTTTGACTCGAATTCCAGTGCTTGGAGCTCATTCCATTGTGCTGTGAGCTGCCTCCCTTAAGCCCCATGAAAAGAATCTGGGAGGTCAGCTGTGAAGTCTGCAGAGCTCCAAGGACTGTAACCTCCACACCCAGGAGCCACAAGTGCTTGGCCCATAGTAGGTGCTCAGAGAATGTGTGCTGAGTGTTGCTTGAGGCTGAGTGTGCTGGCAGCAGTAGAATCTCAGCCAAGATTGTGTTCCTAAAGAGAATCACAAGTAGAATGCAAACGGTGTTGTTTCCTCTTTCTCCTCCCAGAATGAACCTATACTTTCCAACTCCCAGATGCCAGGGACTTGAAGCAAAGAGCACCCCAGCTCTGCAGACTTTGAATTATTCCCAAATTCCCAAGGGAAAAGAGGCAGCAGAGAGTCACATTAGCAAAGTGCTTGCGGGATCCGATGTCCTTCTTTGTAATTAATAAGACTAACAATCCCTTGCTTTGCTCAGCATTTTGCAGTTTTCAAAGTGCTTTCTCAGGTATTGTATATCGTTTGATCCCCACAACCATCCTGTTAGGTAGGCCGGGTAGGAATCATTTTTCCCATTTTATGGATGAGGATACTGAGATTTACTGAGGATGTTAAGCTGCTGGAGATTGTAGACAAATAAGTGGCAGAGAGGCAGAAGCCATGGGAGGCAGTCGCTCCAGTGCTTTGTCACCGGTGAGAAAGCCTTGGGCAGAGCCTCAGTTTACACATCTGTAAAATGGGGATAAGAGTGCCACCACTTACGGTTGTTGTTGTTAGTGCCATTGAGTTGATTCTGACTCCTAGTGACCAGGGCAGAACCCTGCCCATCTTTTTGTGCCATCCTCTCAACTTCTGGTGCCATGTCAGACCATGCTCTGTTCCAGCAACACACAGCTGCCAGAGTGTATCAACCAACAGATGGGTCTCAACCAACAGATGGGTCATGTGGTTCCCTGACTGGGAAACGAATCAGAGCCATGGCAGTGAGAACACCGAATCTTTTTTTTTTTTTTTGAGGAAGATTAGCCCTGAGCTAACCTCTGCTGCTAATCCTCCTCTTTTTGCTGAGGAAAACTGTCTCTGAGCTAACATCCATGCCCATCTTCCTCTACTTTATATGTGGGACACCTACCACAGCATGGCTTGCCAAGCGGTGCCATGTCCACACCCGGGATCTGAACCGGCGAACCCCGGGCCGCCGAAGTGGAACGTGCAAACTTAACTGCTACGCTACTGGGCCAGCCCCACAGAACACTGAATCTTAACCACTGGACCACCAGGGCTGGTTCCACTTAGGGCAGTCAGGGATTAAATGTGATGTGTGTGAAGTGATCAGCACAGTGCCCACACACAGCTTAACAATGATGACAGTGGGTTGTTAATGACAATAGCCAAGGCCAAGTTCATTGTTCCTTTGGGGCCTTGTATTCTGCTGGCTCTTGTTCAGCCCAGAGTGTTGGGAGCAGCAGAGTGTGGCCTCTCCTTCTCCACCTGGGGAATCTGACTTTGGCCACCCTCTGGCCCTTCCCCTGGAGTCAGAGTGTGTCGAAAAGCCTGGCTGTGAATTTCTTTTGATTTGCAAAATCCAGGGTCTTTCAAAGACCTCACAAGTCCCTGGCGTCTGTGCATTGGAAAGTGTAGGTTAATTCTGGGAAAAGGAGGAAATAAAACAATGTTTGTGTTCTACTTGTGTTTTATAAGATACAGTTTTCTTTTGGGAGCAAGTAATTGTGACAGTTATGACAAGTATTTTATTCATTTAGCATCCATTTGCATTTGATTAACCCAGCTCCTCTACCTCATTAGCTATGTAACCTTGGGCAACTTGTTTCGGATTTTTGGGCCTCACTTTCCTCATCTGTAAGATGGAGATAACAGTACCTACTCCATAGGGTTGTTGTGAGGAGTAAATGAATTAATGCACGTAAAGTCTTTAGACGTGGGACATATTAAAATACTCAATAAATGGTAATTATTTTTTTTAACTATTGCTGTCCTTGTCACGGTGTTTAAGCCAGCTGTCCCCAGCCTTCCTCCTCCTCCCAAGTTGAGATGCATGGCTGATGAAGTTTATATACAAAACCTAACTTCCTCCATGTACTCTGGTTATCTACCATTCTTGTAATTCCAGTCATTCATCTAGGAAAGTAAATCAGAAACAAGTTGCGCAAAAGTGATGCTATGATAGAGAGAGAGCCTTGAATCCAGCTTCATTTTTTTTTATTAAGATTATGAAAGTTAACATTCTTGTGAAATTACAGTTGTACATCATTATCAGTCATGTTGTAGGTACACCACTTCACCCCTAGTGCCCTCCCCCCACCCCCCTTTCCCCTGGCAACCACCGATCAGTTCTCTTTGTCCATATGTTAACTACCACCTATGAGTGGAGTCATACAGAGTTCGTCTTTCTCTGTCTGGCTTATTTCACTCAACATAATACCCTCAAGCTCTATCCATGTTGTTGTGAATGGGACGACTTTGTCCTTTTTTATGGCTGAGTAGTACTCCATTGTGTATATATATATATATATATATATATATATATATATATATATATACCACATCTTCTTTATCCACTCATCAGTTGCTGGGCACTTAGGTTGGTTCCATGACTTAGCTATTGTGAATAATGCTGTGATGAACGTAGGGGTGCATGGAACTTTTGGAATTGCTGATTTCAGGTTCTTAGGATAGATACCCAGTAGTGGGATGGCTGGGTCATAAGGTATTTCTGTTCTTAACTTTTTGAGGAATCTCCATACTGTTTTCCATAGTGGCTGCACCAGTTTGCATTCCCACCAACAGTGTATGAGGGTTCCCTTTTCTCCACAGCCTCTCCAACATTTGTCACTCTTGGTTTTGGATATTTTTGCCATTCTAACAGGTGTAATGTGATATCTTAGTGTAGTTTTGATTTGCATTTCCCTGATGATTAGTGATGATGAGCATCTTTTCATGTGTCTATTGGCCATCCGTAGATCTTCTTTGGAGAAATGTCTGTTCATGTCCCCTGCCCATTTTGTAATTGGGTTGTTTGATTTTTTATTGTTGAGTTGTGTGAGTTCTTTGTATATTATGGAGATTAACCCTTTGTCGGATAAATAACTTGTGAATATTTTTTCCCAATTAGTGGGCTGTTTTTTGTTTCAATCCTGTTTTCCCTTGCCTTGAAAAAGTTCTTTAGTCTGATGAAGTCCCATTTGTTATTCTTTCTATTGTTTCCCTCATGTGAGGGGTTATGGTGTCCGAAAAGATTCTTTTGAAGCTGATGTCAAAGAGTGTACTGCCGATATTCTCTTCTAGAAGACTTATTGTTTCAGGCCTAATCTTTAGGTCTTTGATCCATTTTGAGTTTATTTTAATAAATGGTGAAAAAGAATGGTTGATTTTCATTCTTTTACATGTGGCTGTCCAGTTTTCCCAGCACCATTTGTTGAAGAGACTTTCTTTCCTCCATTGTAGGCCCTCAGCTCCTTTGTCAAAGATTAGCTGTCCATAGATATGTGGTTTTATTTCTGGGCTTTCAATTCTGTTCCATTGATCTGTACACCTGTTTTTGTACCAGTACCATGCTGTTTTGATTACTGTAGCTTTGTAGTATGTTTTGAAGTCAGGGATTATGATGCCTCCAGCTTTGTTCTTCTTTCTCAGGATTGCTTTAGCAATTTGGGGTCTTTTGTTGCCCCATATGAATTTTAGGATTCTTTGTTCAATTTCTGTAAAGAGTGACATTGGAATTCTGATTGGGATAGCGTGGCATCTGTAGATTGCGTTAGGTAGTATGGACATTTTAACTATGTTTATTCTTCCAATCCATGTGCATGGAATGTCTTTCCATCTCTTTATGTCTTCGTCGATTTCTTTCAAGAAGGTCTTGTAGTTTTCGTTGTATAGATCTTTCACTTCCTTGATTAAATTTATCCCAAGGTATTTTATTCTTTTTGCTGTGATCGTGAATGGGATTGAGTTCTTGAGATCTTTTTCTGTTAGTTCATTGTTAGCATATAGAAAATGCTACTGATTTATGTATGTTGGTTTTATACCCTGCAACTTTGCTGTAGTTGTTGATTGTTTCTAATAGTTTTTCTGTGGATTGTTTGGGGTTTTCTATATATAAGATCATGTCATCTGCAAACAGCGAGAGTTTTACTTCTTCGTTGCCTATTTTGATTCCTTTTATTTCTTTTTCCTGCGAATTGCTCGAATCCAGCTTCATTTTTAAAAATGTGAATCATTCACAAAAACTTGAGAACTTCAACTCCTGTGAGTAACAAATCTCTTGCAACACCCCCACACTCTTGCCAATCCCAGCAACAGCTAGTGGCTACTTTTCTGGGCTGTCTCTGTACAGATCAAACAGTTCTTGCCAGGTCGGTCAAGGCTCAGGAGTGCCCTCGGTTTGTGTGGCCCATCTCCAGCATGGCAGGACATCTCTGCGTCCGCTGGGGCTTCCCTCCGGGAGCCTTGCACATCCCTCTGATAGACTTTGTCACCTGCAAATACCTCCTCTGTGAACGTCCAAGAAACTGGTGATAAACATCCACAGCAGAGCCACTTTTCCAAGCCTGATCTACAGCCCCCTGCAACTGGATTTAAAAACAGTTGTTTTGTAATTATTTTGTACTGCTAATGATCCAGCACCGACAGTGTGGCAGGCCCTGTGGTAGGTATTTTATACAAATCTCATCTAATCCTCCTGATAATTCACTGAGGGTGAGATTGTCCTCATTTTAGGGGAGAAGCTCAGTGATATTAACTATCAGGGGCAGGATCCCACAGTGAGAAATGGAAGATCTTGGATTCCAGACTCCTGTTTTTGATTCTCAGCGTTGGGTTCCTTCCTTGCAATACCTACCTCGCTGTCAGTTCCAACTAAGGGCTCACTGGGCCCTAAACAGGTGTAGCTGGTTTACTCACGTCGTTGCCATCTATACTAGCAAATAGTCTACTTCTGCCAGTTCTCGCACTACACATCTTGAAAGTGCCAGCAAGTGCACTTGGTGACAACCTTCATGGGTTTGTCCCTCCTTCCGCCTCTCCCCACCCGCCACGCTGTGTCTGGGAAACAGACCACGCTGTCCTCTGTAATATGGGATGTCGCGCAGGGCATTGATTTTTTACTTAGCAAGTGCGCTCTGTTCCCCCAAAATAGACTGTCACATGGCATGAGCATTTCATTTCCCGAGTCCTCACAGCAGCTCCAGGCATCATCGTCTCTGAAATCAGTACCGTTTATTAATCTTATTCCACATGCGTTAGGCACCCTACTAGGTGTTTGACATCACCATGTTCAATTTTCTCATCAGCCCTGTGGGGTAGGCATAATTACCTTCACTTTACAGACGAGGAAACCGAGGCTCAGGGAGCTTAAGATGCTTGTCCATGAAAGTGGAGGATGTGCTGTGTGAATCCTTGTGGTTGAACCCTGAGGGCCTGTACCTTAACCACTATGGGAAACTGCCTCTAAGTAGTCACTGCCTCTGCCTTTTCCCGGGCACATCATGAAGCATCAGTTCCTTTCCTTAAGGAGCTCACGATGTGATGGCCTGAATAATACTGGAGCTTCTGTGATTCTTTTTTACTTTGTCCAAACCCGTTTCCCTCGGGCACACCCCGGTGGGCACATCCATGACATGCAGTGCCCAGGATCCAGGGTGAGCAGTCCTCAGGGATCTGGCCACACTTTGCATGCGGTGTTTATGCCCAGGCTGCCTTCTCTGCTTGCTCTTGGCCTTTCTTCCCTCTCTGCTCTCCCATCAGGTTCACAGAACCCAGAGCTCATTTGGGCCTGGCCGAGTGTAATACTCTTGTTTGTGGCCTGGTCCAGGACTGGCTGCTGAGGAGAAGGGGGACCTTATTTGGCTGGGAACTTACTGCTACTGTGGCTTTTTATAAGGCCCCAAATGAAATTTTAAAAACCTCCACATGCTGCGTGCACAGTTATTTAGGCGCTCTCCCTAGGGAACAGGACGGGCTAGTCTTTGGAGTCAATAAGCAGAAGGAAACTACACCGGGCCCTTTAATCTGCAGCCGACCCCTCCTGTTCGAAGCTGAGCCCAGCTCTGTCCTCCTGTGACACGTGTCCCATGGAAGATTCAGGGCCTAGATGTCTGGTCCATTGTTGACTGTCAAGCACTTTTCCTGCAGCCCTGGGCAGAGGTGCTCAGCCTGCTCCTTTTGACAGCATCATTCCTGGGGCATTTGTCAATGCCGGGGGACCTGGCCCAGAAGATGTGTCCAAGGAGAGACTGCAGCCTATGGGCCCTGGTCTTCATGTGTCTGGCCCACCACCCGGTGCTCGTTTGGGTGTGGATGAGGACGCCCTACTGTAGGCTGAGTCTGGAGCCTCAGTTTTAGAGGTGGATACATCCCTTTTGCAAAAGCCGTGAGTTTGGCGGGCTTGCTCAGAGCCCGTCCTTACCTTTTAGGGGAAGGGAATTGGCATTAATAAGGAATTCAGCTGGAGGAACTGGTTCAGAGAGGTCAAACCACTGGTCTGTCATCTGCCCTGGGCAGTAGAGGAAGAGCTGGTGTCAGACCCCCAAAATCTGACTCTATTTCCTGTACCCTTTCGCTACATCCTGCCTCATTCCTGCAAACATGTGTGCACACAGTGTGCACGTACACCTCATCGTCCATGACGGTTTACCGGCTGTCTAGGGGAGGCAGCAAGGATGAATAAAGGTGTGATACCATCTCAAGCAAGAGAATGTATAGACAAGTGCTAAGTCATGTAGTGTAGACAAGTAGAGACCAAGGCAATGTGTACACACTTTAGAAGTTCTAGAGTTGAGGGTAGGTATTCAGGGTAAGTGAGGGGAGGTCAGAGGGTAAGCTTGGAAAGAAGCAAGTAATATGATTTTCTTTATTGTAAAAGTAATATGCGTTTATGTAAAAAATGTGAACAATACCAGAAAGCACAAAGCAGAAAATCTTTGTACTCCCACCACCCAGAGACAGTCCCCATTCCCATATGGTGTTTGTCCTTCTAGACTTTCATTTTTTTTTTCCTTCTAGGCATAGAATCAAATCAGCTATGTACACCAAGGTTAGGGAAGGTATCGAATAGCAAACAGGGGCGGTTAGGTCAAAGGGATCCCCTGCTGGTTCTTGCACGTGGGGTGCAGATGAATGGAGTGGTTTGGGAAGAGGCACCCAACATTTGTGAGTGGGCACGACTGGAGCCTGTGACCAAGCAGGGGCTCCAGAAGCCCAGACTTGAGACTCAGATTTCCTCACCCATGTGCAAGTCTCAGGTTTACTCCTCTGCTGCTGCCCTGGGGGTCAAGGGAAAGAATTTCTCCTGAGTTGTCTCAAAAGCCTGCTTCCACCCCCCGCCAACCCCCCCCCCCCCCCCCCCCCATCCTGCAGACTCGTTTCTTTCCCAGTTACTGCCTGGTTCCTTTAGCAAAATTCTCCTCCTCTGGAGTTCGGGACACATAGCCAGTTTTGCCACACCACAAAGCTTTGCCGCTGCGTGAGGTCATTTCAGGGGAGAAACTATATATAGCGGAGGACTAGCATCAGGACAGCTCCATATTGTTCGGGCCACTTAGCATCGCCCTTCTGCTGATGCAGCCACGGTCACCTCGGACTCTGCACCCATCCGGTGGGCACTACGTTGTGTCTTCCTGCACTCTGTGCATCCCCCATCCAGTGCTCACTACACAGGACCGGGGTTCTGGCCCTGCCCAGGCCCAGGGAGCCTTCAGAGGAGCTGCCTCTGGGGAGAGGCAGCAGGGAGAGTTCACTTCCAGCTCTGCCACTTGGTACCTGTGCGGCCTTACGCCTGTGAATGTCTGGTTCCTCATCTGAATGAAGGAATTGGTCTGGAACAGGTGTTTTGTATATTTTTTTTAAGCCACTGGAACATTTCAGTTGCAAGTTTACTAGGTCATTTGATATATCAACCAAATGGCTGCTTGCTGGTTGATGCCACGGAGACCAGGGCCCCAGGCAGTTCCACTGAAATATTGTGGTCCTGCAGAGCACACAGTTAAAAACCACTAGGCAAGACAACCCTCCGAGGTTTCCTCTAGCCTTGGGATTCAGGTCTGGCCGTGTGATGGTCTCTGGCGTAGATGACCCATCTGCAGGGGTACAGGCTTTGTGATCTCTCAGAGACTTTGATGGTCATCTTGGGTGGACTGGGGATGTGGCGTAGGGACATAACTCCTGGGGCAGAGTTTTTTGTAGTGCGGGCAAAGAGGGGTAGCACAGAGTTTGCAGATTCTATCTGACTTGCTGGCTGGTACTGGCATGGGCTGTTTTCTCTGGCCTGCTCCCACCTGTCTTTCCTTCTAGTGCTGGTTTGTCCCAAAGAAGAGATGAAAATGAGGATATAATGCATTTCAGGCAAGGAAAGTGCATTTAATTTAAGTTGCCTGGGGCTGAGTGACACATTCTGTATGTGGAGTGTTTGTAGAGCACGGTGGTGCCTTTGGCAGAAATTGGAAAGCCAGGATCTGGGGGCAGTTTTCCTACATTCAGCAAGTTTGCTTATCGAGCACCTGCCTTGTATTCCTGGAGAAGCGTAAGGGAAATTCCAGCTGTGTTAGGACCCCTTGATTGCAAGTAACAGAAACCAACGGAAGCAGCTTAAGCAAAAAAGGTGATTTGTTACAGGGCTTCAGGGGGTGCTCAGGACCCCACGGCAGGACTGCTGCCGGGCTTTAAGCAAAGACTGGAAAAGCTTTGTTAGATTCTCCCTGTCTCTTTCCTCTGCAGCCTGGCTTCCTCCCTCCGTAGCCCACATAGTCCCAAGTGTTCCTGCTACAGTTCCAGCCACCCTCAGAGGGCCTCAGATCTCCCAGTCCAAAGGCCAGATTCCCAGGGGAGTGAGTCCGCTTGGGCCATGTCACTACCCTTGGTCCACTCAGCCCCAGCTCGGGAATGGGGTCACATGCAACAAAACAGGCCTGACGGGGGCCACTCCTGACTCCTTCTGGATTGGGAGCAGCTGCAGAAGAGGGGAATTTGTGAACTGCACCGACAGCCCCAAACCTGTCTGCTCCTCCAGCCGTTAATGAGGAACTCTAGCCCCGGAGGAAGCCAGGCGTATGTGGGGCACAGTTTACTAGGCATGCAAAGAGACGAGAAGTGACCCTCGGCAGAGCCTGCTTGTTGTCGAGTACACGGTTCCCTCAACTGGAGCTGGCAGATGGAGGGGACGGGGCTCCCCAAGCTGTGCCGACAATGTTCCACACAGAGAGCAAGGCCCCTCCAGATTAGCTCAGGGAAAGAGGGTTTGTTGGCAAGATTACGGCAAGGCAGCCTGGCCTTGTGGGAGCTGGGGCTGGAGAGCAGTTAGGAATGGAGGCGGCTCTGTCTTTTGGGGGCTGGTGGCCTCTCTGCTTTCATCTGAGCATCTGCTCTTGGCTTCCTTCTGTGTGGACTCAGCCTTTTCCTGTTACTCATCAGCTTGTTCCGTGGCTGAGCGCATCAATGCCGAGTTCTAGCATCCAGTGGATTGGCTTCCCTGGGTCACGGGACGACTCAGGTACAGGCAGCAGGTTGGGGGGCCTAATCCCGCAGGATGCGAGGCTGCCCCTTTCAGGGCTTGGGGCAGGGCAGGCATTAAGAAACAGTCTCCTCACATCTCCTGTAGTCTGGGGATGCTTGTGGACGCAGGAGAGTGAGCCCTGAAGGACGGAATAGAGGCAGGGACTCGGGAAGGGGACCAGCCTGAGCTAAAGCAAGGGTGCAGGGAGGGGCCGGGGACAGGTGTGTTGGGAAGGGCCTGGCAACTCTGGGGACGTGGGGAAGGGGAGCTCTTTGAAGGAGAGAGAGCCTTACAGAGCAGTGGGTCTGCTGGGAGGGGGCAGAGGGAGGTAAGTCCTGAAAGACACCTTGAATGCCGAGCTGTGGGGCAGAAGTGCGGAGGTGTTGGAGAGCCACTGGGAACGTGTGATCAGGGGGCTGCCGGGGACTTGAGAGGGTACTTCTGAACTCAGCATGAAGAGGATGGCTAGGGAAGGGATGGAGCAGCACAGAAGACAGGGGGGCCAGCTAGGATGCTGGCACTGCTCAGGCAGGAGGGGAAAGGGTCTGCTCTTATGTGTTGGGAGTGGAAGTGTGAGGGGTGTGGGAGCCCCTTTGAAGAAAGAGTCTGCAGGATTGGGTGATGGGTTGGCCGTAGCAGAACGAGGGTCAGAGATGTGGCAGGCGGGGGGTAGGTGTGTTGGGAAGGGCCTGGCAACTCTGGGACGTGTGGACGGGAAGCTCTTTGAAGGAGAGAGAGCCTTGCGGAGCAGTAGGTCTGCTGGAGTGCTTGTTGTTTTAGGGTGGGAGAACTGAGTGTCTTTAAAGCAGAAGGGGAAGTCTCAGGGTAAAGGAGGAGACTTCTGGAGAATGGGTCTTGCACCCGCCAGCTCTGCTTCTCAGGAACTGTGATCTGGCCCAGGTCACCTCAGCTTCCTCATCTTCAGAATGGGAACAATATCTGCCCATCCTCTTGTAGAAATGCAGGGCAGGTCAAAGGTTACGTGCATGACAGTGCTGTGTACACAGGAAAGGCCCATGCAGGTGCCGGCAGCCTGGTTACTGTTGCTGTTTGGGTGACGGCCTGCACCATGACCCCTCGGCAGCCTTCCTTCCTGGACCTGTGACGATGTGACCTGACGCTCCCCTGCAGCCACCCCAGACTCCCGGGCCATGACATTGCTGCTGACTCCATTTCCTGGGGTGACGTCGAGAACAGCGCCTGTCTGGAACTGGAGCCTGGGGTTACTTGAATGACCAGTTAGGTCCAGGGTTAGTTCACCCTCACCGACTTCCAACCTTCCCCTGACGGGTGCCGTTTGTGTGCAGAGCCCAGCGGGCAGGCCTGTGGCAGGAGGGAGATGGCTGAGCTGTGCCTCCAAGAGAAAGAAAGAGGCAGTTGGGGAGGGGGCGGCTGTGGGCAGGCTTATTACCCCATGTACATTTTAGAGTGGAACTGGAAGGGGATTTGTCCCCGCTTGGGCCTGCTTGGCCTGTTCCCCACAGAGAAAACCATGGAGCACTTGCTTCAAAGTTCCCAGGAAAAGGGGAAATGATAAAACCTGCATCCTGTTTTGTCGCCAGCCTAGAAAGGACCCAGATGGGGACAGTAGATGGTGCCAGTGACGGGAATACTGGTGAAATCCTGGGGCCTCCGGAGTCGGGGAACAGAGAGGGCTTGAGAAGGGGGCCCAGGGTCAACCAGGGGGAGAGCTGTGGCCCTCCTTCTGTTCTGTCCCAACCTTTCTCTACCCAGTAGCGCCCAGCAGCCTGGTTCTTTCTCCCCAGCTTCCCTTCCCTCAGGATGAGGCCCAGCTTTCCCCTGCTACCCACATCCTGCTCTTCCTGGCTTCCTTCTGGCTTACCTGCAGCTTCCTCTCCATGGGAAGGCCAGCTTCCTGTGTCCACCCATCTTTGGTTTGGGTCTTTCCCCCGAGCTTTCTCTTCCCCCCTCTGCAGCCCCTACGGCTATTTCCATCCCTTTCTCTCCAGCAGAGCCTCTGCCAGAGTCGCCTGCTCCCTCCACCCCAGGCCAGACTTCGTATTCTCCTGCCAGCTCCTTTCCAAACTTGGGCCCCTTGGAGTATTACTTTTCCTAAAACCCAGCAGCTGTGCATTTTGCTAGCCTGCCCAGCTGTTCTTGTCCTTGGCCACAGAGGTCATGTCATTTGTGACAATAAATAGGAAATGAGAATGAGAGGGTTGCCAGGTGCCTCTAGGCCGCCCTTCCAGCTGCCTGCATTTCTACTGGGAAAACAATAATAGTAACAAAAATAATAAAGCTAACACTTATGCATACTTCCTGTGTGCACTTATTTTCCACATGC
The DNA here is from genome assembly GCF_041296235.1 of Equus asinus. NCBI lineage: Eukaryota > Metazoa > Chordata > Mammalia > Perissodactyla > Equidae > Equus > Equus asinus. Next base: position 31,920,598 of record NC_091791.1, on the reverse strand, counting down.
TGTGCTAAACGTTTTACATGTGTTATCTCATTTAATCTTCATAATAACCCAGTGAGGCAAGTTGTATTGTCATCCTCTCACAGTTGAGGGAAACTGAGGCTCAGACAGGTTATATAATTGTATCCAACTTTATCAGTGAGCAAGTGGCAGAACAAGACTAGAACTTGTGTGGGTCCGCCTCCCATGCCCATCTCCTAACCGTGGCAATGTATCTGCCCCAGCCCTGAGGGGGAGAGTTGCTGTGGGCCAGGCTTCCCCACAGCCCACTTAACTTGAAGTTCTCCTTTCCCTTAATTGCCTATTATTGCAACTAGTAACCAGCCCAGATAAGGAACGCTTGCAGGGTTGTTCTCAGAGCTGTGCTTTGTTTCCCTTTCTTTGTATCCCAAACAACGAAAAGACCTTAGGATGGTAGAGGTCATAGTATTTCGCTTTGCTGTGTCCCGGTGTCCCATTTTACAGCTAGGAAAATGTCCTCCTAGTGTTAAGAACTTAATTTGACATTATCCTGACAAAGGATCTTCAGAACTGGAAATACTGGCCTCGTCTCTTGACTTTCTATCTGGTCCTCTTCCCTCTTGGGTCACGTTGCCGTTCTCTTCTGAGAGTGCTTGAAACATGCCCCAAAGCTTGCCTCTTGCACACATTCTGTATTGACTTAGAACAGTTCTACTCTTGGCTCTAGGCCCTTTGTGTTCTCTCCTTGTCTATGAGTTGTAGTTGTCAATGGGAGAGAGAGAGAGAAAAAGAGTCAAAATCTCTAGGGATTGGAGCATATAGGAAATTTGAAAAAGCGTATTTAGTATCATAATCACATTTTAGGTTTGGAAAAGTATATTGTTTTCAAAATGTAAACTATTGAAGGTAGAATTTGACAAAAATCCTGCTTGATATTACAGTAATTCTTCAGTGGGGCATCACACAGTTTTGGGTGGGAGTGTATATGTGAAATCTGTATTTATCAAAAGGAAGTGTGTGCTTAAAAAGACTGGGAAGCACGGTCTTCCAAAAGGAGACTGTAGTAACCTGTCAGTCTGTGTCCTGCAGCCCTGCCGGTATTTACTGGAGGTCTCTGGGGATGGCATACACTATGTGGGGGCAACCTCCTTGCCTTGCTCAGTTGGGCCAAACCCTCTTGGGGCTCTGGGTGGCCTGCCCACTGGCTTTGCCACTCGCTTCCTGTGGTATGCCAGATGGAGGTGACATCTAGTGCAGAGCTCCAGTCCTGGAGAGTTCAAGGCTAATCTGAAGCATATACCTCCATAAAGCTCAGATGTGCATTGAGTTTCTGCATGCCAGGCCCCATGCTTGGCCCTGGGTATGCATCTGAACAAAACAGATATGGCCCTGCCCTCATGGAACCCACAGAGTAGGGAGAAACAGATCATGCTCAAATAATCAAAATTTGGCACATGCTATGAAGGAGAAAAGAGGGTATTGGGAGAGGATTATGGGGTAGGGGGAATGAATTACTTTGGGGTGGAGGACCAGGAACACTTCCCTGAAAAAGATACCTAAGCTGACACCTGAAGGCCGAGATTGAGATAGCCATGTTTGTCTCATGTGGTCCCAGCCCTAGCCAGGGATACTTATTGGCCCATGTGACACCTTTAGGTGAGTTATAAAAAGATGCCTGCTCTGGGCAGAGACAGCCCTGCCAGGGCCCATTGCTGGTGAGTGAACAGGAGCTAAGTTTCAACCTCCGCTGGCCCCTGGTCCTGACACTCATGTGCTGGGCATCACCCAAGGGGAGAGCCCTTACCCAGGCTAGGCAGAAGGAACTGCATGAGTGAAGACCTGTGGACAGCAAAGAGCTTGATGCCTTCCAAGAAGGGAAAGAAGCCATTGGAAGAAGCAAGTAGCCACCTTAGGTTTTCTCCCCCTGGTAGGGAGGTATTTTCCCTTTTGAGGAGACAGGAAAGGGAGGCCATATGGGTCTGAAGTACTGTCTGGAGCTACTAGGCTGGCCAGCAGGTATTTACAATCTGCCTTCGAGGGGGCTGTAGTCAGTGAACATCTGCTCTGATCTTCTTCCCACTGCAGATGTCCCTTCCACAATGTCCTAGGAAGAGGGAAGGACCATTAGGAAGGAGTTCTGAGGAAGCTGGGACAGAGACCAAGGCCCAGGGCCTGCCCGCTTCCATTCCGCTTCCCCAAGACAAGTGCCTACTTTGTGTCAAATTCTGTGCTAATCTTGTTCGTTTGGAATATCATGGACCTTTAACCTTTTTCTTTTTTTTCTCACCTGAGACACACAACCTTCCATTCCACAGGTCGGCATCATGGACTCAAGTGCAAGTGATGGCTCGTAAAGAGAGCTCTCTGGGTGGAGAGCTCAGCTTGCCTTGGGGAAGGTAGCAGGGCATACTTGAGGAAGTGGCGTTTGAGTTCAGTCCTAGGTGCTTGGACGCACATGGATCATTAATTTATGGAGTAGACTAAACTCCGAGCTCTTGGAGGGAGGGGTCGGATCTCGTTGAGCAGTGAATCTCCAGGGCTTGGCATGATGCCTGGCTCATCGCAGGTGCTCCCTACCATTTGGAGATTGAATAGTCCCCTCCAGCTTCTCTCCAGGAAGGCTGTCTGAATTCTAACCCAGGTTTTCTGTCCCCTTGGCCGAGGCCTGCCATTGTGTCACAGCTGCCTAGTGACAGAGCAACTAAGGGATGTTTGGGGAACTTAGAAATCACGTCTTGAGGAACTAGGACTGCTTAGCAGAACATGGGGCACAGGGAGATCAGGAAGGTGGTCTCTAAATGCTCAAAGAACTGTTGTCATGATAGTGTGACCGTTTACTGAGTGCTTCCTGTGTGCCAGGTGCTGTGCTAGGGGCGTCACTGCCACGATCCGGTTTAATCCTCACAGTAATCCAAACAGGAGGATATTATTATCTCTATTTTATCAGGGAGGAAACTGGGGCTTAGACAACCTGCCCGAGATCGTCTAGCTGGGGTTTGGAGTGGGTCTCTCTGACTCCCAGACTTGTAATTGCTGAGAGATTTTAACCACCACCCAGTGCTGCCTAGAGATGTTGTCACGTGGTTTCAGAAGATAGAGCTGGCACTCATGGGTAGAAGTTTCGGGAAGATAGTTTTCTGTTCCCCATAGAGCAATTTCTCTTCCTAAAGGAGAACAGTCTGAAATTAGAACGGGCTGCCTTCTGAGAGCCCAGCTTCCACTGTGGGGCCTCCCAGAACCTCCTGGCTCCAAAGGGATCTGGTTCTACAAAAGGTGGAGTTCTCCTGCCCTAGCCTGGTAGGGGCTTTTTCTAAATTGAGCTGTGTGGGCCCCTCTCAGCCAGGCTACGAGCAACAGTATCCAGACTTCCTGGGTCATCCCAGCCTGGGTCTCTGTGTTCTGTTCCCTTGTTCTCCCTGAAGCTGCAGTTACGGGGCTGGGTCCAGGTTTCTGCCAGCAGGAGCTGGGTAGCAGCGTGTGCCTGGCCCCCTTTGGAATAGGCCACACAACTACCTGGTCAGGCCTCTGGACCCTGGTGTGGAGGCTGGCACTTGGGTGGGCTTCAGGGGAGGGCAGACTGGGGTGAGCCCACCTATTCTGGGCTCCTTGGGGCTACAGGTGCTTGCACTGTTGCATTGATTGCCTTTTGACTTTTGCTTTGCCTCACAGACTTCCTGTGGCCACGTGGCTGGCTCCAGGGTGCAGAGGGGTGTGGTGTGGTTCTAGAGCCCCTGCCACAACGTCGAGTGAGTTGACATAGGCGGGAGCCCTTTAAAACCACAGAAGGCTGCAGGAGCAGGTGACAAATGGTTGGGGTTGAGCCCTGTAAGACATAGATCAGGTCACCTCTTCAACTCCAGAGCATTATGCCCAGATAGCAGAGTTGGAAAAGCCCTAAAGGTGATGGTGTCCAGTTACCTACCCCGTGTGGAGTTGCTCCACTTGGCACCCCTGCCAGGCGGTCGGCCCGGGCTTTCTTTTGAGTGACGCTGACTTTTGATGGCTCTGATGAGGAGAAGGGTCCTCCTCTCATTGGCCTGGCCCTCCGCAGAGCCTGTTCCTGTGTGCTGCCTTGTTGCCGCTCACTGTGGCCTTGTGAGAAGGGGTCTGCACTCTGAGGTTGGGCGAGCCCCAGTGGGGGCCTCTTCTGTGTCTCCCACTCGCCAGTTCTGCATGAACAGACCTGCTACCCTTTGGTGAAGTTTTCCTGTTTCTGTTCGTGGGATTTGAGTCAAGGGTGAGCATTGGTGACCTGTCTGTCTTACAGTGTGGTAAGGGTCAAAGAGAGCGTGTGGGCCTTGCCCAGATTATCCCAAATGTGTGGTCAGGCAAGAAACAGAACCTCAGAGATGCTCAGTCTGTCCTTCGCTACTCAGGCGCAGTCTGCCTCCTTCCTGACCTCCAGCATGTTTTATGGGCAAGATTCTGAAAGTCCTTTCCAAACAGCAAGGTCAGAGCTTTTGGCTTCCTTCCTCTTTAGAATGTACCTGGTTGGTGAGCCAAGGGCGGGGATGGACACGTAGGAGCCATATGGTACCAGGAACAGGCCATAGCAGCCAGGGGGAGGGTTCTGGAGGGGGGTCGGGGGTGATGGCTGAGAGCCTTGGAGAAGGGCCACCACTGCAGGGGACCGGGTCATCCTGGTGACTCCCTCCCGTTTCTCCTTTAGAGGCCTTTCACCTCCCTGCCTCTTTCTTTTTCTGCTTTTCTCCTTATTCTCTTCTTGTGAGGCACCTCTGAGCTGTTCTGCCTTCCAGCTCTTTAGCATCTTCTCCTCTGCCCACCTGGAGATTCACAGATCTTAAGATTTAGCATCCTTGACACATTATATTTCTTTATAACATCTTTTCCTTCAGGTCTCTGCGGCCATACCTGCCACTTTAGAGCAACTCCTGTCTGCACCTGAGAGCTTCAACATCAGAACCTAAACCAGACACTTGACACCTGCCTGCCAGCCTGCCCAGAGCATTTAATTGGCTCTTGCAGGTGACATTGTACTCCACAGGGACATTTCACGACAGCGCCTTAATCCTGAAGGACTGGTCCAGTGGTAGGAATTGTATATATCATGGCAGGCCAACAAGAAGGACATTTGGGGGCAATAGAAGGAAATTAGAAATTTGTGGAGTACCTTCCAGGAGCCAGGAACATACCGCGGTTTCTCCTTACAGCAGCCCTGTGAGGTAGCATCGTCATCTGTTTTACAGATTTAGGAACTCAAGCTTGCTTAGGGTGACAAGGCCAGCTAATGGGTAGGGTCAGAATGTGAGTCCTTTTCTTCTTGGCTCCAGAGACCACTCTCCTTCCCCTGGCCTGTGCTGCCTCTCTGCAGGGCCTCTGTCTTCTCCGTTTCCTCACCAACGCCAAGCCGGCACATGGTGTGAACCCGTGGTGTTGGTTCTAGAAGGTGGGAGAGAGCTGTCAGGCAGGTACAGGGTAGATCTGGGATGGTTGGGCAGATGATTCCAGCTCCTGGGGCTGGGGCAAGGCAGTGGCTGTCCTCTGTCCTTGTACCTTCCAGTTGGGTGTGACTTGATGGGTACCAAAGCTCAGAGTATCGAGAAGTGGAATGACGGAGAGGTGGTGCTGGGTGTGGCAGACCTAGAATTATGGCAAGACTGTTGATCTCTGTGGGTTCCCGAGGCTGACAGAGACACAGCTTCCCTGGGTCCCAGTTCCTCCGTGGGAGGTGGTATCAGTGGTTCTGTCCTCCACCTTCTGGGCCAACTCCCTCCTTGCTTCTCTTATTCTCCCCTTATGCCCCGTGACAGCCAGCAGGCTGCGAGCGAGGGACCCAGAGGGGCTAGAATAAGTGTTTGTGTGCCTTTGGTTTTGCATCCCTGAACCCTTTCTTACCCATGGGAGTCAGGCGTGTAAGCTTTCGGGGACCAGGTCTGTCTTCTGCTGCATGTCACTGGCTCAGATGCTGCCTTTCCCTTCTCACCGAAGTGCTCGACCACCCCTGTTCGTGCGTCTCTGCGAGTTCCTCACAGAGTTTTTGCCCTGCCTTGTCCACCCCTTCATCTCGCCTCCTCTCCTGACACTCCTGGGTCTTAGTGGGTTGCCTGGGGGCAGGACTCAGCCCTCCCCGTAGGCACTGAGAAAGGTATTTGAGGACGATGGAGACTTACATCCCACTGGTGCTTGGCTCACCTGCGAAGGTGAGTGCATTCATTCACGTGAAGCTACACTGCTGTGCGAAGGGGCTTACTGATACCGTGGCTTAAAGAATGGGAAGTTTATTTTTCTGTCTTACATAATGGCCCTGATGTCCCCGACGTGAACGGATCATGTGAGGGGGGCAGCTCTGCTGCTTGTGGTCATTCTGCGAGCCAGTTCCTTTGGAGTTCTTCCTCCATCACAGGACATTGTTGTCCACATGGTTGAAGCAGGGTTGCCTCTGTACTTGGGTTCCAGCCAGTGGAAGGGAGAAGAGAAGGTGGAGGAGGTATGCCCATTGTCTTTAGGCCCAGGTCCTCTATGGCTCACGCTCCATTGGCAAGAACGTCATCACATGGCCACCCTGAGAAGAGTGTTTCCCTGCCAGTCATTTGCCCGCTCTCTTTGATAACTTGCACACATCCCTCCCTCCTTGGTAAACATCTGTGCACCCGACTCAATGCTACACAAACTAGGTGAACCAGAAGCTGAGTGGGCAGTTCCTTCCTTTTAGCAACTCAGTGTAGCCTGGAGAGGGCAAGTGTGGAGACCAGACGGTCTGTAAATGCCAACATAGAGATTCTCTCGTTCTTGTGTGCTAGCCACTGCAGTTCTAGAGCTCAAAGACCACCGTGGTCTCGATATGCTTGCATCACATGGACTGGAGATGGAAGTGAAGTGCTGGAACAGGTGTGGCTTACGGAATTAGGAGGGCTTCACGGAAAATGTGATGTTTGAGCTGGGCACAGTGGGGTTCAGTTTCAACAGGTCGGGGAGGGGGACCTTCAGGAGAGAAGACCAACAGCAAATGCGTGGAGACTTGGAAGTCCAGGGAGGGAGGGTGGCTTGAGTGTGGTCTGAGCATAGTGGGAGGGAGGGAAAGAGATGTCTACATGGCTCACTCCTTGCTCCATTCTGGCCTTTGCACCTGTCTCCTTGTACCTGCCTTCCCCGGCCACTCTTTCTCAAATGATGCCCCTTCTCATCACTTTATTTTGCTGCTTTGTTTTAAGCATAACACATACAAATACCTGGCACATCTCTATTGACTTGGGCATCGTCTGTCTCTCCCACTGGAATCTAGGCTCCATGAGAGCAAGGACTTTGTACCATATCTGGCAAATAGCAGGCACTTAAATATTTGTTGAATGAATAAATGAATGAATAGAAATGTGTACTGAAGGTTGTATTTTTGGAAAACCCTGATTTCTATGCTACAGAGTTTAGCTTTTATTATGTAGGTAATAGGGAGCCATGGAAAGTTTTTGAGCAGGGGAGTGACATTGACCGTTAAGAATGTTACAGCAGCAAGAAGATGAGCTGGAGCAGGGAGAGAGTGCCCCTTCCCCGGCCCCAGCCCAGCTCTGCAGCAACATACTCTTCATACCTTTATGCAGTCTGGAAACCTATTCCTGGGCACAGTCATTTTGTTTGGGGCTGAGTAGAGGAATCAGCCCCTGGCAAGTCTTCATCTCCAGAATGGGGTGGATGTGAGCTGACCTCTGCCCTTCTTTATGGGGGCCAGAGAGGGTCTGACAAGCACTCTTGTGCGCTGCTGGTGGAAGTGAAAATTGATACAGTTTTTCTGGAAAGCAATTTGGCAAAAGGTGCCAGGAACCTTAAAAATATCCCTACCTTTGACCTAGAAATTCCACAACCAGGACTTTATCACAGGGAAACAAGCCAAAGTGTGTGCAGAGCTTTATGTATGAAGACTTCCATCCCAGTGTGAAAAATTAGAAATAATCTACATATATGAATCAAGTACCTCTCAAATCCGTCCCCACTAAGACTCTGTCTGCCACGTGATAGACACCCCATAGAACCTGAGTCCAAGCCCTTATTGTCTCCCCTTTGCTAACGCAGCAGCCTCCTAACGCGTCTTCCTGCCTCCAGTCTAGTCCCCTTAAATCCGCCCTGGACACGGATTCCAGAGTGAGCTGTCACAAACACACATCCTTCTTCTGCTTCTTCTCTCCAGGGGTTCCCCCAGCCCTTAGGGGTTAGCGTCCACACCATTTCACCCGCCTAACGGTCCTCCGTGACTTGTCCCTGCCTCCTGTTTTTCCCTTTCTGGCCACCTCCTGCCCTGCATGACACACTCGGCAGCACTGCTTGTGGTTCCCCAAACTCCTCTGCCCTCCGAGCTCTTGCTCCCATTGTCTCCTCTGCCTGGCTCCCCGCTGCTCATCCTTAGACTCGGAGCTGACTTCAGGCCCTTCCACTGGCCGGGTGAGACCCCATCTCCGTGTTCCCGTGATTCTGTATAGATCGCAGTCCTTGCATTTGTACCTTGGTTTCTGTTATCTCCTTACTTGTCTGTTTCCCTTACCAGCTCTGACCTTGAGAGCCTGTCTTATTGACTTTGTGTCCCTGTTCCCCAGCACGGGGCTGGTGCATAGGAGAAGCTCAATACATGTCTCTTAAATAAATGAATGGATGAATGGAGAATGACGCAAGCTTTTTGTTTTGAAGAAAAACATCCTGTACAGTGCCCAGCACATAGTGAGTTCTCAGGGAATATGTATTGAATGATTCTATGTGAAACGAAAACAACAGGATTTTTAAAAGCGTCTTATTTATTCTGGTTTTCCTTTATTTCCTGAGTCCACCTCTAGGAGTGGAACCGGGGCACCTGCATTTTTATGGAGTTTCCACAGGGGAATCTGACGAGCAGGAAGGGTTACAATCAGTGGTCTGGCAGCCGGCATCAGATTAAAATAAAAACAGGACCGAGGTCACACTAATGGTGGCAGTTTTGATTGTATACACCCTGTGATCCCAGCGATACATGTGTGCATGGGAAGGACTGCCAGAAAACCCCTCGCCCTGTTATTGCTGGTTCTTGTTGGGTGGTAGGATTTGGATGACTTCAGTCTTTTTATATTTTTTATGTGATGTACTTTTTCTCCCGTTAGCATATGTCACCTTTTAAACAACATAAAAGAAAAGCAGGGCAGGTGGGTAGGGGAGGCCTGATTGTGCTTGGCACTGCAGGTCCTGAGGCCAGGCCCTGGCTGCAGCCTTCAGCCGGCTCCCAGGGCTGATTCCAGCATTCAGTCTGGGAGCTGACCCTTTGGCCCTCTCTGAGCATCAGCATCCTGGTGTTCCGAGAAACGGCCCAGTGACCAGGGTCCTTTGAAACTGCCATGGACAATTCCTAGGCCCAGAGCAGGCTGCTTTGTGGTTTCCAGGTCCCCAGGTGAGGAATGTTGATGAGATTTTGGTAAGAATTTGCCATCACAAGGTAGTATCCAAGTGGGCCCAGAATAGAAAACCTGAGCTGGGGTAGGGCCACGACCAGCAGGGGCATTGTGATCCTGGGGGCTGGATATTCAGCCAGCTGGCAGGCATGAGGAGGGAAGGGGCAGCCCAGTGGGACACTGAGGACTAGAAAGGCAAGACAGTTGGGGAGCAGGGAGCAGGGCACTGACTGGGTTGGGGAAGTAGCACCCTGAAACAGGGTGCCCTCAGTTTGTGATCTCTTGGCTCTGGAGGAAGCAAGCAGCTAGAGTCATCCACGGGAGGATATGCGTTTGCTTGTTTGTTGTTTAACGCCATCTTCCTCCCAAAAGCCTTCGCAAGTCGTCTTCTCTTTATTTTCCCGTCAAAGTGAGTGCTTTCTATCCTTTGAAGCCCTTGTTCATGCCTCTATGGCCTTCCTCACTTTCTGATTTTGTGTTCTTGTTTCTGGGCACGTCTTGGGCCCTCCCATAGGCAGGGCTGAGTCTCATGCATGTTTGCCGTCCACATGGGCCATATCAGGTCCACGAAAGGTGGCGGTGTGCTTCGAATTTGCTTTCCCAGCTGGAAAGGTGAAGGCCAATGCTAGAGCGGGGACGACTCTGCTCCTGGCCTTGTGGCTGGCTCCTGCCTGGTGCTTCCCTGGGTCACCACGGTGACGAGATGCTCTCTCACAAGCAAATAGCCTCCCCCAAGCAGGGCTGCCAGCCTCAGCAGTTCTTGACCTCCAACTGAAACCGAGAGGATGCCTTTTCCAGCAGCCGGCAGCCAAGCCCATGGGGCTCCCTGCCTGTCCCTTTGGTGGCTATGCTGAAAACAGATACCTCCTGCTGCCCAGGGTTTGCCGCCTCCGCCTCTCCACCCTACAGCCAGAGCCTGTCTGTGTGGATCCATGGCAGGGAGGAGGCTTGGGGCAAAACAGGTGGTCTCCTCCTAGCACACAGCTACCAGCTGCATCCTGTCTGCAAGGGAGCTTTCCCAGGGGCTTGTTTTTTCCTAGGTGTTGGTACCTTGGGAGCCTGTCTTTCTCCTGTGTCCTGGCGCTGGTAGGGTCGGGGGAGGCTGAGGAGCTGCTCCTGCCTGCTAGGCTGGTGGAGCACACCTGAGAGAATGAGGCCTGACCTGTCTGCCCTGCCCCCTGGCAGCCCCCTCCCCCCAAGTCTGACTCAGCTCTTGCTTGACACAGATCTTAAGCTCTCATCAGACTGGTCTCAGGGAGGGCAGGTGATATGGCCACAGCCCAGCTGCCCCTGCTGGGCCCCAAACAGGCTAGGCCCTGCAGCCTTGTACTTGGGGGAAACCCCGCAGGCAGGGCCAACTGCAGCCTTTCCTGGCCACCCAGCTGTCTGCCTTCCCATGAGGCACAGGCCTAAGGATGGCTCCACCCAGCGGTCAGCTGTTTTCTGTCCTTTGGCAGGTCCTCTCCATTGTCCCCTTTTCCATTCTCACCCTCACCTCTTCCCAGGAGACCTGAGCTCTCACCACCCCCATGTGATCCTCTCTGGTTCCTTCTCTGCACTGGCCTGAGCCCTGGGGCCCCTGAGATGGGGGAGGCTGAGCCCCGTTCTTAGAGCTTGTTTGCGGTGCAACTCCTACAGAGGGGTTCCACCGGGAGCTTTATTGGATCCAGGACAGCTAGAGTCTTTCCTTAGAGGTGCCAGTGGGTAGAAGACACCCAGAGTCCCGGCTGAGCTGTTTCAGCCTTGTCATGACAAGGATCTTTTACTGCCTTTCCCTGTAAGGCTCATAAAGTTTTCTACCAAACCACATTTAAACGGAAGCTTAAGGAACACACACACACACATGCAGTCCTTATTTTTTTAAAAGTCAATACATATACAAATATATATCCTAAAAAGTAAAAGGCCCATCACCACCCTCGTGGTGGAAAGACTGGTGTGTATTCCCCCAGATCTTTTTCCTCAAAGATGCTAACGCTGTCTTTGTAAACTTGGGCTCATTTGGGAAGCATACAGCCTCCAAGGGCCCCCATCTGACATCTGGCAGTTACTCCAGCCCTAGACCTCTGCCCAGAACAGAAATGGCGTCAAGCTCACAGTCCTCCTTGCTCCTCCCACCCCCTACATTGCACAAGTCTGCCTCTAAAGCCCTGTGTTGAAAACCTTTGCTTGGCCAGGATTCCGGCTGTCCCCCACCCCCTTGCAGAGGACTGTGTGAGCAGTGGGGAATTCTTACCTGGATCTACAGATTGGGGACCTCTGGATTTTTCCACCTGTTCTTCCTCCCTCTGGCCATATCTCTCACCTCCTCTGTTCCTGCCCCATCTCCTGGCCTCGAGAAACTGAGTCACAGAGACATCATAGCCTCCCAGGTTGACCAAAACATCTTTTCTGGGCTAGCATTCTGTCAGCTCAGTGTCAACCCCAGTTTCCATATGCTGATCCGAAGCTTTAATTGACAGATATGTCTTAGCATTTCCTTTTGAAAAATTATAGTCTAAACGTATTTGGAGAGGAATTCTTTTGCTACCTGGTGGGAAGGTAATAAAAGATCTTTGTCATGACAGGGTTGGGAGTTGCCCTTCAGTCTCCCAGTGGCGGCACAGATGTTTAGAACCAGCGCCTGTTAGCCAGGAGTGGAGGAAACTGAAAAAGAAGAAAGTGGGGCAGTCCTATGGGTGCCGCAGTTAGATCTGATTTAATGACCCCTGCTCACCACACTGCAGACTTGTTCACATGTTTGTGTAGTCCTGACTTTGTCAGTGAAGAGTGAATACCGCTGTTTAGTAGGAGGCCAGCGGGCCAGGGAGCAAGGCACCCGTCAACCTTGCAGGGTCTGGGAGGGCCCCTCGGGCGCAGCCTGTCTTGCTGGGCTGCACTTGCTATCTCAGCCTCGCTCCAGGCCTTGGCTGCTTCTGTACCTGCTGCCTGCAGCACCACCTTCTCCCTCACGCTCCTTCATGGCCCAGCATACGGTTATAGCTCTTCATGAAGCCTCACAGATGTGCTCCCTCCCTCCTTTGCCTCCCCACAGCCTTCTGAATTTCTTTTACGCCACTTCCTGCTCATCTGGTGGTGTACTCATTCATTCATTCATTTGTTCGTTCACCTAATACTGAGGACCTGTTCTGCGTGAGGTGCCAGGTGCCATTGTGATGGAGAGACCAGGGCCCTGCCTTTGAGCGGCTGACGTTCTAATGGGAAGACAGACAGCAGAATGAGTGAGCAAACCACGAGGTTTGTTTGGGACAAACAATTGGGACAGACACTACTTAGGAGAAAAGGGGTACGATGGGGAGTGGGGAAGCCCACTTTGGTTAGGTCAGTGGGGAAGGCTTGAGGAGGTGCTCTTTAAACCTTGAGACACACTTAAGGTAATGAAACGTCATCCTCATCTTCTCAGGCCCCTCGAGTGCCTGGAGGATCTTGAATACAGTGGGTGCTCAGGAATTGTGTTGACATGAATCTGGGCCATGACCCCTTTGTCTGGGCCCCAGCACCCTGGGAGCCGGTAATCATCACCCTCTCCTGCCTTAGGGCTCGATAGCCCCACCTCCAGCTGTCATTTGACCGTGAAGAATTGGGTTACCTTGGGGCTGGGGTGGCAGGGTCCTGTGAACTTGGGTGTGGGCCAGCAGGGCTGCTCCCAGGCCAAGCCCATCCACATCAGGGGCAGGATAGAGAGAGGGAGAGAACAGGGGCTTATGACCTCCAGTCCGCCCGGAGGCTCTGCATGTGACGGTCCTCTCACATCTGGATCCTCCATCAGGGATGCTTCGTCTCTCCTGTCACCACCATTATCCCAGAGGGAAACTGAGGCCCAGAGCTTAGAAGCTACCTCTTCCTTTAACAGCAGCAGAGGCCAAAGTGGGGCAGATCACTGTATGCAGGGAGGGGAAGTGGGGAGTCTGAAACGCAGGGATGCGGTGTGGCTTGCCCCCTGCCAACTCTCCCAGCCAGCTAGAGCCTGCTTATTTCTGGAGTCCTTGTCACATGGGATCAGCGCTGGAAGTGGCATAGTGATGATCTAGCCCACCTCCAGCCTCTCCCTTTGGCAGATGCATAAATGAGGCCTGGTTGGTCAAGGTGTGGGCTCCCAATATACTTTCCACATATCTCTGCTGTGGCATGAGGCAGTTGGCCTGCTTGTGTGTATGTGTGTGTGTGTGTGGGGGGGGTGTCTTTGAATAAAATTTGCATGGATCATTTATTTATTATGCATTTGTTTATTTTTTTAAATGTGCCACAGGGTAACACATTGCAAGGGTTTCCTAAATTATGCATTCAAGTCTTTCAAAATAGCATGATCATAATGTATCAGAAACCCAAAGGATCACTGTGCATCATTTGTGTGATTCGGCTCCTGGCCCGGATGATGATCTGAGCTCATCTGGCCAGGGACTTGCCCATGCTCCTCTGGCTGTCCACAGTGCCTGGCACTGGTAGATGACTCCCTGAGAGACTGAGTACTTTCCACTTTACAGGGTCCCTGTGGGTGTTGACAGCCTCTCTCCTCCAGGTCTTGCAGCTTTTTTTGCACAGAATTTCGTAGCTCTTCTATGTGTGCACATGTGTGTGTGCATTATTGCACGTGTGGTTTGTCTTGCGGTTTTGTGCAGGGGCTGTGAGTTTTTGGAGGGTGAGGATCTTGCATTAGCTGTCTTTGCCCCTCATGAGTCCCACACAGGTCTTTCCACAGGATGGATTTGAGTTGAGTCCTAGGGCTAGAAGGGGCCCTGGAATTCTTTAGTCCAACTGCCTCATTTTACAGATGGGGGCCCACAGGAGGTGCCCCAGGGAGATGACCTGTCCCAGGTCACAGGGCTGAACCAGGCGGTCCTGGGGCTGAGGCATGCAACCTTCCCAGCTGAGTTGGGATCTGCCCTGGAGGTGAAGGGCATCTGTCCCTGAGAGGCTGGGGTGAGCAATGAGGGTGGGAGCCGAAGCTCACTTGTGCCTGGGGAGCCTTGGGTCTCACAGAGCTGTCAGGGAGGTGTGAGGGAGGTGTCGGGAGGCATGGGCCTGTGGGTGCATTGCCCCTCCCCCAGCCACAACAGATCCGCTTTACCTGCCTCATGTGGTAAGTGGGCCATTGACTGTTTTCTTTGAAACAAGGGTTTTTCTGCTTAGAGAAGAGCTCGCCTGACACTGGCTGAGGAGACCCGCTCCTTGTTTGGTTTGGGGGCCTGCCCTTGTGACCTGGCTGGAGGGTGGGGATGTGCTGTGTAGGAGAACGCAGGGGCCTGGCCTCTCCCTGCCCTCCACGCAGACACGGGGCCAACTCCTAGAGGCTGCTCAGCCCCTGTGAGCTCCCTGCCCTCCAGATCCACCTCCTCCTCAGGCGTTGCCAAAGTAAACAGCTCGGAATTAGGTGCCTGGGTGGCCCCAAGGCCCTTCCACACAACCACCCCCTGAGCAGCGCCCCAGGGGGCCACACACAGCCAGCACCTTTGGCCATTTCCACTTCCTCTTCTCCTGAGGGGCTGGTGCTGCCCATCTGGAACCTTCTCTGAGGAATGGGGAGGGACGTGGAACTTCCAGGGTTGGGATCACTGCCTCTCCCTCCAGCAATCTGGATCCTGTTACCCTTCTCTAGAGGGGTGAGGAGGTCTTGCTTTTTTTTTTTAATTTGTTTTTCTTTTTTTACTTGGTATTTCAGAGAAACTTCCAATAACTCAGCTAGGCTGTACACAGAATAGGACTCAGTGATAAATGCTTGTGGATGGAATGAAATTAGACTGAAAGAGGTTCATTGATCAATTTGTCTTAGAAATGCTTCCTGAGCATCTGCTAGACTAGCCTCCGTGTAGTTGGCGCTTATGACCTACCAGGCACTTGACACTCAGGAGAGGCGGTATCTTGTAGGGATTTCAGAGCCAGCCGCCACCTAGCCCTGTGACCTTTGGATTCGGTGACTTAATACATATAAGGGGCTTAGAACAGTGTCCAGCATGTGATACGAACTCAATAAATGTGAGCCGTGATTGTTAATGTCATGGTTAATACCACAGTTCTCATCGTAACCCTGTAAGGTAGTGACTATTACTATCCTCATTTTCCAGATGAGGAAACTAAGGCTCTCAGAGGTTAAATAATGTGCCCAAGTCATGCAAGCAAGTGGCAGAGCCAGGGTTCTATCTGGAATCTGAGGCTTTTGGCAACCCAACTGTACTGCTTATCCGGCTCCAGGCTAGGGGCCGGGCATTCGGATGCCAACACTAGCGAGACCAGGTGCTGCCTTGAGGAGCTCGCAGCCTGGCGTGGAGGCCTACACACAAACAGGCATCAGTGAGTGAATTTCCGGAGGCACCATGTGGGTTAGAGTCAAGCCAGGCTGGGTGGGAGGCAGGGCAGGACTGGCAGCAGTGCAGTGCCATACTGCACACAGGACTGGTCGGTAGTGTCGCCAGCTAGGCCTTCCCTCCTGGGCTGGAGGCAGAGCTGGTTCTCTGCTTGTCAACTGTGTCGGGGGGAGGGTGGTACCCTCCTCCTTCACCTCCCAGCTCCAGCCACAAGGTTCTTCTCACTGCCCTGGGTAGGTGGCATGTAGGATAGGATCAGGGACAAGCACTGGGCTGGGAGTGAGAGGATCTGAAACCACTCACTGGATTTCTGCCACTGCCCTGGGGTCCCTGAACCTCAGTGTCCTCATCTGTAAAATGAGAGTCATACTTGCCATACAGGGTTGTCGTAAGGATTAAGTGAAATGATATAAAAACAAATGAACAAAAAAAAACCCCACTCTTAATAATCCTAAATCTAGTACTTACACAACCAGTAATATTCACTAACATTTTGGAGCTCCTGCTTTGTGCCTCCCACCATACTAGATTATGTGCAGTGTCTCGTTTAATCCTCACAGTAGTCCTGCAAGATGAATATTATTGCCCTCATGTTGTGGATTTGGAAACTGAGGTCCAGAGGCTCAGCTGCCTCGGGTCAGACCTGTGAGAGGGTAGAGGTGAGCATCAGACCCAGGTCCTCTCGGATTCTAAAGCCACCTCTCTATTTCCTAAACCTTCTGAGTTCTCTCCCCCTCCCAGCACCACCCCTCACTAGTAAGTTACTGAACCAGCCACGGGAGGGTGTGGCTGTCCGGGGGCCAAGCCGAGCAAGGCGCTCCTGCCAGGCCAGCCACCCAGACCTGGCAGCTGGTGGTGGGCAGGGATGGAGGGATGGGTTTTACCTGCCCACGGCCCCCGGTTGTGGTCGGAGCAGCAGGCTCCCCTCCCTGTCCGTCTGGCAAATAAGTTTGTCGGCCTGTGAGTCACACAGCGCTGATGAGTCAGGTTTTTCCCTTCTTCTTGCCCAGAGCAGCTGGGGAGGGGGTGGGGGGGGTTTCTTAGGAAATAGGACCTCCCTCCCTCTGCTCTCCCACTGGCCCCCTTGCCTTGGAGCTGCACATTTTCTCTCTAGAGGTCTATGGCTCTGCCCTAGAGGAAGAGTCCTTTGTGTCCCCACAGAGAGGCTATCTAGATGCTGGCCACACAAGAGATCAGGCCTCCAAGAAGGGAAGGGCCCTCCTTGTCAGAAAGGAGAGCAAGGTAGCTAGTCCAGGGCTGTCTGACTCCAGAGCCTCTGCTCTTGGCCTCTTGTTTTGGCTGACCCTCTCCTTTCTGCACAGTGGCCCCTAGCTCCGTATCCTATGGACAGTGCAGCTGGGTTTCCCCAGGCAAAGGGTCCCCTGAGCTATCTGCTTCTTGCCTTATGACCAGTCTGGCTGTGGGCCTTGAAAGAACTGTCCAGATGGTCAGCCTCAGGCAGACCTGGGGTTCTCCCTGAGCACCCCCTTGCCAGGCCCTCTCAGAGGCCTAATTAAACATAGGCCAAGCAGCCAGCCAGGCTGGGCGGCCTAGTTCCAGATCCGTGCTGTTCAGCCCTGGCCACGTATTAGAATCGTTTGGAGAGCTTTTAAACCCCTCTGATGCTGAGGCCATACCCCAGAGCAATTAAATCAGAATCCCTGGTAGGGGACCCCAGGCAACCGTGTTTTTGATACACTTCACTGTGTCGCCTCTCCAGAGCCTGCCCTTCAGGAGTTGACAGACAAGTTGCAGGCACAGCACAACACGCAGGGAACATGCACTCGAGGCAGCGTGTGACTCAGGGCTGGTGTGGGATGCTCACACCCTGCAGGGTCAGGGGAGAGGTGCGTGTGGGAAGAGGGCTTCCATCCTACATCCTGATGGATGAAGGTCAGGACCAGGCAGTGCCTGGGAAGGAAACCGGGGAGGACGCTGGCCTGACAGGACTGGTGATTCACGGCTGTAGAGAAGGAAGGGGAAAGAATGAGTCAGGCACATCTGCCTGCGAGGCCTGAGCCTGGCTTTGGAGGAGAACGAACGTGCTCAAATGAGCCATTCTCTGTGGATCCACAAACAATGTTTTGCGTCCTGAGCTGTGCCGCATGAAGAAGTGAGTGAGCCTTAAAAAGATGGGGTTCCAGATCTCAGGGATGTCAGGCATCTGTGTGCACTTTGCCCTTGACCAAGGCACTTCTCACAGAAACTCCCAGGAGTATTTCAGCATGTCTGTAAGGCTCATAGAAGAGTGGCATTTGGCAGGTGCGCTTGGAGGGGTTAAGTGCCATGCCCTGGGCCACACAGCATGGGTCACAATGGAAATGGACCCAGGTCTTCTGACTCCACGTTCACCCCACTTAAGACACAGACCTGAAAGACAAAGACAGTGACTTAGGGCCAGTTGCTGGGGTGTGGACTGTAAACGAACACTAGCTTGAAAGAATGTAGAGCCACAAGCAGGGGAGGGGTTCCGGGATCTTTTCTAGCTCCAGCCCCAACAGTTCTAGGCAAACTTGCTGGCATGTTTGCTGTAGATACAGAGGGGTCAGTGCTCAGATCAAGGAAGCAAGAGCCCGGTGGGGCCAGGTGCTGGGCAGACCTTACCTGGGCTGTTAGGTTAGCTGGGAGGAGGGTGAACAGGGGAACGAGATGGTAAGGAATCTGGAGAAACCGTGGGAGGGAATAGGGGTCTTCAGTCTGGAGAAGAGCAAAATGTCAACCCCCTGAAAGAGGCTATGACTTATTCTGTGTTGTTCAGAGGGCAGAGCCAGAGGATCCCAGGTCAAAATAATAATGTTAATAACAACAGGAAAAACAATTTCAATGACAGTAATAAGTGCCTGCTCTACAGCAAGAACAATGCTGTTGTATGGGTGTGTGTTTCTTGCGATTGAAGAAGCAAGAGCCTGGAGGGGCTTGGTGCTAGGGAGGCTGCACCTGGGGTGTTAGGTTAGTTGATATATATAACCTTGATTCTATTAGTTAATTTAATATATATGTATATATCCTCAGTCCACTCAGTCTCTAAGAAGTGGGCTGTTACTGCTTTCTGCTTCCCAGAGGAGGAGAGTAGAAAGCTTAAGGCATTACCCAAGGTCACTAATTTATGGTGGAGCTGATGTTCAAAGCCAGGTCTGTCTGACTCCAAAATCTAGACCTTCAGCCTATGTGTTTCCATTCTACTGCATGGTTAGTGCCCAGTGAAGGGTGACTATTAACTTTCTAACCATTTGATCCTGCCAATGAGGAGGGCCTGGTCCCCCGGAGTGTCCACAGAGGCTGGATTGCCACCTGCAGGAGTGTTGTATGGAGTGGGAAGTTGCTCTCCATCACTAAGACCCAAACAAGCCGTGTGGAATTAGAGTCTCAAGCTGGTGCCCCAGCTCTCTGTTTCTGTCAAGTGCGCAGGAGACCTGCGCACACAGGTAGATGCGGGTGTCCTGGGAGGGCCCAGCTCTTAGATTCTGCTCTTCCCTAGCGGGAACTGGAAAGTCAAGTGGACTCATCACTCCTCCACTCTTGCTCCTGATGCACGTTCTGTTGAGGCTTTTCCCATTGGCATATTCATCATCTCTGGGCCGAACTCCTGACGTTTTAATATTCTAGTTATAATTCTGCTTTCCCTGGCAATGGAGTGGTTTGATAGAAAGAATTTGCCTCTCCTCCACACACACACTTGGGCAAGAGCTGTGGGGTTTGAGATAGGTCACTTCACCTCTCAGAGCCTCGGTTTCTCACCTGTAAAATGAAGGGGCTAGGCTAGGTGACTTTAAGGTCACTCCCGCCTTCAGGATTCTGCCCTGTTGGAGTGATGCACCTCTGAGTCAAGTGCTTGAGGCATTTGACACCCAGTGGGAGAGAGTCTTGGGTGTCAGAAGTCAGGCTGTGCCACTTGGCCTCCAGGTACCTGGCTGCCAGGCTGCTGCTGGCCTGGCTTCTCCCTGGGGGACCGTCCTTGACAGCAGGGCTGTGGAAACACGGTGACAGAGATGTCCTGTCGCTCCTCCCTGGAGTCCTAAGGTAGCAAGGGGAGCTGGCCAGATACCGGAGACCTTTCTAGCAACCTCTGGGGAGTTGCTGTTTTATTCTTTAGCCACCATCCTGCCTCTTCTGCCCCAGGAGAAGTGCTGACCCTGTGCTGTGCAGCCACACGGGGAAGCGAGCATCCATCAAGCCCGCTCTTTGTCCCTGTCAAACTTAACCTCATTTAACCCCTGCATCTTCCTGCACTGTGAGATAGAGACCAAGAGTTCTCTACATCAGGAGTTTTCAAAATCATAGCAACTTTATGAAAAAAAAGGATAGTAACCTTTAATTCTTTTAATTGTGTAATTAAACATTATTGACTTGGCTTGATTACTAATTACCGAATTACTGTCTTTTAAGCACTGGGCAGAGTGGTCTCTGTAATCCTTACAGCAATCCTGTGAGGTGGGAGTTACATCCTCTGTACAGATGGGAACACTGGGGCTTAGAACGACGCAGTCATCCAGCTGTGTGCCCGCGCTCACGGGGGTGGTCGGTAGCCAAAGCAAAGCCTCTACTGTCCGTCTCTGAGCCCATGTGCAAGTGAGCAGCCAGATTGCAGAGAGAGGCTACACTGCCGTGTCTCTTTACTCCTAATTATCCACAATCCAGGTTACCAGAAAACACATGTAATCAGAGTTCCCTCCAGAGCTGGCAACTCTGGAACAGGCCAGGACTCTGCTGCCCTTGGGAATAAACACATCAGTCCATGGTGAAGATGGGAATATATTTACTACAAGAAAGGAACAGGCTGTATTTTTGAAAAATTCCTGTGAACTTAAAACAAGGAGAAGTGCCGTCATTTCCCAAACACCTGCTTTTTTAACCCTGCTTGCTGAAGTATAGGATTCTCTCCCAGCCAGCCTCAGAAGAACGGCTGTTGGTTACATGGCAAGTTAGATCCCAGAGGAGACCCTGAGGATTTGGGGGTGCTGTTTGTAGTCGAGATCAGACAGGCCAGTTTCCCATCAGGAAGTGGGACAGGGGGACGGCTGGGGGAAGGCAGCTGGGGTCAAGGAGGAGTTGGTCAGTGGCCAGCCCTGGGATGCCACGGTTCACCCTACCCGGCCACATACGGCTGGGGGCCCTGGGCTGGAGGCACAGAGCAGAGAGCAGATAAAGGCCCTGCTAGTAAATGTGTCTATCGTGTGCAAGCGCCCACTGTCTCTGCAGTTATATGTGCTCCCTTGTCCACACTCACAACTGCCCAAGGAGGGGGCGCTCTGCGTAGGTTTATTTTTCTTGGCTGCGCTTTCATCTCTCCAGTGGCCACGAAGGTTCCAGGCCCTCACTGGGCATGGTTTCTGACGTCCAGCCCCTTATCCTCCAGCAGGGTTCTTCACTGTACACCTCAGAGACTGGTACCTCTGGGACTCTCTCTACCACCCCTTTCTTCCTCCCTCTCTGCCTTACAGGGATTTCTTCCAGGCAGCGCCATCTGCTCCCGACTGCTCCTCCATCTCTGATCTTGCCTCGCCCCTCTCCAGCTCCTGCCACTTTTCCTAAACTACCTGTTCACTTCATTCCCTCACTTTTTGGGCAAACAGTTATTGAGACCTGCTGCATGCCAGCCCCTTGGCCTGTCCCTGGGATCCCAGAGATGGACTGGAGGTGGTCCCAGCTTCAGGGAGACCAACAGACTTATTGCAGAGAACTGTGGTTGCCCCAGGCTGGGTGCCACAACAGAGCCAAATACGGGGCTCCCAGAGGAGCCTCAATTCCTTTAAGTCTGCCCTGGACCACCTGGGACCCAGCGTGCCCCAGGAAGAGATATAGTTTAGGAAGCCTGGCTTGTCACTTAGCAACTGGCCCCACCCCTTTTCCTCCCTGCACCCTGGAGCTGGGCCCTGAGGGAATGAGTGGGGAAGAACGGCCCACATGGGGAGGCCCCAGCCAGCACTTTCTCTTCGAAGGTTACCAAGGCTCTGAGGGTCATCCTGGGCTAAGTCTGACTATAAATACCCCGCTTCCTAAAGGGATTACCTGGGCTCCATCCCCCTGGCTGTACCCTGCCTAGCTGGGCTCATCCTTCTTCTGGGGCCTGCTGTTCTTTTCCGACCTCTTATCCCCTCTGCCTGGTGCCATACTTCAGCCACATCTCTCCAACCACTGCATCCCAGCTGTGACTTCTGGGGTTGGGGAGGGGAAGGAGAGACTGAGTCTGCATCCTGGCCAAAGGGCCCTCGCAGCCCAGGCTGTTGGGACAGGGGAGGCCCTTATCGCTTCTCCTATTGCCTGGAGCCTCATGTCTCACACCAGCCAGAACAAGCCCAGACTTGTCACATAATCGCTACTTCTGGAGAGGACACTGTTGGCCTCATCCCTGGGGCAGGGGCCTGGGGATGGAGCTTGGTAACGGAGTGTGGAAATAGAGCTTGGGAATTGCGCAGGTATAAATAGGGCTGTCTCCTGGCTTGGGTGGACCAACTGTCCTGGGAAATCTCTGGTTCCCTTGGTTGGTCTCAGACTTGGTGTCACATCCCAGTGGCTCAGTTATGCCAGTCCCTGAAGCCACAATAAGGATCTCTTGAGATCTGAGATCAAGAAGTGAAGACCTAACTTCTCTCTCTTGCAGACTTTTCTCTTGCTTCCCCTGCCTGCCCACTGCTGCTCTCAGCTCTGGTTCCTCCACCATCCTCCCCACCCCATTCGCTGTGCGTTTGTCAGTTTCCTTTTCAACTCAGCTGACACTTGCTGAGAACCTGCACTGGGCTGGGCAAGCTGAGGCCCTGGGATATTCGGAGGGGAACAGCCAGGGCCTGTTGTCCTTCAGTGGGTTCTTTTTTTTTTTTGAGCAGCTTTCCGTTTTTTTTAAGATTGGCACCTGAGCTAACATCTGTTGCCAATCTTCTTTTTCTTTTTCTTCCTCTTCTTCTCCCCAAAGCCCCCCAGTACATAGTTGTATACTCTAGTTGTAGGTCCTTCTGGTTGTGGTACGTGGGACACTGCCTCAGCATGGCCTGACGAGCAGTGCCATGTCTGCGCCCAGGATCTGAACCGGCAAAACCCTGGGCCGCCAAAGTGGAGTGCACGAACTTAACCACTTGGCCACGGGGCTGGCCCCCTTTCCGTAGGTTCTTGAGAATCCCCTCTTTTGTGTAGTCACTCTGAATTAAGCAGTGTGAATCAAGTGGTGGGAGTACACACACACACACATGCACACACGCTCATAGACACACGCCAGCTCTAGGCAAATTAGAAAGGACCTTTGGTGTTCTCTCCCCCACTCTTCTTGCGGGGCCCTCCCTTGGGGGTGGTATCACCAGACACCATTCATTATGGAGGCCAAACCACAGCGTCCACCGTCATTATCCTCCCCCAACCTAGACATGGTGTCCTCTTGCTCTCTGTCCTCTTTACTCTCCAAATCTGCTCTCAGCAGCAACTTTGGAGGTGATCCGTTGAACTGACTTAAGGTGTAGATGAGCAGCCATTTCCACTTCTGTTCTGCTGTGTTTATAAGTGGGGTCCTTCAATCAGAATCATGTCCATACCTCTACTCAGCCCCTGGGACTCTGACTCAGTGAATCTGAGGTGGGGCCTGGGAATCTGCCCTTTTAACCAGCACTCCAGGAGATCCTAATGCAGGTGGTGTTTCGGATAACCCTTCAAGACACCAGCTTTTGCCTCTGTACTCAGAAACATACATTCCCTGCTCCTTCCAACCCTGCCCACCACAATCAGAAACCTGTGATTTCATGGGTGTTTTGGACCTCCCCATGCAGCTGTGTACCTTGACTGCAGAGGGATCTTCTATTGTTTTTTTGAAATCTCTTTTGTCAACTTCATTAGGATAAGGACCATTTCTGTTACTCTGTCTATAACTTGGAACTTATCTAGGACAGGTAGAGATGTAAGTAGAAGCCACTAGCTGCTCCTGCTGCCGAAACCAGCAGAACCTGCCCTGGCCCTGGACGGAGGTGCCCGGAGCTGCCAGCAGCTGAAACCCTAGAGGCTCTGGGCCCTGGGCTTTCCGGCTCCCCACCCCCCTCAACCCCCTCACTCGGCTCCCCAAATGCTTCCTACTCTTCCATGGCTGCTCCCCGGAACTTTATGTGCCCTTTTTCCTTGTTAGCAGTTTTTATTGTATTATTCGTATTACTAAAGTAATAAATGCTTGTTGTAGAAAACTTGGAAAATATAAGCAAAAAATATATGTATGTCATTGGTAACTGCCCATCAGGTATAACTGCTATTAACATTTTGGTGTAAATCCTTTCGTTCTTTTTAATCTATATAATTTTACATACTTTTTTAAGAAACAAAGGTGGGGCACAGAGCACTTGCTGTTCTGAAACCTTTTTTCACTGTCTCGTGGACATTTCCCGTCTTACGGACATTTCCCGTCTTACTCGGCATCCTTCCACCCCTTCTCAGAGCGGCTGCTCTGGATGCACAGGTTTTATTTAGCCTTTCTCCTGGGGGTGTGTGCGTAGTTTGTTTCTAGCTTTCCTCTAAAACCATGCTGAGTTAAACAGCTTTGTAGAGAAACCTTCGCCGCACACTTGTGATTATTAGAGTACATTCTTAGAAACCAAACAGCTGAGCCACAGGGATGCACATTTTTGAGTTTTTTGGTACCATACCAAATGCCTTCCAGAAAGTTTGTACCAATTTTTGCAGCATTTAAGAATGTTCACACCCTTTATACTGCCCAGTAGGGGGTTTTTTTGGTGAGAAAGATTGGCTCTGAGCTAACATCTGTTGCCAGTCTTCCTCTTTTTTTTTCTCTCCTCAAAGCCCCAGTACACAGTTGTATATCCTGGTTGTAAGTACTTCTGGCTCTTCTATGTGGGACACCGCCTCGGCATGGCTTGAAGTGGTGCTAGGTCCACACCCAGGGTCCGAACCGGCGAAACCCTGGGCCACCAAAGTAGAGCACAAAAACTTAGCCACTCGGCCAGGGGGCCAGCCCCACATTGTGATTTTTTTTTTGAGTAAATGAAATAAAAAATATTTGTCATCAATTTACTTTTATGTTTGGATTAAAAGCTTCCTTTTCTGTTTTTCTCTGTATCTGTGCCTAAGATTGTAAGCATCAGTGTGTAGGGATCCAGACATTTTGGCATGTCTCTTGTACATGCTTGCCTAGGGCCTGGAGAACTTGGTGGATATTTTTATGTTGTATTTGACTCACTGATGAAGGGAGCCAGCACCTGGCCCACAGGTGCAGCGGCTGCCCCCTGCTGGCTCCGAGGTGCAGTGACCGCTGAGAAGGCCATGGCTGGGCTCCTGCTGCCCTTTTCCCATCAGCCCTTCCCTTCCCACCACCATCACTGCATTCTGATATTTTCAGGCTGAAAGGGCCAGCATGGAGGGTGAGGAATTTTTAAACCTCTGCATCCTGGGTGACTGCAGATGCTGTTAATACTTGGAGAGGGGGCCAGCCCGGTGGCGCAGCGGTTAAGTTCGCACGTTCCACTTCGGCGGCCTGGGGGTCACCAGTTCGGATCTCTGGTGCGGACATGGCACCACTTGGCAAGCCATGCTGTGGCAGGCATCCCACATATAAAGTAGAGGAAGATGGGCATGGATGTCAGCTCAGGGCCAGTCTTCCTCAGGAAAAAGAGGAGGATTGGCAGATGTTAGCTCAGAGCTAATCTTCCTCAAAAAAAAAAAAAAAATTGGAGAGGCTCACTTGCACTGTGCCCACTGTGGGTGAGCAGTCTGTCTGTGACAGTTAGGAAAGCGTGCTGCTGTCCGTGTGGAGGGGAGGGGACTCTGAAAGGGAGGTTTGCCAGCAAGGTATGCATGACCTCCTGAGATGATGACTTTGAACTATGACACCGCAGGGCTATGTTTATTTTACAGAGAGTGAGATGCACATACACAGTTACACTTCAGGTGTCCTGGGGTCACTAGTCCAGCAACCTCAATTGTGAGGAACAGGGCCAAAACCTGGCCATTTAAGGGTGAGAGGCATCTGAGCAGGAACAACAGATGTCCCGAAGCCTGGTCTCTTTCCTCGTTCGGAAACCTTTTTCTTAGAACCAGATGCTCTCGATTTCCACCGTGCCAGCAAGCTTTCCCAACCCTCAGCGGGTTAGGAGTGGCCCATCAGCTGTTCCTGACCTCTACCCAGAGGAGCAGCAGATAGAGGGAGAACAGCAAAAAGTGATATGTGGCAAAGAGGAAGGAGATGAGAAAACTATAGACATCAGCTTAAGAACTTAAAAAGCCCTGACATCCAGATCATTGAGTGGAGGGGCAGAAGTCCCATACCCCAGAGGGTGTCGCTGCATAATGACTGTGAATCCCGATGGATCAAAGCTCTCATTAGGGAGTCATCAATGCTAAAGGATCAAAGAGAGAAGGAGTCAGAAATCGTGAAGCAGAGCTACTTCCTTGATCCAGGCAGAAACACCTCCAGGCTAAACTTCCACAAAAAACACGTGGACAAAACTGTGATCTGCTGTTTCTCCAGTGCCTCCTTCCTGTCTTTCACACTTAAGCCTTTGATTGATCTGGTTTTGATTTTTGTGGCCGGTGTGAGGTAGGGATTCTGCTTCATGTTTTCCGATATGGAGAGCCTGTAGTCCCAACACCATTTATCAATAGTCAGTTGTAAAGAAAAGCCCCTGTGTTTCTCCACTGCTGCTCACACAGAATGCTTCCCAAACCAGTTGTATCGGTGTTTTTCCCACACCAAGCAATTCTCCAATCCTCTGTGGACCCCAATTAGTGTCCTACAATTCTGTTCTTTTCTGACACTACCCAGAGTTAGCGCAGACCCCACAGGTTAAGGGCTCAGTCCCACGAGACTGCCCCTCACTTCAGATGCCAGTTGTAAGTTGTGGGTCCCCAGCTTACCCACAGCTTCTGTCCAACTTGGCTACAAGTCAGAGGTTCCCATGACCCACTCCTTGGGTGAGATAATTTGCTAGAGCAGCTCACAGAACCCAGGAAAACAGTTTACTTACTGTTGCCAATTTATTACGAAGGCTGTTTTAAAGGATACAAATGAACAGGCAGATGAAGGGAGACAGAGGGTGAGGTCTGGAAGGATCCTGAGCACAGGAGCTTCTGTCCTCGGACTTGGGGTACACCACTCTCCTGGCACATGATGTGTTCATCAACCTGGATGCTCTCCAAACCCCATACTTTGGGGATTTTATAGAGGCTTCATCACATAGGCATGATCAATTGTTAACTCAATCTCCAGCCCCTTTCCCCTCTTTAGAGAGTGGGGGGTGGGGCTGAAAGTGCCAGGCCTATCACGGCTGGGTCTGTCTGGTGACCAGCCCCCATCCAGGAGCCCACCAAGAGTCACCTCATTAGGACAAAAGACACATGTATCACCGGGAAATTCCCTGGGCTATAGGAGCTCCATATCAGACATTCCCGTCGCTCAGGAAATGACAGGGTTTTCAGCGCTCTGTGTCAGGAACTAGGTCAAAGACCAAACCTTAGCAGGAATCGGAGGCAGAGGCCAATATATATTTCCTATTATTTCCCATCCATCTTACACACGCACACACACATGCACACACCCCATCTGCAGAGTTCCTTCTCGCTTCAAGCACATTTCTGTGCATCCTGGTTCTATTTCTGGGCTCTGTTCTATTCCATTGGCCCATTTGTCTCCCTGTTCCCGTACTACACTGACTATAGCTTTATAATTAGTATTATTAATGGTAGTGCAAGTTCTCCCACCTTATTCTTCTCTAGGAGTATCTTTGTTCCGTATAAACTTTAGAATCAGCTTGCCATGTTCCTGGAAAAAAAGACTCCCAGTTAGGAATTTTATTGGAATTGCATTAAATTTATAGATCAGGTTAGAGGAAAATGGACATCTTAATCATCACATTGGGCATTGCTTCATCTGCATTCTCCCTGTTGTATCCTTCTGGAAATTCTGATTAAAAATGTTAGACCATCTGAATTTCAATTATTATATTTTTCATTTCTAGAAGTTTTATGTGGTCCTTTTAATTTCTGGTTGGTCATTCTTTATAATCTCTTTTTCCCTGTTCATATTTTTAAGACTCTCTTATTTCTTAAACTCGTCATTTCGTAATCCATGTCTGATCATTTCCGTATCTGAAGTCTTTGTGACTCTGTCTCTTTGTCTGCCGATTTTGTTGGCTCTGACTCATGTTGCCTTGTTTCTTTGTATGTTGTGATTTTTTCCTAACTATGACCTTATTATTTATTTTCCTTGGAACTTTATCTGGGGAATTCTTTGAGGTCTCTCAAGTTGTGTTCCTACAAAGAGGATTTGCATTTCCTCCTGCTAACCCAGGAACACTTTAAATTAAATGTCTGGCTTTAGAGGTTTCTGCCTGCACAGGTGTTAGATTCCATTCTGACCTGAAACCCTCACTCTTGTCACTTAGCTTAAGGTGTGACCTTGGGCAAGTCCTTTAATCTCTTTGCCCCTGTCCCATGTCTATGAGAGAGTGATAACAATGCCTCCACCTAAGGCTATTCTAAGGATGAAATGGGATAATGTACATAGAACTTGCATGGGGTTCCATACACAATGGGTAGGCAGTGAGTGCCATTCTCCTCCCCCAAGGAGCCCCCTCTGCTGCTCTGCCAGTAGGGGCAGGCTGATGGCAGCCCCCAGCCTTCATCCTACCTCGCCTGTGGGGGTTATAGTGGGAGCAGAGTGCTTTAGGCTTCGATCCTGGGGCTCATTCTGCCTTCAGCTTTGAGGTGACTGAGCTTCCTAAAGCCTTTGACAGATGCTCCTGCCCTCAGTCTTGACCGCAGTCTTGAGTTGTCTTAGAGGCCACTTGGGACTAGGTAACAAGAAAGGTGACATTTCACAGATGGTTTTCTTCTTCAGATGCTGTGGGAATTTTCTGGCTGGTTATGATTTTTTTAAAAAAAATTCTTTGTAACTGTCTATATGAAAGACATTATGCTTGTTTATAATTTTTAATCCTGAGAATATACATTGACAGTAATATAAGTGTAAAATAAACAGAAAGTTGTATATTGGCATGAAAATGTTTTAAATTCTTTTTGTAACAATGAATATGAAAAAATAAATTTAATAATATGAACTCAACTGTATTGAAAAAATGGGAAAAAGGAAGCTGAAAGGAAATATGTCAAAGTATCAGCAGTCAGAAATGGTTACTTCTGAATGGTGAAATTCTTTCTCTCTCTCTCTCTTGCTCTCTCTCTCTCTCTTTTTTTTTTTTTTACTGAGGAAGATTTGTCCTGAGCTAACATCCATGCCAATCTTCCTCTATTTTTTAGTATGTGGGCTGCCGGCACAGCATGGCCACTAACAGAGCAGTGTAGATCAATGCCTGGGAACTGAACCGAGGCCACCAAAGTGGGACACACTGAATTTAACCACTAGTCCACTGGGGCTGGCCCTGAATGGTGGAATTTTTGAATAATCTTTCTTCCCCAATGGCAGCATGGTACAGACAGCGGTCCGAGGGTTGCCTTGGAAGTCAGAAAGTCTTGGGTTAAATTGGTACCTGTGTGGCCTGAGACAAATGACAAGCTCTCTGTGTCTTAGTTTCCCCATCTGTTGGGTTGTTTTGAGCATGAAATGAATAATGGGCCTAAAGTGCCTCGCCTGCGATCTGGCACAAGCTGGCTCCATAATGGCGGCAGTTATTATTTTTACACATCCATATTCTTTCCAGATTTTTAAAAACTGAATATGTACTTCTTTATAATCAAAGAGTAAAGTAGAAACTTAACAGCAGCAACAACAACAAAGGTAGTATACGCTTTGCTGACTGAAGTATTTTATATCCCCAGGGTGGATCTGTGCAGTTTCCAGAGTCTTCCCTGACTCCAAGGAAGGGCCCATAGACCTAAATACTTAGGAGCCACTGCAGTGGGGTGCTGGGCAGGGGAGAGGCTGGAGAGAGGGCGGACTGCAGCCCTGGCTTTAGAGATGCTGAGCCTCTCTCCCTTCTGTCCTGCCCAGGACGCAACGAGCCCCTGAAGAAGGAGCGGCTGAAGTGGAAGAGCGACTACCCCATGACTGATGGGCAGCTGCGGAGCAAACGGGATGAGTTCTGGGACACGGCCCCTGCCTTCGAGGGCCGCAAGGAGATCTGGGACGCCCTCAAGGCTGCTGCCTATGCGGCTGAGGCCAATGACCACGAGCTGGCTCAGGCCATCCTGGATGGAGCCAGCATCACCCTGCCTCATGGTGAGCGGGCAGGGCAGGGGCTTTCTCCCCACTGGAGGGAGGGGGCCATCAGTGCCATTTAGGGCAGAGGAGAGCCCGTGGCCAGCCGACCACACATCAGGCGTTTCTCTCCAAGCTGGTGGGTGGTGGAGGTGGCTGTTCACTTGTTCGTTCAGGCAGCTCTTCCTGAGCGTGGACCGCGAGCAGGACACAAAGGAAAGCCAGACAGCCACTGCTTGCCCCATGTGGGGACAGAAAGGCACCAACAAACCTCAAAGCAGTGTGATGAGAGCCATCTAAAGATTGCTTGGGGTGCCTTGGGATCCCAGAACATCAGAGATACTCACCTGTTATTGGGTGCTTATTGTGTGCTGGGCGCTGAACTAGAAGCTTCTGCTGCATATCTCACTTAAGGTCCTAACAGCCTTATGGGGCCATGTAAAGTGGAGGGTAACAGTGAAACTCTAGAGTCGTGGACCTCGGTTTAACACAAGTGTCTCCATTTCCTAGCTGTGACCTTGAGCAAGGAGCTTCTCAGATTTAAAGTCTCAGAGGCTCAGAACTGTAAAGCGGGGACCCTTACCTCATAGGACAGTTGTTAGGATTCCATGAGCTATGCCTAACATTGTTTAGTCCAGTCTCACACTTAGTAGGTGCTCAAGGCACAGTCAGTGTATTTCTATGTGCAATACGTTGTACATGTGAGGAAACTGAGGCCCAGTAAGGTGGAAGCCACAAAGAGCAGGGCCTCTGCTATCTCGTTCATCCTCGTAAGCCCAGCACCGCACACAGGTGCTCAGGAGAGAGCTGCTGAATGAACGAGTGGAGAGTTCAGTACTTTGCCAGAGTTGAACGAGCCAGCACCTGATGGAGCCGGAATGCCAGCCCAGGTCTTCCTGACTCGACCTTGAGCTCCTGCCAGCTGTCCCGAGGAGAGCTGACTGTAGGGTGGGTTTGGGAACTGTGGGGTGGCAGTGATGGGTATATTAGTTTGCTCAGGCTGCTATAATAAAATACCTCAGATTGGGTGGTTTATGAAACAACAGAAATTTATTTCTCATGGTTCTGGAGGCTGAGAAGCCCAAGATCAGGTACTGGCTAATTTGGGTTTGGTGACAGCTCTCTTCGTGGCCTGCTCACTGTGTCCTCACGTGGTGGAGGGAGAGAGCTCTCTGGTGTCTCTTATAAGGACGCTAATCCTATTGGATCAGGGCCCCACCCATATGACCTCGTTTAACCTTAATCACTCCCAATTACTCCCTGTCTCCAAATACAGTGACACTAGGGGTTAGGGCTTCGACGTACAGATTTTGGGCGGCCATAATTTAGTCCATAACAGTGGATCCCGAAGCAGACTCAGCCCACCCTGCCTTTCCCACAGGCACCCTCTGTGAATGCTATGACGAGCTGGGCAATCGCTACCAGCTGCCCATCTACTGCCTGTCGCCACCCGTGAACCTGCTGCTGGAGCACACTGAGGAGGAGAGCCTGGAGCCGCCCGAGCCCACGCCCAGCGTGCGCCGCGAGTTCCCGCTCAAGGTGCGCCTCTCTACAGGCAAGGACGTGAGGCTCAGCGCCAGCCTGCCTGACACAGTCGGGCAGCTCAAGAGGCAGCTGCACACCCAGGAGGGCATCGAGCCATCCTGGCAGCGATGGTTCTTCTCCGGGAAGCTGCTCACAGACCGCACGCGGCTCCAGGAAACCAAGATCCAGAAAGATTTTGTCATCCAGGTCATCATCAACCAGCCCCCACCACCCCAGGACTGATGAGCCCACGGACCCCTGGGCAGAGAGGCCGAGGAGGGCCTCTGCCAGGCTGAGAGGCCTCCCAGCTGGAGCACTAGGACCCCCGTCCCTGCTGCTGCCTTCCAGTGCTGTTCTTTCTTCAGGGGCACCTCCCTGCTGTATGGCTGCTGGGCGAGCCGTGAGGGACCCTGCCTCCCAGGGGCACTGTGGGCCACCAGTGCCCAGCACCCAGGAAGCAGCATGCTGTCACACACAGGCCTTGCCAACCTTGTCAGAGAAAAGGCAAACTGGGGCCCTCCATCCTGCCTCTCTCCTGTGGCGGGCTCGAGACACAAGGGCCAGCCTGGAGGCCCTGGAGCCCAGATCTGTCATCTGGTGCTGCCGGCTGTGCTCACTCCGGTTTTCTCCTCAGGGTCTGAAGCAGCTGCTGTCTCCTTCCCCTGCCCCCACCCCCTGACTCTGCCTGGGGCACAGTGCCAGTCCCCCGGAGGGGAGGGGACCGGACCGCTGGGGAGTCCCAGGGGCCGGGAGCCTGAGACCGGCCTCTGCCTCTCCCTGCCCGCAGCACAATTGGCAGAGATGAGGCGAGTGGCCGGACAGCTGGGCTGTTGTGGCAGGGGTCTGCACAGGGCCATCTCCTGGCTGTCACCCAAGTGGTGGGGGGTCTGCAGCCTGGTTGTGGCCCCACAGCAGGTCCCTGTGTACAGACGTATCTGCATATTTATCAATAAAGCCTTTTGCTCCTTGCTGTTGACTCGCCTGGCTTTGACTTCGGGTTCTCCTGCCGCTCTGTGGAGTCCTGGGAGCCAGTTCTGGTGTGGGAGCAGGTGGGTGCAAGGCCTCCCCCGCTGCTCCAGGCACAGCAGAGTACGGTGGAGCAATCCTTGAACGGCTAGCATTCCAGGCCCTGTGTTTTCCTAGGTCCTTAGGAAAAGCCACTCAACCTCTGAACCCACTTTGCTTTTCTTTAGAGTGGAGATGATGCCACCTGCCCTGCCTCCTTCCTCAGTTGCTGGGAGGTTTAAATGGGATAACCGATGGGAAAGTGCTTTGAAAACAGGCAGCATCTCAGGAAGGGGGCGTGAGTTACCTGCTGGTCCACTCCAGCTGCAGGAGCCACCCCGGGACTGAGGTGCGTGCAGAAACCCTGGAGATGCTGCACCCTTGGTGATGTTAGAGCAAAATCTCTGACAGATTTAGTTGATGAGCATGTGTTGGCTTGTCAGTGAGAGAACCAGAGAGAAAAAGGAGCCGATTCCTGCCCTTCGCGAGGGGAGAGTGTGCATATGAGCAGAGAGGGGAATCTCAGATGAGGTTGTTCAGCAAGGGGCAGGGCATGTGAGCATTCCAGAACCCCAGAGCCATGGCATCTGTGGTTCCCCGGCAGGTTAAACCGGGTCGAGGTGACCCAGGGCTCACTCCCACAGTTCCAGGTGTGGAAGTGAGCAAGTCCAGAGCTGCTTTTTCTCCAGTTGGGAGTATTTTTCTTTCTGAGTGAGCACGGCCAGTCCCCGGTCAGGGTGGCCTGACAGGGAACCCGGGGAGGAAAGGATGATCAGTCAGAGCTGGTGTCCTCGTCTGCTGGGCTTGGCACTACACTCTGGCCCTTTCAGTGGCTTCCTGAGACCCCTCTTGAAGCAAGACCCTGTAAGTCTTGCAGAGGCTCTGAAGACTTACCCTGATGCGGTGAGGCTTGTCAGGGACTAATGGATGTGCGGCCACGTGCAGTGATGCTTCACTAGGGGGCGCTGTGGGACCCCAGAGGCCACGACCTGCAGGAGCTGTGGGCGGTGAGGGAGGCAGCTGCCCTGACCCCCACCCACAGCCCTGGCACTCCAGCCCGGATGAGCAGATCTGCCTCTTTCCAGAGCCACCAGGGCCTGTTCACCAGACAGCCTGGGGACTCAGGCCCGTCTTGGCTTTCAGGCCCCCTCACTGGCACGGGCTGGGCACAGTTTCCAGGTGTCCAGCAGGTGGCACTGCCATCAGGGCTAGGGACAGCCAGCGGATCCTTTGTGCAGCCCAGCAGCCCTGGCTAAGGCCCAGCTGGGCCCAAGCACTCATTCAGGACCGTGGCTGGGCAGGCTCCTTCCTGCAGCCCGTGCTCTTGCAGTGCTGTGCCCTCCGGCTCCAATAGGCCAGGGGCTGGGGAGCCGACTGTCCCTGCCTCCCCCTCCTCCCTGGGGCTGCTCGGGGTGAAGGTGACAGGTGGGGGAGGCAGGTGGAGAAATGGGCCAGTGAGCTCATGGCAAAGGCGCCTGGTGGGGTGGGGGTGGGTGCCCTGTCCTATAAAGCCCCCAAGGCCCTGTGGCCTGCAGAGGCGGTTACAGACGGCACCATGGCAGACACTGAGGCCGTGCAGAGGGCCACGGAGCTTATCGATCAGCGGCTGGCAGAGGAGGAGGAGAATGAGGTATGGGCAGTGGTGTGGGGCCCCGAGGGCGTTGTGAGGAGATCCTGCTCTGCTGTTAAGGGAAGGGAGAGCCTGGCTGCCACACTTGAGGTGGGGAGGGGACAGGTGTTCAGGCTACTTCCATTCCTGCCCCAGGTGTTCCTGGCAGAGGGGTTTGCTGACAATGGGAGACTGAGGCTTCAGCCCCAAGAACTGAGAGACTGTGGGGTAGGCGAGCCAAGCTGGGCTCCCCGAGACTCTGCCCACCCACCTGGGCTTTGAGGAGATGGGCCAGGCTGCACAGACCAGGACAGCTGGGGTGCTGCCTGGGAGTGTGGGGCCCCGAGTTCCCCCAGTTGCTGGGTGGGAGGCTGGGACAGGAGAGACTCCAGTGTTTGGTCCCTGAAGAAGAAGAGAGTCTGGGAGGAGAGCAAGGAAGGGACACTGGAAAGGGAGGCATGGGTTTTCCCAGGACTGCCAGCCACACTTGGGGAGGCCTTGGGAGCGTGGGGCTCTGGACAAGGGCATTCTCTCTGGGATAAAGAAGTCGGGGGAGGAGGGTGTGGGCTTGTCTTATCCTTCATTTTATTTAAACTAATACTTGCCCTAGAGTCTGCTCCACCAAGCACCCGGTGCTGTGAGGAATGAGAGGATGGGTACCAGGCCTCGTGGTACCCACCCCTCATTCATTTTAGCCAACGTTTGTTAGGTGCATGATCAACTAAGAAACAAGGCAGAGTGAAGAAATGGTGAAATAGAGGCGTTAAATCAGAAGTGAAGGAGCACAGAGGGTGGGTGAGTCATTCCGACTGTGGGACCTTGAAGACTTCTCCCTGGACAGGATGGCATTTGAGTTGGGCCTTCAAGGATGGTGAGTGGAGATCAGGAGCGGGGAGGGTATTCCAGGCTAGGGAAACGACAGGCGCTGACGACAGGGTGAGTGGAAGCGTGACTGTCGTGAGAGAGTCTGGTAGTAGAGGCTAAGGCTGGGAAGGGAGGCAGGGCACCAACCAAAGAGGGCCGTGTGAGAGATTTATTCCGTGGGCAGTGGGGAGCCACTAGATGTTGGTGAGTGAGGGAAAGTGGTGCCATCTGACCTATTTTAGGAAGGCAGCTCTGACAGCCCTGAGAAGGACTTCTTGGAGCTGGAAGGACTGGCCCTAACAGGAATGGGAGGGAGGAGATAAATCAGTTTAGAGGTAGACTCCATTCAAAAAAGGCAGAGGGACTGAATGGGGGTGAGAAACATGGAAGGATCAGGACTCCAGTGGAAGAGGAGATGAGGACCAGGGAAGGGGGGGCCAGGATTGTGGGGGAAGAGCTGGGCATGAGCCCATGGAGCCCTCGCCAGGGCATCCCTGGATCTCCAGGAATCCACATAAGGGCATGTGCACGTGGGCTGGCCAGTGCCAGGCAGGTGAGTCATGCTGCTGTGCCATTTCTGGAGGGCTGCCACTGTACACAGAGACCTTCAGCAAGGGGACACAGAGCAGTCCTCATCCACTCATTCATCCAACTAATATAGCAGCAAGGCTGTCAGGATGCCAGGTGCCCGCAGAGCCAGCCTTCCCACTGAGGGCCTCCCACGTGCCAGGCCCTGTGCTGAGCACCGGACAGGCATCCTCTCGTTCAATCTGTACAGTCATCTCTGAAGTAAGGTGGAAGTTTTGTTTTGTTGGATCTCGTGAACCAGCAGCCAATTCAGTAAACATTTATTGAACACCTACTGTACGCAGCTCACGAAGACAAATCTGAAGCAGGTGGCTATAGAGTCTGGCTAAGGCATGAGTG
The DNA here is from genome assembly GCF_041296235.1 of Equus asinus. Taxonomy (NCBI): domain Eukaryota; kingdom Metazoa; phylum Chordata; class Mammalia; order Perissodactyla; family Equidae; genus Equus; species Equus asinus. Next base: position 31,884,913 of record NC_091791.1, on the reverse strand, counting down.
GACATTAGAGTCCCCAGTAGTTTCCACCAGGCCCCAGCCCAGCAGGGTTCTCAGAGGAGAGCTGCTGTCCAGCTGGCACCCCCTTCTCGGAGTGGGAGGAGAAGGGAGGCCCCCAGGCCAGCCCAGGGGCTGGGGCTCTGTTGTGGGGGCTTACTGGGTCAGGTCACCACTGAGGACTTAGGGGTGGGCAGAGATGCTGGGCCCACCTGCCGTCATCCATTAGCTCATTGGTTTACTCTCCAAACATTGGCTGAGCACCTACCACGTGCTGGGCCCCGTGATAGGGATACCAAGACGATTAAGACCCAAGCCCACCCTCTGGATGCTGCGTGAGAGCCCAGCCAGGGTCCCACATGGGACAGTAGCTGCAGCCCTAGGTTGTCCCTTGTCCCTGGAAGAAGATGCAGTGTTTCAGGTGAGGCCAAAACTGGGGAGACCACAAACCACATAAGCCCAACATGGACGGGAGAAGCCAGTGGACAACAGGACCTTTGAAATAAAGCCCTCAAGATGACCCTTGAAGAGTCTAACACCGGAGCACAGTGGGAAATACAAAAGGCAGCTGAGAGCTCTGTAAGGACGGCCTTTCCTCCCCAGATGCCGTCTTACTCAGCACCCGCCAACCTCACTAATGTCCCTGGTGCATGGGGACTTCAGAGACAGGGGCACCAGCACTTCACAAACAGTGGTTTCCTTTAGAAGAGAGAAGGAGGCCGGGAGGAAGTAGCCCAGGCAAGTCGGAGCTATGAATGGAGAGGGGAGTTGGAAGGAGTTCCACCCACCTTATTACAAGGAGAATCAGGTTAATACTTAGAGTTTACTTCAAGCAGAAAGCTGGGGGCTGTGGCTCCCAACCCTCAGGTTCTCTGGGAGCAACAGTTTCCACGCTCTAGGATTTCATGGATCAGTAAAATCTGAGGGAAAAACGTTGGTATCTGACATAAAATTGCCAAATTTTTGTATTGCCAAGTAAGCCCATTTAAAAGATAACTATCATCTCTTATCACTATTATCTTCTCAAAGTGAATTTTTTTTTAGGAAGATTAGCCCTGAGCTAACATCTGTTGCCAATCCTCTTCTTTGTCTTCTTTTTTTTTGCTGAGAAAGACTGGCTCTGAGCTAACATCCATGCCCATCTTCCTCTACTTTATACGTGGGACATCTGCCACAGCATGGCTTGATAAGCAGTGCGTAGGTCCACACCTAGCATCCAAACCGGCAAACCCCGGGCCACCGAAGCAGAATGTGCAAACTTAACTGCTGCGCCACCAGGCCAGCCCTCAAAGTGAATTTTTAAGGCCAAAAAAATAATAATAATAATAATATCATTGCTTGAAAAAGTGAATATATTTAATTCCATGAAAACTCACTCCAGTAGCCTTTATTCTCGTCTTGCTGGGGAGCCAGGACAGTCAGCGGGCAGGTGATTGAGCTGGAGTTGGAGTGAGGCTGAGGTGGGCAGCCTTGCTCTGGACTGGAGCCCTCCAGGAACAGTCAGGCGTGGGGCAGATGAAGGGCTGTGCGGTCATGTAGGAGGAGGTCCTTGGGGGATGCCCTTGGAGTGGTTGGGGGAGAGGCCACCTTCCTCCCCAGGTGCTGCAGGCAGGCCCCAGAGCATGGCCTCTCCTTGGCTCACCAGAAACTCCGAGGAACCACCCATGGAAGGAAGCTGCCCATGGACAAGCTGGTGTTGGAGGATGAGAAGAAGCACGGAGCTCAGAGTCCGGCCTTACAAAAGGTTAAGGTAAGTGCAAGGAGAACCCAATGTCTGCGCTCAGGGGACAGGCCACGCAGTTATGGCCCTTCTCCTTCTATTGTGGTCCAGAACCAGCAGCTCAGCACCCCCTGGGAGCACGTCAGCAGCATCTCAGCCCCACCCCAGACCTGCTGAGTGAGAATTTGCACTGTACAAGATCCCAGGGGACGCTTTTTGGAAGCCCCGGTGATGAGGCAGTCATACAACAGGGCATGCTGCAGGTGTTAAGGGGCTGCGGGAGGCTGTGTGTGCTGACAGAGATCTCCATACTGGTAAGAGAAAGCCAGTTTCCAGACCACTATGTGGAGGATGACCCCACAGGACACATGTCTGGAAGGGCATCAACCAGGGCCATGACAGACCTTACCTCTGGGAGACATTTTCTCTTCATACCTTTTTAGGCTTCTGTATTACTTTTATTTTTTACTTTTAACATTAGTTATGTATTACTTTCATGATCATACGCACAGAAATGGAATTGCATGGAGAGCTTATTCGGACCCTATTGTGAAGTCCTGGGTTAAGAATTGCCTCTTGGGGCTGGCCCCGTGGCCGAGTGGTTAAGTTCGCGCGCTCCGCTGCAGGCGGCCCAGGGTTTCGTTGGTTCGAATCCTGGGCGCGGACATGGCACTGCTCATCAAACCATGCTGAGGCAGCGTCCCACATGCCACAACCAGAAGGACCCACAACGAAGAATATACAACTATGTACCGCAGGGCTTTGGGGAGAAAAAGGAAAAAAATAAAATCTTTACAAAAAAAAAAAAAAGAATTGCCTCTGAGGTTCCCTCATCAACTCCCCACCCTATGCGGAGCCTTGAACCCTGGCGGTTTTGAGGCAGCCCCCTCAAGCCTCCCGTGGCCCCTGATCTGAGCCGTCCGTGTCCCAGTCTCGTCTGCTTCTCCTCATCTTCGGCAGGAGAGCTAGACCTGGATTCTTTCTCTCTTGAGATTGTCTCCCCATCCTCCCGCTCAACCCTAGATCGAGGTGAGAGGTGGAGCTAAGACCCCAAACTCTATGCCCCAGCACTGGGGTTGATGGGCCATCGCCACGCAGGGCCAAGAGCGCGTGCGCAAGACATCCTTAGACCTGCGGCGGGAGATCATCGATGTGGGCGGGATCCAGAACCTCATTGAGCTGCGGAAAAAAAGAAAGCAGAAGAAGCGAGAAGCCCTGGCCGCCCCACAGGAGCCGCCTCCGGAGCCCGAGGAGATCGTAAGTGTCTTGGGGAAGACACCTGTTTGGGCAGTGGGAGCCTGGGAGGGCCTGGGATCGCTGGGGGCCATTCTCCACGGCTGCACTCACGCCCTCCAGACTGGCCCCGTGGACGGAGAGACATTCCTGAAAGCCGCTGTAGAGGGCAAAATGAAGGTCATTGAGAAGTTCCTGGCCGACGGGGGCTCCGCGGACACCTGCGATCAGGTGATGTTCCCACTGGCCCCCGCACCTGTGCCTGCCTCCCTTTCTGCGTTGCCACCCCCACCCCGCCCACTTGTGGGCCTGTTTGAGAACAGGCATTGGGTGTCCTTTGGGAGGAGGGCCCCTCAAAAGATCTGAGATGCCCTCTTCCCCACACAGGAATTTATCTAAATGCTTAGACCCTTTTCAACTTGAACCACCTCTAGAGTAACAAATGTTGCGGGGTTTTTTAGGGAAGAAAGAGAAGTGGAATCAAATAAAAAGAGCCCAAGACTAGGAGATTTGGGCTTGAATCCCATCTCCACCACAACCTAGCTATGTGACCTGAGGCTAGGCCCCTCACCTCTCCATGCCTCAGTTTCCTCCTCTGTAAAATAGCCTATTTCCCTCAGAGCTTATTATGGGGATCAGATGGAATATTACCTCGATAAGTATTTATTGAATGTATGAAAAAACTATAAAGCACATATTATTTTTGTGTCACATTGTATAGTATCATACTTCCTTTTTAAAATTATTTTTATTTTATTGTGGTAAAATATATATAACATGGGGCTGGCCCATTAGCATAGTGGTTAAGTTTGCATACTCTGCTTTGGCGACTGGGGTTCGCAGGTTCGGATCCCAGGCGCAGACCTAGGCCCTGCTCATCAAGCGATGCTGTGGTGGCGTCCTATATATAAAATAGAGGAAGACTGGCACGGATGTTAGCTCAGAGACCATCTTCCTCACACACACACACACACATAAAATATATATATATATAACATGAAATATGCTTTTTAAGCCATTTTAAGTATACAATTCAGCGGCATTAATTACCTTTGCAATGTCGTACGACCATCACCATTATTTTCAAAATGATTCTATCACTCATTGTATCTCTTTTTGTTTTCCCTGAAACTTTCTCCTTCACACTTCATAGGGTGCTCTCTCGCACTCACCTCCTGGGATTAAGCAAATTAATGGTCACCCCCTTCAGCCTGTGTTATCGTAGTCTTCGACTGCATGTCCTTTCCATTCTTTAGACTCCAGAGTCTTAATCTTCTTGGTCTAAGCCTCTCCTACCTCTGAGCACTGTGCTAGGTGCTGGGGGTACAAAAAAGAAAAAGGCAAGGGTTGAGAGTAGCTTGGAGACTGGTGCAGAACCAGATCTTTAGAATGTGGAAAGGTATTCCTGCTGGTGTGAGTGTTTCAAGAGACCAAAGCAGAAAGCCGACTGCTTTGGGAAGGGAGGAAGTTCATTCCTTCTTTGAATCAGTACTAGGGGTGCACCTGCCGGTCTTGGCCCTGGGCTAGGCACTCGGGAAATAGAGTCAAGTGAGACTCAGCCCGCTCTCAAACACTCTCTCACAGTGGAGCGTTGCCTGGGCCCTGGGGAACACCTCTGGCCCAGAGCTTTCAAGAAGACAATGGCACTTGAGCTGCATCTTGTTGGAGTTGCAGGAATTCATCAAGCACTCACAGGGAGTGAGGGCCAAGTGGGTGTTCCGGCACAGGGAACAGCCTGTGCAAAGGCCTAGCTTCATGTGCTTAGGGGTAGTGAGAAGGTCGGAGTCCCCAGGATAGAGGAGGACTCCAAGGCTGGGCAGGATAGAGCATAAAGGAGCTGGCAGACATGGAAGATATGGGGACCCAGCACAGGGGTCAGAATCGAGCTGGGGTAAGGCCTCTGTCTCGGCTTGGGTGGGAGATGAGGTCAGGCCTTGACAGTCTCTCTGGGGACAGTTCCGTCGCACAGCACTGCACCGAGCTTCCTTGGAGGGCCACATGGAGATCCTGGAGAAGCTTCTGGAGAGTGGGGCCACTGTGGATTTCCAGGATCGGGTGAGCAAGAGGGCAGGTATTGGGTGGGAGGTGAGTTCAGCACCAATAGACTTCCTGGGACATAACCTGGGACACAAACAGGTTGCCTCGGGGGCCAGGCCCCACCTCTAGTGGGTTGTATGACCTTGGGCAGGCCTCATCTCCTCCAGGAGCCTCCTCTGTAAATCTGGCTTGGACTGGATGGGCCCCAAGTGTTCTTCTGCTCTGCTTGATCCACCCAGGCACTGGCGTGCCCCTGGCCCTTCCCTGTACCCTTCCCCTGGATGTCTCCCTGCCCTCTTGGCTGGGTTCCTTTCCCCCAGGGCACTTTCTTCTCTGAAGCTCTGCAATTAAGCCCCACCCTTCCCTTCTAGCTGGACTGCACAGCCATGCACTGGGCCTGCCGCGGGGGCCACTTGGAGGTGGTGAAGCTCCTGCAAAACCGAGGGGCAGACAGCAATGTGAGGGATAAGGTGAGGCAATAATGCTCACAGATATTGGGGTGGCTGTGTGGCAGGAGGGTTGGAGCTAGAGGGGAGAAAAGCCCAGGAAGGCAGGAAGGTAGTGAGCTAGTCTGGTTTCTGGAGTGGCTGCAGAGTCTAGGGATGGGTGCCTGCCATCACCTGCAGGCCCTTCGAGACCACCGTCTGGAGACAGGAGCAGGAAGAGCAGACGAGAAGGGAGGAGAAGCGATCCACTATCTTGGAGGCTCTGGGACCACCCCAAAGATGCAGGATTTGTTCATCCATGCAATCCTTCATCATCCTTCTATCTGTCTGTCTGTCCATCCATCCATCCATTCATCTATCCATTCACTTATTCATTCGTTCACTTATTTATTCATCCACAGTTTTTCTTCATTTGTTCCTTTGTATGTAACCTTGAACAAGTGACAGCCTCTGAGCCTCTATTGCTCATCTGTAAAATGTCTTACAGAGAATAGATTAGATGGGAAAATGTATGTAAAATAACTATTTATTCAACATAAGGCTAATGTTTTGTGAGCTTTTGCCGTGCCCATCACATAGTCATCTCTCCATAAATAGCATCTATTATAATTATTAAAAGAAGGACAGAAGAGTAAGCAGTTGCTCGCAGCTGAGTGAGAGGGGACTCATAGAAGGCTTCCCAGCAGAGGTGGCATATAAATGCTTCAGAGTTAGACTATTGGATAGGATGGTGGGGAACTGTAGCATTCCCTGCCCCTCCAGGGCTCAGGCCTTGGCACAAGGACTGGGGGAGGGATTAGGCTAGAGTTAAGACAGCCTCCCTCCCAGAGGCACCACAGTCCAGGCCCCTTCAGCCAGCAGTTCCTGCTTCCTCCTCACCCAGCTGCTGAGCACCCCCCTGCATGTGGCCGTCCGGACGGGGCAAGTGGAGATCGTGGAGCACTTTCTATCCCTGGGCCTAGACATCAATGCCAAAGACAGAGTGAGTGTCCGGGTTCCCTCTTGCCCAGCCCCACCGTAGGGGCACAAGCAGCCTGAGGGCTCCCACATGCCCATTTGGGCCATGCTGAGTGTCACCCTGGCTCTAGGAAGGGGACAGTGCCCTGCACGATGCCGTGAGGCTCAACCGCTACAAAATCATCAAACTGCTGCTCCTGCACGGGGCTGACATGATGGCCAAGAACCTGGTGAGCTCCCTCCTTCCCTGACTCAGTCATCCATGCGCACTGCTTGCCCAGGCCCTGTGCTGGAGGCTCAGAAGAAATGCAGAAGTCAGCAAGACTCAGCCTGCCTGTCCTTGGAGCAGTCACAGTGGAGGGTCTTTCTGGGCCCCTGGGGGTTCGGGGCCCACCCAGCTTCCCAACTCCCTCCATGTTCCCCTATGTCCAGATGCAAGTGCAGAGAAACAGCCAGGAGGGGCAGTAAGAGGACCTCCCAAAGACCCCACATGGACCAAAGGGGGCCCTAATGTCCAGGTTTGGGGAGGCCAAAATCCTGGAGGGACAGAGCTGCAAGGAAGCTCAGCACTTAGTGGGCATGACCCTTCCTAGCACACTGTGTTGGTTCCCAGTGTTCCCTGAGTTCTCAGGACCCTGTGTCCCCTAGTCCAAGCTCTTCCTTGGAGTCCAGAGAAATCACAAAAGGGAGGAGTATGGGTAGGGGTCCCCCTGACTCAAGAGAGGCTAAGGGGATAACAGATAAGTCAGGAAGATATGGGAGGGTGCAGATGAGGGCTTCTCAACCCAGCATCATTGACACTTTGGGCTGGGTAATTCTTTGTTGTGGGGGGAGCGTCCTGTGCATTGTGGGATGTTTAAGCAGCATCCCTGGCCTCTACTCAAGAAGCAAATAGTACCTACTCCCTCAGTTGTGATAACCAAACGAGTCACTGCACATTGTCAGTTGCTCCTTGTTGGGAACAACTGGTGTAGATAAGGGCACCTCATGGTACAGACTTCTGCACAGTGACCAGATCTCCTCTTGGTTCCCCAGGCAGGAAAGACCCCCACGGACCTGGTGCAGCTGTGGCAAGCTGACACCCGGCACGCTCTGGAGCACCCTGAGCCAGCGTTAGAGCAGAACGGGCTGGAGGGATCTGCTGAGAGTGGGCGGGAGACCCCGCAGCCTGTGCCAGCCCAGTAAACACCTGCCCCAGCCCAGCTGGGCACCTGGCCTGGCCTCCACGTGCAGCTGGAGGGTCATAAGAATGGCCCCTAGAGCCAGCCCGGCCATTGCTCTGTCCACGACCCAGGAATGCCCACAAGCTACCGCAATAAAAAAAAATCATTTTTGCTATGTGTGATGTTTGTTTCTGTTTGTGTCTGAAATGTTTCAGAAGGAAGGAAGCCTGGGAGCCAGGATGGGCTCAGGGGCGAGGGGAATTGGAGCCCTCTGGCCCCCCTGAGCCAGCCCTTTGCTTTTTTCTCCTGAGGTCTCTTCTTGCTTCTTCCCTGCCACACCGCCTCCCAAGTCCCAGCATCAATCAGCTTTGCGACGCCCTTGTCCTGGGCCCCCCTCCTGGTGACTGCTGTCCTGTGGGGCTGTGTGTGGCCAGCACAGGCCTGTCACGTGGCAGCCTTGGCAGGAGGAGCCTGGCAAGGAAGTGGGGCAGCCAAGGGGCGGTGATCACAGGCAGCTTCTCACCCAGCCCTGCTGTGCCTCCCACAGGGCAAGGCCGGCTCAGCCAATCGGCTCTGGCAACTGCGGAATTGCCAAGTGGAAGCTGGCGAGCTCCTGGCTTTAGGGCTGGGAATTGTGGGAGGAGGGCCCAGGCCCCACTGGAGACACCCTTTAGTGTTGGGACCTCAGAAACCAGCCCTCTGTCTGGCCAGAGGGACACTGGGTTGTGGCATTTCTTCACCTGCTTCCCAGGGAGAAGGAGGACCCTCCCCCCCACCCAGGGGCCTACACGCCTAGCCTCTGACCCTGAGGACACAGCCCAGGCCTGCCCCAGCGCCAACAAGTCAGGGAGCAGCAAATATTTAACTAGACACATTGATCATTAACAGCGGTAGGAAGGAGCCCGAACTCAGTCTCCCTCCTGGGCAGAGACCAGCTGGGCCTTGGGCCTCCTGTGGAGATGCTGGGCGCCCCAGTCTGGTCCTCTGTGAGGCAGGGTCTGAGCAGGGGCTTGTCCAGGAACATGGGGGGCTGGGCATCAGGGGAGGGGAGGAAGGTGGACATCACAGGCATCTACCCCCCTGTGACCACCCCCTTCACTGCCACTGCAGAAGTGGATTATGGGAAACTGGAGGAGAATCTGCACAAACTGAGCACCTTTCCCTTCCGAGGTAAGTGGGGCCCGTCCACTGTGGGAGTTGGAGGGGGGACGTGAATGACCCCTGTTTCCTCAGCCAGAGGCCAGAGGAGGGTATACAGGCTCTGTCGACAGGGACAGTTGACCCTGTGCTCAGCTTCACTTGGGTACCCTAGGGGTCATTTTATTGTGGGAGAGCAACAACGGGCACTGGTCTGGAGTCAGGAGACAGGTGGGAAGCTACCAGCTGTCCTGTGACCTTGGACTGAATCTCTCCTGCCTCAGTTTCCCCAGCTGTAAACTGCTGGAGTCCTTTCTTAGCTGAGTGTTATTGTGGGGATCAAACTAGATAAGGGGTGTGAAAGCCCTTGTCAACCACGCCCTGTGCCAATGTGAGGGCAGCCGGGGGCCTCATCTGCCTCAAAGCCTTGTTCGCACTCTCTCTGCTGGGTGAAGCTCCCCTTGGCAGAATTAACTTCTTCTCTTCTTGATCCTCTGAGTCGTTTCCCCCTTTACACATGGGCCTCCCCTCTCTGAGGTCAGGAACCGGATCATATTTGTGACTCTCAATGTACAACACAGCTGCAGGCACAATAAATGAAAGCAGAAGCAGTGGCACGTTCCTCCCATCCGGCCCCGCCCACCCTCATCCCTTACCCACAGCTCCCCAAGGTGGTCCTCTCAACAGGCCCGTTTCACAGAGGGGAAGCTGGGGCTTAGAGTGACACGGCCACTTGCCCAAGGTCGCTCAGCTCATAAATGGCTGAGCTGGGGTTTGAACTGGGCGTGACGGCACGGCCATGCTCTGTTTCACTCCACTGCACCGACTGCTGAGTTGCCAAACCAGATGGCTTCAACAAACAGAGTCTGGTGGGCACCAGCGTTGGGAATGGAGTGGTTCCCACTGGGGCAGTGCAGTGGGGCCGTTAAGAACACAGACTCTAGAGTTAGATCGCAGCTCTGCAGACTTCCGGGGAGATGATCTCTCTCAGCCTCAGTCTCCCCATCTGACACATGGGAGCAATAAAGCCCATCTCATAGGATCGTTGGGAGAAAAATCTGAGAGAATGCAAGTGAAAGCATGTTGTCAATTGTAAAGAGCGACGTATGTCAGAAGATATTGATCCAAAGATAACAATTATTAGAATGGCAGGACAATTGGCATTGTGGGCAAAGCTGCTTTGGGACAGTGACCACTGGCCTGACTGAGCTCTCATTCACATCTCAGTGCTGAGGTGAGGTGACCCTTCCCTAGGGGATGAGCAATGCCCTGTGGACACCCACGTGGAGCATTGACAAAAACTCTAGGGAAATTTCTGCTGGGGCTCAGCTCACTGCGGCCTGAAGGTGTGGGCTGAGACCTGGTTCTCTTGAAGTAAAGTGGGAAGCTCCTTAAATCTCTATGAGGAGAGCAGGCTCTGCTTTGCCTTCCGGGTTCAAGGAAGTGCAGGGAGCGGAGAGGCTGGACTCCGCATCTGATGTCTGCCTGCCACCCAGAGAATCCACAGAGACCCCCAGCTCTCTCTGGACCCTTCCTCCTTCTGCCCCGACTCCTGCAGAGGGTGTGGGGGTGCCCGGGAGTGCAGGCTGCGGTGGGTTTGGCAGCTGCTAGTCCTTCTCTCATGCAACCCACGGGGTGCCTGCGCCCACCTCATCTCTTCTGGAAGGTATTGCCTGAAACTGTGTAGCTCTTTTTTATTTTTAAAATTTTTTAGCAGTGTAAATTTGCACTGATTATTTTGAATAGAGTATACTTTTTAATATTTATTTATTTATTTATTTTGAGGAAGATCAGCTCTGAGCTAACATCCGTGCCCATCTTCCTCTACTTTATATGTGGGACGCCAACCACAGCATGGCTTGCCAAGCTGTGCCATGTCCGCACCCAGGATCCGAACCGGCGAACCCCGGGCCGCTGAAGCGGAACTTGCGAACTTAACCGCTGAGCCACCGGTCCGGCCCCAAGAGTATTCTTTTTAAATAAAACTTTTTTTCTTTTTTGGCACTTGGACTAACATCTATTGTCAATCTTCTCTTTTTTTTTTTCCTTTTTCTCCCCAAAGCCCCCCAGTACATAGTTGTATATTCTAGTTGTGGGTCCTTCTGGTTGTGTTACATGGGACACCACCTCAGCATGGTCTGATGAGCGGTGCCATGTCTGTGCCCAGGATCAGAACCAGTGAAACCCTGGGCCACCGATGTGGAGAGTGAAAACTTAACCACTCGGCCGCGGGGCCGGCCCTAAATAAAAGTTTTAACTAGAGGCTGGAGGGTGGAGTTGTTGCAGAAGGGCCATTCGGCCATGAACTCACACCCAAAAACAACTTCAAAGATGAACTTTGAATTGTTATTTTCAAATGAGGTTGGTAGATGACCTCAGAGCTCCTCCAGCAGGACTGGGGTGATACTGTTCCCCGTAAAACTTTAAGCTTATCTCTTATTCCCTTGGTATGTAGAGCAGACCATGGTTTCTTGTAATAAGACATTATATTTTCATGTATATTAAGTCCATTACTTTGTTAAATAAAATATTTTGTTTAAAATATCACATTTGGGGCCTGGCTCCATGGCCGAGTGGCTAAAGTTCCGCATGTTCCACTTTGGCAGCCCAGCTTCGTGGGTTGGGATCCCGGGCACAGACCTACTCCACTCACCAGCCACGCTGTGGAGGTGTCCCACAAACAAAAAAATGGAGGAGGATTGGCACAGATGTTAGCTCAGAGCTGATATTCCTCAAGCAAAAAACAAGAGGAGGAGATTGGCAGTGGATGTTAGCTCAGAGTGAATCTTCATCAGCATAAACAAACAAATAAATAAATAAATAAAACAGCACAATTATTACAACCCTATTTGGGCATTTCTTTATTATTTTTTTAAATGTGTTAGATGGCTCTGGGAGGAAAAATAGAGTGGCCCAGGCCTGTTTCTACCCTGAGAGGCCCTGGGTATAACTTGGGGTTGTGGACCAAACTCTGAGTTGTTGGAACCTGTGGAGAGCCTGGCCAGAGGGCCACCTGTTCACAACCTGAACTGTGCCCATTTATTGGGGGAGGGAGGCACATTCTGGGTTTGCAGGTACATCCCTAGGCAAAAGGTAGCAGCCCCCATCCTGGAACGGCCCCAGGCATCTGGGACACGGTGAAATCTCTTGTCCTATCACTCTGCCTTCTCAGCCCACTGCTTGTCTCCCCCCGATTGTGACCTTATGTTCTTCGAGAATGAGCTCCTTCCTGGGTCTCTTTTCCTTCTAGACTCTGCTCCATAATGGGGCTGGAGGCTGCAAGTGGGGTTGGAATGTGCTGAGCTGACAACAGGGGTGGGCCCCGGATGGAGGGACACACTGGCCTCAGGTGGCCAGGAATGGATGCCAGCCTAGCCAAGGGGGTTCTTCAGCCATGGCCAGCCTGACCCAGCAGTCTCTACCTCCCGGGGTCACCAGATTGGGAGGGAGAAAAACCAAAGACTAGAAGATAAGAAGGACTGAGTTGCAGAATAGGTCACAAGCAGAAGGCAAAAAGGACTGAGAGTTGGGGAAGCTGCCCTTCCACTGACCTTGGGGACAGCTGTCAGGGTGGGAGACAAGTCCTTGACCTCAGGCACTGCCTGCCAGGCTAGATGTGAGGGTTGCTGTGGCTTCTCCCCACCCTGCCCCACAACCACCTTCCTCACAATGGGGTTCATTGCTGAGGCGGGAGGGGCATCCTAGGGAGGGCGCAGCAGGGAGCCTGCCCACCAGACACCCTCAGGGAGCCTGCCCTTTCAAGCATGCACCATACCATCTGGGCTTCCTCACTCCCAGTGTGCTCTTAGCTCTGCCTGCCTGGGGTCCTGGAGACCTTCTTGGAGCTCATCCAGCAACCATCATGCAGGGTGGTGCTGGGGACTGCCCTCTTACTCGGAGCTGGAGGCCTCATGCTGTGGATTCAGAGGAAAAGGAGAAGGAAGACAGCCTCTGAGTCAGCACCAGATGAGCATGAGCCACCAGAAGGCCGTAAAGCAAAGAATGAGGACTGGATCAAATCTCACTTTAGCCGCCTTTCCGAAGAGAAGCTAGCTACCTGCAACAACATCGCCAATGCCAGCAGCAGTGCCACCGCCCCCCAGCCTAAGGACAGTGGGGAGGCCAGCACCACGATTCGCGTGGAGACCTTCACCACCAGGCAAGACAGGGGCACAGGTCTTCACCAGGAGTCCTTCACCAGCAAGCAGAGGATGTCTGGGACCTCAGTGGTCAAAGAGACCCACAAGGAATCTGGAAAATCCTCATCCACAGATGAGGCCACTTGGGCTGCCGTGTCCGCCTGTACCAAGGAGATTGACACCAAGGGGCAGCAACTGGCTAACTCCATGTTGCAGCGTGCCACAGTTTACCAGAACTCAGGCCACCTGGAGTCCAAGGACATCAACCAAGAGGAGCTGAAGGCCCTCGAGGAGGTGGAGATAAAGCTGAAAGGGAATTTCCTCACCCAGCGGGAAACCACCGTAGCTGGTGTGAACCACACACACGCCTTCCATGGCCATACTCACCATGGCCACCAGGGTTACCCAAGCCACCCAAGCCACCAGAGCCACAGCCTGCCCAACCGCAGCCACCAGACCTACCACCCCTTTGAATCCACCTAACTATGGATGGAGACGCCCCTTCCCCCAACAGGGCTGGCACACAATCACAGGCCCGTTTTCTCTCCTATGGGGCAAACTTTGTAGCCCAGGGTGAGATGCTGCCACCCAAATCCCTTCTTCCTCAGGCCCCCACAGGGGTCCTGGGCCCCTTCGGCTCCATGAGTGGGGTCTGCCACAGAGAATGGCTCCTGATGGAGGGAGAGGGGAGAGGAAGCGAAGCAGCTGAGACAGACTCACGGGCCCCTGAAGACTCACCGAGAGAAGACAGACGAGGCAGATCCCAGGAGCAGCTGAGAGCCCCACACTGATGCCAAATGCCTGGAGCTGAGCCAATAAAGCCTTGTATCCCCTCACTCTGAGTCTGGGGGCTCTGTGGCCAGCCTCATGTCTGGGCAGGGATGGGGGCAAGAAGGTCCTCTTTTCGTGATCCTTGGCCTGGGACTTTTTCACTGGGCTGATCTGAGACTCCATAAAACAGCTTCCCTGGGTCTCAGGTTTGGGGGATGGGATCCCTCCACGGGGTGCAACACCCACCGAACTGCTGTTGCAGGAAAAGAGGAAGCAGCCAGGTGCTGGGGGAGAGACAGGCTTTCAGAAGCCAGGAAGCGAGGTGGGATATAAGCCTCCTGTCTTCTTAGTGCCACCCTCACCCTGTCTACTGCTTCTCAAGTTGTGTGGCATCCACACTGCCGTTCTCTCTCCCTGCCCACCTGCTTCCGAGGACCACTGGGATCCCAGCACCTGCCTTCAGGGCTCTTGTGCCGTATCCTCTCTCTCCATGTTTATATTACTATTGCCGGGGCCAGGGCTGCCGCTGCTGCTAGCTCTACTGATTAGTAGTATTACTAGGACCACCAGCAGCTCCCTCTTTTGGAGTTTCTTTTTTTGAGTTTTTAGTATAGACCACACTCTGTGTTAGGTGTTATGGCACAGCCGCAAGAGGAGGGTGGTACGTTTTCTCCATTTTACAGGTGAGGCACCTGAGGCTTGGAGATGTAATTCGCCCGAGATAGTATAGGCAGTAAGGGGTGCTGCTGGGGTTGGAGTCCAGCTCTGCCTGATTCCACAGCCCATAGCTTAATCCCTGCCCTGTGCTGCACCCCCACCTGAGGTCCACCATCCCCAGGTAGGTCTGTCTCTCTCGTGCTTATCCCTGTCCTCTTCACACACGTCCTGACACTTTCTGTGCCATCTGCAAGCCTAAGGCTCTCCCTGCCTCCTCTTCTTGGGTCCTGAGGAGCCATTTCTGGGGCAAGGGGTGACCCCTAGTAAAGGGAGGCGACAGTCTCCCCCGTGGAACTTGAAAGAAGTTGGCTACACGGTACTATCTAGCCCCCAGTGACTCCTTTACAGAGAGATTTCTTACCATTTGCATCTATTATAGATTTACCAGTGGTTCCCAACCTGTGGGCCTGAAAGACCAGGGGGAAGGTGCTCAGAATCGTTTCAAAGGATGGATAAATCTATAAACACCCTCAATGTTGTCGATTGATTTTATGGAGCATAGTTGGGAGTATTTTAATATTTTGACATTCCTAATAAGTGACTTTATATAAATGCTGATTTTCATATGTGTATATTTAAAATATTTCATAATAAAAATCTTAATTGGAAAAAATGGGGTGAGTCACACTGGAAAATGTTGAAGGCTGCTAAATTAGACAAAAAGCAAGCATGGTGAGGTTGGGCTTCTGAAAGTGATTGTTAAAATGCATAAAACGCATGCATTTATCTGGAAGACCTTAAATTCCTTATTAAAAGCTTATTACGTAAAATTTCAGATTAGCTAATTAAGACTGTGGGATCTTAACCTTAAGAAAGTTTCAAGTTGGCAAAATTCAAATGAATTCTGTAGTTATTATTGTACCAACATTAATTCTCTGGTTCTGATAACTGTACCATAGGTATGTCGTTATCACTGGTGGGGGCTGAGTATCCTCTGTACTATTTTTGCAACTTTTCTATAAATTTAAAAGTAGTTCAGAATTAAAAGTCAAAAAAAGTCTTCAGACAATTTAGTTCTGAGTGGATGTCAAAGTTGTGCTGCAAGAAAAATGGTTTCTAAGCAGCCACCTCAAGTATATACTCTTGGTAAGGATATTTTCATTAAAAAGAGAGTGGTCAAATCATTGTTAGACTAGATACAAAGAAGAGCAGTTAACAGCCACCAGACTCTTGTCTGAGAGTCAGCTGGGAGCATGGCTGGTTTCCCAGATAGAGGCTTAATTCCATTAAAGCTCATCAGGAAATTGCTAAAGCATTTTATCAGGAATGCTCATTTCTCCCCACTGGGAGGTTGTGAATTACATCATGCAAATAAGTTCTGCCCTAGACCAGGTTTGGGACAATTTTTCTTTTACACAACAAATTGTCAACACACGCCTCAACAGGCAGCGTACTAAGGTGTCATGGAGGAGGCCAAAATGAGGGGGACACCATCCTTGACCTTGAGGATCCTAGGCAAGGTAAGACAAAGTGCTACGCGAGGAAGCAAGGCGCAGTGGGCAGGGGAATCGAGGAAAGGCCTGTCGTCCTCGCAGCATTTGAGGGGCTCCTCCTAGGGAGGTGTTCCAGGCAGAGGGGAGCAGCATGAGCAAAGGCGTAGAGGCATGATGGTTACAGTGATCTGGGGGACCGTGACAGTCAGTTTGGCTGAAGGGGAACATTTAGAAATGGGGAAAAGAGAGGAGGAAAAGCCAGAAAAGTGGCTCCGAAGCCCAGAGCCAAGGAGGACTTAGGAGACCCTCTAGTCTAATCTCCTCGTTTTACAGCAAGGCCAGTTTGAGAAATTTTGCCTAGTCCCACAGGCCGGGGTGGAGGAGGCTGAAGGGTTCTGAGGATCTCCGTGCATTTTTCAGTAGGCAACAGGGAAGGACAAGGAACAGGTAATGGAAGTTCAGAGGAGAGATGTCCAATGGAGGGATTCCAGGAAGACTTCTCAGAGGAGGAGGCAGAGATGATGGACCAAGGGGCCTAACAGTGACCAGGGATAATCTTTACGTAAGAGAGACTGTGATACCTATTGGTCACAGTAAGTCACATTTACTTGCATCCCTTGTTGCTTGTGCATCCCCAGCCCCAAACACCCGCTCCCCTTGCCAGGCCACTCTGGGTCTCTAGAGCAGCCAGAGTAACCAGGGGCAAGAGAGAGAAACTTCCAAAATGAGCCTCTTTCATCTTACAGCTTAAGGGGCCTGAGAGGTCCCAGAATGCAGCCTCTCCTCCCACACCAGCCATCCTCCTCCTCCTCACACTGCAAGCTGCCACCCTCCTGCTTTAAGGTGTGAGCACTTTCTCCTGACACCATAGTAGTTACAGCTAACAGTTCCTGAGTGCTGGGTCCTATTCTAAGCACTTTGCAAATAATATCTCATTTAAGCTTCACAACAACTCTTTAAGGAGGGTACTAATATTATCCCCATTTTTCAGCTGAGGTTTGGTTAAGCCACTTGTGCAAGCTCTCATAGCTAGTGAGGGGCCACACTACGAGCTAAACCCCGGTCCTTTGACTTCAGAGCCTACGCATCTGACCACTCTACTGCACTGCCCGTGCTTCTCCATCACTCACTTTCCTCACTCCCGACCCGTCGGGACCCCGGCCTTTTCCTCTCCTCTAGCTCCTTACTACACCAGTGGAGGCACATTGGGCCTGAAACTGGACATCTAGCCAAGGAGAAGGAGGGGGCTCTTGGCGGTATCAGTTCACAGATTTCAAAGTGCTTTCCCATACATTTTCTTGTCTGAGCCGTTAAGACAGTCCTATAAGGAAGGATTGAAATGATTTTATTGTCATCCCATAGAAAAGGAAATAGAGACTCAGAGATGTGATGTGACTTCCTCAATAACCAGAGGTGCTTTGGGCCCGGTGCTTCCCCGACTCTATCACGCTCCCTCTTCCCCAGCCTGGGATTTCTTCCTTCTTGGGAGTCAGCCTGGGTCAGATGCTCCCTTAAATGAGGCAAGGGAGAGGGCTGTGCCACTAGGAGTCTTGAACACAGGAGCCTGCTTCAACCCCTGGAGTGCCAGGCCCAGCTGTCCTGTTGTTTAGACCAGGTCCACCTGTGGGGCCAAGGCTTCTGGAACTGACCACCAGAATGAAGGGTGACTTGGGAGTGAGTGACTGTAGCTGAGAAGTATGTGAAGCAAGAACCCACCCCGGCCCCCTTTGATGGGGGGCGGCAGGCAGGGTTGGGGAGGGAGTAGCAAAACCTTGTTCTCTAAATCCTTAGAGGGCGCTGGTCCACATGTGGCTGGACTGGGGCTTTGTCTGGGGTTGGCAGTTCTGCGAACAGGATGACCCACTAGGAAAGCACTGGCTTAACGTAGCAAGACAGAAGGAGGCTCCCAGCATCGGCTCCCAGCTTGACACGGAGGAATTGATCCTGAGGAGGCAATCCAACGGAAGCCAAAAGCTGTTTGCCTCAAGATGTTCCCTGCGATGTTACCAAGGCAAAAAATTGGGGGGAAAAATGCAAAGTATCCAGCGAGCTATTCTGGCCAGCCACTCAGTAGACTCCAGTGGTGAGATGAACAGCATGGAAAAAGCTTTGTGGTATAAAGTTGACTCTCCATCACGCTGTGTCCCCTTAAGGATGACTCACGGAACAATCTCTCTCGGTCCCAGTGCCGAGAAACTCTGTGTTTCTCCAGGGCAGCTGCTGTGCTTTTATCTTGCGTGCCACATATCTGTCAGCTGACCATGTTTCCCTTTAACCTTGACTGTTGGGAAGCTCCAAAGCAAGTTTCCGGCCCATCTCCCACAAGCGCATGGCAGGAATTTCGTATACCAGTACTGCCCCTGGCTTTCTTTTCCTTTCTTTTTCCCAGTCTTCTATTTATTTGTAATCTTCTTGTATTGTATGCTGTGTTTGTCCACTATTTAAGGAAAAGTTTTTTTGGAATGGAATGGAATAGAGAGGAGAAAGAAAGGGAGAGAGAAAGTTAAATGAAAAAAAGCTGAGAGGAAAATGATTTTACTCACATTCCCTTCAGACTCAGCTGAAGAGCATCAGTTCTGCCGGTCTCTCGCGGACGTAAAGGGGTCGACACCTTTAACCGGTAATGTTAGAAACCTCTCAAATGATCGACAAAGCAGGAAGATGCAAAATGAAATAATGAGATGTCACTTTTCACCCAGAAAATTGGCAAAACTAGTTCTGACAATACCCAGTCTTGGCGTGGATGGACTAACAGACTCTTCTATGTGCTGATGGGGTAGGACTTGCTAATTGGGAAGAAGTTTGGGCCATGAAGATGCACATACACGTGACTGAGCAATCACACACCTAAGTGTCTAAACTGTAGGGAAGCTCTTAGACAGGTTTGCTTCAGCGTTATTTGTAATAACAAAAATAAGGCAATATTCCAAATGTCCTCAAAGGGAGAACCAAAAGTGAATTGTGATCTCCCCTCACAATAGAATATCACACAGCAATGAAAATGAATGAATCAGAGCTACGCATCCTGTGATGGACAGAGCTCAAAACACAATGTTGAGCAAAAACAGCAAAGAGTAAAAGGTCATATATGTTTGATTCCATTTCTATAAAGTTTTAAATGGCAAAAACCATATTATATCGTGTTTATGGGTCCATATATACATTTTAAGGGTATAAAGACATGAATGGGAACAATAACCCCCTCGGACAGGACAGACGAAAGGAAGAGGAGAGTGATCAGAGGAGGGTGGTCACGGGTGCAGGGTACACCCATGTGGATGATATTATTATCTATTCTTTTTGGTATGGCTAAAACATTTCATTAAAACACAGAAAAATGATGTGAACACTGTCATTGCAACTGGGTAAGACATTCTGCCTGCCTCAGGACAAAGATGGGAAGGAAATGTGTGACAAACTCTGGTGTTGGGGAGGTAGGAACGTGGGTGAGGGTAACAACAATGTCCCAGCTGTTCATAAGAGCATGGGAAGGTGTCAATGGCTGTGATGGGGCCTCTCTTGCAGGCTTCGTGGTCCAGGGCTCCAATGGCGAGTTCCCCTTCCTGACCAGCAGTGAGCGCCTGGAGGTGGTGAGCCGCGTGCGCCAGGCCATGTCCAAGGACAAGCTCCTGCTAGCCGGTTCCGGCTGCGAGTGTGAGGCCACAATGCCTGGGGCCCGGGGCATGGCTGGGTGTGGGGGGACCAGGCTCCTTGGCCCCAGCTGGGTCCAGTCTGTTCGTCCTGTCTCTTCTGCGCCCCTTGCTTGCTCCAGGGTCCTAGCCCAGCCCTCCTTCCTCCTGCTGTTGCCCTCTGTGGCCTAGAGGGAAGACTTCCTCTTTCCTCCTGCAGCCACTCAAGCCACGGTGGAGATGACCTTGAGCATGGCCCAGGTCGGGGCTGATGCCGCCATGGTGGTGACCCCTAGCTACTATCGAGGCCGCATGAACAGTGCTGCCCTCATTCACCACTACACCAAGGTGGGTGTGAGGGGTGGGCATGGGTTTGAGGCCTGGGACCCAGAGGATGCTGGATGAGGTGAGAGTCTCCCTAGCGAGGGAAGATGAGATGAGCTGGGAGCAGAGTGGTGGGCCTACTTCCTACAAATGGCAACTATGGGAAAGGGAAGAGATGCTACTAGGTACCAGCTGTGTGACATTGGGTAACTGACCTAACCATGCTGTGTCGCTGTTTCCTCTCCTCTCAAACGGGAGGAATAATGATGTCTTCCCCACTGGGTTGTTGTGAGGACTAAAGTCTATCAAAACATATGGGGCTTAGGACTGTGCCTGGCACATAGAAAGCGCTCACTAAGTATTACCCATTACTATTGCTAAGAATCAGGGTACGCGGCATTGTGACTTCTAGTCCAGAAGGCGGGCTGTCCAGGAGGCCCTGCAGTGACCCAGGCCCGGACCTGATGGGGGCAGGCAGTGACTCGGGTTCCTCAGACTGGGCGGCTGCCCTCTCCCCCTTCTCTGTGCCCCTCAGGTTGCTGACCTCTCTCCAATTCCTGTGGTGCTGTATAGTGTTCCAGCCAACACAGGGCTGGACCTGCCTGTGGATGCAGTGGTCACGCTCTCCCAGCACCCGAATATCGTGGGCATCAAGGACAGCGGTGGTGATGTGAGTGGCAGCAGCTCCTGGCTGGGGCTCCCTCCTCCTCTCCTCTTTGGCTACCAACTTCAGGGCAGCTCTGGGACCCACTTCAGCCCTGGGCTCCTGTTTGGCTTCTGTCTGTCGTGTGGGCTCTCTGGGGCTCCTGAACTTTGGAGCTTCTCTCTGGGGCCTGGGCTCTCATCCTCCCACCATCCAGGCTGGCAGCAGAGGCTCGGGGCCCAGTTCCCACACCGGGTTTGCTGTTGCAGGTGACCAGGATCGGGCTCATTGTTCACAAGACCAGGAGGCAGGATTTCCAGGTGTTGGCTGGATCGGCTGGCTTCCTGTTGCCCAGCTATGCCATGGGTAGGCCTCCTGCTGCTCTCACACTGTGATGAGTGACCAAGAGAGATCCAGGCAGCTGGGGTCTGCTGGGAGAGACTGTGAGGGCTGGGCTGGGACTGCAGAGGGCTTTTGTCAGGCTGCCTGCTGAGAAACCTCAGAAGTCTGGCACATTGCTTGCTTGTCTGAATACCGGGTACTTGTGAATGACCTTGCTGGGTGGAAGAGGGTGAGCACAATCTCTGGCCTGCAGTAGGGATGCCTGCAATTTGCTCTAAGTCCCGAGCTCCCTGTCTAGGTGACAGATTTAGCTCGTGTAATCTCACCTTGTAAATCATTCTCTGAGGGCAGAGGCTTTGGGGCCCTCCCCTCTTGTCCGGGAGTCCATTTTCCTCTCTCCTGGTCCCAGGCCAGATGAGTTGTCAGACCTGTAGACCTGGGCCAAGGATCTTCAGCAGCCTGAGTAGATGCTGTTCCAGTCCAGGATCCTAGGAATGTCACCATCAGACCAACTGCTCTTGTCTGTTTTGGGTCAAGGTCCTTGGGTTCAGGTTAGGTTTGAGCCTCGGAGGGGCCGGGGGGAAAAATCTGCTCCCTTCAGCTGAAGCCCCAGTGAGTACAGATTGGAGTTACTTTTCCAGCGCTGCAGGGGGCTGTGCTGGTTCCTGTTCTCTTTGGTCTCTGTACACTTTGGCTTGTTGTCTAGGTCCCTCTGCCATGTCTCAGTCTCTAAAGTGCAGAGGAAGAAGAGGGGACCTGTTTACGGCTCGTTCCTGAGAGTGGGGTAGATGGAAAGAGCACAGGCTCCGGAGACCAGAGCATCTGAGCTGGAATCTCAGCTCTGCCATTTATTCACTGACTCCCACTAAGCAAGATACTCCACCTCTTTGGGCCTGAGTTTCTACTCTGCAAAGCAGGGCTGTGTTGTGAGGATTAGAGAGCTTCGGCCCTGTGTCTGCCATAGCGCTTGGCGCATAGTAGGTATTCAATAAATGGCAGCTATATTAGCTCATTCCAAATGGCCAACTCTCTCTCCAGTCTTGAGGCCACTCTGTTTAAGGTCACTCCTAACAAGCCTTAGAATCACACTCGCAGGCTGGCAGGGCCTTCTGAGATCACAGCCAGCCCATTTTCATTGCCCAGATGAGAACAAAGAGGACCAGAGAGTCTATGACTTGTCCGTGCAGCCAACGGGAGGAAGTACCCAGTCTCCTGAATGTGTCCAGAACTCTTTCCACTCCCCCACCCCCAGCCCCGCTGCTGTCCCAGCTGAATTCACTGGGGAGAATAAGATTTCAGAAGAGCAGAGGTTTCCCATTCACTCCACCCCATTCCGGGACTGATGAGTCAGGGGGCTATTGGAGGAGCATGGAGGTGTCAACTAGCAGGTGGGACTTTGCTCTGGGGGGTGGGGGTGCAGGGATGAAGTGTCCTTGAGTTAGCCTTCAGGCTCTGCTCCCTGCCCTTCACGGAACAGTTCCAAGCAGCACGCAGCCTGTGGGATTCTGCTTCAAATATGCTGGCAGCTTTCTCTGGAAAGCTGTACTCTGTGGACTCACAGAGCATGCCTTTGATGTGGCCAACAGTGTCACAGAAATCCACATCCTATGTCCCCAGAATAAAGAGGTGCTGGGGACCAGGGTTTGGAATTCTCCGTGAGAAGAGGCTCTGGCTGATGTTCTGCATTTTGCTCTGGGGCAGGAGCTGTGGGGGGCATATGTGCCCTGGCCAATGTCCTGGGGGCTCAGGTGTGCCAGCTGGAGCGACTCTGCCGCACAGGGCAATGGGAAGATGCCCAGAAGCTGCAGCATCGCCTCATTGAGCCAAACACTGCGGTGAGCTCCCAGCCAGGGGCCCCAAAGGGTGGGTGGTGGGGGGGGGGGGTTTGTGTCCTCAGTGGAGCAGGAGCCAGGGAGGGCACAGGGGTCCCCACTCAGGCTCTTCCCTTTCAGAAAGCCCTTTTAGGGAACATCCCAGTGTGGGAACTCCTTGTGCCTCCCCAGAAATCTTGACTTCAGACAAAGTTGAGCCCCATTGGTTCTCAAACTTAAGCATGCATTAGAATTGATTTAGGGAGCTAGTTAAAATTCTAGTCCTTTAGGCCCAGGGCTATGCATCGAGGCAAGCATTCTGGGTGATTGTGGCATAAGTAATCCTGGGGCCTTACTCAGAGACGCACTGCCTAGAGAGAGGGAGCCATGGGCCTTTATATCAGCTTTATGAGGGGACAGATCCTGAAAGACAGAATGATTGGGAGTAGTTGAGGAGGAGTTGGAAGTCTGGAGGTATTCAGAGTCCAGATTTCCCAGGAGACTTCTGTCTTCAAATGATCTATTCTGCAGTCAGACCATGCACCTCACTTCTGCGTGGGGCAGGTCAAGAGAAGAGCCAAGACGGAACGACTGTCCAGTGCCAGGCGGTGCTGTGCAGAGCCACACTGGAGTCCAAGGCAGAAAGAAAAATGTGTGTCTCTATAGACATGCCTTTATCTATATTTTATTTATTTATTTATTTATTTATTTTTTTTAAGATTTTATTTTTCCTTTTTCTCCCCAAAGCCCCCCAGTACATAGTTGTATATTCTTCGTTGTGGGCCCTTCTAGTTGTGGCATGTGGGACGTTGCCTCAGCATGGTTTGATGAGCAGTGCCATGTCCGCGCCCAGGATTCGAACCGGCGAAACACTGGGCTGCCTGCAGCAGAGCGCAAGAACTTAACCACTCGGCCACGGGGCCAGCCCCCTTTATCTATATTTTAAATTAAACTTTTTATTCAGAGATAATTGTAGATCCTCATGAAATTGTGAGAAATAATATAAAGAGATCCCGTGTACCCATTACCCAGTTTCCCCCAGTGGTGACATCTTACAAAACTACAGTACAACGTACAAGCAGGGTTTGACATTGATGTAGTCAAGATACAGAATGTTCCCATCACCACCAGGATCCGTCATGGTACACTCTGATAGCCACACCTATTCACCTTCTGCCTCCACCCTGCCTGAACCCCTGGCAACCACGAATATGTTCACCATTTTCATAATTTTGCCAGTTCAAGACTTTATATAAATGGAACTGTATAGCATATGACCTTTTGAGATTGGCTTTTTTTCACTCAGCATAATTCTCTGGAGATTCATCCAGGCTGTTACATGTATCAGGAGCCAGTTCCCTTTCATCAGTGAGTAGTATTTCATGGTATGGCCATACCACAGCTTGTTTAACCATTCACCTGTTGAAGGACAGCTGGTTGTTTCCAGTTTTTGATTATTAAAAGCTGCCCTGTGGCCGAGTGGTTAACTTCACATGCTCCGCTTCAGCAGCCCAGGGTTTTGCTGGTTGGGATCCTGGGCACAATCATGGCACCGCTCATCAGGCCATGTTGAGGCGGCGTCCCACATGCCACAACTAGAAGGACCCACAACTAAAAATATACAACTATGTACTGGGGAGCTTTGGTGAGAAAAAGGAAAAATAAAATCTTTTAAAAAGAAAAAAAAGCTGCTATGGGGACCCACCCAGTGGCGTAGTGGTTAAGTTTGGCACACTCCACTTTGGCAGCCCAGGTTCACAGGTGTGGATCCCGGGCACAGACCTACACTACTCATCAGCCATGCTGTGGTGGCGACCCACATATAAAGTGGAGGAAGATTGGCAGAGATGTTAGCTCAGGGCTAATCTTCCTCAGAAAAAAAAGAAGCTGCTATGAACATTCATGTGGAAGTTTTTGTGTGACCATAAGTTTTCATCTTTCTGGGATAAAAAATACATAATTGGTGGATTGTATGATGGGTTGCATGTTTAGTTTTTTTACGAAACTGACAAACTGTTTCCAGGGTGGCTATACCATTTTACATTTACATCAATGTGAGTGTACGAGTGGTCCAGTTTCTCTGCATCCTCACCAGGATTTGATGTTGTGATAATTTTTTTTCTCCACAAAGCCCCAGTGCATGGTCGTATATCCTAGTTGTAAGTCATTCTAGTTCTTCTACATGAGCTGTCACCACAGCATGGCAGCTGACAGATGGGTGGTGTGGTTCCATGACCAGAAAGTGAACCAGGACCACTGAAGCGGTGAGCACTGAATTTTAACTACAGGCCATCAGGGCTGGATGGACTATTTTTTGTTTTAGCCATTCTGATAGGTGTGTACTGACATACTGTGGTTTTAATTTGCATTTCTCTGATGGCTAATGCTATTGAATATCTTATCATGTATTTATTTTCCATCTGTATATCCTCTTAGATGAGATGTCTATTTAATGTCTCTTGCTCATTTTCTAATTGAATTGTTTGTTTTCTTACTGTTGAGTTTTGGGAGTTCGTTATATCTTCTAGATACTAGTCGTCAGCCAGATACGTGGTTTGCAAATATTTTCTCCCAGTCTGTAGCTTGTCTTGTCATTCTCTCTTTTTTTTTTTTTTAAAGATTTTATTTTTTCCTTTTTCTCCCCAAAGCCCCCCATACATAGTTGTATATTCTTCGTTGTGGGTCCTTCTAGTTGTGGCATGTGGGACACTGCCTCAGCGTGGTCTGATGAGCAGTGCCATGTCCGCGCCCAGGATTCGAACCAACGAAACCCTGGGCCGCCTGCAGCGGAGCGCGCGAACTTAACCACTCGGCCACGGGGCCAGCCCCTGTCTTGTCATTCTCTTAACAGGTCTTTTACAGAGCAAAAGTTTTAATTTTGATGAAGCCCAATTTATCAATATTTTCCTTCATGTTTATGCTTTTGATGTCAAGTCTAAGAACTCTTTCCCTAACACTAGATAGTAAAGATTTTCTCTTATTTTTTCCCCAAAAGTTTTATAGGTTTATATTTTACAAGTCTGTGACCCACTTTGAGTTAATTTTTGTATAAAGTATGAGACTTAGATCAAGGTTCTTTTTTTTTCACCTATAGACATCCACTTGCCCCAGCACCATTTGTTGAAAAGATGATCTTTTCCTCCATTGAATTGCTTTTGCACCTTTGTCAAAAATCAGTTGGGCGTATTTGTGTGGGTCTATTTCTGGATTCTCTATTCTTCCCATTGATCTATCCCTTTGCAATACCACACAGACTTGATTACTGTAGATATATAATAAATCTCAAAATCAAGTAGACCACTTCCTCCCACTTCGTTCTTTTTCTTTCAAAGTTGTTTTAGCTAGTCTAATTCCTTTACCTTTCCATATAAATTTTAGAATAGTCTTGTCTATATCTACAAATACTCTTGCTGGAATTTTTATAGGAATTGTATTAAGCCTGTATACCAATTTGGGGACAACTGACGTTTTTCCTATGTGGGCTTCAAATCCTTGAATATGGCATGTCTCTCCATTTATGTAGACCATCTTTGATTTATTTTAGCAGCATTTTGTAGTATTTGGCAAACAAGTCCTGTACAAGTTTTGAGAGATTTATACCTAAATGGCTCATATTTTTTGAGTGATTATAAATGGTATTATATTTTTTATTTCACCATTCGTGTATTCATTGCTAGTATAAAGAAACACAATTGATTTTTGCGTGTTTATCTTGTATCTTTTTTTTTGTATAGTTCAATGAGATTTTTTTTTTTTTAAGATTTTATTTTATTCCTTTTTCTCCCCAAAGCCCCCCAGCACATAGCTGTATATTCTTCGTTGTGGGTCCCTCCAGCTGTGGCATGCGGGACGCCGCCTCAGCGTGGCCCGATGAGCAGCGCCATGTCCGCACCCAGGACTCGAACCAACGAAACACTGGGCCGCCTGCAGCGGAGCGCGCGAACTCAACCACTCGGCCACGGGGCCAGCCCCTCAATGAGATTTTTTTTAATGCTTTTTGGTGAGGAAAATTGGCCCTGAGCTAACATCTGTTGTCAATCTTCCTCTTTTTTTTTCCTCCCCAAAGCCCCAGTACATAGTTGTATATCATAATTGTAGGTCATTCTAGTTCTTCTATGTGGGATACTCCCACAGCATGGCTTGATGAGTGGTGTATATGTCCGCACCCAGGATCCGAACCAGCAAACCCTGGGCTGCTGAAGCAGAGCACACAAACTTAACTGCTCAGCCACAGGGCCAGTCCATATCTTGTATCTTATGACTTTGCTGAACTCTCTTATTAGTTCTGGGAGTTGTTCTGTAGATTCCTTGGGATTTTCTACGTAGACAATCATATCATCTACAAACAGGGAGAGTTCCATTTCTTCTTTTTCTGATCTGTATGCCTTTTGTTTCTTTTCTTGCCTTATTGCGCAGCCTAGAACTTCCTGCACTGCACTGAATAAGAGTGACCTTGTTCTTGATCCAAAGGAAAGGCATTCAGCCTCTCACCACCGAGTAGAGGACAGCTCTAGGTTTCTGCAGAGGCTCTTTATCAAGTTGAGGAAGTTCCCTTCTAGTCCTAGTTTTCAGAGTTTTTTTAAAGTCATGAATGGGTGTTGAATTTTGTCAAATGCTTTTCTGCATCGATTGAGAGGATCATGTGACTTTTTCCCTCTTTAACCTGTTAACATGGTGGATTACATTGATTAATTTTCAAGTTTTGAACCAGACTTGCGTCCCTGGACTAAACCCCACTTGGTTGTGGTGTGTAATTCTTTTTATATATTTCTGAATTCCATTTGCTAGTATTTTGTAAAGGATTTTTCTGTCTATATTCATGAGGGATATTGGTACGTAGTTTTATTTTTTTTGGTCTGTCTTTGTCTAATTTTGGTATCATTATAAATTGTTTGGGAAGTGTTCCCTTCTCTTCTATTTTCTGGATGAGACTGTGTAGAATTGGTGTTAAATCTTCTTCAAACATTTTTAGAATTCTCCAGTGAAACCATCTTGGCCTGGAGACTTCTTTCTGGGGAGTTAAAAAAAACTATAGCTCTGCGGTATGCTCCGCACTTGGGCTTTACCGATACCTTGCTGGCCGGAAGGCATAGAAGTGCCTCCTTACTGCTCCCTGTGTGGCCTCCATTGATATCACCAGGGTGTGTGTGTTGAGGTGGAGGGCCTCCTTCAGGGTGGGCAATGGTGGGAGTTCTGACTCTTCTCACTAGGCCTATTTGGGTGGGGAGGGGCACTTTTTACTGCTGAGTGTGGGGTAGAAGTACTGGATCCCAATTCAGCCTTTGCTGGCCTGGGTCGGGGTGGGGCCACAGTGTCTTCTGTGCGGTTTGGCTGGAGTAGAGCGATTATTGTCTAAAAGTTTTCCATCTTGTTAAATTGCCCCTTTCTCGGTCCTTAGCTAGAGAGAGCAGGCTTCTGCTGGGGCTTTTGTTGTCTGTGCCCGTGGGCATTCCTGGGCTAGGAACTCATCACTTGCTTCTTGGGTCCCGAGGTGCCTAGTCAATCTTCCTTCTCTCTACCTTTCAGACTCTGCTTTTACATAACGTCCAGGGTTTTTCAGTGGTACTTACTGGAAGGAATAGAGAAAAGTACATTTATTCCATCTTCCTGGAAGTAGAAGCTCTGAGCAGTTTTCTAAATGGTGATTTTTTTTTTCCCTCAGAACAAAAACTTGGAAAAAAATATTGAAAAATTTAAAAATAGGTATATTAAAACTCACCGCATTCTTTTAGTTTTAAATATTTTATCTATACCAAAACCATAATTTATTGCAATTTTACTTCCCTGGCTTGAATGGAAACGAAATCAAAACAATTTTTCTTCCAAATTTACTTCTAGAAAAAAAACATTAAAAATACACAAAGCCTGCCTAGAGGGGTACACATGTGTACTTTGCCTCAGGCTACAATATGGTAGGGCATAGCTCTGGTGGATCCTGTCTTTATTTAAAACTTTGCCACTTTATCATGGATTTCTTTTGCATTGATTTTGATTTTTAAAAAATATTTACCTGATGACTGAGATTTTTGGCATCCCCTTAAATTTTGCATCTGAGGCGATAGTCCCAGACTGAGCTAGGCAATGTTTTGTTTGTTTAAAGTGGGGGACAGCCTCGAGATCTCTTTACCTCAAATGGGCAGATTAATTCAGATTTAGAAGAAGGACAACTGAAGAGGAGAGCATGAGGCTTCCTGGATACGAAGGCTCTCCTGGGAGGGGATGCTCTACAAATAGGATGCAAGAACTGTAGAAATGAGGGTCTTTTAGCTGAGCCCCACCAGGGCACAGGCTTTACTGGACATAGTGGACATTCCACCGGGGGTAGGACCTCTGCTCTCCCACTCCCATCCACCTGTGAGAGAGAAGGTTCCAGAACCTGCATACCACCAGGACAGGACTAAGAGGAACTTCCAGGGCTCTTGGGGACTGGTCTAAGAGTGGTATCTTTCTCATCCGATTCTTGTGACTCAGAGTGGGTGTTGTTATCACCTCATTTCACAGACTAAGCAGCTTGGGCTGCCCCTTGGGAAGAGAGGATGCTTGCTGCCATCCTAGTTCTCTGCATGCCATCCTGCCTTACCCTTCACTCTGTGCCTCTCCTGTGCCAGCTCTGGGCACACACTCTGGAATGCCTGGAATTTATCCTGCTGCCTGGGCTGTAGGCTCAGTCACCCCAAGAGCAGCTTGATGTCACCCTATTGCCCTGCCCTCCTTGAACACAATGTGCTTCCTCCATTCCTGCCCCGGCTATATTTAGGACTTTCCATGGTCTTTACCACCAGAGCATTCAACCCTTTCTCAGGTCTGAAGAGGGGCAAATCAGAGATCTTCAGAGATCTTCAGAGACCTGTGGTGGGAGAAAGCTTTTCTCTAGCTACTTATTTCCATCTTCACCTCTAGGTCTTTCCCACCCTACTCAGGTTTTGGTTGAAATGTCCAGGTTATTAGAACCTCATGGCTGGGGCCAGGCCTGGGAGGAGATTGGCTAAAGCCTGCTGGCCTCTAGTGGTGAATAGTTATTAGTTGATCACTCATCAGTGATTCCCAACTTTTTATCCCAAACAACCTTTTATTATTTTTACCCTGCATGAAGCCCATAATTCTAAGGTTTTACCTTCCCTCCAAATAAAACTTTAAGTAATGATTACTTTCCTAGTTTTTAGGTAGTCAAAGATTCATCTAACACTTCTGATCAGCAGGAAGTAACTAGTTGCTATGCTAAAAGCAAAGAAACTTGGTTTCATTTTCCATAAAACTCCATGCATGATTTTAAATTACGACAATAGCTCTAGGTCCCCATTACAATGGAAAAGACTTCAGACATCATGTTGTCCAGCCCCCTCATTTTTTTTTTTTTATTAATGTTATGATAGATTACAACCTTGTGAGATTTCAGTTGTACATTTTTGTTAGTCATGTTGTGGGTACACCACTTCCCCCTCCGTACCCTCCCCCCACCCCCCCTTTTCCCTGGTAACCACCGATCAGATCTCCTTCTCAATATACTAATTTCCACCTATGAGTGGAGTCATATAGAGTTTGTCTTTCTCTGACTGACTTATTTCGCTTAACATAATGCCCTCGAGATCCATCCACGTTGTTGTGAATGGGCCAATTTCGTCTTTTTTTTTGGCTGAGTAGTATTCCATTGTGTATATATACCACATCTTCTTTATCCAATCATCAGTTTCTGGGCATGTAGGCTGGTTCCACGTCTTGGCTATTGTAAATAATGCTGCGATGAACATAGGGGTGCAACGGACTCTTGAGATATCTGATATCAGGTTCTTAGGATAGATGCCCAGTAATGGGATGGCTGGGTCATAGGGTATTTCTATTTTTAACTTTTTGAGAAATCTCCATACTGTTTTCCATAGTGGCTGTACCAGTTTGCATTCCCACCAACAGTGTATGAGGGTTCCTCTTTCTCCACAACCTCTCCAACATTTGTCGTTCTTGGTTTTGGATGTTTTTGCCAATCTAACGGGGGTAAGGTGATATCTTAGTGTAGTTTTGATTTGCATTTCCCTGATGATTAGCGATGATGAACATCTTTTCATGTGTCTATTGGCCATATTCATCTCTTCTTTTGAGAAATGTCTGTTCATGTCCTCTGCCCATTTTTTGATCGGGTTGTTTGTTTTTTTGTTGTTAAGCAGTGTGAGTTCTTTGTATATTATGGAGATTAACCCTTTGTCGGATAAGTGGCTTGTAAATATTTTTTCCCAATTAGTGAGCTGTTTTTTTGTTTCAATTCTGTTTTCCCTTGCCTTGAAGAAGCTCTTTAGTCTGATGAAGTCCCATTTGTTTATTCTTTCTATTGTTTCCCTCAACTGAGGAGTTACAGTGTCCGAAAAGATTCTTTTGAAGCTGATGTCAAAGAGTGTACTGCCTATATTCTCTTCCAAAAGACTTATTGTCTCAGGCCTAATCTTTAGGTCTTTGATCCATTTTGAGTTTATTTTGGTGTGTGGTGAAAAAGACTGGTCAATTTTCAATCTTTTGCATGTGGCTGTCCAGTTTTCCCAGCACCATTTGTTGAAGAGACTTTCTTTTCTCCATTGTAGGCCCTCTGCTCCTTTGTCGAAGATTAGCTGTCCATAGATGTGTGGTTTTATCTCTGGGCTTTCAATTCTGTTCCATTGATCTGTGGACCTGTTTTTGTACCAGTACCATGCTGTTTTGATCACTGTAGCTTTGTAGTATGTTTTGAAATCGGGGATTGTGATTCCGCCGGCTTTGTTTTTCTTGCTCAGGATTGCTTTAGCAATTCGTGGTCTTTTGTTCCCCCATATGAATTTTAGGATTGTTTGTTCAATTTCTGTGAAGAATGTTCTTGGGATTCTGATTGGGATAGCATTGAATCTGTATATTGCTTTAGGTAGTATGGACATTTTAACTATGTTTATTCTTCCAATCCATGTGCAAGGAATGTTTTTCCATCTCTTTATGTCATCGCCTATTTCTTTCAAGAAAGTCTTGTAGTTTTCATTGTATAGATCCTTCACTTCCTTGGTTAAGTTTATCCCAAGGTATTTTATTCTTTTCGTTGCGATTGTGAATGGGATAGAGTTCTTGAGTTCTTTTTCTGTTAGTTTATTGTTAGTGTATAGAAATGCTACTGATTTATGCACGTTAATTTTATACCCTGCTACTTTGCTGTAGTTGTTGATTATTTCTAATAGTTTTTCTGTGGATTCTTTGGGGTTTTCTATGTATAGGATCATGTCGTCTGCAAACAACGAGAGTTTTACTTCTTCGTTACCTATTTGGATTCCTTTTATTTCTTTTTCCTGCCGAATTGCTCTGGCCAGCACCTCCAGTACTATGTTGAATAGGAGTGGTGAAAGTGGGCACCCTTGTCTTGTTCCTGTCCTCAGAGGGATGGCTTTCAGCTTTTGTCCATTGAGTATGATGTTGGCTGTGGGTCTATCATATATGGCCTTTATTATGTTGAGGTACTTTCCTTCTATACCCATTTTACTGAGGGTTTTTATCATAAATGGGTGTTGGATCTTGTCGAATGCTTTCTCTGCATCTATTGAGATGATCATGTGGTTTTTGTTTTTCATTTTGTTGATGTAGTGTATCACGTTGATTGACTTGCGGATGTTGAACCATCCCTGTGTCCCTGGTATAAATCCCACTTGATCATGGTGTATAATCTTTTTGATGTATTGCTGTAATCGGTTTGCCAAAATTTTGTTGAGGATTTTTGCATCTATGTTCATCAGTGATATCGGCCTGTAGTTCTCCTTCTTTGTGTTGTCCTTGTCAGGTTTGGGGATCAGAGTGATGTTGGCTTCATAGAATGTGTTAGGGAGTTCTCCATCTTTCTCAATTTTCTGGAACAGTTTGAGGAGAATAGGTATTAAGTCTTCTTTGAATGTTTGGTAGAATTCTCCAGAGAAGCCGTCTGGTCCTGGACTCTTGTTTTTGGGGAGGTTTTTGATTACTGTTTCTATTTCCTTACTTGTGATTGGTCTATTCAGATTCTCCATTTCTTCCTGATTCAGTTTGGGGAGATTGTAGGAGTCTAGGAATTTGTCCATTTCTTCCAGGTTGTTCAATTTGTTGGCATATAGTTTTTCATAGTATTCTCTTATGATCTCTTGTATTTCATTGGTATCTGTTGTGATTTCTCCTCTGTCATTCCTGATTTTATTAATTTGCGCTTTCTCTCTTCTTTTCTTGGTGAGTCTGGCTAGGGGTTTGTCAATTTTGTTAATTCTTTCGAAGAACCAACTCTTTGTTTCATTGATCCTTTCTATTGTCTTTTTTGTTTCAATATCGTTTATTTCTGCTCTTATTTTTATTATTTCCCTCCTTCTACTGACTCTGGGCTTTGTTTGTTCTTCTTTTTCTAGTTCTGTTAGGTGTCGTTTGAGGTTGCTTATGTGAGCTTTTTCTTGTTTAGTGAGGTGAGCCTGTATTGCAATGAATTTCCCTCTTAGGACTGCTTTTGCTGCATCCCAAATGATTTGGTATGTCGTGTTCTCATTTTCATTTGTCTCCAGATAATATTTGATTTCTTCTTTAATTTCTTCAATGATCCATTGTTTGTTGAGAAGTGTGTTGTTTAGTCTCCACATTTTTGCACCTTTCTCTGCTTTTTTCTTGTAGTTGATTTCTAGTTTAATAGCGTTATGATCAGAAAAGATGCTTGATATTATTTCAACTCTCTTGTATTTATTGATGTTTGCTTTGGTTCCCAAAATATGGTCAATCCTTGAGAATGTTCCATGTGCACTTGAGAAGAATGTGTAACCTGCTGTTTTTGGATGAAGTGTTCTATATATATCTATTAAGTCCATCTGGTCTAATTTTTCATTTAATTCTATTATTTCCTTGTTGATTTTCTGTCTGGATGTTCTGTCCATTGGTGTTAATGGTGTGTTGAGGTCCCCTACTATTATTGTATTGTTGTTGATGTCTTCCTTTAATTCTATTAAGAGTTGCTTTACAAATTTTGGTGCTCCTGTGTTGGGTGCGTATATATTTATAAGTGTTATGTCTTCTTGGTGGAGAGTCCCTTTTATCATTATATACTGTCCCTCTTTATCTTTCTTTATCTGTTTTGCTTTGAAATCTACCTTGTCTGATATTAGTATAGCGACACCTGCTTTGTTTTGTTCATTATTAGCTTGGAGTATTGTTCTCCATCCCTTGACTCTGAGTCTGTGTTTGTCTTTCAGCCCCCTCATTTTTTAGGCAAGAGAACTGCTTAGAGATAATAAGTTAGTGATACAAGCTCACACAGTGAAACTTCTTCGGACAGCGAGGCATTGTTTTTCCTGTGGGAGCATTTAGAGTTGCGGTCAGGGAGGAGCTATGGGTGAGGTGGGGGGCCCCACTGCAGGGGCAGTAGAGGCCTGCCATGCCTGGGTCAGCTTCCTGGCTCAAGTGCCCAGACCTGCAGCATGGCTGCCTTCGCCCATCCCAGCTGGAAGACTGAATGCCACTCTCCTCCCCAAGGGGGTGGGTTTTTGTCCTAAAGCTAAAGGAGGTGCCTTCCTTCCTTAATCTGAGGTTTTGGCATTGTGTTCTCTACTGCCGACCTACCTTCTCGTCTCTCAGTCTGGATTCCCAATCTACCCTGCATGTCACAGATTTGGTAGTTACCTCCCGGCAGGGGCAGGGGGCGGGGAGAAGGTGAGATCCCTAACTTTCTGAAAGTGACACATCTGGGTCCCAGCTATGTGTGTGCAGGGGATTCCTCAGTCTCTTCTAACAGGCCCTACTTCTCAGGTGACCCGGCGCTTTGGGATCCCGGGGCTGAAGAAAACCATGGACTGGTTTGGCTACTATGGAGGCCCCTGCCGTGCCCCCTTGCAGGAGCTGAGCCCCGCTGAGGAGGAGGCCCTGCGCACGGACTTCACCAGCAACGGCTGGCTCTGAGGCAAGGAGGGACATGCCCAACCTGAGCCCATCTCAGCTCCTGCCTTGCACCTGTAGCCTGAAGAGGAACATGGGGGGACAAGGGTTTGGGGCTCCTTTCCCTCCTCAGTCTCCAGGTAGCCTCCCACCAGGCACTTCTGACCACGCTCCTTTCCTGTTCTCACAGTCCTATGACTTCTCACATTTTTGTATCCTCAGCTCTGGGTCTCTAGAGACCTTCAGTCTGGCAAGGAGCAATTGCTGTGCTTTCCTATGCCCCAAGACACGTGAACCAGGGGGAAGGGCAGGAGGCAACTAGGTGCAGTGAGGCCTGGGGTTTTACTAAAGGGAAGACTATTTAGACTTGGGTCTTTGTGCTACCAGATCCACAGAACCACTAGATTATACCGGGAGGCAGTCTAGGACAGGATAAGATAGTGTTTAAGAGCAAGGGCCCTAGAGCCAGCTGCCAGTGTTCAGATTCTAACTTGCACATGTTAGCTGGGTGACCTTACCTAACTTACCCTCAGTTTCCTCATCTGGAAAGTGGAAATAATAATACCTGAGTCTAGTCCAAGCAGTGGAAGCCAGAGCTATTCCTAAGAACTCAAGTTCTGATTCCTTCCAGGAGAAGTGGTAGGTTAGGAAACCTGATCAGAAAAGTGTCACTGGTCTTTGAAAGGCTCCAAAGCTGTATTCCAGCCACAGGGCCCTTTCCTAAGCCCATTTCAATGGATCTCACATTCTTGTCTCTAGCCTGATCTCAACCATCACGTGCACAGAGAGAGGCAGTAGTTTGCCAGAACTGGTAAATAATGACAGCTGGTGGATAAATGTTACATTCTAGAAGACTATTCTAGCCAACCCCAGGTCTGAAACATTAGGGAAGGGGACTTGGCCTGAGACAGGACCACCTTCTTGCCTATAGGCACTCTGCTTTTATTGCTAAAAATAATTACTTTGTTATTGCAATAAAGTTAATAAGTAAAACTAGCGTGGCTATGCACAGGATGACACTCCACTGCTATGAGGATCTTGTTTCCTGCCTGGATATCAAGAACCTTCTGAGAGGAAATTTAGCTCTCAAGGTCTGCTTTTCCCAGCTCTGACAGAGGCTCTAATGATACTGAGCAAACACAGGTTATTAGCTTAGTGGCAGCCCAGGGAGAGGATTAGAGAAGTTTCCGGTGGGACAGGTAAGAGGCAAAAGGGCTCAAGTGAGATATTTAGAAACACTTAGTGCATTAATCAAAAAGGCTGCTCTCTCCAAAATGTTTCACATTATTCAGTGACATCTGCCTAGTGGCAGAGAACCTGAGATGAATTTTTTTTAAAATGACTCTGGTTAAAATGAAAGGTAAACAGATCCTTAGTTAGGGCAAAGGCTGGAGGAGAGAATATAAAAGGTATCAACCTTCAGCTGAAACTGGGCATCTGGCAGGCACTGAAGTGTGGAGCTTAGCACCCGGCTTCTTCTCACAGGCAACTTCCGGAGGGTCTGGGCTCAGAGGAGAAGCAGGTTTAGGCTTGGAGCAAAAAGTTAGGGCTCAGGAGGCAGGCTAGTGTACTGGTGAAGGCTCAGCCTCCGGGCTTAAACAGGTCTAGGTTTAAGACCTTGGATCTACCCCTTATTGTCTATAGCACCTTGGGAAACTCCTTATCCACCCTGAGCTCATCTGTAATAGGGAGTTAATAATGGTACCTTCCTCTCGCAGCTGTGTATGATGGTACCTTTCTCTCTCGGCTGTGTATAATGGCATCTTCCTCTCGCAGCTGTGTATGATCACGCATGTGAAGCGGATGGCGAGGCAGGTGAATGTTGCACATGTGAGCTCCGTTGGGGAAGTGTTACTCCACCTGTTGCAGAGAAAGGGAACTCCAGGCAGGAGCTGACTTGCCTAAGTAACCCAGCAGGTGTGACAATGACTGGTCTCAGGACTTGGGCACTTGGATGCTCAGGGTGCGAAGAGTACAGTGGGAAGTGCTTTGGAACCAGAAAAACAGCTTACAAATCCCACTCAGCTCTGCTGCTTCCTGGTTTGGGCAACCTGAGCCTGATTTAAAAAAAAAAATGCTTCTACCCCCCCAGAGGTTTTGAGAATTAGATACTATGTAGCAAAATGTGCACTGTCAGTTCCAAACCCCTATCTGTGATTAACTTTCAGAAATGGTTGATATTCGTGAGGATGCAGAGCAAGAAAGTCAATCAAATGAAGTAGCGGCAGATCTGGTGATTTGTTTATTCCTCATAAACACTTGTTTCTACAGTACAATTCAGAGAATAAACAGAGGCACACGCCTATGATTTCCACCACAATCTGCTGTTGAGGAGACAGTGTGAGGATAAGGGGCTGGGGGGAGGGGTGTGTTTGGGTCACAGGGTAACTGGAGGCCCCTGTGATGAACTGTGCAGGGGTCCTATCAGTCAAGGGCTGACCCCCAGGCCTGACAGCCAAAGCTCCTAGTGGAAGAGTTACAGTGAGCCAAATGCTTTTAGTTCACCGCAGTCCTAGGATGGGTCCAAGTCTATCTAAACCCCAAGGGATGGAGGTGGGTCTGACCTACTAGTCCACGGGGAAGGAGCTGAGTCAGCCTAAGCCATCCCTAAGTTTACTCCATGACAGGGTCTGAAATAGCCCAGAGATGCCTGCCTTTTGCCCTGGAGTGAGGAATAAATACAAGTTATAAGACGACTGTTTACATCAGTTTCTTTCTTGACTAGCCCAAAAAGGGATCTTGTCCCATGTCTAAGGAAGGAGAGAGGCACAACTGGGGCACAAATTATCTGCTGAAACTCAGGTAAGGAAGACAGCCTGTGAAGTCAAGGAGAGGGAAACAGCACTCTTAGGGAATCCTTCACAGGGACAGGAAGGAAGACACGAACCCCAGTCTGGTCAGACAAAGCAGCAGGCCTGCAGCCATGATGCCGACCAGCAGTGAATGAGGGGCTAACACACAGAAAAGCTCTAGCCTTGACTCTCACAGACTGCCATACTGTGTAAGCCACCCCCATCTGTCTCCTTAATTCTCCAGGGTAGCACAAAGCACTCACCCTAATTTGGGGTTAGCATCATCTGTCCCAAATATAGGCAGAATGAAGAGCTTCCTCATCACTTGGCAGGAAAGAAGTAGAAGGCGGCAGCAGGTCTGCCCTGGGTATCCGAGGTGTGAGGGACAGAGAGTCTGTACCAATGAGTGAGAGAAAGGAA
This sequence comes from Equus asinus, assembly GCF_041296235.1. Lineage (NCBI taxonomy): Eukaryota > Metazoa > Chordata > Mammalia > Perissodactyla > Equidae > Equus > Equus asinus. Next base: position 31,847,331 of record NC_091791.1, on the reverse strand, counting down.
AGACAGCTGGAAACAAGTGCAGGGCCTGGGCCAGAACCAGCAGAACTTCTCTGTGACCGAACCCCTGACAGGCAGGCGATGGGCACATCACAGGGCTTCTGCTCTGTGGTCATTCTCACCTCCTCTCACATCTGGGGCGCTTGTTCACCTCCAGTGAATAACAGGGCATTTGCTCTACCCAATACCCGTCAGCTGAGCACGCTGACGCGTCAGGCAGTGAGGTTCCTGGCGGACTTGGAGGCGCTCTGGGCCCGCTGGACGACCGCTGAACACTTCTCACGCCGCAGCAGCTTGTTGTTCTCAAACAGACCTTCGTTGCGGGGTACTCCATGAGAACCATCAGGGAAGGTTAGCAGGCCTTTGAGGGGGACAGAGAAAATATGGGAGTGACAATGGCATTAACGACTCAGAGACCCAGGAAGAGAAAATCTGGCTCTTTTCAGGAGAACTCCATCGGTAGGGTCAATGGCCAGGCTTTAGGACATCATCACTATGCACTGCTGAACACACACAGAAGGATTAAAGCTAAGAAGGTGTCCTTCCGCCCATATTATGCTCGCCTAAGTCACCCGTCCTGCTGGGCTGGAACTTACCAAAACCATCGACTCTGCCATTTTTAAATTCCCCCTCAAAGGTCATGTTGTCATGTCGAATGAAGACTCCAACACCATTAAACTTGCCCTGGGCAAACTCGCCCTCATACCTGCAGAAACACAAGACGTTAGCCTTAGGGGGTAGTGAGCTGTCCAGGTCAACTGAGTCAAGCAGCTACCATATGTGGTACTTATTAAAGCCAAGGAGCAAAGCTGATTCCACTCGTCTCAGAGCCCCACCCACCCCACTCCCAACCAGCAGGGAGGGTCAGAGAGTACATCTGACACGAGGCTCTAACCTCAAGGAGGAAATGTAAGAGAACAGCAGTGGGCTGGAAGGTCACTCACCTCCTCACCACTTCAAAGTCTAGCTCTATTTATAAAGTCACCAAGGAAAGAACTGGTGCTTACCCTTCGCCTGTTTTCAGAGGGTAGGGGACAAGCTCAGGTTTGATCCGATATTTATCACTATCATTTTTAGATCAGAGCCTCCTGAGTTTAAAGCTGAGAAAGGAATGACCCAGTACCCACCTTGAGCCATCTGAGAAGGTCAGTACCCCAAAGCCATTAAAGAGCCCATTCTCAAAATGACCCAGGTATGTGCCACCATCTGCAAACATCAGTTGACCAAAACCATGTCTGCGGCCTGAGCAAAGAGAAGGACAGGAGTCAGGTTGGGATGGGGCAGCTTCAGGGTCCCCTCTCACCATCTAACATCCCTTCTGTCACCCTACCCACAAAGAAAAGAAGAGAAGCAGTGACACTAGCAGGCAGAGAACTATTATCCAGAGTAATAACCTGGCTCCTGGGACCTTCCCATCTTAAGTCACAACCATCAGATTTGGAGCTGGTCTCTCCAGCTACGGAAAAATGAGAGAGCACTTAAAAATAACAATAGCTAACATTTACTGTGCCTTTCTCATGTGCCAGGCGCTCTTCTAAGCACTTGGTATTTATCATCTTACTTAAACCTCACAGCAACCTTATGAGGTAGACACGGAACTATTATTATTCCCATTAACAGATGCAAAAACCAAGGCAAGGAGAAGCTCAATAACTTACTTAAGATCATAGAGCCATTAAGCAGCAAAGCAAGAATGCAAATGCAGCAGACAGCCTGACACTTAACTACATTGCCTCTCTAGGAAAAAATAAAAGTACCCCTTAGCACTGTGAAGCCACGGGGCAAACCTACCAGCCTGACTGGCAACACTGGTTTGAACTTCGTTACATCCACAGGGCTGTGCTTCCCCACTGAACTGACCAGGAAACAGAGCCAGATGCTGGAGGAGCAATAATGCTCTTCAGACAGAGTACGAGGGAGTTTTTGGTGGATAGAGACTGCTCAGCAGAGCCTCAGGAAGTCTCTCCTCTCAAGGGTCAGATTAAAGGGGACAGCAGGTGTCTGGGAGGCAGGAGAAAAGGCTGGGGCTGTATGGAGGCAAGGTCATATCCCACCTGCACAATTTCTCCTCTCAAGGCTCAAAAATCCATGAGCTGCAGGCATCTACCGTGAAAAGGATGAGGCACGGGTCTGAAAAAAGTGTGAGCTGCTCTTTGCTGGCACACTGTAGAAAGTCAAGTCCCCTCGGAGCAGCTCCTGGCTTGCTAGGACTGGACCCACGAGCCTTTTAAGTGACCAGACTGTTTCCAAACCGAGCATCATTAAACTGCTTCCTGTACAGTCTCAGGCTCTGAGGAATTGCACCATTCCTATGAATACATACTTCCAAATGCAATGAGCTGTCACAGGAAATTCAAGGCAATGAATGTCATTTGCTCTTGAATGTCTGCCCTAATTTCCAGATCTTCCTTAATTTCTTAAGATTCACTGGAATCAAGTCACTGCAATTAATTCTGTACTTTCTAATTTATGGGCACTAAAAATAACTCATTTTACTTTGCTGAGTACATTAGCATTTATAAAAACAATTCCCAAATAAAACCACTAAAGGATAAAAGGATGTTAAAACACTTTAAATTTAGAAGTGGAAAGATTTAACTTATTTCTGGAGGTTGGATTAAAAGTAGCATTTTCTAATTCCTTTATTTATAATCCTAAACTTGAATAAAGGAAAGGCAGTATTCGGATTAAATCTTGGAGTTAGAAATGAAGATTCATAAAGTTGGATTATATATCCTGATGTATATGTGTCCTTCAGCCAAATGAAGTGTTCATCACTAGATACCCCCAGGCGTCCTCTCACCCTCCTTCCACTCGCCACGATATTCCTCCCCACTGGAGTAGGTGAAGGAACCTTTCGTCAGGGTCATGGCGACAGCTTACAGAAGAATGAAAACTGCAGGAAACAAGCAGAGGAGATCCAGTGTCACAGGACGGCTGGAGGAAGGCCCGTGAAGCAATTTTGTAGACACCATTCTAAAGGCTACCAGCCTGATAAGTACATACTTCCTTGAGTACATTTAACAAAAACACCTACTTCTCCAGCCACAACCACCATCATCACCACCTCTGCCCAAGCAGTCTTACCCTCCCACTCGTCTTAAAAGTTTTTAGCTAGTTCCAATTTTCTATGACCTGGGATGGAAATTTAGGATTAATCTACAAATATTTACTTGATATCTACAATGTGCTTAGTTGATGTATAAAATATAGTTTCTTCCCTCAATGAGTTTATAATCTAATTGATAAGACTAACAGTTAAAACACTGAATAATATGAGAGATAATATAATTAAGTGTCAAATTGGATGGCAGAGATTAAAAAAGACAAGGGATGGGCAGAATTTAAAACAAGTGGTGAAGAAAGCAGAGGGCAAGTCCAGATGGAGAAAACATGGGGAATGAAAGCACAAAGAGCAACATAACAGGGACGTTCATGGATAAGAAGCCTGGTCTTACTGGTGTTGAAGGTTGATTTAGGAAGTAATAGGAAATAAATTTATCTAGGGGCACTCAGCCTACATTTTAAGTCTGAAAAGAACCCCTCAGATTTAATCCAAATTCCCTCATTCTACAGATGGAGAAACAGAAGCCCGGAGAGGTTACAAGCTAGTCGGTGACTGAGCTGGACCTAGTGCCCAGGGCTGCCTTGAGTGCTGCTAGTTCTTCCCCTGTACTATGCCCTCGATTTTAAGGTCAGGCCAGCTTAAGGAGACCTTTGAAAGCTAGGCTGAAGAGTTTATAGTTGATAAGGCGGGGAAAAGAGGAAGCCTCTGGGGGTTTGTGAACAGGGATGTAATATGAAAGCAGAGTGTAAGGAAAAGGAATGTGGCAGCACGAAGCAGGATGGGGTGGAGCAGCAAAAACTGACAGCCAGAAAAGCTTGCAAGGCAGGAGACAGGATAATTCAGTAGATTGTGAAAACGAGCGCAGATTATTCTCCCTCCCTCCACACCCTTGCAATGTGACATGGCAGATCTTCCAATAAGGGCAGTTTATCTACTCCTCCATCCATTGGATCTGGGTGGATTATATGATTGCTTTGCTAATGGAACGTTAGCCAAGGCAATATAGCAGAGGTTTGAAAAGTGCTTGTACATTGGGCTTGCCCTCTGCTGCACTTGGAACTGTTGTGCCCCATGTGAACGAGCCCAGGCTAGTCTGCTGGACGACAGGAGGCCACGTGGAACAGCCATCCGAGCCGACCACAGATGCATGGGTGAGCTCAGGCAAGACCAGAAGAGCTGCCCTTCAGAGCCCAGCCCCAAATTATTATTGACTCACAGAATCACAGACTAAAGAAATGGCTGTTGTTTCAAGACACTGTGATTTGGGGTAGTGTGTTATCACCTAGCAAAAACTAACTCGTACACCCAGGAATGAGATCATAAGGAGGATACCAGGGTAATGTGAGCAAAAGGAAAGACTATGACAGATAGATCATAGGAAAAAAAAAACACCACCACAATCCAACAACATTTGGAGACTGGCTAGGTATGGCTTCACACGAGTCTAAAAGAACGCTTATATTCAAGAATATCCTATCAGAGGGGAGTTAAGATATCCAAAATACCACTAAATAGAAAGAGACAAAATCATTTGACATATTTAAAAAATGCAATCTCTTTTTCTTTTTAAAAATTCCCTAGGTCTTTTTACTCACCCCTCCATCTTTTCCAACGTTTTCTCAAACGATTATGACAATGCAGAGTCCCAGGCCCACGTCCAGATCTACTCAATCAGATCCTGTACATTAGAGCCTGGGAATCGGCAGTTTTAACAAGCACGTCATTAGATTCATACACATTTGAAAACTTGTGGACTACTACCCAAATAAATGGAAATAATGCGTGTGAAAAGCTCTCTGACCAATAAATCACCATTGAAAGGTCCCCTGTTATTAATAATTAACTTAGAGTCTGACCCTCAGGCACCTGTTAAGTTCCAACAGGACAAGAACAGCTCTGCTTCAGAGCACTGGGGCCGGCCCTGGAGGATAAAACGGGAGGGGATTTTTAAATCCCTGTGGGCCCGGTGCCAACAGCTAGCTTCCTTTGCCTTCAAGTCCCAGAGAAGCCCAACTCACACACACTGTTAAGCGTTGTACTGATGTCTCCATTATGGAAAATCAAGACGGGAATATAAAGAGTGGGTTCCACAATAAAAGAGGGATCTAGCATATTTTATACAAAAATAACGCCTTAAATATTCAACTAAAACAAGACATACATTAAGTTCCTTTTCTCCAAATTGTGGTGGTGGACAGTGCTGGGTTATGTTTAAGGTCAGCCAACACAAGCCTCTATAATCAAATGAGCTAACCCCAGAGAAGTTATTTGAAATACCTTGGTAACAGCAACTAACATTTATTGACTACTTACTATGTGCCATGAGTGTTTTTTAAATACATTATCTAATTTCATCTCACAACTTTATGAGGTGGGTATTATTATTTCCACTTGGCAGATGAGGAAACTGAGGTGCAGAGAGGGTAAGTAAGTTAAGTAAGGTCACCCAGCGAACATGTGCAAGTTAGAATCTGAACACTGGCAGCTAGCTCTAGGGCCCATGCTCTTAAACACTATCTTATCCTGTCCTAGACTGCCTCCCGGTATAATCTAGTGGTTCTGTGGAGCCTGGTAGCACAAAGACCTGGGTTCAGATCCTGGTTCACTGTGTAACCTTAGGCAAGTTACTTAAGCGTGTAAACCTCAGTCTCCTCCTCTAGAAAGTGGACGTAATATACCTATTTCACAGAACTGGCATGTGGATTAAATTAAATAACATACATGAAAGTACCAAGAACACTGCCTACCCCTGTCCATTAAATGTTAGTCTTTTCCTCCTTCAAAAAGAGACAACTAAACTCACACATTTATTTACTGTAACGGAAGTTTCTCTAAAGCCTCAATATAAAAATGCTACCAACATAATTCAAATAATATTTTGAAAAAATTCAGCAATTTTGACTAATGAGGTAAATACCAAGTAGAAGAAAAGCAAACTACAGTGACCACTCATCTGTTCTTTATCAACACCCTATGGGATATTTTAATTTTGGCCTATGGCATAACGATTTTTTTTTTATGTTTTTATTTTTTTAATTTTTTTATTTTTTAAAGATTTTATTTTTTCCTTTTTCTCCCCAAAGCCCCCTGGTACATAGTTGTATACTCTTAGTTGTGGGTCCTTCTAGTTGTGGCATGTGGGACGCTGCCTCAGTGTGGCTTGATGAGCAATGCCATGTCCGCGCCCAGGATTCGAACCAACAAAACACTGGGCCACCTGCAGCGGAGTGCGCGAACTTAACCACTCGGCCACGGGGCCAGCCCTCTATGGCATAATGATTTTTTTTTTTTTTTTAAAAAGATTTTTATTTTTTCCTTTTTCTCCCCAAAGCCCCCCGGTACATAGTTGTGTATTCTTCGTTGTGGGTTCCTCTAGTTGTGGCATGTGGGACGCTGCCTCAGCGTGGTCTGACGAGCAGTGCCATGTCCGCGCCCAGGATTCGAACCGACGAAACACTGGGCCGCCTGCAGCGGAGCGCGCGAACTTAACCACTCGGCCACGGGGCCAGCCCCTGGCATAATGATTTTTGATACAGGTGCCACAAGCCCAGCAATGGTCTGATGTGAAAACAGCCTGGTCTGAACAGAGCAGGGCTCAGCTACATCTTCCAGGCCCTGGCCCCATCCCAAAGCTCTAGATTCATCCCACCTATGAGGACAGATGAGTTCCGGGAATCCCTGTATTCGCACCCAAACACAGAGGAGCATTTATTTCTATCCCCATAAAGAGGGCCAGCTTTGTGGAAGCTCTTCTAGAGATGTTTGGGAGTCACTCCCATAAGTCCACCAGGAATTTCCTCACTTTTCTAATTACTCCGACACTTCATGCTCAGGGTCTCTCACACAGTAGATGTCCTGAGAGAAAGGTCCTTTTCTTCTTTCTCAAAGCCCCTCAAAACCTCTGAGGGCTATCTCCTCAGAGAGGTGATGCTGGTACCTGGGGTGCCATCTCTGTCCCATCAATGTTCCACAAGGTCAGCATCCAATTTCAGGCTCCTAAGCCTCTTATTGTCAGTCCAGCATTAGAGTGTGCCTGGGGCAGTGGTCAACATGACTCCACTGCAAATACAACATTAATGAGAGGAAGAGAAGCAGTTTTCCATCAAAACTGCAGAGGAAAACTTGCCAGTCCAGCTAGGCATTATGATAGCTAGAGGCCATCTTCGGCTCTTCCCAGAACTAAGTCAGAGTACTAAAAGTCAGCTTATGGTACAACTCTGAAATACTTCATTCCTTCAAAACAAGTCAGAATCTGAAAGGTGGTATCTTCTTTTTTTTTTTTTTAAAGATTTTATTTTTTCCTTTTTCTCCCCAAAGCCCCCCGGTACATAGTTGTGTATTCTTCGTTGTGGGTTCCTCTAGTTGTGGCATGTGGGACGCTGCCTCAGCGTGGTCTGACGAGCAGTGCCATGTCCGCGCCCAGGATTCGAACCGACGAAACCCTGGGCCGCCTGCAGCGGAGCGCGCGAACTTAACCACTCGGCCACGGGGCCAGCCCCTGAAAGGTGGTATCTTCTATTAAATCTTATAACTAAACAGCCATTCCAAAATATAAACACAAAACCATTATTTATACAGGAAGATGATAAAGGCATTTCCTTTAAATGTTAGACGGCAGTTAACTACTTTTGTCCTCACTCAGAGCTTTGGAAGGACTGTGTTGCTGTGCAATTCGAGGAGTCAGACTGACTACACAAAGGCTCATGGGGAGTAGCCTCTTGTATCTGTTCCTTTTTTCTCAAGGCTACATGAAACTCCCAAATGGTGGCATCCCACCTTGTTTCAGAGAGACCAGAAGAAGGCCCTGAAGGAAAGGGAACAGTGTTTGTCCAGTTTGAGGATTATCTATAGACAAAGTACTAGCCAGCCCTCAAATTGTAAACCTAGCCACTCTTTTGCTGTGATCTTAGCTCTTGGGAAATATACTCTAAATATTTGCAAGAAGTCAATGAAACTTGAAAGATCATTTTATTACCAAGTGTGGCAAATAGTATTTTCCAAAGAATTTGACCTTGCAATTGCCCCTTCAAAAGGTGGAGTCTAACTCCTCTCCTTTGAATCTGGGCAGGCTTGTGATTGCTTTCACCAATAGAACATGATGGAAACAATGCTATGTTCTGAGGTTCGATTACAAAAAGTAAGGCAAGTTCTCTCTTGCTCACTGGTAGGCTTGTGCTTGGAGACCTGAAACACCACAGGAGAAATCTGACTGCCCTGAGGCTACCAGGCTGAGCAGAAGCTGAGCCACATTTGCTGGTGCTCCGGTTGGCATTCCTCATCTCTGAATCATCCTAGCCCAGGCAAAGGAGCCCTGAGATGATTCCAGCCCCCAGCCATGGAGCCCGCATCCCAGAGGTATCATGGAGCAGAGAGAGGTCATTCCCATGAGGCCCTGTCCAAATTCCTGACTCACGGGATCTGTGAGCAACATATGATTATTTTAAGCAACTAAGTTTGGGGCAATTTGTTATACAGCAATAGCAACTGGAACATCCTCTCCCATTTGTTTTAAAAAGTACATACTATAAATTTCCATTTCTTTTTGTTTTTTGGGGTTTTGTGTATGTGTGTGTTTTTCTTTTTTGAGGAAGATTAGCCCTTAGCTAACATCTGCTGCCAATCCTCCTCTTTTTGCTCAGGAAGACTGGCCCTGAGCTCACATCCATGCCCATCTTCTTCTGCTTTATATGTGGGACGCCTGCCACAGCACGGCTTTTGCCAAACGGTGCCATGTCTGCACCTGGGATCCAAACCGGCAAACCCTGGGCTGCCGAAGCACAATGTGCGCACTTAACTGCTGCGCCACCGGGCTAGTCCCCCTCCACTCCTTTTTTATATCAGGGAGATACAGCAAACTTCCTTCAACTGTTGCTTGTCAAAATGATGTCCATTCCCAAGAACACAATCAGAAGTGCTAATAAAAGGGAACAGATGTAGACTCCATGGGTCTCAGGCCATGGTTGAACACATTTGACTAGAAACTTCTATATGTGTCCAAATAACTGATATTGTCACTGCCTGGGACACAGTCAGGATTATCATATGACTTCTGTGTAGTCAGCCATGCTAACTAATAGTCAGCTGCATAGCCACTAACCCAAAAAGGAACTTCACCAGTAACCATGATCATTGAGACAAATCCAATTTAATAAAGTACAGCCAGTGCTGATGTAGATTGAAAAACCCAGTACTTTAACAAGGGATGCAAAGTATTTGCATCAGTTATTCAAAAAATCTTTTTAAAGAGAATAGATGGCCTAGGAGTTTAGGCTTCAGATATGCATACGGAATCTAGTTATAAAGTCAACAAGATTCATGCTTCTAAACAGATACCCATCCTTCCTGCTCTCTTGATGGACGAGTTGCAAAGGATTAATCCAAATGTTTACCCAAAAGAAAACAACGATTTTGTCCCCGTAAACCAATACACGATAGTCTGCACAACAGACTATATCCCCACTATCCTTATTTTTTCCTGCCCCAGCCATTTCCAAATAGAACTTGGAGACAGGAATGAGAAGTTCTGTTTCTCTTCCATTTGTCTTTTTTTTAACTTCAGAAATCAAACTTGTTAAAAAATATTTATGCATTCAGTCACCTGTGTCCAAATTCAGAGGGTTTTTGAAAAAAACTAACACAAAGGAGAATCGGTTTTCAGTTTAAGAATATTGCTTGGAGGCAGTCACCTTAACTACCCACATACATCTTCGCATTGTCCCCCTGAAGCCACCTCCCTAGGCTATGACAGTGCTGTCAAAGCTGTTCGGTTATAAAGAAAGCATTTCTTAGGATTTTGAATCCTAAAGAGAAGAAAGTGAAGCCTTTGATGAACAAAGATTAGGCTTGTAAGGAATCCACAACAAGTCAAAGGTTCTTTTTTTAAGCGTTTTAAATGAGCTTGATAAGTCTCTTTTACTAGGGCTTTCTTCTACTCGCAAAGTAAACAAATGTACCGCTACTAGATAAAGGTCTTACTTAGGAAGACTGTGGGACGGTTAGATTGAAGAAAGTGGGAAGGAAATCCTGGTAAGGAAAAAAAAAAGGGCGACTTGGGGGTGACGGGAACTGCCAGAATACTCTTCTATTTCGTGGGAAAGGAAAATGCCTGGCCCGGCTTCTAACACAGCCAACTTACTCCTGCTCGGACCCAAGCAGGCTGGAGATGCTGCAATGCAGGGATGCCACCATCAACTAATTGAGGCATCCCGTTCCCCAAGCCTCAATGTGTCTGTGTGGTGGGGGGCGTCTCTCTATCAAGCGTGACAGAGCCGGGCCCGGAGCAAACAAAGCCCTAGAACGCAACAAACCAACACGTCCCCGTCGGCCTCCCCATTCCTTCTCCCACCTGGTTCTTGCCTTCCAGCACCGCTCCTTCCCTCTACTGGGTCTTCTCTCCGGCTCGGGCCGGGTCTTCTGCTCACACAGGTTTGCCATCCCCTCCTGACGCAGCCCCACCCACCGCGCTCGCTAACCCAGGTGCCCTGGGCTCTCCCAGGCCTCAGCCTACGCAGTGGGGACGAGAGACTCGGGTTTGGGACCCCTGGGGGCAGCCGCCCTCCAGTCAGCGCGTCCGGGATGGAGCTACGTTCCCCAGCCCCTGTCATCTCAGGCTGGGCTCCTCGGTCCCCACACTCTCCCGGCCCCCTCCCACCCGCGCTGCCAGCCAACCTGGGCTCGGCCTTTCGGGGTGACCGTCACGCCCCGACGCGGGGCTCCAGCGGCCCAGACCTCCGCTCGGCCGGGTTCGCCCCTGCCACCTGCCTCTGGGCCACTTCCACCAGCGCCTGCCCCACTTGACGCCGCCATCCCGGGCAGTCGCACTGGGCACAATTCCTTCTGCCCATTGGCTGTTACCTAGGCAACTGGGAGCAACGCCACTCCCCATTGGCCCAGCTCGGGCTCTGCGCCATCTTTGTGCGGGGCGGGGTGTCTCGAGAGCCGGAGCCAAACATCTGAAAAAGGCGTGGGACTGAACCGCATCTCGGCCTCCGTGACAGGCAGAACTCAGCTCTCGCCTGCCTAGAGACGGGCTAGTTGACATGTCAGCCCCAAGCAAAGCCAAGCCAAACCTGCATCAGACGCAGCACTGCCCACCGATCCTGCCCCGTCTCCACAGCTGTCAATGGTACCGCCGCGGAGTTGAAGGACCGAATCCGAACCCGGCTTTGGGGGTGCAGCTTTGTACATTGTAACGCGCTGGAGGGGGCAACTGCAGTTTAATGAGTGTCACCCCTGTGCCAGCACTGTGATATGAGGACACTTTTGCATTCATTGTAAGGATTTGTGTTGTCGTTGTCATTACTCAGATCCTTTGTGTTTAAAATACAGTGCCAAGATTGGAAGAAATCCTCCCAAGTACCATGCACACCAATCCGTTTATCCATGTGCTTGTTTACTGAACAATGGGAATACAGAACGATGCTAGGTTCTGCCAGGCTAGAAAAGACAAGATCACTGCCCTCGTGGGACTTACTGCCTAAATGTGGAGTAGAAAAGATTCATGCACACAGAAAAATCCAAGACTGTATTTCATTATTAAGAGAAGGCAAGCAAATGAAGAGAGTAAGCAAATTGCTTTCTGAATTGGGATTTCCTCATCTGTAGCATAGAAAATGATGATGATAATAACAATGACGATGATAAAGGCTGTCCAGGACTTGTATGAGAATACAATGGAAGATGCTCAGTACTGTGTCTAAGACATTGTCAGTGCTTGATAAATGGTAGTTTTAAAACACTTGGATTCTGTGTTCAAATCCCATCTCTGCCACCAACTGTGTGTGGCTTCAAGAGCATTATTAAGCTCTCTAGCCTGTAAAATGAGATTGGACTAGCAGACCGGTAAGACCCAATCCAGCTCTAACATTCAATGGTTAAACATGCTAAACTGTGATTGACTATAGATATAATTACAGTAGTTGAGAGAATGGAGTGTCAAGAAAACATCTTATTAGATTGGAGAATGTGTATTTAAAAATATGAAGAAGTAAGGTTAAATAGATTGTGGTCAAATTATGGAGAGATCTGAAAAATTAGGGAGAAGATATATATGGTTTGCAAAATGTAGTTTCTTTTTTTTTTTTTTTTGAGGAAGATTAGCCCTGAGCTAACATCTACTGCTAATCCTCATCTTCTTTTTCTTCCTCTTCTTCTTCTTCTTCTTTTTGCTGAGGAAGACTGGCTCTAAGCTAACATCCAGGCCCATCTTCCTCTACTTTATATATGGGATGCCTGCCACAGCATGGCTTGATAAGTGGTGTGTAGGTCCGCACCCAGCATCCAAACCAGCAGACCCCGGGCCACTGAAGTGGAACCTGCACACTTAACTGCTATGCAACCAGGCCAGCCCCTCAAAATGTAGTTCCTTGAATAGGCAAATTCATAGACACAGAAAGTAGAATACAGGTTACCAGGATCTAGGGGAAGAGCGAGTTATTGTTTAATGGGCAGAGAGTTTTTGTTGGGGTGATGAAAAAGTTTTGGGTATAGATAGTGGTGATGGTTACACAAAATTGTCAATGGATTTAATGTTACTGAATTATACACTTATGAATCGTTAAAATGATAAATATTATGTATATTTTACCACAATAAAAATGTAGTTTCTTGATCAGAGCAGTGACACAATGAAACTTGTGTTTTAAGAAAATTAATCTGGCAGTGATACCCATAGATGATCAGAGAGATATTGGAAGCAGAGAAACAAACTCAAAAACTATTGTAATCATGTAGCTAAGACATCCTGAGAGTCTCAGAACTAATGTGGGATCAGTGAAGACAAAGGGGATAAATATGAGACACATTTCATACAGATATTTAATAAGAAGCAATATAGTGTTAAAAGCACAGAGCTAGTCTGCCTGGTTTGGATCCAGCTCTGCCGCTTACCAGCTGCACGACCATAAGCAAACGACTTTCCTCAGCTTCCGACATCATAGGGGCTGTAATGCCGGTTACATGACTTAATCCATGTAATGCACTTAATGCCTGACACATGCTTAGCATTTGGTAGAGGCTAGTTCTTCGTTGGTAACAGGGAATGCACCGACCCTCTTTTTTTCAGTAAAAGGAAAATCAAGTTCTAAGAGGCAGATACAGAAATAAATTCTGACTGTTTTCCATGGAGAAAACTCAGAGCTCAAGAGAGAACTCTAAATCTTGGAGTTTTCCTTGACCACAATTTGAAGCTTAGGGGCTAAATGAGATGAGTAATACCAAGAGTTCATCTCTGTGGCTATGGCCCCTGGGTCACAAGAGGCAAGTGTTACTTAATTATTTGATGTCTGGATAGGAAAGGGAAATACAGGTCTTGTAACTAACAGGAGAAATTGAACCATCTGTATGGACCTTTGCCTAGAATGGTTTATTTGGTAAAAAAAAAGTTTAAGACATTCCCATACATACAATTAAACAATAGTTCTTTCAATTTAGTACTTCTAGTTAGCTGTGGCAATAATTTGATTCAAGAAAGAATAATTATGAAATATTGATTACTGTGTGGCTGGTCATCTTTTGTGAAAACCCATGCCTCTAGTCTGCTGGTTACTTTAAGCACAGAAACAAAACCAGCATCAACGAAAACCTCAGCAGTGATAAAAAGGTACCATTTGTCAAACGCTTTTTATGTACTAAGTTCTCTGCTAAGTGCTTTACATACATTATCTTGATTCTCATTTAATCCACTGAGAAAAGGATGATTATTCTCATTTTATAGATAACGAAACTGAAGCTTAGAGAGTTAAGTAACTCGTACAAAATAACTAATAAGTGTGGAACTGGTGTTCAAACTCAAATATCTCTGATTTCTTCTTTTCTTCCTCTTTCCTCCCTGTGATCTAATTATATTCTTCCTTTAAAACTTAGCGCATAGCACATGCCCCTCTTAAGGCCTTTGCTGACTCTTCAGCCTACCTCCAAATCGCTGAACTCCTATTATGGAGTTCTCAGCTCTCACTGTCAGCTCTTTTTCTCCTAGTGCCTCACAGAGCTGTGTGTCTTCAGCTTGAGGGCAGGGACTATACCTTTCTTCTCTTTGCTGCTAATAAAAAGGTAGTAAGCACCTTCTATGCCTAGACCCTGAAGTTTTACAGTGATGAATAAAACACTCATGGACTCTTACCCTATGGAATTTTTAGTCTAATGGGACCATATTTTCTTCAATTAACAAATAAGCATTGAGCACTGGGCCAGGCACTGTGTAAGCTGCATGAGGGCCCGAATTTTTAAAGACCTTTTTACTTAAGTAGTGTTAAAAACAAGACAACAGGCCCCAGATGGAGCCGCTTATGCTAAGCCCCATGTCCAGAGACTTAACTCCTTAACTGAATGGAATTCTAACCCAGTGAGTCTGGAATTACCTGGTCAGCACTAGTGAGGTAATCTGCCTGATAGACCCTGCCGGCCCTAAAGGAGGGTGACCTTGCCACAAACAAGCCACTTTTTGCTACTCTAACTTTGTCAGGCTCCCTTCTGCATGTAAAAGTCTTCTACTTTGTATAGCTCCTCCGAGCTCCTTTCTATCTGCTAGATGGGATGCTGCCCGATTCATGAATCGTTGAATAAAGCCAATATGATTTAAAATTTACTCAGTTGAATTTTATTTTTTAACAGTAGAGCAGAGATTTTTGTTTCTTTGCTTCACTTGTCTCTCCAGCACTTAGAACACAGTAGGTGCTCAATAAATATTTAATGAATGAGTGCATGATTGAATGACTGCAGATACAAAGGTTAGATTTCTCCAGTCCCACAGCTGGTTCATAATAGGCACTCAATAAACGAGTGACTGATGAGGTAGGCTACTTTACTGGAAGCTCTCGAAGACCCGTCAGCGTTTGGAAGCTAAGGGGGGGGGGGGGCTGGTAAGAGGAGAGGGCGTGTCTGATCCGGCTTTGGCTCCTGGAGCATGCGCAGTCTTCACAGAATGTGACGGCGAATAATACCAAGTGCGCGATTGCGTAGGCGCTAGTTCCGATTGGCTGACGTTCCGCGCAAGGGGTCGTGCCTACTCGTCGCCAGGTAAACAGGGGGGTGGGGGCGGGGCCAAGGAGGCGCCGCGACCTGGTTGGCCAGGCGGGGGCTGGGGGCGTCGCGGATTGGTCCCGGCCTCGAATTCAGCTGTGCGGATCGCGCCGGGTCCCGGAGCCGGCGGCCTCAGGGATGGACGAGACGAGTCCGCTTGTGTCCCCTGAGCGGGCCCAACCTCCGGACTACACCTTCCCGTCCGGTTCCGGCGCTCACTTTCCGCAGGTGCCGGGGGGCGCGGTCCGAGTGGCGGCGGCGGCCGGCCAGGGCCTCTCTCCGCCCGGCTCGCCAGGCCACGACCGGGAGCGGCAGCCACTGCTGGATCGGGCCCGGGGCGCGGCGGCCCAGGGCCAGACCCAAACCGTGGCGGCGCAGGCCCAAGCCCAGGCCGCGGCGGCAGCGCACGCCGCGCAGGCCCACCGCGAGCGGAACGAGTTCCCGGAGGACCCCGAGTTCGAGGCGGTGGTGCGGCAGGCCGAACGGGCCATCGAACGCTGCATCTTCCCCGAGCGCATCTACCAGGGCTCCAGCGGGAGCTACTTCGTCAAGGACCTTCAGGGGGTGAGAGCGGGGTGGGGACCGCGGCCGCCGGCTTCGGGGAGGGTGGGCCTATCCCGGGGAGTTTGGGGCTTCGCACAGCCAGAGGGAGAAGGGAGGTTGAAAGGCTGCAAAAGGGAGAAACTTCACAGTGCGGAGTCCTGGGTAGGATCTTGGAATGCCGCTGAGGACTGGAGATGGAGAAGCTCTGCGGAAAGAAGAAAAATAAATCAGAACCTATTTGGTGAGGGAGGAGCGAACGGAAAATGAAAAGAGGAAATTGACCAGATACAGGCGAGGGGCCCAGCGGTGCCGTGGGGCAGCCGGCTTCTGGACGGAGACTTGCGACGAGATGCTCCTTTCTAGTAGGTTTCTTAGCTTTCAACTACTGAGACTGCTATTCGGCCATTGACCTACAGATTTGAGCTTTGGGCCCATTCTCTCTTTTTGGACCCGACCAAGGTTGTCGCTGTTCATTGGGAGGACTGGTGACCCATCAGGGGCTCCGAGGGTTCAGTTGCGGCCTTCTGTGTTGTGGGATTGTCTCCTGCCACGGTCCCAGGTCTCTTACCGGCAAACGTTGGTGATAGAGTGGGTGGACTCACCAGTTTGATCTGTCCTGGTTATTGCTCACTTCTGGGAAATGGTTCAAATCCTTTTTTATGGTTCCTCAGTTTAGAATATGGAGTTTTAGAAACATGAAACTATCAGCTACCTTTTACTTTTCCTTTTTCTCCCAGGACTATCAGCAGTTTGCTTTTTAGCCAAGGCAGAGTGTTTCCTGACCTTTATTTTGTCCCCTGCATGTGTATAAAGGGGGATGGGATGGGATGGGGCTTAGAGTGATCAGGGCAGCTGAGATGTGACCTTTGCCCTTTTGGGAACTGCAGAAGAATTTAAGGCATTTAGATCAAAGCAAAGATATCATTGAAATATTAGTGGGTCAAAAAAATATCAAGTCTTTCCTGTCAGAGTTCTTAGATGGGCCAGAATAGTTTATTGGAAAAATGTACTATTGTTATGCTTATTAAAATGATGGGTGTCAAAACTCCCTCAAATTTCCCCTGCATCTCTCCTGTGTGAACTCTTCTACATGGGTAATGTGCTGTTCTGATAGTAGTGCTGAGTGGCCAGGATGGGCTGTGACGTGTAGCTCTTGGTTGGGGTCATTGATCTAGTTATTCTCCCAGATGTTGTCGTCCCTGAATTATCCAGAACCAGAGAGCAGTTCTGCCGTCAACTCAGTTAACGTGAACTGAGTTGTGGAAAGCTTTGAGACTTTCCAAGTCCCTCAGGTAAGAGAAGAGTGAGTTAAATTGAAAGCTCAAAGGGGAACCATCACTTCTAGAAAAAAAGAAAGGTGGGTATGCTGAGGCCTAAATATTAGCAAGATGCTTTCATTTTTTTCATTTGGGAACCAGAGTGAGATCTAAGATATGAGTGGTTTTTATTTTAGCTTGTTGGCTGATTATCTTTGATAGGTACAAGAGCAAGAAGAAGGTTTTTGTTTTTCTTTCATGACGCTATTACAGCTCCTCTGCATGTGTGTCAGGTCAGCTGAGAAGTGATCTGGTGCTCTGACAGGTGAGAGTAATATGATCTCTCAGTTCTACCTGGCAGGTAGAGTACTGCCACCTCAGTACATAGGCCACAGAGAATGACAGACTGTGGGCATGTGTCTTGGTGATTTGCAGGATCCCAATCTCTAAAATTTCCTGGCTACTGTTTTCTCTTAGAGGGGAGGTCAAAACACATCTGCCCTGACAAAACTTATTAGTGTTAACCATCTTGCTGCTACCAAGGAGAATGTGATTTAGAGCAGAGGCCTGCTTCCTAAATGCTATGGTGGGTTATACTGGCCCACAGACTCACTATAGTTGGTCTTATCATCTTTGTCCCTGCTTCAAATGTGCTTATTTCATTTAACAAATACTTACAGAGCACTTACTGGATGCCGGGTACTGTTTGAAGCGCTTTAAAAGTAAATAACTCAATCCTCACAGCACCTTCAGAGGTGGGCGCTTTGTTGCCCCCACAGATGACAACACTGAGGCACACAGTGTAACTGATTTGCCCAGGGTCTCACAGCTAGTAAGTGGGAGGCAGGATTCAGACCCAGGCAGACTGGTTCCAGAGTTCCTGCTTCTAACTACTTAGCTTTGCTGCCACAGAGTTAGTTATCTGAATTTCTGCTTTCTCTTTTCAGTTACTATACTGGTTAGGATGAGATGTGGCTATGTGTGACAGGAAATTTAAAATAATGACTTGAATAGAAGTACATTTATCTCTCATAAAAGAAGTCTATAGGGGCCGGCCCGGTGGCGCAGTGGTTAAGTGCTCATGTTCCGCTTCTCGGCGGCCCGGGGTTCGCTGGTTTGGATCCCGGGTGCGGACTTGGCACCCGCTTGGCACGCCGTGCTGTGGTAGGCGTTCCACATATAAAGTAGAGGAAGATGGGCATGGATGTTAGCTCAGGGCCAGGCTTCCTCAGCAAAAAAGAGGACTGGCAGTAGTTAACTCAGGGCTAATCTTCCTCAAAAAAAAAAAAAAGAAGTCTATAGGCTGCTCAGGGCTAGGATGGCATTTCACTTTATCCGGGATGTGAGCTCCTTCCGTCCAGCTAATCAGCCATCCTTAACATGTGGCTTCTATTTCATGATTCAAGATGGCTACTCAAGTGCAGACATCTTGTCTGCTTTTCAGCCAATTGGAAGAAGGAACAGGAGAGGGAGAGTATCACCTACCTCCCACCTCCCCCCAGCCCCAGCCCTAAGACATTTCCTAGGAGTTGCCCCAGACTCTTCTCCTTAAATCCCATTGTCCAGAACTTAGCTGCATAGTGGTTGGGAACTTGGGAACTGTAGTCTTTTTTTTTTTTTTTGAGGAAGATTAGCCCTGAGCTAACTGCTGCCAATCCTCCTCTTTTTGCTGAGGAAAACTAGCCCTGAGCTAACATCCATGCCCATCTTCCTCTACTTTATATGTGGGACGCCTACGACAGCATGGTGTGTCAAGCGGTGCCATGTCCGCACCCAGGATCCGAGCCAGTGAACCCCGGGCCGCCAAAGCCAATCATGCACACTTAACCGCTATGCCACCCGACTGGCCCCTATAGTCTTTATTTTGCCTGCTAAAAATCAGGGGTCCTGTGTCCAAAGGAGAAGGGAGAACAGAGGTTGGGGCAACCAGCAATTTCTGCGACAGCTACTTTTGGTGCTGGACAGTCTGAAAGCTTCTTGAAGATAACAGCCCTGATTCCATTTCCCAATTTAGGATGGTTTCTCCCTCAGGGCAAGAAAGGGGGAGCTGGAACAGTAAGATGGAAAATGCTAGATCGGAATTCAGGGTAGAGAATGCTCATGTTGCCCTCCTCGCTTACATCCTTGTACTTCAGGTCTCCAATCACCTACAAAAATATTTTTTGAGCATTTTCTTTTTTGTGAGGCAGGTCATAGTAAGATGTTCATATTGCCGAGAATCATAGAATAAGCATGTGACTCCTTAGTTTATTAAGAGGATTAAATGGGATATCACACATGAAAGCCCCTGGCATAGTTCCTGCTTAGTGGGAGCTCAATCAGAGTATTTTGTTTTCAGTTAAATGCCCACTGACCTCTGGATTAGGCTTTCTTGGATATGTGGCCTTGAATATGGCAAAAGTGGTATGATTTTGAGAAGGTGCTTTCATGACCATTGAGGATAGTAATTCATTAGATAATGCTAATTGGTATTTGCTTCAAAATTTTACAGATCCTGCTCTCACACGTTCTAGGAACTTGGCCTTATATCAGTAATTTTCAACCTTTTAAAAAATACTTTATCCACCAAGAGTTTGTCATGAAAACAGTATGGTATTTTTTTCCACTATAACGGACAAAATTATGTTATAATATTGGATACCTTTTCTCCAACTACCTGTGCCCTCCAAAGAATTCTGATGTCCTTACACTTGGTTGAGAACCACACTGATAGCCAAATGAGGAATAAAGATCTCAAACAATAAAATTTTTTTCCTGAAATGTTGAGGTGGTGAAGTTTGTATATCATATATAGATACAGTTCTTTAGATTTTAAACATCATCTACCATCTGTTGTAGGGAGCTGTCCCGGCCACACCCTGTAATGGATGAGGCAGGTTAGGTTGATGGCAATGGATAGGAAAATAAATACAGGCTGAATCTCTTTCACTACATTCTAGGTGGATCCCATCTTCTTTCAGGGTCTCATGTATTTGGAGTAGCCCATCCTTCTCTTTTGTGAGAGTTAACATGTAAATAAGGCTTCTGTACCTAAATAGCTAAGTCAAGGACTGCTGTTTCCCTCCCACCTCTAGTACAAAAGACAGTTCTCAGAGTGTGGCCCAGGGACCTTTAGGAGTCCCTTTTTGGGGTCCACAGGTCAAAATTATTTTCATAATTTTCAGGTTTTCTTTTCCTTGTGAGTGTACAGTGGAGATTTCCAGAGGCTGCATGATATGATATCGAAACAGATTGAATATTAAGAAAGATGTGAGAATGCAGATGTCTTCTCTTAAGCCAAATACTAGAGAAATTTGCAAAAAAGTAGAACAATGCCAGTCTTCTCACTAAAAATTGTTTTTGAAAATATAGTTATTTTTCATTAAAGCATGTCACTTATGTTAACATGTAATGGGTTTATTTTTATTATTAAGGGGATCCTTAATAAATTTTAAGAGTTTAAAGGGATCTTGAGACCAAAAAGTTTGAGAACTGTCCACTTCATTTTTGCCAAACTTTGAAAAAAACCCGTTTTACTAAAAGTTATTTTTGTATATTTCCCTTTGCAATATGAGTGATGTGCTTAAACTATCTTAGATTTTCGGTTCCTGAAGGAGAAAGCCTCTTTAGCATGCCATAATACCCTTCTCCTTGTGACTGCTGGATAGATATAGGAAACCCTTTGGGTTCCAGATCCCAGTAATTTGTTGAGTCCTGACACCAGCCAGTGAGTGGCCTCTTGCTTCCTTGTACAGTTCTTTTTTATCCTCAACTTCAAGGACTGCTGCTCCTTCAGCTGCCTGTACCTCACTGCCTTCATTAAAAGGGGATTAGTAAGTGGGTATTAAGGAAAGATATTTTAAAGATATCGGCATCAAACTAAAGCTTTCTCCTAAATGTAATAAAGGACTTGAAAGTGTGTTAAAGGTGAGGGTGGTGAGAAAAATTAGGCAGTAGTCATCTTCTTTCTCAACCAAATACTGGTGGGTGTCTTTCTAATTTGAGTGGTTTTAGAATTTGTTTTCTGTGAATAAAGAGTATTCCTGAGTATTCAGTAACACAGTTGATTATGTGAAATGAATATTAGCTTTGGAAATTAGGCCAGAGGCTGTTTTATGTATCTGTCTAGGAAACCTGCAGAGTGCTCACACAGTCCTGCACAAACTAGGTACTGAGCAAAAGTTCACAGAATTGAATTGAACTGAGGCCTACACTTAGTCCCGAAAGGCACTTGTCTCCTCTTCTGTCTGAATGCCATCCTGTTCTTGCATCCTTCCCACTCTAACATTGCCCCATCTGTCCAGTCCAGGCATCATTATTTAATGAAACCCTTCTAATACTGAGATAACCATGATTACTAATGCGTTTAGAGTTGGTAAAATGCTCTCTGATTCTCCTTATGGTGGAAGGAAGTTGAGATATTTGAGAGGTCAGTCTATAAATGATGTTTGCCTGCAGTTTGGGCCTTCAGGTTCTGCTTTCTTTAAGTGGAAGTATTCAAGCCTCAGCCCTAGTATTTTTCAGCCCTGCTAGTAGTAGGAATGTCTTGGTCTCCCTTTCCTTAGGGACAATTTTGCTGAATTCCACATTGTGCCTCAGTTGAACTGACTGTTGGGTTCTGGGACTTGCCTCAAGTTGTCCTGTGGTTTCACCGCCCAGGTTCCAGAGGATTACAGTGGACTCATCAGTCATTCTCTGCGTTTCAAGCCCTTTGCTACTGCTGCTGTCTGGTTCAGAGCCCAGGGTTCCAGAGGTACAGAGATAGAGAGGAAGATTGCTAACTTAGGCATCTTGCTAGCCACTTTGGGTAAGAGTGTAATTCTAAAGACTTATGAGTATATGCATTTGACTCTTCCAGTGAATAAGTAAGTTTATTTGTCTTTAAGAATAAATCGATTCTTTTGGAGGGAGGAGGGAAGTTTTGTATTTCTCTTGTTCTCTCAAATCCTTGCAAGGCTTCTTGAAGGAACTGGTTTCAAGATTGACCAATTATTGTTGGAGGCATGCGTCCAGCCAGTTCCTAATATAAGTACTTATTTAATGCAGGCAGATGGCTGTATGTGTTCTGCTGTGATCTGCCATTCAGGAAGTGACACCCACAGGAAAATGTCTTATGACCCAGACTAGCTTAGTTGGCCGTGGGGGGAGGGGAGAGGGAGAGTCATATGATACGAAGATGAATCATTTGGATAGCATATTTAATTTTCTTCCTTTGAAATCACCAGTTGGGGGATTGGAGGGAGTGAGCTAAATGTGAAGCAACCTCAGAGGGCTGACTGGCCTGGGGAAGAAACTTCAGGAGGGAGGGCTACATTTTCTAAGTTACAGCGGCATCCCATATTTTCAAGGACTTTTGAGGGTTAAGTTACTGTCTGGTAGAGAAGATGGATTAATATTTGTGGCGTCTCCTCCTGATCTGTTGCCTAACAGAATTACTTAAAAGAACCCTATTCTAACCAGGTAGCAGATTCTTTTTCCTGCTGTGATTTTTCTCTTCCATTGCTTTCTTAGTTTGTCATTCCTAAACTTTTTTTTTTTTTAAAGATTGGCACCTGAGTTAACAACTGTTGCCAATTTTCTTTTTTTTTCCCTGCTTTTTCTCCCTAAATCCCCTCAGTACATAGTTGTATATCTTAGTTGTGGGTCCTTCTAATTGTGGCATGTGGGACACCACTTCAACATGACCTAACGAGTGATGCCATGTCTGTGCCCAGAATCCGAACCGGTGAAACCCTGGGCCTCCAAAGTGGAGCGTGCTAACTTAACCACTCAGCCACAGGGCTGGTCCTCATTCCTAAACTTTTTATTTTAAGGTTTTGTTAACACCCAGGGGTTGGGATAGTAAGGCTGATAGAGGAAATCAACCATCAATGAAGGAATTTTCTTAATCTCATTCCATAATACAGTAGTCCCTCTTATCCACCATGGTTACGTTCCAAGGCCCTCCTTGGATGCCTGAAACCATGAGTAGTATCAAACTATATACTATGTTTTTTCCTATACGTACATAACTATGATAAAGTGTAATTTATAAATTAGGCACAATAAGAGATTAAAAACAACTAATAATAAAATAGATCTTAGCGGGGCTGGCCCCGTGGCCGAGTGGTTAAGTTCGCGCGCTCCGCTGCAGGCGGCCCAGTGTTTCGTCAGTTCGAATCCTAGGCGCGGACATGGCACTGCTCGTCAGACCACGCTGAGGCAGCGTCCCACATGCCACAACTAGAGGAACCCACAACGAAGAATACACAACTATGTACCGGGGGGCTTTGGGGAGAAAAAGGAAAAAATAAAAAAAAAAAAAATCTAAAAAAAAAAAAAAAAAAATAGATCTTAGCAACCTTAGCATACAATATTTTTTCTTTCCTTATTAAGTCGAGATTTGTTTTCAACTTTATTTCGCTTAAAGGAAGCTCTTTAAGACTTTTCTTTGGCATATCTAAATTGTCACCATCACTCTTGTGTCTGGGGTCCTTAGTAAGTAAAATAAGGGTGACTTGAACACAAGCACTTTGATACTGCAACAGTCGATCTTATAACCTAGTGGGCTACTAAGTGATTAATGAAGGGGCAGATAGCAAATACAGCGTGGGTATGCCAGACAAAGGGATGATTCATCTCCTGGTGGGACTGAGTGGGACTCTGTGAGATTTCATCATGCTTCTCAGACTGACGAGCAATTTGAAACTTATGAATTGTTTATTTCTGGAATTTTCCATTTAATATTTTTGGAACACGGATGACCATGGGTAACTGAAACTGCAGAAAGTAAAACCATGGATAAGGGGGGACTTCTGTACCTTACTAGTTTCCTTTCAGTTGATAATTTTTTTAATCTTTATGTAATTGGTGCAGAGCAAAAGTGTATAAATGTATAAATGTACCTTGGAGGTTGGAGTTTGATGGCGTCAAAAATCTGTTATACCATATATACCAGACCTGGCACTTCCTTGGCTACAGCCCTTTCTAGCAATGGATCTCTTAGCTGCACACATGAGCTGGTGTTTTCCACTTACAAGCTGGAGAAAAGCCAGTGTCTGACTGTAAGTAGGGATTGTCTTCCTGTGCCCTCTTGTTTCTTTCTAGATTCCTGCTGACCTGGTCTGTGAGCTACTTTAATCAACTTGTCTTTAACATCTTCTTTTTCTTTTGTCTGTGTAGAAGATTATTGCTGTCTTCAAACCCAAGAATGAAGAGCCATATGGGCACCTTAATCCTAAGTGGACCAAGTGGCTGCAGAAGCTGTGCTGTCCCTGTTGCTTTGGCCGTGATTGCCTTGTCCTCAACCAGGGCTATCTCTCAGAGGCAGGGGCCAGCCTGGTGGACCAAAAACTGGAACTCAACATTGTACCCCGTACAAAGGTCAGTGACCTGTCTCCAGGGAGCCCTACTGCCTGGCCAGAGTTTTCCTGGCCATAAGCCCTGCTATATCTTAGTGGGACCGTTAGCTCGGGTGAAGGCTATTTATGCCCTGAGCCTAGGGTTCTCAGGCTATTTTTTGGGAGGACGGTATGTTTAGGCTAATGATTTGATCATCTGATGAAATCTATCCTGAGAAAGATACACATAAAATTTTTGCATCTAATTTCAGGAAGTTCACCAACCCTCTGATCTACATTTATGGGCTCCCTGGGTCTTTGGATCCCAGATAACCCCAAGCTGATTAGAAAGCTAGTTATTTTTGTGGCTTACTCTCTTAGATTTCTGAGCCATTCCAGGATTTAGATCTAGTCTAGAATGGACTAGCTGATGTCAGCTGAGCACTAATGCAAGATCTGGCAAGGAGAACTCTGGGATGGGCTGAGGGTTAGGGTAAAGGTCTGACCTGAACCCCTACAGGGAACTGACATGGAATTCTCCTTGCCCATCTTTATGCTATGTAATTCTGGTACTTGTCTTGAACATAGCAAAATTGGGGTCCCAGATCCAGGCAAATCCTTGCTTAGAATGGACTTTCACATACCTTATATGTTTTATGACTTTGTTGAGGTTCTAATGAGGGGTGTGGATCATACCCCCCACAAAAAATATGCTTAAATACAGAATTGATTGCATACAATTTCAGGAAGTTTACTGACACCAGGTTAAGAATCCTTCTATTGCAGAATGTTGTGTGAAAATTTCCATGGGTTATGTGGGGGAGGAATCTGCGGGTCAGCATATGAACATTTAAGACATGTCATCACCCATTGAGTATATGGCTGCCTGAGGTTTAGTAACAACTTAAAGTGGGACTCTGATCTGATGCCTTAGGCTGCAGGGGCGTCTTTGTAGTTCTGGATCTTAATCCTCTTTGAGAATCAGATGAAAGCTATAGATCTTGTTCCCAGAAAAAAAACACATATTTGTAATTACTATTTTGCATATAATTTCAGGGGTATGATTCATTGAAGTCCATCCATTGACCCTGTAGGGACCATACCTCTAGATTAAAAACCCCCACTTGAGGTTTTTTTCACAGGTTTAGATAGCAGACTCTGGGCAAAGAGATTGATGAGCAGACAAGAGCCTCCCTTCAAACCTATTTTTTTCTATTTTCCCAGGGTATTTTTACAAGAAAATGTGATTATTGTGGATGTTTAACTGTGTCTGCTTCTTTGCCAACAAACTCCAAACAATAAGCCAACTACTTTGTAAGTTTGTAGATGTCAGGGGCCGTTTCTTAAAATTTCCTTCTCCCATTCTCAGCACCTAGCAACGTACTATAGTTATAGTAAGCATTCAGTAAGTAGCAGCGGAATCAGTGAATGAATATCAAACCATGACAAACAATACCCAAGATCCCCCAACTTCAGGTCTTTGGAGAGAATGTTTGATTGTAGTTCCAGGCTGGTAGCTCCCATTTGACAGGCAGTTCACTGCCTGGCCTTGTGCAGCTCTTTTCTTCCCTTCATGCTTTAGTTCTCTCTCTGTCCATATAGTTAAACAGCACACTTTGAACATCTTGTATGATAATTAATGCTCTTAAGATGTCCTGCCTAACCTGAAATCCTCCTTCTAGGCCCTTCCTGGACTCTAGAAACTCTTTTAAATACTCCTTGCTCATCACTCTGTAATTTCTTTTATTTCCTAGATAAATAACAGACCCACTTGGCCCTGTGCCTGCCTGCTCTGCCTGTGCTTCTGGAGTGTAGTGCCTAAGAATTAGAAGGCTGGAGTCCAAATTCTGGCTCTGTAACTGTTCATTAGGTGACCCTTGAGCAAGTCACTTAAGACCCATCCCCCCACCCACTCAATTTCCTCACTATAAAAATAGGGATATAAATAGTTCCTAGTTTATAAGGTGGTTATTAAGATTGTACATGATAATCCATATAAAACATGTAGCCTAGTGCCTAGCACAATGTAAACACTCCATGCATCTTTGCGTGCGGTATTTTTATGACTATTCTAATCAAATGTCACGCCCCACAATCCCTTTCTTCCCCAACTCTGGTCTTCCTCTTTCCCTGTTAGAGAACCTTAATGAGGCCTGAGGATCTTTTGTGTCAGAAAGTCAGCAACAACACAGGCCGGTCTGATGGCGTAGAAGTTTCATGTGCTCTGCTTCGGTGGTCCAGGGTTCGCCGGTTCGGATCCCAGGCGCAGACCTACACGCTGCTTATCAAACCATGCTGTGGCAGGCGTCCCATATATGAAGTAGAGGACGATGGGCACGAATGCTAGCTCAGGGCCAATCTTCCTCAGCAAAAGGAGGATTGGTGGCAGATATTAGCTCAGGGCTAATCTTCCTCAAAAAAAAAAGTCACCAACAACAAAAACACTTGTCTTCCGTGAGACTGAGATGAGATAGAACTTTGCAAGCTTTAATATACAGCTGCTAGAGAATAGTAAAAGGCAGTCTCTCCCCTCCCTGCCTTGCTACCCTTGTGACAGGATTCTATCCAGTTGATCAGAGCATCTCTCACTATGGAAAGAAGGCTCACGTTGCACTGGAGCTTCACATAGTAAGACTCTAATCCTCACTTGATAGCAATCTCTGCTTTCTGTTCCTGTGAGGTTTCAGGTTATGATAGTTTCACTAGTCATAGGGAAAAAGTGATTTGTTATAAAAAGTGATCGAAAATAAAATCTGATGGGGGAAAGGGTGGTTTATGGCTTGAGAGCACCAGGATTTCACTGTGGAAACTGGCAAGGTAGTCTTAGGAAAGCCTGTTTTTCCCTTTATTCCTGTTCCTGTGTTTCCTGACTTGTAAGACAGAGAGTGCCAACCTACAGTACCTTACACGTGCATTGTAGGTACTCTGTTAACACTGGATGGACAGATGGATGGATGGATGGCAGGGAAGGGATTATTTTGCCTCTCTTTGTCTTTAAGATTCATGGGCAAAATAACTACTTGT
This sequence comes from Equus asinus, assembly GCF_041296235.1. Classification (NCBI taxonomy): domain Eukaryota; kingdom Metazoa; phylum Chordata; class Mammalia; order Perissodactyla; family Equidae; genus Equus; species Equus asinus. Next base: position 31,820,128 of record NC_091791.1, on the reverse strand, counting down.
TTCCAATGAATTCTGAAAGGCTTAGGAAAAGAAAGAATCTTATAAATTTGATTTTAGGTGTTTACATGCTAAAACTCACTTGTTGCTATCTCTGAAAGAAGCTTGTAACTCATTCATTCATTCACTTAATAAATATTTAATGAGCCTATGTGCCAGGCACTGTGTTAGGTACTAGGGATGCAAATGTGAATAAGATGTTCTCTTCCTCTCAAAATTTCATTAGTCTTAAGAGAGAAGTTAGCTATATGAATGGATAATCACAAGACGATGTGCTAAGTGTAATAATGGACGTACATATGGATTACAGTGATATCACTGCATTTTGACAATAAAATATAATATTGATAGTCCATTAAAACATCTTTTTTCAAATAGGCAATTCATGCATCTAGAAGGCACAATAAACAGAGAAGAGTAATTCATCCTTCCTTCCACCCCGTCTCGCAGCCACTCCTTTTCCTCCCTCAGAGGCAGCTCCTATTACTAATTTTTTGTGTAATATTCCAGATATAGTCTGTATAAATATGCATATATATAGCATTTCACTAAAAATTAAAATGAATTTTAGTGTTTATTTTTTGAATGTGATTAATTGCACATGGTACAAAATTCAAAGGGAAATAAAAGGGTATAGAGTAAATTGCAATTTGTTTTTATTTGGAGAGAAAATAGGCATTGAGATGACATCTCCTAACCCAGGAGGTGCCTGTGTTAGTCAGAATAATTCATGCTAACTCCTGTAACAACCCCTGAGTTGTGGTGGTTTAACACAGAGTTTATTTCTTGCTCACATCATAGATCCATGCCAGTTAGGCAGCTCTCCTAGATCCCTTGTCACTACATCCTTCTATGATGTGGTTTGGCCATCTCAGAGCCTTCATTTCCAGCTGCACAGATTGGGGAATGTGAACTAAGGATCATGGGAGGTTTTGGGGACCAGGCCTGGAAGGGGTATACATTCATCACTTTGTCAATATTCCATTGGCCCGAACTAGTCATATACTCTATCCTAGCAGTTAGAAAGGCTGAGAAATGCATTCTTCCTGTGTGCCCTGGAAGAGGAACTGTATTGGTGAGCATCTAGCTATCCTCTGCCATAGTGGTATAGTTCCTTAAACTTGGCTCTAACCAAGGTATCTCTTCTCTTTCCACTGTAGGTAGTATACCTGGCCAGTGAGACCTTCAACTATAGTGCCATTGACCGAGTGAAGTCCAGGGGCAAGCGGCTTGCACTGGAGAAGGTGCCAAAAGTTGGGGCGCGGTTTAACCGCATCGGGCTACCGCCAAAGGTATAGACTGCATCTATGTGGTTTATTAAAAGTGATGATTTATAGTGGCATAGCCGTCAAGAGGTGAAGCAAGGTGCCCACACACTTGTATATGGACACATGAATAGCCTGCCCTGAGGCTCCTGTCTTCCTCATTTCTGTCAAGGACCTAAGGTTTGAGGAATAATTCTCCAGAGAACAGAGACCCTAACTTTCTCACTGGTCTCCCCTGAACCATTTAGATGGACTTCTTGAATTTGGATGGGCAATCACCGTTACAACCCTTTTCTGATATAAACTCCACACGGCCTTAGTGGGTACCTGGCTTACTCCTGGGGTCTTTGGACTTGGACTGTAAGGAAATACCTTTATTCCTCCTCTTTGATTGCAGGTTGGTTCATTCCAGCTCTTTGTTGAAGGCTACAAAGATGCAGATTACTGGCTACGGCGCTTTGAAGCAGAACCTCTCCCTGAGAACACTAACCGGCAACTACTGCTGCAGTTTGAGCGGTTGGTGGTCCTGGATTACATCATCCGCAACACTGGTGCGCAGCTGTGTGTGGTCCAGTCCCTGTGCCAGGCTGTGGGCAGGCCCAGGGGGAGGCCTGGAAGCGTGCAGAGCTTGGTATCAGGGGACCCTATCAGGATGGGTTTTTTTCTAAGTCAGAACGGTTATGCACATTTGGGGAGGGTCTCGATAATACTTTTCCAAGAGATGCTTTGTCCAGCCACATCATGTGTAGTTATCAGAGGTGCTATGGCCTGGACCCAGTATTTACATTTTATCTTGGCCTCTTTCTTGGTCCCAGAAGACACTTTGGCTCTTCCAAAGCAACGTGTAGAGTACTCATATCCTTGATCCCTAGTCATTCATAGCAGCAAGGCCTATCACAGGACAGTTTTGTCTTTAAATACTTCATATAAGTAGACTCATACAGTATTTGTCATTTTGTGATTGGTTTATTTCACTTAGTGTAATGTCCTCAAGATTCATTCATGTTGTAGCATGTGTCAGAATTTCTTTCCTTTTTAAGGTTAACAGTCCATTGTACACAAATACCACATTTTGCTTATCCATTCATCTGTCAATGAACACTTGGGTTGCTTCCATGTTTTAGTTATTGTGAATAAGGCTGCTAGGAACATGGGTTTACAAATATCTTTGAGACACTGCTTTCAATTCTTTTGAGTATACACCCAGAAGTAGAATTGCTGGATCATATGGTAATTCTATGTTTAATTTTTTGAGGAACTGCCATACTGTTTTCCACAGCAGCTGTACCATTTTATATTCCCAGTAACAGCGAACAAGGGTTCCAATTTCTCCACATCCTTGCCACCACTTGTTATTTTCTGGTTTTTTGATAGTAGCCATCCTAATAGGTGGGAGGTGGTATCTCATTGTAGTTTCAATTTGCACTTCCCTAATGATTAGTGATGTTGAACATCTTTTCGTGTGCTTTTTTGACCATTTGTATGTCTTCTTTGGAGAAATGTCCGTTCAAGCCTTTGCTCATCTTGAATTGGGTTGTTTTATTGTTGTTGAGTTGTAGGAGTTCTTTATATATTCTGGATATTAATCTCTTATCAGACATATGATTTGCAAATATTTCCTCCCATTCTGTGGGTTACCTTTTATTCTGTTGATAGTATCTTTTGATGCAATTAATTTTTGAATTTTCATAAAGTCCAATTTGTCTATTTTTGTTGTTGTTGTCTTTGCCTTTGGTGTCATGTCTAAGAAAACATTGCCAAATCCGATGTCATGAAGCTTTTGCCCTATGTTTTCTTCTAAGAATCTTATAGTTTGAGGTGTTAGATTTACGTCATGGATCCATTTTGAGTTAATTTTTGTACATGGTGTTAGGTAAGGGTCCAGCTTCATTCTTTTGTATGTGGATATCCAGTTTTCCTGGCAACATTTGTCGAAAAGACTATTTTCCCCATTGAATGGTTTTCCCACCCTTTGTCAAAAATCATTTGATCATATATGTGAAAATTTAATTCTAGACTCTCTATTCTAGTCCATTGGTCTGTATGTCTGTCTTTATGCAGTGCCACACTGTTTGGATTACTGTAGCTTTGTAGTAAGTTTTGTAGTAACTATAGTTTTGTAGTAAGTTTGAAGGTTTTGGAGTAAGTATGAGTCCTTCAGCTTTGTTCTTTTTTTTTCCCGTAATTGTTTTGGCTATTTGGAGTCCCTTGAGCTTCCATATGAATTTTGGCATGGGTTTTTCTGTTTCTGCAAAAAACGTCATTGGGATTTTGATACGAATTGCATTAAATTTCTAGATTGCTTTGAGTAGTATTGACATCTTAACAATATTAAATCTTTCCGTCTATGAACATGGGATATCTTTCCATTTATTTTTGTCTTCTTTAATTTCTTTCAGCAATGGTTTATAGTTTTCATTGTACGAGTCTTTCACCTCCTTGGTTAAATTAATTTCTAAGTATTTTATTCTTTTTTTCTTTTTCTTTTTCTTTTTTTAAAGATTGGCACCTGAGCTAACAGCTGTTAACCAATCTTCTTTTTTTTCCCCTGCTTTTTCTCCCCAAATCCCCCCAGTACATACTTGTATATTTTAAAGATTTTATTTTTTTTCCTTTTTCTCCCCAAAGCCCCCCGGTACATAGTTGTGTATTCTTCGTTGTGGGTTCTTCTAGTTGTGGCATGTGGGACGCTGCCTCAGCGTGGTCTGATGAGCAGTGCCATGTCCGCGCCCAGGATTCGAACCAACGAAACACTGGGCCGCCTGCAGCAGAGCGCGCGAACTTAACCACTCGGCCACGGGGCCAGCCCCCATACTTGTATATTTTAGTCGTGGGTCCTTCTAGCTGTGACCTGTGGGGCGCCACCTCAGCATGGCCTGATGAGCAGTGCCATGTCCGCGGTCAGGATCCGAACCAGTGAAACCCTGGGCCGCTGAAGCAGAGCACACGAACTTCACCACTCAGCCGCGGGGCTGGCCCCTATTTTATTCTTTTTGATGCTATTGTAAATGGAATTGTTTTCTTAATTTCCTTTTTGGAAATTTCCTTTCATCGTTAGTGAATAGAAATGCAACTGATTTTTGTGTTGACTTTGTATCCTGATACTCTGCTGAGTTTATTTATTAGTTCTGACAGTTTTTTGTGGAATCTTCAGGGTTTTTTATGTGTAAGATAATCTCATCTGCAAACAGAGATAATTTTACCTCTTCCTTTCCAATTTGGATGCTTTTTATTTCTTTTTGTTGCCTAATTGCTCTGGTCTTCCAGTACTGTGTTGATTGTGAGTGGTGAAAGCAGGCATCCTTGCCTTGTTCCTGTTCTTAGAGAAAAAGCTTTTGGTCTTTAACCATTGAGTATGATGTTTGCTGTGGTTTTTTCATATAGAACTTTTATTATGTTGAGGTAGTTTCCTTCCATTCCTAATTTGTTGAGTGTTTTTTATCATGAAAGGATATTGAATTTTGTCAAATGCTTTTCTTCATCAATTGAGATGATCATGTGGTTTTTCCCCTTCATTCTGTTAATGTGATGTGTTACATTGATTGATTTTCGTATGTTGAACAATTCTTGCATTCCAGCAATAAATTCCATTGGTCATAGTGTATAATCCTTTTAAAATGCTGCTAAATTCAGTTTGCTATTATTTTGTTGAGGATTTTTTTATCAATATTTATAAGGGATATTGGTCTGTGGTTTTCTTTTCTTGTAGTGTCTTTGTCTGTTTTTGGTATCAGGGTTATACTGGCCTCATAGAATGAGTTATAGAGTGTTCCCTCCTCTTCAGTTTTTTGGAAAAATTTGAGGAGGATTGGTATTAGTTTTTCTTTAAATGTTTGGGAGAATTCACCTGAAGCCATCAGATCTAGGGCTAGTGTTTGTCAAGAGATTTTCGATTGCTGGTTCAGTCTCCTTACTAGTTATAGATCTATTCAAATTTTCTATTTCTTCGTGGTTTAGTCTTGGGAGGTTTTGTGTTTCTAGGAATTTGTCCATTTCATCTAGGTTCTCCAGTTTGTTGGTGTACAATTGCTTATAGTACTCTCTTATAATCCTTTTTATTTCTGTAGAATCAGTAGTAATGTCACCACTTTCATTTCTGATTTTAGTGATTTGAGTCTTCTCTTTTTTTCTTAGTCTGTCTAGCTAAAAGTTTGTCAATTTTATTTATCCAGTGAAAGAACTATTATATTTAATTTAATTAATTAATTTTTTTGGTGAGGAAGATTGTCCCTGAGCTAACATCTGTGCCAATTTTCCTCTATTTTATATGGGATGCCACCACAGCATGGCTTGACAAATGGTGCTAGGTCTGCACTTGGGATCCAAACCTGCGAACCCTGGGCCACTGAATTGGAGCACATGAACTTAACCACTATGCCACCAGGCTGGCCCCAGAACTGTTATATTTTAATTTTAGAGCATTTAGTTAATTTATCTGTAGTGTATGTGCAGATATATTTGGATATTCATCTACCATCTTATTATTTGCTTTCTATGTTTTCTGCCTGTCTTTTTTTTTTTTCTCCCCTTCTCTCAATGATCCTTTTTTCCTCTCTTTTCTTGCTTTATTTTAAATTATTTTATAATTATTTCATTTCCCCCCTCTTTTAGCTTAGAAGTTGTGCACTCTTTGTCTTTTCTTTTGGTGGTTACTTTCAAGATTACCATGTGAATCACTGATTTCCCAAAATCTAATATAAAATTGGTACCATTTTCTTGGATAATGCAGAGATCTTAGAAACCCTTAGCTCTATCTACTCATCTCCAGACTTTTATACTATTAATATCATGCTTTTTAATTATATATCTGCATATATAAAAACGTTTATGTAAAACTATAAGACAATACTATTATTGTTACTAATAGTAATTATGAAGACTTTTAAACATACACAAATAAGCAGAATAATGAACCTGCGTGAATCAGTCATCCCAGCCTCAACAGTCACTCCATGACTAATCCTCTCCCATTCCCACTTCCATTTGCTTACCTTCTTTTATTCTTTTAAAGCAAATCCCAGATATAATTTTATTTATGATTTTTTCAGTATGTCTTTAAAAGATAACTCTTTTTTTTAATATACCACTATCACACCAAACAAAACTAACAATATTTATCTAGATTTATTAACATACTTACCCACTTTATTGTTCTTTATTTCCTCCTGCATCTCCAAGCTTCTATTTGGTATAATTTTCCTTGGAGAATATTTTAGTACTAGTCTTCTGGTGATTAATTTTTTTGTTTTTTGTTTATCTGAAAATGTCTTTGTTTCACCTTCGTTTTTGAAGGATATTTTCTTTCAGCAATTTAAAAAAAAAGGCATTCCATTGTTCTCTTGCCTCCATGGTTTCTGAGTCAGTTGTCCATACCTCTTTGAAGGTAATCTTTCTTTTTCTCTAGCTCCTTTTAAGATTTTCTCTGTACTTGATTTTCAACATTTTTACCATGATATACCTATGTATGGTTTTCTTTGTATTTATCTTATTATGGATCCACAAGGTTTTTTGAATCTATAGTTTGATATGTTTGTCACTTTTGGAAAATTCTCAACTCTTATCTCTTTAAATATTACTTATGCCCATTTTTCTCTCCTCCTTCCAATTACATGTTGTTAGATATACATTAATGTATGTGTCCCTTTTTCCTGCATGTTTTATTCTGGCTATTTTCTTGTGACCTGTCTTTCAAATCACTACTTCTCTCTTTAGCACAATCTGCTGTTAAAGTCACCTATTGAATTCTTAATTTTGGTAAAGGTGTTTTTCAGTTCTTGAATTTCTGTTTGATTTTTTTAATAGATTTTTGTTTTCTGCTGATATTCTTTTTTTTTTTTAAGATTGGCACCTGAGCTAACATCTGTTGCCAATCTTATTATTATTATTTTTTTCTTCTTCTCCCCGAAGCCCCCCAGTATATAGTTGTATATTGTAGTTGTAGTCCTTCTGGTTGTGCTATGTGGGACGCCGCCTCAGCATGGCCTGATGTACGGTGCCGTGTCTGTGCCCAGGATCTGAACCAGGGAAACCCTGGCTTGCTGAAGTGGAGCATGCAAACTTAACCTCTTGGCCACGGGGCTGGCCCCTCTGCTGATATTCTTAATTTTGCCTTTTGTCTTCTTAAATATATTAAGGATTTTATCTTGAACATTTTAGAGTCTGTATCTTCATTGTTTGGAGCCACTATAGGTTTATTTTAGTTTTCTGTAGTTTTCTTTGTTTATATTCATGTCATTTTGTCTGTTTGTATACCTAGTTATTTTTGATTGTCAGATATTGTATATCAGAAATCATAGAAATATTTGGAGGCCTAGGATGCTGATGTAAGTCCTGTCTGGAAGAAGATGTTTGCTCTCGGCAAGCAGCTAGGAGCACCAGTAATCCAGGATCACTTTTATTTCAGGTATTGAGAGGAAACTCTGCTTATTTCCAAGGTGTAGCCCTTCAGGTTTCAACCCAAAGCATGGATAATTTACCAGGGCCTCCTCCCTCTTATCAGTCACTGTACTACAATTTGTCTTCCCAGTTCCACAAGGCTATTAGAACACTTTTCCACCTCTCAGCCTCTTAGCTACCTCTTCCCAAATCAGCAGGTGCTCTAGGAGAAAAGAAGCCACAAATACTGGACTCCTCTCTCTGGATTTCCTTTCTCTCCCAGATCTTGACACTTTAACTCTTAATAGTCTTGTTAAAATCTCCGAAGCCTCCAAGAGATTTAACAATATTTTATCCATTTTTTGTATTCATTCTCAGTAGAATGATTGGTCCAAGTGTCCAAATACCTAGTCCATCATTAATGAAGGTGAAAGTCACCCCAGTTTTTTCTACTAACTTTGTATTTCTGTTCACAGATCGAGGCAATGACAACTGGCTGATTAAATATGACTGTCCAATGGATAGTTCTAGCTCTCGGGTAAGATGTTGATCTATACCTTGAAGAAGAGGATGAAGTGGAGTATATGCATAATATGGAAGCACATAATAGTCAGAGATTTGGGTCACATAAGTTCAGAGAATCAGGCTAGCACATCTGGTTAAAATTGATAGGTTAATATTTGGTAGAGTTTTTCTCAATCTGTTTTTTAAGGAATATCCTACTGAATGATGTTAATAGGGATAGCATGAAGAAAAGTTCAAATAAGTTTGGAACATATTACATACTTTATGCCTTACTTGGAAATTCACAATACATAGTAGCATAGTAAATTTCTGAGCAGTAGTGCATTAAATGAATCTGTTTAATCTGTTTGGCCCAGTGATTTCTAAGTTTTTTTGACCATGGCACACTGTGGTCACAACAGACTACAATTCCGTAGAACGTCAGTTTAGTAAAAGCTACTTCCTGCAACTTTCTTAACTCTCTCATTGCTTTTATACCCCACCACACTTCTCTATCCCTGCTCAGTCTGCACATTTTAAAAAATTAGCAGGAAGCCTACCTGGAGAAGGAGAATAAAACATTCTTAAAACTTTTTTTTTCTTCCAGCTTTATTGGGATATAATTGACATATAACATTGTGCAAGTTTAATATGTACAGTGTAATGATTTGATGCATGTGTATATATTGCAAAATGTTTACCACAATAAGGTTAGTTAACACATCCTCATAGTGTTTTTACTTCCTTCTCTAATAGTGGTTCTTAAACTTTGTACAGCAGAATCACCTGAAGGGCTTATTAAAAACAGTGCAGATTCTTCAAGCCTTTCCCCATTACATCTGGGGTAAAATTCAGGATTCCACACTTTTTTTTTTTTTTTTTTAAGATTTTATTATTTCCTTTTTCTCCCCAAAGCCCCCTGGTACATAGTTGTATATTCTTCGTTGTGGGTCTTTCTAGTTGTGGCATGTGGGACGCTGCCTCAGCGTGGTCTGATGAGCAGTGCCATGTCCGCGCCCAGGATTCGAACCAATGAAACACTGGGCTGCCTGCAGTGGAGCGCGCGAACTTAACCACTCGGCCACGGGGCCAGCCCCAGGATTCCACACTTTTAATAAAGTATCCCAGGGGATTCTGATGCAGGTTTCCTAGACCCACATTCCCTGTTCCTGTGATGGCACCAGTGAACCTAAAGCATGAAGTCAGGTAGACTGTCATGGGAGTGTCTGACATGGGCTGTCACAGGTAACCTGTCCCACTCTTTTTGCATTTGGCTTTTGTCCTTTTCCTTTTTATGTAGCAGGAGAGCAGACTCCCTTGTGCAAGAGTAGCTGGCTATTATCCTCCCTGGTTCCGTTATCTCACTGGAAAATGTGGTCACCACCAGTGAAGTGGCATCTGATTCAAGGTCTATACAAAAGGACCTTGGCTGACTGATAATTGGTTTTTCTTTCCTCTTTTCATACTCTCAGGATTCTCACTGCCTTTCCCTAGGAGGAATGGCTTATAGTTATCTTTTGTTATTGTCATTTCCTTTCTTAGCAAGGACTGTGGCAGCTGCTGGGGAAGTGCACCTTTTCTCAGATAGAAAGGGACTCAGAACCTAGAACAAGCCAAGTGAGAGATACCATAAATGTACTAAGTGCAGGTAACAATATGGAAACCAGTTCAGAGGTTGAATAAGGATTGGTGCTTGAGGAGGTTGAGTTGGGATGCTTTGCTACCTACTATAAAGGGCCTGAGGCAGATGGGACCCTAAGTATTTAGTCTTTCCTTGCTCTTTAGGACACAGACTGGGTGGTGGTGAAGGAGCCTGTTATCAAGGTGGCTGCCATAGACAATGGGCTGGCTTTCCCCCTGAAGCATCCTGACTCCTGGAGGGCATGTAAGTCTCAAGACCATTGTGGTCTGCCTCTTTTCTTGCTCAGTCTCAGTTTTCTTGTCTGTGTAATGTAGATAATACCTGTGTCACAGGATTGTTCTAAGAATTAATGAAATAGTGCAGCTCTTGCGCTCTAGCACAATGGCTGGTACATAGCAACTACTCTATAATGTAAGCTATAACTGTTATTTTCATCTTACATTATTCCTAATAGAAGCATAGAGTTGAGTTTTCTCATCTCCACTTTGCGTTTTGCTCATTCTTTTTGAGGACTGTCTTATCATAATTTATTTTGTTTTTGTCTCTAAATATAACCTGCTGTCAGTGTTCTGTCTTCCTTGTTGACATCCTGGAAGCCAACTCCTGCCCCATTATAACTGAGAAACTTTTGGAAAGAGGGAGAGATACAAGTAGGAGGTCACTAGCCTCTTTGCAGCACTAGTCTGTCTTTTTAGAAGGAGCATCTCAATGCCTTAGTGATAAGTGACGCTTCTAGATAGGCTTACATCTTGGAAGGTCATATAATGTCTGAGAAAGAGCACAGGCTCTGGGATTAGGCAGACCTGGCTTTGAATCCTAGTTCTTCCACTTACTAACTATAACCTTTAGGATTAACAAGCCTTTGTAACTCTTTTTTTCTGTTGTATATCAAGGAAGAAGGGTGGTCTGCCTTTTGCAGTACCCTGATAGATGGAAGACATAGATGGGCAGGGATTTTTTTCAACACCAGCTTTGCTTCTGCCCTTTCCTCTTTGCAGATCCTTTTTACTGGGCCTGGTTGCCCCAGGCAAAAGTCCCATTCTCTCAGGAGATCAAAGATCTGATTCTTCCAAAGATATCGGACCCTAACTTCGTCAAGGACTTAGAAGAGGACCTCTATGAACTCTTCAAGGTTAGACCTGGGAACCTCAGCCTTGTCCCTGTATAAAAGAAGGAATTCCTAATGGTTTTTCTAACTGGTCCTGATACAAGCCGAGAGAGTATGGCTAACACGCTTCTGACTTGTGTTAGCCAATGAAGAGCAAGATTCCCACATGTGGACATAGGACCTGACATCAGGACCTACTTTGGATTGGTTTGAAAAAAATTGACAGCTCTGATGAATCCTACTGGTGTATATCCTGTGTGTCCTGTGGAGCACTAGAGCCTGACGTTCTTTGGAGTTAATAATGAGACTCAGGGCAAGACATGTCCTCGTTCTCTGTTTCCCCATCTGTGAAACAGGGAGTTCTTGGGGTGGTGGTTGACTTCACTACACCTTATAAGCCTCATGTAGGTTTTCTTTATTAGCAAGTTTCTAACTGGAGGAGGAAAATGAGTTCTGAGGGTTTCATGCAGCGTCCATCTCCTTCTGCCCTTCTTTTGCAGAAAGATCCTGGTTTCGACAGGGGACAGTTCCATAAGCAGATTGCTGTTATGCGAGGACAGGTAAGCCTGGGACATCCTCCTGGTGTCATCCCTCGTATCTCTCTAGGAGGGTTATGTGCTTATGTTGAGTAATGTGTAAAGTTTGTATTTTACACCCTCGTCAGTCTGTGTCATACATATTTGTGACTCTGCCTTAACACATGGGAGAGGAAAGGTAGCCCTCCCCATCTCCCGACTCTTCCATGGTATCCAGTGCTTGGGGAAGCACTTCCCATGTGCTTAGCTGTGTGCTGGTTGCTGGGTAGTTCATTGGTAAGTTCACCTAGCGGTCCCTGTCCTCAAGTAGCTCAGGGCAGGCCACATACCTTGGTGGTTAAGAGTTAGGCTTTGGGCAAGAGCCTCTGCTTCCCTCTTTATAAAATGGGATATAATAATACTTTGCAGAGTTGGCATGAGATAATGCATATCAAGTGTTTAGTAAAAACAATGCCTGGCACGTGGTAAGCACTCAGATATTGGCTGTGGTTATAATTTTTGCTGTTACTGTTATAAGTCATATTATTTCTTCTCTTTCCACTTCACCTTCAAAGGAAGCTAAGGAAATCCCCAGGGCATTGTTGATCCTCCAAAGCATAGTAAAGAATATGCTTGAAAAATTGTTTAAAAACTCTGTTGGGCACTGACATTCTGCTTATCACTTTGAAGTCTTCTTAAAGAGAGCTGGAATGGCCTAGCAGTTAAGGGCACAAATTGTGGTCAGAGTGCCTGGGTTTGAATCCTGTCTCTGCCATTTGAGGTCTTGGACAGTTAACTTAATTTCTCCTTCCTGTAGTTTCTCCGTTTGTAACATAGGATTAATAACAGCACCTACCTTATAGGGCGATTATGAGATAAATGATTTAAAACAGTTGGAGTAGTGTCTGGCATATTGAAGTACTCAGTATGTGATAGTTATTTTGATTATGATTTTGTATATAAAAAAGTCAGCTTCTCACGTCTTTAAAGGACAAGATTTTGTCCTTTAGATCATGTCCCAGTCATAATTAACATTAACCTTTTCCTACCAGTTAGCTCAAGGCTTCTGGTGAGAGCAACCCTTGGGCTTGCTGAGCACATTTTTCGCTGGAAATGGGATGCACAGGGGCTTTAAGAGCTGCAGTTACTATAGCTGCCTGAATACCAGGTCTTCCAACATTCCCAAGTGATGTAAGGGCCCAGTCAAGCTGGCAGAGTTTTGGGGAACCTTCAAAGCTGCATGATGTACTCTGGTATTGTGGAACTCAGCATAAAGGAACAAACTTCTTCTCAAGCTTATGTAGGCTGTGCCTCTGTCCCTATTGTACTGTCTTCTCTATTCCCTTCCCAACTCTGTCGCTTGCCACCACCATAGCAACCCTCCTCCCATTATACCCAGTTAGGGCCATTATCTAGACTGGCCCGAAAAGGCGAGGGGGAGCGGTGATTGGGAGAGTGCAGCTTTATCTTTCTCTCCATCTTGTGCTCTTAGTGTCTTTTGAGGGCCTTTTGGCCTCTTACAACCTAGAATGCCTGCCTCCGAACACCATAAGCTTCCATTAGCATCCAGCTCCTCCCACATGGAGGTGGCCAGTGTATCAGTCACACCCCTACTCGCTCACCAATCACATATCAAAGCAAAATGAGCCTCTGCTCTACAGAAATCTGATGTACCCCAGGGGAAGGAGGTCACAAGCTTCTGCCTATCTGAGCCGTAATCACAGAGTGGGGTGTACAAGGTCCTGAGCCAAAGCGGGAGAGTGAAGAACCCTGGAGAGACGGAGTCAAAAGATAGACGATGTTACTCACCATATAGGCTTCTAACCAGGAGATAGATCAAATGCAGGGTCTGAGAGAAAGCCTCTTTAAATAACATTTTCAAAGACAGTATTTATTTTTTAGCATTATGTGCCTGCTATAAATTTTTCTTCAACTTTTTAACTTGAAAAATTTCAAACCTCGGTGAAGTTGAAAGAGTGGTATCTCCTCCGAGATTCACCAATTGTTACACTCAGTTAACCTCATTTGCTTGATCTCATATCTGTATATGTTATCTATCTGAATAATATCTGTATATATCTGTATAATTTCTGTCTATAGTATATCTATATAGTTTGTCTCTGTCCCTAGATAGATAATTTTTTTTTTTTTTTTTGCCAAATCCTTTGAAAGTAACTTGTAGACAATTTGACATTCTGCCCCAGATACCTTGGCATGCATAAGAAGTGGCTTCTCACCCAAAGAACCTAAGGGAGCACAGGAAGACCAGCCAGGGCAGGTTTAAAATCCTCTGTCTCATGGGTTGGGCGGTCTCCTGCACAACCGGCTCCAATTCCATTTGAACCTCCTTTTAGTTCTCGATCCTGATCTTGTGCTCAAGGCTCTTTGAAGCAGCTTAGGATACTGACAAGTACCAAAACAATAAATAGAAAAGGAATTCATTACTGGTAAGATTCAGTTCTGACTTCTGACCTCGATTCCAGGTGAATCTCTCCCTCTTTATGGGCAACATTTGCGGGCCAAGGACATTTGTGGCTTGAAAGCTGTGAGTGTGTGTGATTTCAGGGGCAGCCTAACTTACCCTCCCATGTGTCTGTGGCCTGGCCGTGAATATCTTCAACATCTAGTGGTTTAAAAAAGCCTGTCTATCCTAGGACAACTTGAGCCTTTGTATTATCCTACGAGAGAAGTTAAATGGTGGTGATTCTAATTTTGACGAGGGGGAGAAAATGTGTCCCCACTGACACAGATCTAAAATATCTGTAAAACACAGACAAAAGTTGGTAAGGAGCTAATGCAGTGTAGTCTCCTGGATTGGATCCTGGAACAGAACAGTACTGGGAAAGCTAATGGAATCCAAATTAAGTCTGGAGTTTGTTTAATAGTGATGTTCCAATGTTAATTTCCCAGTTTTGGTAAATGTACCATGGTTATCTAAGTTGTTAAAATTAGGAGAAGCTGGGTAAATGGTATATAGGAGCTCTCTGTACTGTCTTTGCAACTTTTTGGTAAATCTAAAATTATTCTAAAGTAAAAATTTTATTTAAAAAAAAAGATGATGAAGAGACAGCATTGGACAAAGAATCCAAATGAAATGTTGGCTTTTTTTTACTCCATGGTCTTTGCAGAAAAATCAGAAAATAAGGATAAACAACAGTAAACAAAAAATCACCTGTAATTCCTTGACCGGGACATAACCATTGCCAATTGCCAGACTTTTTTTCTCCACAGATAGAAAGATAGAATTTTAGTAAATAAAGATGGGGTCACATTATAATACTGGTTCCTTTCTTCTTTCTTTTCTAACAACATCGTGATCAGCTTTCCAGACCAATAAAATATATTTTTTAATTGCTCGTTTCTTATCCCTTAAATATTAACTGATCCCATACTCTTGGGCATTTATTTAGTTTTCACTGTTATAAACAGTACTGCACTGTATTGGTTGAAACTAAGTGTTTGACGCATATCCATGATTGTTTCCTTAGTCCCTAAAAATGAAATTGCTGTCTGAGGGCCTGTAACCCTTTAAGTCTTTATTGTCCATTGGCCTTTCTGAAGGACTGTCCATGATCCATCCCCACAGCCATGTCTCAGAACTCTTCCAACTCTGAGTTGTCATTGTCTTCTGTATCTTTACTAACAGGAAGGGCAAAAAATGGGAGGTATTTGTTTTCATTTGTATTTTTAAAATGACTGGAGAGATTTCCATTTTGTTTATTGCCCATTTATGTTTCTGCTTTTGTTAATAGCCTATTTGTACGATTTTCCATTGGTGTGTGCTTTATTTTTTTATTGGTCTATAGGAGCACTCTATTTGCCAGTCTCCCTTCAGAGGCAGACCTAGGCTTTTCCCTCACTGATCTCATTTTTCCCACTGCAGATCCTAAATCTGAGCCAGGCCCTGAAAGACAACAAGAGTCCCCTGCACCTCGTCCAGATGCCACCTGTGATTGTTGAGACGGCCCGTTCCCACCAGCGGTCTGCTAGCGATTCCTACACACAGAGCTTTCAGAGTCGGAAACCTTTCTTTTCGTGGTGGTAGCCTGAGAGGCAGACAAAGGCATATTGTCTGAGACTTGGGCTGGAGGAAGCCTGGGGAGTGGGTTGCAGGAGAAGCCAGAGAAGCTGGTGGAGAACATTGCCCTTAAGAGCTCTCCCTCTCTCGTCACCCCGCTCAGGGCTTTCCCAAGCACAGGGAGAAGCACAATCAGAGGAACGTTGAGTGCTGTTGGGCCCTTCTGAGTGCTGGGGGCGCTTCTGGAGCTCCTTGCAAGTAGTTCAGATGCCTGGGAAGGAGCATCTCCCTTCTAGTGTCTCCTGGGGGCAGGCTGGGAAATTCCGTTCCCTCCCTGACACCCTGCTGTTTCAATTCCTCACTGTATTCTGCATCAGAAAAGCAAACAAACAACAAAAAACAAATTTAAATACTAGTGGCAAAACACAGGCAGAATCCCAGATCCTCTCATGTCAGAAACCTCTAATCAAGACCTATATTTGCATGGACCCAGACATTCAGGTGCCTCTCATTTCCTTACTCCTGTGGACCAAGGCAGCTGGGTGACTCGCAGTGCCGGGACAGACAGAAGTCACACCTACTTTGGGTTTTTGCCAAGTCTTCTTCCCCTTCCCCCAGTGCAATAGGCTGGCTGAGAGCCTCCAAACGCAATTCTCAGGGTGGATGCTTTTGCTCAAGACCTCCGAGCCAACGATCATGTCAGCTCTGCTCTCTGCCCTGCTAGGGACCTGTGTCTCTGTGCAGGCCTGCTGCTTGTCCATCACTCAGGCAAAGGCAGGAGGGAGGAAGCTGACTCCCCAGCATGTCAAAGTGGTCCACATGGCCCAAGTGTATACTGGGAGCTGTAACTGGTCTATGGGCAAACTTACTCCAGCCTTGCTTCCTGAGTCCTTGGCCCTAGCCAAAGGTGGGAAACCCTGCCAGTCCTCTCATTTGTTCCTGTTGTTTTAGATAATTTTTTCTCAACTCTTTTGACTTAGGGGCTCAGTCCTGGGTTCTGGGGGTGGGTCTCAGCTCAGAAAAGGACAGGATATTAGGTCCTTAGACTTCTTTTTATGCTACCACTGCAGCTTGGTGGATATAACAGGACTAGTATTCTGCCTCCTCACTGGCCGCTTCCCTTTGCTCCCTGACTTCTTGCTCCAGGCCAGTTTTTCTATGGCTTCTTGAGAAAGGCAGGCCCAAAGGAGAGAGGCCTTCAAACTGTCCCCCAGTGCCTACCCAGCTCAGTGTCATCTTCCTGCTTCCATGTCCTTCAGCTGTCCCCCTTGCCAGGTGTCCGAGCCCTTTCTACACCAAAGCAAAGAACGGCCTCAGGAGGGTGCCATCTGTGGCTAAGGGGCAGCCCTATGCTACTGGACACTTCAAGTTGCTGGCCCCCTGCGACTGGTCAATCAGCCTTGGAAAGAAACTATCTTGAAGGTTTGGAAAATCAACCAAAGAAAAGGAGCAAGGACTATGGCCGTGTGCCCTCTGCTTGCCCAGCTCCCGCCATCCCGGAGGCAGAGCAGAGATGTCCAGCACTCTTGTCAGCTGGGCCAGGCTGATCCCCTTCCATTCCAGCCCCCAAGCGCCAGCTTCCACCCAGCTGAGAGGAAGAGCCTCTGGGAGCTGGATATGCATGCCCTGAGGATGAAGGCACAGCTCCCCCGCTGGCCCCACCGTGACAATCCCATTCAGCTGACCTGGGCTCTGGCCTGGGGGACCATGTTTATGAGAATGCCTGCCCCCAGACTGCAGGAGCAGCAGGGCTCCCAGAGGTCGGAAGGGGACCCAGGCGTGTTTAGCTCTTCACAGACATCTTTACACAGGTGTGTTGGTAAAGCTCCCCACCTGAGTGTCAAGAGAAGCTAAACAGCCTAAAAAGGAGCCTGGTTGTTTCCCCAAACCAAGCAGATCTGCACATTGCCCTCATCCAGACCAGCTCTGTTATGAGAAGGCAATTGGGTCCAATGGAAGAGGGAGCTGGTCCCAGCCCTGGCAGGTGAAAGTGCGGGACATCCCCTCCTGGCCTGTCTCCGTTCTCCTTGAAGCCTGTACTCAGGTTGCCTTGAATGTGGTCTTTGGGAGAGCCAGGGGCCAGAGTGCCAGGGCAGGTTTCTGGGTGGCACTCACAGAATGGCCCTGTCCCCCAGTGTCAGGGAGTAGAGGCCGGGCTGTGAGAGTGCTGCTGCCTCTGTATTGTTCTTCTAATGCACTGTAGAAATTGTATGTAATGTATTTAAACCAACGCAAATGTATGAATAACAAGTCCAGTTCTGACCTTTCTTGTCTAATTTTCTTTGAAGACCAGGTAGAGTGCGATTTTAAGGACAA
This sequence comes from Equus asinus, assembly GCF_041296235.1. Classification (NCBI taxonomy): domain Eukaryota; kingdom Metazoa; phylum Chordata; class Mammalia; order Perissodactyla; family Equidae; genus Equus; species Equus asinus. Next base: position 31,802,388 of record NC_091791.1, on the reverse strand, counting down.
AGAACCCTGTGTTTCCATGGAGTTGCTGAGATATGGCTTCTGAGTCTGTTTTCCTCTAGTAGAGGAAAATACAGGTCCTCATTTCCGAAATCCCAATGCTCTGAAAATCAGAAATATTTTCATAACTCATTTGACACCGAAATCTGACCTGAATTTACACTGATATGAAGCTACTTCTAATCATCAGGTATCCCTCTTAGTGTGAACATTTGTTGCAGAAATATTCATATTTTGTTATGAGATGTTCCTCTACTAGAGATTATACAGTATTTACATTGACTACCTCCTAAAAGCCAAAAAAATTCTGAATTCCAAAATCATCTAGCCCCAAGGGTTGGGATAAGGACTGTGGACTGGCTTCTCTTCTTGGCCACGAGAGGGCAGCCCTGCTCTGCATGTGCATCACTCCCCCCTTGGAGCACTTTGAACCCTGGCTTCTGTAGTGATGGATAATCAAGCAGATAGCATAGGTAGAGAGGGGAGCTGAATGCTTATAAGCACATAGTATGTAGAGGCAAAGCCAGAATAGTCAAAGATCCTCACCTCAAGTGTTTTCAGGCTACGGGAAACTTTGGATAATGCAAGGAACTCAAGATGAGTGGTCCACCTCAGGATGGTTGGCCTGTGGGGATGAAGAAGCCAGCTGAGGAGCTCGCCCCGTGGCCGAGTGGTTAAGTTCGCGCGCTCCGCTGCAGGCGGCCCAGTGTTTCGTTGGTTCGAATCCTGGGCGCGGACATGGCACTGCTCATCAAATCATGCTGAGGCAGTGTCCCACATGCCACAACTAGAAGGACCCACAACAAAGAATATACAACTATGTACTGGGGGGCTCTGGGGAGAAAAAGGAAAAAAATAAAAATCTTTAAAAACAACAAAAAAAGAAGCCAGCTGAGGAGCTGGCACCCACTACTTTGACGGCAGACCCACTGCCCACTATGCAGGGCTGACCATAACAACCTTCTCCCTTCTAGAGTTGGCCAGAGGCCAAGAACCCTCTCCTGTCCTGTGGATCAGGACTGCCTACAGATGCTTCCATCCCCATTCTGACAGACTTTGGAAAAGGAGGCTTCGGCACAGAGGTTCTAGGGGATGAGGGGTGAGAAAGCAAAGGAGGCCAGCCTATTTCCTCCTTCCTGGGAAATACCCCTTCCCTGCATTGAGCCCAAGCCCTCACCCCCTGGCTCCGGAGTATCCACTTCCAGGTCCTTCCCTTCTGTGATAGACTCTCACAGTTCTTGATGCAAATGTTTTTATTTTGCCACTTAAACCACACTTTCTTTGTGCTGGCCTGACAGGGGCAGGGGTGTGGGACAGGCTACTAGACCACGGGTTACAGTAGTAGCAGGAGGTTGGCAGCAGGAGTGGTGAGATGCAGTCTTGAGTGTCCATCACTGGACCCCCAGGGGAATATCATGCAGCCCAGGTATAGTGTCAGATGGGGAAGGGCCAAGGCGGGAACGTCACTGTTTCTTCTCATTCTGGGGAGGAATGGGTCCCACATAATGTAGAGCTCAGTGGACACCTCCAGTCCTGCTCTGATTTGAGCAGGCTAGTGGCAGCGGTCTTTCTTTTACCCATGTGGGGCTGTCTTCCTCAAGTCTTTCTTCTCCACCTCTCCCAGGCCCTTTGGCAGAAGTCCCTATGATTCCTGGGGGAGACACTGCTGTTCCAGCCCCTTCCCTGGATCAGTGTCTGATCTGATGGAGGTAGCTGGTGGGGCCTGGCTTCCTCCAGTTCCGTCGGATCCTGGCACTTGACCTCCTAGAGTTCAGATACTGATCGCTGGAAGCCATCTCCGTAGCACTGCTCTGTGGGCCGGCCAGTGGAGCTTGGTGCTCTGGGATTCTGCAGGGAACGAGAGTGTGATAAGACAACACCAATAGGGAGGGCAGAATGAGGACTCCAGAAATTTTGGTCGTGGTGAGCTATTAAAACACACTCTTTGGGGCAGAATGAGACCAGGGCTCTGGTCTCACTTCTGCTCTCTGAGAGCTACATGACTAGGCAAAGCTTTTCTGGAAAGAGAGTTAGGCTAGATGAGAGTGTGTGACATCCAACATTTCTCCAACTTCCTCATCCTGTACTCATGGCAGACATTGCGAGTCATGATATGAGACTGGAGGAACCAAGTGTCCTTAGCAAGGTGTTTTAAGTAGGGATTACTAATCAATCATAGTATGAGCAGTGAAGCTGATCTGCTGCCCCTGAACCTGATCTCAGAGGCCTGTTGAGGTCTAGTGTTCTGATTGTGGGCCCAGAGGAATGGAGCCCAGAGCGTAACTGCCAGTGACTGGTTTAGGCCGTGTGGTTCAGCTCTGCCTTGGGGCTCACTGTTCCTGCGCTGTCAGTGACCTAAGCAAAGAGAGGGGTGACTAGGGAATGTTTAAAGTTTCTCAGCAACGTTTAACCCTTGATGCCTCTACAATATCCTAAGCTATATTCTCCGTAATCCCACAGCCAAGATTTGAACCAGGCTTACTTTTGAATGGTACCTGTTCTACAAGAGGGAAACAATTTTTTTTTTCTCCCAAACAATAGTCCCTCCCACCTGGCTGCAAATGAGGTGGCACTGATAGGATGCAGGCACCCCTTCCCCTGGGAGTTCATAGGGTCATATATGACTCCGATAGTAATAGCAGTCTTTTAAGTGCCAACCACGTAGTAGGCAGAGTGTAGACCTTACAAGAACCCCAATGGTGGGTACTTCACCTCCCTACCAGGGGCCAGGTCAGTAGCTCAGGTCACACAGCCAGGAGGCGGTGAATGGACGTCATTAGTGCTCTTCTGTCCTCAGCCCTCCAGTCCCGGGAACCCACCTGAGCCGGCTGCAGTGGTGGAGTGAGTGGCCCAGGAGTTTCTGCCTCGGGGGCCTCTTCCTACGCAGCTTCCTCAAGGCCTCTGCCACGCGCTGGTCCCCTGCGTACTCCCAGATGATCTGTGCCCGCTCCTCGGCCAGCTGGTCCCCACTGCGCTGAAACAGGCCCTGGATCTGCAGCAGCTCAGCGTCCTGGAAGATGTTGGCTGAGGCCTGCTTGCGGCCCCGGGCCTCAGCTGGGGCCTGCCAAGGGGGCGGCTCACTCACCACAGAGGCTGGGGTGCCCATCCTGGGTGCTCTGGGGAAGGAAAGCATGGAGAGACATCAGCTCAGCAGGCCTTTCCCAAACCTGGGGGTCCTGACTAATGCAAGGGCTTCTGGTGTTTCTATTCTCCAGGAGCTAAAGTGGCTTAAGTCTTGACTTAAAATCACTCTAATTTCCCAGAGCACCTTGGGGAAATATTAATCATGATAGCCAAACTTTATTATAAAGTGATTATGTGTCCAACACATGTATTATCTCACTGAAGAGTGGCAGGAACCTGTGAGGTAAGCATTGTTTATCCCCGCTTTACAGATGAAGAAGTGCGACTCAGAGAGGTTAAATGACTTTCCTGCAGTCACAGAGCCTGTGTAAGTGCAGAGCCAGGAGCAGAACCCAGGTGTGTCCGGCTCTAAAGTCCATGCAGGTCCCAGGATACCCAGGTCCTTGTGGTAACGCCAGCACAGCTGCTGAAGTGTGTTGAGCACTTAACACATATCCAGCAGTGCTGTAGAAGCTGTCTTCACATAGCATCGTTGGAACGTGAGCACAACAGCCACGTGAGGTAGGTGCTTTCATCCTCCTCATTCCACGGATGCGGAAACTGAGGAGCAGAATCCAGGTCTCTGATGCCGAGGCCCCGGCTCTGTAGCACAGAAATAAGAGAGGAACTGTGCAGTTGGGCTACCCAGGTTGGAGCCCCACTGCTAGCCGCCTCCACTTACTGGCGAGCTGACCCTCCCTGCCTCAGCTGCTTCCTGCGTCAACTTACCAGCTGTGCTAGTACCTGCTTCATAGAGTTGCTGTGAGGCCTGAGTGAAGACACAGGAAGTGTTAAGAACAGGGTTCAATGTTCTACTGCTCTGCTTTTCCATCTTTAAAATTGAGAAGAGTCACCTCACCTCCTGTTTTCAAGGCCTTGGGATGAACCACGTCCTTTTAATTTAGCAAACACAGTATGAAATAGACCAATCAGATCTAACTACAGTTCACAGGACCTCCAAGAGAAAGGCAGGCAGGAGAGGCTACAGGGTTAGAATAGACTATCACGGGCAGAGGCTGAAATCTATAAGAAAGTTCAGTAGGAGCTAGACTCATGTCATGTCCCCCCATCACATCTAGGAAATTGAAATTGAAATTAAATTATCTCCTTCAGTTCTAGATATTTCACTTTGAATAATAAAGGCATAAGAGGCTCACCCACCTTATCCTTGTCTCCAGTACAGCCTGAAAAAGCTATGGGATTGGAAAACAGACTGGAGACAAGGAAGACCCAGGCCAAGGACTTTGGCATTACACAGAACTGGGTTTGAATCCCAGCTCTGCCACCACCTTCCTAGCCATGACTTTAGGCAAGTTGCTCAACCTCTCTGAGCCTGTTTGTTTAACTGTAAAATGGGGCTAATAACCACTTCTCAGGATTGTTGTACGGATTAAATGAGTCTAGTGTGGTATCAGGTACCCAATTAAGAGCTAAATAAATGCAAATGCCCCTCTATTCAACCTCCTTGACTTTTATACTTGGGTCAGGGGTGTGATGCGGACCTGCCTTTTCCTCCAAACAGTCTGGCCTGAGCCAGCAGGGGGCCTGCCTGTGCGCCCTCCACCCCTCACAGCCCCAGGCCTGATGGGGAAGGCCTGGTTGCTACGTCAGACCTCACTCCACAGCTAGCTACAGAGACACCTGTCAACCAGCCACCGGCTTAGGGGGAAAATAAAAGTTAAAATAGATTCAAATAAAAAATGTACATGCTCATGGTAAAAAATGCAAATAGAGCAGAATCTTAAAAATGAAAGCATTCCCAGTTTCCTGGCCTCAGCCCACTGGAGAAGTAACACTTGCTCTCCTGCCTTTTGTTCTGAGAGTTTGAGCGTCTCCATACCATTCACACTCCCCCCATAGGGCTGCCCCTCCCTTGGCCTGGCCTTCCCTCCCCCTCACCTCCATAGCCACCCTCCTTATTCCAGTAATGTCCACACTCGCCCTGTCCCAGTTTCTAGGCCTTCCATCATAAGAACCCCACTTTCTTTTCAGAAGATTTAGTAACTAAAATAAACCTGCAGAAGACTTGCAGATAAATCACCTTCATAAAAACTGGGCTTTTTATCTGGAAGGTGGGAATTTTAAAATCTGCCTCTCCTGAGGCACTATTATGGGAATCCAGTTAAAACCTAGTATGTGCGGTAATTAAACCCCCAGAGCTGGATGATATAAACATACTGTGACCAGAAAACAACAGTCACCAAGGAATACTTTCAGGCTGATAACGAGAAATAAAAGCTAACCATGGGGCATTTCTTCTGTGTCAGGCAATAGGCATGATATCATTTCATCCTCAAAACAATTCTAGGAACAGGCACTCTTATCCTCATCCCAGTTCACAGCGGAGCAAAGGGAAGCTGAGACCCCAGCCTAAGGACCAACGGCTCAGCCAAGGCCTGAGCCTGGTCTAAGTGACCACATGCAGCCTGTGCTTTTAAACCAGTGTCAACTTCACAGCCAAGCAGCTCAAAGTACATTTCTTCCCATCATTTCTGTCAGGAGGGCTTCACGATTCCTACCTAATTCACAAAGGGAAACCTGCCAATAGAAAGGGAAGACCAATGAATTATCTCACACCTAGGCAGGGTGGGGTTGTGGAATTGATTTTAATCTTTTCATTAGCATCAGGGCTGTGTGACAGGCTAGGTGACAGGCTGCCCCAGTTTTGAAACTGTGGCCCTCTGAAGAGTAAGATCCCCAGCTTCCACAAAAGAAATCTGGAACTGCCACCCAGCCCAGTGCACAGAACACTGGCCTATGAGTCAGGAGACTGGTTTGAGCCCTAGTTCTGCCGCTCACTGGCTGAGAGGCCCCAGGCACTTCACGTCACCTCTCTGGGCCTCTGTTTCCCTCTTTCATCTGTAAGAAGAACAGGTTGATGCTGATGAGTCTCTGAGGATGTATGCTGGTGTTGAGAGTCAATGATCCCACGATGAGACTAGGTCTGTCTGGAAGCAGGCATGGCTTTGCTTGTCTGCCAGGGCCTAGGACAGGTCTGCTAAATAGATGCCAGGAAATTCCCCAGCCAGTAGCTCGCTTTCTCTTCAATCTCCCCGGGCTGCCAGACACTGTTGCTGCAGTGGGCTGTGGGGTTAAAGTCTGGTAGAAGACAGAGAACTCACTGCTCTAAAGCACTCTAGTGATCCAGGCTGGCTATGGCCAAGCCTGGAGCAGATTCCTAGGCTGGTGTGGGTAGGGGGAGAAGGGGTGATGTCCCTTCTCTCAGACTCAGGCAATCTCACCCTCCCTTCAGAGAGAAGGGCAACAGGATCAAGCAGCAGCAGCTGCCTCAGGGAGGAATTAGACTGGAGTCTGACTTCCTGGATAGTTCCAGCCACCTCTGCCAGGGCTGCAAGGCCCTGCCTCCAGCCTCCAGCCACTAAGTGACAAACAGTAAGTTACAAACACACCAACAAGAAACCATCGGGGAGCGTCTGAGCCTCCAGCCTCAACCTTACCCTCCATGAATCTCAGGGGCCTTGGCACCTGCAGATTTTGAGGCCCCTCACTCTTAGCTCTGCCTCTCGCTCTGGGATTCAGACAAGAGAGTGAGGCTGGGAATAAAAATCGGTGGATTTCAGGGAGGATTAGATGGTATACTTTGGGCAAACTGAATCGGAACACTTTTATCATCAGAAGAAACTTTTCCTGTCTCATTCAATGTGTTCAATAGTTACTTTCCCCCTAATTTCCTGGGCAAGACCTGAATCCAGGAAAGTCAGTGTATACTTGAACAATGGTACTTTTTAAAACTGGAAATGAAACCACGGGGCTATTAAAAGATTACAAATGGATCTTTCATGTCAGAGCAGACATAAAAGATAAGCATGGGTCTGTGAGCAAATGAGTACAGGCTGATTGCAAAACACTTCAATATGACACTAAGTTAAAAATGAACCCCCAAAGTAAATACCAAATGTTGAAAATGACAAAGTTCAACATGTTGTGAAGCGGGCAATAAATGAACCGTAGACCTCTAACAAAGAAATATATTCAAAAAGTGACTCACCATGCGATGAATTTACAATCTACAAATACGGTGCACAATCGAACGGTCTTTGTAATATACTAAGCTCAGTTTAGACAGCTATTCTCACTGTGGTCTCAGGGAGGTGCAGGTAACCAAGAGGCAGAACACACTGTGTGAGCTGGGCTGCAACTGGCTCCTCACTCAGCTCACCCACTTCTGATACCCCTGGTGTCGGTAATAGTCTGTCATTGAAGGCCAAGGCCTCAGCAAAAGAACTGGAGGCTCTGGCCTAAGGCCCAAATCGACACTTGTGACCCTGGCCTTTGGCATGCACAGACATGCCACTGGAAAGCAGCCAAAATGTGTGGCTCCTCAAGAGGGGAGCCCAGTCCAAATGGCTGCGTGGACCCTCCCACCCCACAGGGCCTAGCCTCAGCCAGGCACGCCCGAGAGAAGTGGACACACTTTGGCCTCCAAATCTGTGCCCCAAGAGGAGGAGAAAGGAACTGGGCCCTTGCCCCAGACCAATTCTCAGATGTAAATTAATGGAAATAAATTGCTACTAGATCTAGGAGTAATTCTTTTCAAGAGTTTGGGAACCCTGAATGCTGGCTGGGCCACTGATAACTGGGTGACCAGAGCAAACCTCAGTGTTCCCCTGCCTCAGTTTGCTCATCATCAAAATAGGGAGAATAAATAACCCTTAAGGGGATAAGGGAGATAAAGTATGTGAAAGCAGCCATCCCAGTACATTACATCATGAATGAAGGATGTAAGGGAAAGGCTGTTTAACCATCAGGAACTAGAGTCATTGTCATTTTCATCATGACCACTGCCACCAAACTCCCTCAAAAGGGGTCTTTACCCTTAGGAGAAGAGGGCAAAGGGAGAAGGATTCATCTGTGGACTTTTAAATCACAGCTGCCACTGAGGCAGCTTGCTGCGTGACAAGACCAGATCAGCACTTTCAGACAGGTAACATCTTTAATCCTCACAATATCCCTAGGAGGAGACTCTATCATTACACCCATTTTACAGATGAGATAGCTGAGTTCACAAAGGTTAAGTCAATTGCTTTAAAGTCACACAGGTGGTAGGTCATGAGGTTGGGATCTGAACCCAGGTCGCCTGACCCCAGCATCCACGTTCTCAACCACAGTTATTTTTGTTCCAGCCAGATGGCTAGCTAGGTCTTCCGGGGAAAGAAGGATCCAGGAGGTTCTGATACCTCTCGGAGCCTGCTACCCGCTTCTGTGGGTTTGGGAAGGTGCAGGGACGGAAAGTCAGATTTCCCAAGCCAGCCTCCGTGCCCTCGGCACTCCACGGCCACGCGCGGGGTTACAGCGTTTACTCACCACGCCGAAGGGCAGCGCCGACAGACCTCAAATCGGGATGGGGCAAGCTAAGATGCGCCCACTCCAACCCCTTCCACGGCCTTTCGAGAGGGCGGGCGCAGCTCTGGGCTTCCTGCTGAGAGGGTTCTCACAAGGACCCGGCGGCGTTCCCCGACAGGACGAGAGCTTGGGAGGGAGTATCCTGGCCGAGGTCACACGGCAACACCGCCAGCACGGGTCAGCCCCCGGGGCTCAGACGTGGCTGCTTCGCAGAACGACGAGCCCTACGTGGCCCTGGGAGTTCGGGTCCCAGGCGGCAGCCCCTCTCTGACGGCCTGCCCGCCGGCTCCCACCGCAGCGCGAGCTGGGCCGCCAACCTACGTACCTGGTTGCCCAAGACCGGCCACCTAGGTCACAGCCGCGGCTCCCCGGAGAGAGCGCTCCAGCCCCGGAACAGCCAATCCTCGGCCGAGCCTTGGTGTGAGCTCCAGCGCGAGCCTTCCAAAATCGAACTCGGAGACTCCGCGGGCCAATCAGCGGCGGCAGAGGGGCGAGGGGCGTGGCCCTGCTCCGCCCCCTTCCCTCCGCAGGCCTCGAAACCCGAGTGAGAGGCTTCCTCGGGTCCAATCAGCGGCGAGGGGCGTGTCCCCCCGGCCCCTTCCCTCCGCCCCCGGCGGCCCTCGCGCCGCGCCCGGAGGCGCCCCCTTCATTGACGTCAGTCCCCGGGGAGAGCGCGGTTTTGCTGGCGCGGGAGCGGGGCGGGGCCGCATTCCTGCCCAGGGGTGCGGCGGCGGCTGGCCCTGCAGGGTACACGTGACGGATGCCCCCTCCCCTGGGCCCAAGGCCGGTGCGCGCGGCGCTAAATTCTTTGCAGCGTGTGGCCCTCTGCAAATAGACCTCCATCTCCTTACACTCACCTCCCAGACCACTTATATTCTGACTCCAGCTTTGAGGGAGCGGAAAGGACTGTCAGTGCGGTGGACTTCAAAGCCAGAATGTCGTGGGTTCGGATTTTGGATCAGCTGTGCAACCTTGAGCCAGTTACCTAAATGAGACTATATTAAAAAGATTTTATTCATTCATTCGGCAGTGGTCCATTAGGGACCTACGCTGTCCGAGTTCCTTGACAGGCAGTGAACAGAAGAAACCTATAAACCCTGAGGGAGTTTACAGCTTAGTAAGGGAGGCCGACTTTAAAAACCCTAAAACGTTTAGTTGTGATTACAACTGTGATCAACATTATGGCTATGCGTAAGAGGATAAAATGGAGGAACCTATGCTTCCTCTGGGAAGTCTTGGAAGGCAGAAGAAGTAACATTTAAGCTGAGATATGGAGGAATTGAAGTTGGTCAAATGAAGAAGAGGGTTTAAGGAAGAGAAAATTGCAGGTGCTAAGACCCGAGGTAGCTTGACTCAGGAGAACTAGAAATGAGCCGTGGAGTAAGGCTAGCACGGGAGAGAGTTGTGGGGAAACAGAAGACAGAGGCAGGCAGCAAAGAAACTTCTATTTGATCCCCTGAGGGGAATAGCATTATATGTATCTATTTAGTAGACATTTTATTGCACTTACTATATGCCAATAATGTCAGTCAGCACTTTACAAATATTAGCTCATTGCATCCTCATGAAAAATTTGTATTATTAGAAGGTCACTCTGGCTGTAGCTTGGAACTTGCATTGGAGAGAGCAGAAATGGATGCATGATGTCCAGTAGGCTCTTGATAAACGCTTCTTTACTTCCTTGGAACTCAGGAGTTGTTTGTGCACTGGTTCAAAAGCGGTCAGCAAGGGCGCCTAGGTGTATGCAGCTGGGTCTCCCTTACTTCTTTTTCACTTCAAAGCTGACTTTCATTGTTATTCAAGTTTGATTTCTCTTTTGTAAAAGTACCAAAAGGAAAGAGTAAAAGCCAGCACAGCGGGATTTGTGGGTCCCTTTTTGCAGGGTGGAGGGGATGTTTGGGAGCTGTTCTTCCTCATCCCACAGTCTCGGGTTCCTCTCTCTGCCCTGCACAAAACAACATCAGCTATGGTGATGGATGGAAACTAGACTTTTGGTGGTGAACACGATGCCCTTCTATACAGAAGCCGAAATATAATGATGTACACCTAAAATTTACACAGTCTTATAAACCAATGTGACCTCAATAAAAAAACACACACACACAAAAAAACATCGGCAAGTGCTTTGAGGTAGTTAAAAGGGTTTTTGACAGTGGTTTCTCTTTACTTTTCCTGAAGCCCTGGGGAGATATTGAAAAGAACAAAGAATTCAGCAATGTTCATCTCCAATAGAATCTATCTCCAATAGATCTTTTGGCCAACTGCTTGGCTGAGTGGACTGTGCAGACTCCTAAACCAGGAGGCGGGGCTTCTGAACCACGGACTCCCTTCACCCCATTCTCAGCAATAGGAAGGCCAAACTCTTGGCACATCAGTGCTTGGAGAGCCTAGGAATTCTGACGCCATGAGCTCAGAAGAGCACACCAGGGGAGGAATTGGGAACTCGTGGCTTCTGGGTCAGATGTGACTAAGGCTGGGTGGAGAATATCTCGTGTCTCCACTCATTTTTGCAGGCATGTGACTGTATGCTTACCACACAGTGGAACCATTTCTATTGTTACAGCTTTATGATTCAATATTTCCGATGAGAAGATGGAGCACTTCCACAGTTTTGTGGGCTATACAAGAATGGGGAATCTGGGACCGACAGAACGCATCTAGGATCCACTCCCCAACAGAGTCCTGTTTAGAGAAGGTCGACTCTGGGGAACGGAGCCCTGGTGTAATTCAGGCCGCGACTTGGTTTTACCAGGGATCAGATTAAGGTGAGCGGAGTGAGGAACACTCCTTGGGCGAAATATTTAAGGGGGCACCAAAAAACTCAGTAATCAAGATAAATAGTTTAATATAATATTTTTAAAAATCAAAATTGATGCAAAACATCCGTGGTGAACTAAATAGCAACATTGAAAATAAAGACAAGCTGTTGTTTGTTTTATGACCTTGTGTCACTTTGCAACAGGAACAGTCATTTCCAATCTGCCCAAGGTTCCCAGTCAGGTTGCCATTGCATCCTCTGTCAATTGGCTTTATGAGGGTTGACAAGAGTGTGTGAACAGATTGGGCAACACAGTGCTTTATATATGGTCATATGTGTGTGTATATATACATATATATATTTGTGAGGATGATTGACCCTGAGCTAACGTCTGTGCCCACCTTCCTCCATTTTATATGTAGGATGCCACCACAACATGGCTTGATGAGTGATGTGTATGTCTGCACCCAGGATTTGAACCAGCGAACCCTGGGCCACCGAAGTGAAGTATGTGAACTTAACCGCTATGTCTCCAGACCGGCCCCTATGGTCATATTTTCTGATTGTAGAACTTTTAGTCACTTTTTCCATTTGGTTCAAAGCATGGGGGGATATTTTTGGTAAATGCATATAGGGGCACACATTTATCCTTTTGCCTCAGCCTCCAATATGGCTCAACAAGGTGTTAGTTTTTAAGAGCGTAGAGTCTAGGACAGGGGTTCTAGCTGTTCAACCTTAGGCAAATGACTTAACCTCTTTGCTTCTCTATTTTCTCATCTATAAAATGGGAATAACCATACCTACCTCTCAGCATTGCTAGGAGCATGAAGCGAGGTGCTATAGGCCCAGCACTTAATCTAAACCTTGCTACGGATGCTAAACCAGCATTCAACTCCTTCCATCTCTATCCTGCAGGAGTTGTTCAAGCAGCTGGACATTTACAAATGGTCCCCCAGTGGGGCTGAGACTTGTTGCCATGGGTTTGTTGTTGCAATCTGTCCTGTTCTCGGAGAGCAGAGAGAACTTTCACACTCAGCTGACAAGCAGCAATGTGACTCTTGAGTCAACTCTGTTTTCTTGATAAATGATTCTGGTCATTCTAAACTTTGTAGAAAGCATCCTTCTGCTTAGGACATTACACAAGGCAACTTACTACAGTCCTCTTCTCTAAACTTAGCATCTGAGCAGGCTGAAAATGGCAAACTCCTACAGGCAAGCTGTATATGATAGAAACACTAAAAAAATTCACCATTCATGTAGATTAGAATTAAAGGTCAGTATTATATTAGTCTTCTCAGGCTTCTATGACAAAATACCACAGACTTGGTGGCTTAACAACAGAAATTAATTTTCTCACAGTTCTGGAGGCTGTAAGTCCAAGATCAAGGTGCCACCTGGTTCGGCTTCTGGTGGGAGCTCCCTTCCTGGCTTGCAGACAGCTGCCTGCTCACGGAGCCCTCACATGGTGGAAAGAGCGAGAGAGCTCTCTGGTATCTCTTCTTATAAGGACACTAATCCTCTCAGATCAGGGCTCCACTCTTCTGGACACTCTCATTTAATCTTAATTACTTCCTCACTCCAAATACAGTCCCCTTGTAGGTGAAAGCTTCAACACATGAATTTTGGGGGGACACAAGTCAGTCCACAACAAGTATGAACTCACGGTTTTTAATATAGAGATAGGTAGAAATAGAAATCAATATAGCTATAAATGTATGCTTATGTTTCTACGTGAATGTGCACACGTATACGTGTGTGTGTACACACAAACACACACGTTCCCCAGCTGCGTGTGCTGAGAGGGCCTGGAGATGGCGACACTCCCATAGGAACAAGCACATTTAGCACCCACACATCGATTTCTCAACACCATTCTCCACAAAAGGAACCACAGCTCCTTGGAGAAATGATTGATTCTACCACTGGGGTTGAGAAAGTTCAAGATAATCCTAGAACATCTTTGCCAGAAAGTAGGAAGTACTCAAAGAATGATGGAGACATGTCAAAAGGATTGGGAGTCAGTTTATAAGGGCTGCCATTAGCCAAATGTGGAGCATCAAAATAAAATACGGCAGTAACAGATTATAACTCAATGGGTAAAATAAGAATAAGTAAGTCCATGAGTAATATAAATAAATAAATAAGTAAGCAGAGGAGAAGAGAAACATCTTCCTTACAGTAGAATGCCAACTAACAAATGTGGAAGGAATGATGCAGTTAAAAAATCATTGATAACTACTGAAACAGCTTGTGGCCCATTATAAAAACAAGGACTGTAATAGTTTTGCATATTTTCTCTCTGTTATGCATGCATACTGTTTTTGTACATATTAACCTTTTTCTTCTTCTCTCTCTTCCCGTTTTTATTATGTGTGTAAGTTGTTGCAAGTTGGTGTTACAGTTTAGTCTTTAGGTAACAGTATAGCCAGTGGGACTATGACAGAATCTGAGAAGTATTTAATATAGACTGTTGGGACTCCGTGTCTCCTCATTTTGAAGAGAGGGTGAGAACTTCTTCACTTGTAAGAAAGCTCGCTGTTGCTCGTGAGGTGGAAATGCGGAGTTATTTCCTTGTTGTATGGAAGTCCAAATGTACACAGAAGGTTGCGTATGGAAGTTGAGTCTCCAAAGCGGACTGTGGCAGTTATCTCTGTGATAACAGAGCAGAGTCCTATAAAAATATTTCTCATTTTCCAGTGGACACAATGCTCAGCTCTGTCAGTAGAGGGAGCTGGCCAGACACTGGAGGAGGAAGGGGTTTCTCTCCTTGGTTGTCGTGTGTCCTCTCACCAGGCTCCTGCAGGTAGCGCGCCTTCTTCAGTGCCCACTCCTGGAGCACGTGTGGCTTCTTAGGCACCTGCAGTGTGGGTGGCTTCGTCAGCACCTGGATCCTACAGCACATGGCAGCCAGCAACACACAGTGGCTAGCAGCTTCTCTTGCCACCCCCGTGGGTGGCTTTGCAATAAGTCGTGGGGGGCATGCAACAGCTCCCTGTGAATGATTCCCTCCAGCATCCCAGATGGCTGATTTCTGGCAAGTTCTACAAGCGCAGCACCTCAGTGACTTCTTTGCCATCCTCTGAGCTACGGCCACATCCTCTCTAATGAGGAGGAATCTTGGCCCTGGTGGGAGGGAGGGTAAGAGAGCTCTTCTTGGGGGTCTGTGTCAGCCCTAGGGGCAGTGGGCTGCTCCTTATGTCTTTTTTTCCTGTATATTTTAGAGTGCTCTTTCACTTCTTATTAGCTAGCGCCTCGGTACTCCAACCCCCTTGTATAGTAAATAATTCCTTATATTGAAGTTTTCCTGTTCAAATTACTGTGTGGTTTCTGTCTCCCGATTGGACTCTGACTGATACCGTGGAGAATGACAAGACTGATAGGGTGGTGACCAGGGATGAGGAACCTCAAGGGAGAGCAGGTTTTTGTCTTCCGTTCCAATGATGCTTTGAGAACAAGTGAGCCAACGCTCTTTCAGAAAACTCTATTGATAATAAAGCTGACACATCCGGAGCTCTAAGCACTTTACATCTCCTTTAACCCCTACAATAGCCCCCCGAGACAGTGCCGTTGCTATTAATCTCATTATGCCAGTGAGGGAGCTGAGGTTACAAAGCTTGCAGGATATCATATGTGGTCCAGGTACAAAGGTTGCAGACAAACCACCTAGAACTTCGTGGCATAAAGCAGCCACTTTATTATGCTCATGATTCTGTGGGTCAGGATGTTTCAAAATGTACTTGGGATTTGGTTTTATTCAGGAATAGTGAGGCCAACAAATCAGGAGATGGCTGCCATTGGAAAGGTAATTTGTTACTCACAGTTCCCAAGAGGAGGGGGCCTGCCTGCCACCCAGGGCCACATGGCACCAGGGACAGTCAGGGGGTAGAAGGAGCTGGGGGAAGCATGGGTATGAGCATTGATGGTGGCTTTTGTGGGAAAAAAATGGGTGAAGCAAAGTAAGCAGGCTAGGCAGGTTTAGGATCGGCTAGTTTGAATGATTCCAGAAAGCTCTGGGGCATAGGGACTGTCTCTAGTTGTTAGACACCTGACTCTGGGATAATTAGGGCAGAGGAATATTGCCTCCTGGAGTGTAAGAGCCAAAACCGAGGAGGTGGTTCAGAGTATGGACTCCAGATTGGTTGGTTCACATGTCAAAGGTGTGCTCGCAGGCACATTGTCTGCCATCTCTAAGAATTAGCTAACCCTGGAAGAGGCAGTGCCCCCCTGGATCTACAAGGTCCCGAGATGCCAAAACATCATAAAATACAGAAAATAAAAAGCATGAATGATACACTGGAATTCAGACAGAGCACAATGGGAGTGGCTCGTTTCTAATCCACGATGTCAGAATTCGACTGGGCATCTTGAACACCGAGGTTGACTTGACAGCTGGGGTTGGAATCATCTGAAAGCTTGTTTCTTCTATGTCTGGTCTGGGTGCCTAGGCCGGGAAAACTTGAAGACTAGAACTGCTGGCTGGAGTGCGTCAGTGCCTTCTCGATGTGGCCTGGAGCGTGGTGGCCTCAGAATAGCCAGGCTTCTTCCAGGGTGGCTCAGGGACACAAGTGCAAGCTCTAGTGCACAAGGCAGAAGTGGCACTGCCCTTTCTGACAGAACTTGGACCTTGTACAGTGCTGTCTCTGCCATTCTGTTAGTTACAGTTGAGTCACAAGCCTGCCCAGATGCAAGGGAAGGGGACACAATCCCGACCTCTTGATGGGAGGGAAGTCAGAGAATTTGCAGCCAATTTTTTTTTTAAACCATCACAGAGTGGGACTAGGATTCAGACTCTGGCGGTTAGGCTCCAAACGCTGCTTGCTTCGTTACAGCGCTGTTATAAGGAACAGAAATCTAAGTCAGCTCAAGTAAAGAAGTGGGGAGAGGGGCTGCTGTAAAGCAACAGCAAGTTCACAGAAACGAAGTCCAGCTGAACAACCTGGAGCAAGTCACAGGCTGCTGTTCCCTGCCTCTCATTCTCTCTCATCTCTGCATGACTGCCTATGATGGTTATTTTTTTTAATGGTTTTTGTGAGGAAGATTGGCTCTGAGCTAACATCTGTTGCAAATCTTCCTCTTTTTTATTTTTTCTTCCCAAAGCCCCAGTACCTTGTTGTATATCCTAGTCATAAGTCATTCCATTTGTTCCATGGGGGACACCGCCACAGCATGGCTTGATGAGCAGTGTGCAGGTCTGCACCCAGGATCTGAACCCACAAACCCAAGGTCGCTGAAGTGGAGCATGCGAACTTAACCACTACACCACTGGGCCAGCCCTGTAGTTCTACGAGTTCTCTGGTTTCAGGTCTTACTTTCAAGTCTTTAATCTATTTTGAGTTAACTTTTGTGTATGGTGTATGATAATGGCCTACTTTCATTCTTTTGTGTGTGGCTGTCCAGGTTTCCCAACACTGTTTATTGAAGAGATTTTCCTTTCTCCACTGTATGTTCTTGGTTCCTTTGTCGAAGACTAGCTGTCCATAGATGTGTGGTTTTATTTCTGGGCTTTCAATTCTGTTCCATTGATCTGTGGTTCTGTTTTTGTACCAGTACCATGCTGTTTTGATTACTATAGCCTTGTAGTATATTTTGAAGCCAGGGATTGTGATGCCTCCAGCTTTGTTCTTTTTTCTCAGGATTCCTTTGGCTATTTGGGGTCTTTTGTTCCATATAAACTTTAAGATTCTTTGTTCTATTTCTGTGAAGACTGTCATTGGGATTCTGATTGGGATTGTATTGAATCTGCAGATTGCTTTAGGCAGAATGGACATTTTAATTATGCTTATTCTTCCAACCCATGAGCATGGAATATCTTTCCCTTTCTTTATGTCCTTGATTTCTTTCAATAATGTCTTATAGTTTTCAGTGTATAGGTCTTTCACTTCTTGGTTACTTTTATTCCTAGGTATTTTATTCTTTTTGTTGCGATTGTAAGTGGAATTGTATTATTGAATTGTATTCAAGAGAAAGAGAATTGTATGCTCTTTCTGCTAGTTTGTTTTTAGTGTATAGAAATGCAACTGAGGGGCCAGCCCAGTGGCGCAGCGGTTAAGTGCTCACATTCTGCTTCGGCAGCCCGGGGTTCGTGGGTTCGGATCCCAGGAATGGATATGGCACCACTTGGCAAGCCGTGCTGAGGTAGGCGTCCCACATATAAAGTAGAGGAAGATGGGCACAGATGTTAGCGTAGGGCCAGTCTTCCTCAGCAAAAAGAGGAGGATTGGCAGCAGATGTTAGCTCAGGGCTAATCTTCCAAAAAAAGAGGGGTCAGCCTGGTGGCACAGCAGTTGTTTGCGCATTCTGCTTCTCAGTGGCCTGGGGTTCGCCGGTTCGGATCCCAAGTGCGGACATGGCTCTGCTTGGTAAGCCATGCTGTGGTAGGTGTCCCACATATAAAGTAGAGGAAAATGGGCACAGATGTTAGCTCAGGGCTAATCTTCCTCAAAAAAAAAAAAAAGAAAAAAGCAACTGATTTTTGTAAGTTGATTTTGTACCCTGCAACTTTGCTGTAGTTGTTGATTATTTCTAATAGTTTTCTGGTGGATTCTTTATGGTTTTCTACATATAGGGTCATGTCATCTGCAAACAGCGAGAGTTTCACTTCTTCCTTTCCAATGTGGATACTTTTTATTTCTTTTTCTTGCCTGATTGCTCTGGCCCAAACCTCCAGTACTATGTTGAATAAGAGTAATGAGAGCGGGCACCCTTGTCTTATTCCTGTTCTCAGAGGGATGGGTTTCAGTTTTTCCCCATTGAGTATGATGATGGCTGTGGATTTGTCATTCATAGCCTTTATTATGTTAAGTTACTTTCCTTCTATACCCATTTTATTGAGAGTTTTTATCATAAGTGGATGTTGGATCTTGTCAAATGCTTTCTCCATGACCCAATTTCTTATAATAAATCTATCTGTCCATCTACCTATCTATTCTGTTTCTCTGGAGAACCCTAATATACTACCCCTTTCTCTTCTGTGCAGACCAGGTTCCTCTGCCTACTCAGAATTTCTACTGCCCCCAAATTTGCCTCTTGTACTCGCTTTGTTACCCCAGCACTAGCTCCATTCAAGAATGACCATTCAGCCAAATTCCAGGAGAAGAAATCTGATAGGCCAGCTTCAGTCAGAAGTGGAGTAGGGGAGTAGGGACAGGCCTTATCGTGTAAATATACCATCTATATCTAGAGCCACCACTCCAACAAGGATGCTGGTAGGGCAGAGAAGACTACCATGGGACAGGCAGGCAGACCTCTCAAAGCATTTCAACGCCACTGAAGATTCCTTTTGCTTCTTTTGATCTCTGAATGCCAAGATGCTGGCTACTGTGGCATCTTCCGATGGGTCAGGGAAAGGTCCTCTTGAGATTCTAGTGGCTTCTGTGACCTCTGATCTCTTTGGGCCATGGCAGTAGTGTCCTACTCTACCTGTCTGGGCTAGGGGTAATTTCTTGGCAACAGAGAGAAAAACAGAGTTGGGGAAAATATCCCTGATTTATGACATCCTTAAGAGGCCCCAGTAGGAATGGGAGGTTGGAGACCCACGTGGTACTGGAGGGGAGACCACCATTTGCTTTTGCTGTGTGTGAGTAAAGAGTCTTTTGTGAAATTAGACCTAAGGGGAAAGTTCATGGTTAAAGTAGATTCAGGGAATCTAAGGCAGCTGTAGTGTTCTAGTGGTCTGGAAAACGGAATTTAGTTCCTACCTTAATCTGTCTGAGTCTCATTTTCCTCAGCTGTCAGGTGGAGATAATGAAATTACCTGTCTCGAAAGGTTGTTGCAAGGGCTAAGGAGGTGATGCAGGTTAAACACTCGCCACAGAGCATCATCTGATGAGGACCTGGTGCCAACTCCAGCGTAGCCCTTGGGGTCCACTCTTTCTGCTTTAAAGCTCTATTCACGGGTGAGTTGGGGAGTTAGGGGGGCCCATCCCTCTTTCCTGGCGCCCTCTCGCATAGCATGGTGAGAAATGGAAACAGCATACACAGTCAGACTCCCCAAGTGCAGATCTCAGGGCCTGTAACATCCCTTCCCTTGTTCCCAAGTTTCACGGGGGCAACACGGAGGGGCCCGGGTAGATGTTACCCATGCAGGGGGTTTGCATCACGGCTGAGAAGCACTGAGCTTGGGACACCCACCCCTGCTCCTGCTACCATCACCACTTTTAGAGTAAGCAATAAGCAAGCCTGCTCCTTGTCTGGGAGAAGATGTTCCTTCATCCCTCAAAGTTGCTGGCTGCAAACACAACACTGAGAAATGGTTGGGGGAAAGAGTGGTCACGGCCTTGCATTCTTGGCACACCTAGCGATAACATCCAGGGACGCTCAGGACCCATGGTGGACTGCCTCACCCAACAATGCCCATCCCCCACCTCTGCTTGTCAAAATTCTATCCATCCTCAAACGACACTTCATTCTTGAGGCTTCCCCACCTCTCCCATCACACATACTCTCTCCTTCCCTTTTGTATTTTCCTTATAATCCTCATCAACACCTCTCTTTTATGTCCTAACTGTCCTTCTCCTACCAGCAGAGTGCAAACATTTTGAGGGCAGGAGTTTGTCCTCTTCATTCCTGCATTTACACCCAGATCGTTTGCATCCAGCAAGTGCTTATACCGTATTCCTTGAGTTGGAGGAATCCAGATCTTTGTGCATGGTTACGCTTTTGCAGAGTCTGTGGACTGCCCCTTGGAAGGTTTTCAAGATTACAGAGGCTAAAAATATCTCCCCAAAGCCACCGCATTGCACTTCCTAAAAAGGAGCAGGACTTGGTTCACCAGACTGAAGGTTTGTACCCACCAGGAGGCGCCCTACTCTCAAAGCTCCAGATGCCTTTTTTAGAAGAGGGAAGGACTGATTTTCTTGTTTGCCTCTGTTTGCTTACATCCCATACTCCTCACAGAGACAGTTTGTGTGGCATAACCTCCTGTCATCAGTCCAGAATTCAGACTCAGCCTCCAGCCGCCCATCCTAGACCTAGCCCCATTCAAGATTGGCACCCTCAGGGGATTGATGTCCCTCCAGGGGCTGCAAAGGGATGCTCAGGGGAAGGTCCCAACATTGGGATCAGAAAACCTAGGTCTGAGTCCTCACAATGCCACTTACTAGTTATGTTTCTTTGGGCAAGTCACATAACCTTTCTGGGCCCCTGGAGACTAGCTGAGAATAAAATCTGGGAAAGTGTATACAAGCATTTTGAATGTGGACCTGGTGTCAGCCACACCTGGGCTCCTGTTTAAACTGTCACCCATCAGCTCTGTGAACTTGGTCAACTTCCTTAACCCTCTCAGCCCTGGTTTCCCCATCAGCGAATCAGAGCAAAGAGTGGTTATTCTATAGAGTTGGTGTAAGGATTAGGTAGAACAATGAATACAAAGTGCTCGTCATGGTGCCTAGTGAATAGTAAGCACTCAATTCATAATAATCACATATATGTTGTGTATTTTTAGCTTCTAAATGGTGCCCAGCACTTAATACTTCCTTAATATCTATTTACTGAATGAAAGGATGTCACAGATGAAGAGACTGAGGCACAAAGAGGTTAAACACACACACACACTCACACACGCTCCAGCGCTGGGGAGTGGTGAGGCAGCGATGAACAGCCAGGCTGTCCACCTCCAGAGCCTGCACCCTGAGCCTCTACGCCACACTGCCACACCGCCACACATAAATATGGGTGTTGCGCATCACCATTTGTTCATTTAAAATTTGCATTCAGAGCTTTCTTAGTTACCTGTAGGTGGGGCTGAGTTGGCAGTGAAAGGCATTAGCCCCCGAGAAGCCACATAGTTTTTTTCCCTCATGGGGAGCCAGAGTGCTGGAAGAGGGACCTGCTCAGCCAGGCCAGGGGCCAGTGGCCTCATCCCATGACCAAGAGATGAGGGACTAGCTCTGCAGGGTAGGATAAGCTATGGGTCTGGCACATGCACAATCCCCAGGGTAAGAGGGGTCCTCTCAGTTCCCTTGCTGTGCCTGCAGCCACTCTGGCATCCAATCCTCTGACATTTACTGAGCCTCCTGTGTGCCAGGCGCGGGCAAAGATGGATAAGATACGATAACCACTGGTCACGGTGAAGCAGACTCAGAACTGCTGCAGAGGAATGCTCTAAGTTGTTCTAAGGAATGCTCTAGAAGAGCCAGTAATCAGCAGCCTGGGAGGCTGGACCAAAGGAAGGAACATTTAAATTGGACCTTGAAGGATAAGTAGGAGTTTGCCAGCCAAATGGGGTCTGGGAATGAATGGCATTCTGACCTTACGTGAGAAACTTAAGCGGTTTGGTGGGGTTGGCATGCTGAGTGGGAGCATGGGTAAGGAAAGTGGAAAACCAGGAAACTGGAAGTCAGTCGGGGCAAGATTGTGAAATATACCCATAAATGAGGCAGAACCCCATCCTGTGGTCAGTGGGGGAAGCAGTATGATAAGGCACCAGGTCTCTGTTTCAGAAAGATGCCGCAGCGCACAAAGATTGGATAGGAAGGGGAGAGAAGAGAGACCAGCCCAGCCGCAACGACCAGCTTCGTGGTCTTAACGCCTCCAGGCTTCTTTTCCTCCTCGATAAAATGGGGACAATAATTGTATATATCCCCTGGGTCGCTTTGAGGCTTAATTGAGAACACACGTAAAGCACAGTAATAACAATAATGTCAAGCGTCCTTAGGCTGCGTCACTGGCCACTTTGCCTAGCAGTTAAGCACATGCGCTTTGCTGTCTTAGACCTGGGCTTGGGTCCTGGCCACGCTGGGAAGCATATTCTTAATCTACGCCGGACTCCATGGCAAGGAGGGTTGGAAAAAGAGATTGGACGGACAGGACTTTGCTTCGTGGCGTGTGGGAGGGGCAGTGGGGTCTCTGGTGGGTGATGGTCCCTTTCTCGGACACGGAACTCGGATGGCTGAGACAAAGTCTGAGCCCAGCTTTGAACAGGTAAGTTTGAGATGGGCGCTGGCAGGATATGCCGGATGTCCAGGTGACGCTGGATGTCAGTTCCAGCCCAGCATTGCTCTCCTCCAGCGCCAAGGAAGGGCCAGGAGGCCCTGGGAGGTGCTGGGACAGGAGAGAGGAGAAAGAAAAGGGCCCAGCCAGAGGCTGGGAGAACGCTCCAGAAGACAGCCTTCCCCTCTGAGGCTGGAGGGAAGCCGGGGACGCAGGGCGGGCAGAGTGGACCCAAATGTGGCAACCTTCCCCAGCCGGAGGGGGCGGCGGGGCGGCAGGCCGGCGGCGGGCTGGGGGGTGCGGGTGCCCTCCGCCCTGCCCTGAGGAGGACGGAATCCGAGCCGGGAGTCTGGCGCCTCCGGGGAAGGGGGGCGCGAGGGTGGTGAGCGAGGCCCAAAGAGAGGAGGCAGGAAGCCGGGAGGAGCAAGCGGGGGTGGAGACCCAGGAGGAGAGGGGAAAGGGCGGGTAGGAGGGGTGGAGAGAGGGAG
Source organism: Equus asinus (assembly GCF_041296235.1). NCBI lineage: Eukaryota > Metazoa > Chordata > Mammalia > Perissodactyla > Equidae > Equus > Equus asinus. The sequence continues at coordinate 31,779,729 of NC_091791.1, read as the reverse complement.
AGAGAAAGAGCGGAGGGCTGGGAGGAGGAGAGAGGGGAGGAAGGGTGGGGAAAAGGGGAGAGGAAGAGAGGAGGACCAGGAGCGGAGCGAGAGGCCGCGGCGGGCGCAGCGGGCACGTCGGCCGGGCAGCCCCCGCGAGCAAGGCGCCGCCATTCCGCTGCTCGGGGCGCCGCCGCCGCCGCCACCGCGCCCGGGGGCCATGCTTCCGCCGCCCCCGCGCCAGCCGCCGCCCCAGGCGCGCGCGGCCCGCGGGGCGGTGCGCCTGCAGCGGGCCTTCCTGCGCGGCCCGCTGGGCGTGCTGCGGCTGCTGCAGCTGCTGGCCGGCGCCGCCTTCTGGATCACCATCGCCACGAGCAGGTACCAGGGCCCCGTGCACTTCGCGCTCTTCGTGTCCGTGCTCTTCTGGCTGCTGACCCTGGGCCTCTACTTCCTCACGCTGCTGGGCAAGCACGAGCTGGTGCCCGTGCTGGGCACGCGCTGGCTCCTGGTCAACGTGGCGCACGACCTGCTGGCGGCCGCGCTCTACGGTGCCGCGACGGGCATCATGATCGACCAGACGCAGAGTCACAGCTACTGCAACCTCAAGGATTACCAGATGTCCTGCGCCTACCACGCCTTCCTGGCGGCCGCCGTCTGCGGCGGCCTCTGCCTCGGCCTCTACCTGCTCTCGGCGCTCTATGGCTGCTGCCGCCGCTGCCAAGGCGAGCAGGAGGTGGCGTGAGGCCACTACGCCGCGGGGCGGGGGACCCTCCAGAGACCAGCGCCCCAGTCCTCCCTGCCGCCGCCGCCGCCCCGCGCCCGTGCGCCCTGGCACCCTCCCCTTGCCCTGCGTTTCCGCCGCAGCCCGCGCCCAGGCGCCCTGACACGAAGTTCGCTCCCGGCGGCAGCGCCACCGCCCAGAGTCCGGATCGCTGCATCGGACGCGCAGTCTCCAGGGACCAGGGCAGGGCTACATCCGAGGGGCGGACGCGCACTCTCAGACCGGCCGCCCGGAGGCGAAACCTTGCGGTTCCTCTTCCCCTTCCCTGCGGAGAGCGAGACGTGGACAGGCGCCGCGTAGATCCGGGGGAGGCTCCCAAATTGCAACCAGTCTTCTGGCTGCGCCGCTTTCCCCTCCCTCACGCCCCGCGGTCGGAAGAGCACCCCTTTCCCGGCCCCTCTTCCAGCCTCGAGTGCTGTAAAAGGCGGGCACGCCGCCGCGGGCGGAGCTGGGGACAGGCCTCCGCTGGTCCCGGAAGGAGCGACGAGTTTGGTTTCAGCTTGAGATTTTGCGGGCATCCTGCGCAGTCCTTCCTGGCGCATCCCTCGGTGCTTTGATGTCGTGGGGTGGGGCCCGTTTGCAAGGTGAGGTTGGACAGGAAGGGCCCGCAGGCTGTACCATTATACTTTTGGAGTCTCTCTCCTCTGCCTGCTCAGCCTTTGTCCTTGCGGTTCCTGGAGGCCAGCCTAACGCACACTAGCTTCCCTGGCCTTGCTTTCCTCTCACAGGCTTCTGCTCCATCCCTACCTCCCAACATCTTTTGCCTTAGAGATCCCACAACGCCGTCAAGGAATGTTAGGGTGAGCCCCACTCCTTCCTTTTGGATGGAGACAGAGCCCCACTCCTTCCTACAGATGGAGACAGAGCTTGCTCTTGGGAACAGCCAGAGTAAGATTAGAACCCCATCCCTGGACTTACAGTCCAACGCTGTTTACATTAAAGCAGTGGGTGTTCCCAGGAATCCTGGCTCAGCAGCTACCCTCTAAAAGAGGGTTGCCAGACCAAATGGGTTTGTCATTTGTCAAAGGTGCTGTCTCCCCTTCTTGGAGATTCACGATGCTCATTAGCATATCAAAGGCTCTGAGAAGTCCCGCTGTAAAAGAAGCCCAAGAAATTTAGTTTCCAGCGTTAACTGCTTCTGGACCCGGACCAGTTTTTCCCACCTTGAGGTTCCCAGCAGCCCTGTGCTGTCATTCATTCCTAAGGGGCCCAACTCCTTGGCTACAGTCCGTGTGAAGATTTGGGAGCTCTCTCTTTCCCAGGGAATTTCTCTAGCAGAGGAAGAAGACAGCTGCTCCTGCCAGGCCCGCGAGAGGCCTGGGAACTGGCGGATTTGAACATTCCTTCACGTTGTTTGGGAAAGGAAGCCAAGGTTACCCGGATGGCTTCCCAGTCAAAAGAAACAGCACCTGTAAGAGATCCTGGCATTGACCGTGAGCAGGGGTCACGCTCACCAAAGAGAAGACAACTCTGGCGCTGGGGTGAGCAGCTGGCCCGGCGTCTGTCAGGTGAGAGGCTTCTTGGTTTTCTGGAGGGGGGTCATAGGCCTTTGAATGAAAACCTAGAGCCCCCTCCTTCCCTATAAGTTAAAGGGTTTTTATTCAGAAAGCAAGTTGGAGGGGTGACAATAAAAACCACAAAGTTCAAAGAGTTGTGACTATTCAACCTTTTTGCTAAATCCTTCAAAAGTTTGCTCTTTGAAAAAAGTTCAGTCCTCTCTGGATCAGAAATGAGAACAGGGGAGGCCAGAATGTGTTTTTGTGAGCCCGTTTTTACAGCTTAGGTGGAGAGGTGTTAGGTTTCTCTTGCGGTTGTGCAGATCTGGGTGGGGGTGTGGACCGCTTACGTAAGTGTTACAGTCACCACCGTAGCATTTGTCTAGCCCTACTAGGCATTTCATTTCATTCTCCCAACAACCCTATTGAGGGGGGTTCTATTATTATTCTCATATTCCGTATGAGGAAAATGAGTCACAGAGAGGTTAAGTAATTTGTCCAGAGTCTCCCAGTTAGTGAGTGGTGGAGCGAGGATTTGAACCCTGGCAGCCTGGACCAGGCTGTACTATATACAGTAGGGGGTCAATACGTGTTGGATGTTGTTCACATGGTTATCTTCAGTGTCTTGGGTAGGCTAGCGTCCTGCTGCCACTCTCCAGGCAGAGTACCTGTTGCCTCAGCTCCAGCCACTAGTGTCAGCCAGCACCTGGGAGTGGGCTTTGCTGGGATCCTTGGGGTGCCTCAGAAACCCAGTGACTCTGGTTCTTCTGTTGCAGGTGTCCGTGTTGCTGAGGCCAGGCAGATTCCTGGAGCCGGTCATGCCCACCTCTCCCAGGGCCTGCTTCCCTGGGCGGGCAACACCATTCTGGCCTGGGCCAGCTGAGAGTTTCAGAGTGGGGAGAGGGAACGGCCTCTGCCCAGCAGGTTCTGTTCAACACCATCCAATGGAAGAGCTAAGATGGGTGGGGATTCGTTTTGCCTTAACACAAGAGAAATCCTGATTCTCCTCATGCTATCACTTGAGGACAAGATTCCAGACCCCTGAAACTGAGCTGTGTGCCTCTCTACCCTAAACAATGGGTTTTAGCTCCAGCTTTTGTTCCTTTTCTCTTTTTTTAGATCACTATCTATGCTGCATACTCAGCACAGATCCAGCCCCCCAAGGACCTCTTCTTTGCCCCTCCACCCATGGTGCTCTGTCTGTGGTCAGTTGACTTTACTCAGGAGCAGACAGTTCCTTGCCCTTCATGGTACCCTATCCATCCAGATGTGCCTGAAACATTCCAGGGCTCACTGGCTCTTCTAGATGTGCCTTCCCACTTGGCCTCCAGCTGCTTCTCCAGATGTGAGGAGGATGTGTAAGATGGCCCCCACACCTATCCCCTCCTCCCCTTCGAGGCGTTGTGCCATAGGAGTGGCCACCTGACCTGGCCCGGAACTTTTGGGTACTGGAGGCATCTCATTGGCCTCCGTCTTTGGAGTCCAAGACTCAGTCCAGCCTGATACCACCGTGGGCTGCTCTCAACCCAGACCTCTGGGACCACTTGCGGACCCAGGAGATGATGTCTCCAGTATTCTACAAAGGCCATAAGAAAGGGTGGGAGTGGGAGGGGTGAGGGTGGGGGGGGAGAGGGGACCGATGTGCCTCATTCAGTAGTTTAGTGGTGAATACTAATATGCTTTTCTAAATAAAGTTTGATTTGTCTGATCTTGGTGTATGTGTCTTCTCTCCTGGCCCCCTGCAGTAACGCTCTGTGCCAGGTCCGCCCGGCCTCCCTCTGTCTTCTCACTATGCCACACTGCCCTGTTGTCTGCCTCCTCTCTGCCTCCCTGACTTTCCCTTTCCTTTTGGGAGAGAAAGACAAAAATGAGCTCACAAATTTCCAGTACAGTTAGGGCAGGACACAGGAACCAGAGGGAAGAAAACGGCCTGTGTCTGTTTCTGGCCGAGGCTGGCGGGAATTCCAGAGGTTCCTATCCTGGCTCTCAATGGGCACTCTGTTTGGGAAGCTCCAGTGCCTGATGGGCAGGCACAGAATGACTGTGCTCATGGAGCCAGAAGGGTCCTGTTCTAGTTCAACCCCATCATTTACAGAAGGAGAAATGAGCCCCAGGGTGGAGTGGCAACTTGCCTAATGTCACCTAGCTGACTAGGGGCAGAATTGGGTCTCCTGGAGCCCAGGCTCTGGTCCTTTCCTGCAGACCACTGCCTGCTCTAGTGTTGCCTCGTGGGCACACCCACTTGGTTTTCCTCCCATCCCAGCCGCAGCCTGAGGAACTGACAGTGCCCTGGAAAGGGCCGGAGGGCAGAGTTCACAGGCTTCCTCTGCGGCTCCTCCCTCCTATGCCCTGAGCCTGAAGCATGCAGCCAGGAAATAGGATTCTCCTGGCAGATCTCAAAACCCAACTAGAACAGGGATCTGACGCTGTGTGTGCCCCACATTCACTCTCTTCCAAAGCACCCTCCCCAGCATACAGCGCGCACACACACAAGCACACACACAGGCACAGAACCGCCTCTCCGTGGTTTGTTTTGGGATTTCCAGGGTGGAGGAAATGTCACCACTGCCCAGGCCCCTCCCTTACTCCCCTCTTCCCTCTGGGGCTATTCACAAATTTCACTCAAAATAAAAAGTATCCCCCCACCCCCCCATGCAAAGGCTGGTAAGTCCCTTGCTCTACTTTAGCTTGGTGGATAATTTGCAATTGAAAATGTGCTTCTACTGGCAATACCTTCTTTGATCTTCTCAACAGTCTTAGACGTTGTCATTGTCACTCCCATTCAGCAGACCGAACGGAGCCCCAGAGAGGAGAGGGCCCTATCCACGGTCACACAGGCAGGGGCCGGATGGGACTGGAAGGTAGATGCTCTCTGCCTAGCCTCGCAGCCGGTTGCTAAGCCCCTGTGATCCCCTGGCAGGCTCCGAAGTTTAGGTGGGGTTTGGGTTTCCCTCCTGGAGACCAGGTGTTCAGGAACTGTCTAATCTGACATTTCCTGTTCAATGCTGCGGGTATGTTGAAATAAAACACCGCTCCTCGGGGATATTATGAGCCCATTTGGGTCTGGGGAGTCCTAGGGATTTGCTCATTTATGTCTATTACTTTTCTGGCTTTTCTAAGGAAAAGGGTGGGGTGGTCAGTGGTGACAAAGAGAGCTAATAAACCAACATTTTCAGGTATAAAAGGAAGGAGCAGGGATAAGGGAGAGAGAGGTCTGGTTAGCACTATTTATGTCTTTATTGCATGTTTTTATAGTAGTTACATGTAAAATAAAATAGCACTATATACTAAAAAAAAAATTAAACTATACAAAAGTGTACAAAGTAAAAGGAGAAGTCATTCGATCATCCTAATCTCACTCCCTAGAGATAAACCATTCTTAACTATTAACTCTCCTTCCTTAATTTTCATAACTAATCAAACATACATGGATGCACACAAACACACACCAATATAATACATTCAGACTCTTCTACAACTTGCTTTTTAAACTTAACAATAATATAGTTCTAACCCTTTCTAAATGTCCATATGAACAGTCAGAGACTGCAAGAATTTTATGAGCTTTCTGAAACATTTGTAACTTTCCCACATCCGTTAACTTTGTTACTGTCTTGGCTGCTTCCTATAGAGATCTTAGCAAAACCCTTAAAGGCAGGTGGGTCTTTTGTTACCAATGAGGAAATTGAGGCTTAGACGATGAAGTGCTCCCCCAGGTCTCTACTCTTTCTACCCCTACACGGCCCAGTAGCAGGGAGGGAAGCAAGGAGGGGAGCACTGGGGCAGCTGTATCTCGCCTCCCAAGTCTGGGGAAAGGAATGCCGGGGACAAGGGTTAGTAGGGGCAGCTGGAAAGAGGTGGATGGAGGGCCTGAGACTTTCTGGGCTCCATGCGGCAAAGGAGAGGTATGCTGGGGAGGTGGCCAGAACCCAAGGAGAGCACTGGGCATAGCCAGAAGGAGGGTGTGGACTACCCGCACCAAACTCATCAGCCTGCGGAAATTCCAGTAGGCTCCTAAGCCGAAAGCCCTTTTGCCCTCCCTGTTCCATGACCCCAATCCTTTTGAAGTGGGTGACTATCTGGGGTCTAGGTAGGCACCAAGGTGGTAATGTTCCTTCCTTAACACTGAGGTGAGGGCAAGCTCCTCCCTGAGGCGGTTCCTCTGAGGCTTTGTACCTGCGTCTCCCTGGGGTAGGGTGCAGGTTCTCCTTGCTGCATCTCAGGAGTCCTGAAGGGGGTGCTCTGATGCCCCGGTTGTAAGCACCTCTGGGTCAAGGTTAGGAATAAGGGAGAAAGAGAACTAACTTTATCAAGTGTCTGCAATGAGCCAAGAACATGACGGATACCTTATAGAACATCTCTTATCCTCACAAGCCCATGAAGTCTTAAATACCCCCATTTAACAGACATGGAGACAGGCTCAGCAGGGTAAATCGATTTGCCCAGGGCACTTGACTAAACAACAAAAACAAGATTCAAACTCAGCTCGGCGCTACGCCATGCTGTTTCAGAGGATTTCCCAGCAGACCAACTGGTTCTCCCAACCGTCCAAAGACTTCACCCAGAGCTACACTGGATTTTGTAATAGTTATATCTTGAGCTAAGGCAGGAAGGAAATACTGTAAAGAAAGTTATATTATTACAAATCTGAATTACGTCAGCTTCTCTTCCCAGTTTACAATGAAATTGGACAGTTAACCTTCAAGTTTAATCAGCTCATTGTGCTGAGGTCACTCTCCTGGTCCTTGGAGACAGTCCCTCTGTCTGCCAGATGTAAGAAGGATGTGTTAAGACTACCCCTCCACCCAACCCTCCTCCCTCCCAGGGCCTCCTGCCATAGGTATGGCCACCTGACCTGACCCTTGAACTTTTGGATACGGAACCCTCCACCTTTGGCAATCTTGTCCTGTACTCAGTGCTGTCTCCTTCTGTGTCCCCTAGGCAGCTGGCATGACTGGCTCCAATTTTCAGGTGAGCTCAGCCTGTGATGTCAGAGGTGAGCCCAATCTCTTCTCAGTTGTTTGATCTTAGGCAATTTACTAAAGCTCTTTGCATCTCAGGTTCATCACTTACTAAGTGGGGATAAGACTAGTACCTGCCTCACTGGGCTGTTGAAAGGGCTGAGGAGATGATGCTCATGGAGCAGAGGGCCTGGCCGCTCATCAGCGCAGTTCAGCTCTCAGCAGGGCAACGCTGTTGGGAGGACCTCATAAGATAATGTTGGTAAAATGATGAGCCTGGGCCACAGTAAGGGCTCAGTAATGTTAATTCCCTTCTCCCTTGCGCCACTCCAGCTCTCTCCCTCCTGTCTCTCCAGGAATGACAATCTCATCAGCCATGGATTGATCCCTCTACTGTTCTTTCTTGTGTCCAGATTTGAATTTTCTTGAAAAGATGGCACAGAAGTGTTAAAAAATTGTTACCTCCCTGAAGGTCGGGACCTTCTTCTGTACAGAATCCGAGGTCTTTCTTTGCCCTCCTTTGTGTTCCCATTTGCAGTCCCCAGACTGTGCCTCTGCCCTCCAGCTGTTCTGCCTCCTTTCAGCCTGGAAGGAAGACTCACTGATCTCATCTTGTTTCCTGGGGTTCCAGTCAATCCGGAGAGATGGATGACCACGAGTTCTCAGGTGTCAATGCTGGGACGTTCACAGACTCCCCTCATTGTTTGTTTGGAGGATCTTCTGTGACTGCATTCAAATCAAAATGTGTCCAAGCACAGGGGGCGTTTCCAGGAACAGCTACGTGCTTGGCTTCCCTAGCAGCTGCATATCTGGGCATTTCACAATACGTCTTTCCTCACTTCCTTGGTAAACTCTGTTGTATTTATCCGCTTGTTGCCTTCTCCTCCCAGCCGTCCCTAGGAACTAGTGAACTTGCTGGGTTTGTTTTCTCTTTTAAGCTAATCTGATGAACTACCTCAGTGATCTTAATGTAGGATGCCAAAAGTCCAAGGTCATGGGGTCTTTTTGTAGTGACTGTGATAGTAATAATAATAATGATGACATTATAGTTGCTAATGGCATTAATAGTAATAAAGATTACATGATGTCCCCATCATATTCACCGTTCACAAAATATTTTTACATTCATTATTTCATTTCATCCTCATATGAACAGATAAAAAGTGGCGATAAAAACTGCATTTTGTAGATAAGGCTCAGAGAGGTGAAGTGGTAGCCTAGGTATTTCTTTTTTTTCTTCTCTTTTTTTTTTTTTTTTGAGGAAGATTAGCCCTGAGCTAACATCTGCCACCAATCCTCCTCTTTTTGCTGAGGAAGACTGGCCCTGAGCTAACATCCATCCCCATCTTCCTCTACTTTATATGTGGGATGCCGACCACAGCATGGTTCACCAAGCGGTGCCATGTCCGCACCCGGGATCCGAACTGGCGAACCCCGGGCTGCTGAAGCAGAACATGTGAACTTAACTGCTGCGCCACCGGCCCGGCCCCTAGGTATTTATTTTTTAAAAAAACCGGATTTATTAGGGTACATGATGTGCATTAAGCTGGGCATAGTTTAAATACACACTTTGAAGAGTTCTGACATATGTACACACTTGTGAAACCATCACCACAATTAAGACTGTGAACGTATCCATAATGCCCCAAAGCTTCCCTGTGCCCCTTTGTAATCTCTCTTTTTTCCTTTTCATCTCCCCACCCCAAGCAACCACTGATCACAGACTCCCCTCTAGTAGATTAGTTTATATAAGTGGAATGTACAGTATGTGCTTTTTTTTTCTGGGGGAGGGGGCAATGCCTGGCTTCTTTTACTCAATTATTTTGAGATTCATTCATGATATTGTGGTAACAATAGTTCATTCATTGTTATTGCTGAGTATTATTCCATTGTATGGATATACTATAATTTGTTTATCCATTCACCTGTTGATGGACACTTGTGTTGTTTCAAGTTTTTGGTTATTGCAGATAAAGCTGCTGTGAACATTCTGTACAAGTCTTTGCGTGGGCGTATGCTGTCATCTCTCTTGGGTAAATACCTAGCAGTGGAGTGGCTCAGTTGTGTGGTAGGTGCATTCTTTTTATTGTTTTTAAATTGGCTATATTCCAGATGAAATTTCTTTTGCGTGTGTGTGTGTGCTCTCAATGGGCATTTGTATCAGGGATGGTAATTCTGGACTTAGAATAAACTGGAAAGTTTTCCATCCTGTGCTGTTCTCTGGAATAGTTTAAAGACATCATTTCATTGATGAGTTCGATACAATTTGTCTATAAAATAATCTGGGCCTGATGCTTTTTAGGAAGTTTTTTGGTTAATGCTTTCTACTTCTTTAATGGAAATTGGTCTATTCAGGTTTGTTTGGTGGTCACTTACTGCCCTTACGCTGGTGGCATATTTATTCAAATTGTGTCTCTCAGTCATTTCCCCATCTAATTCTCCAATTTAGAATTAGAACTTTTCAAGGGAAAAAAACCTCCAGGCTACTCATCTCTATATTCCCACGAAAGGCACATAGTAAATAGTTGTTTGGTGAAACGAATGAACATTGATGTTCAGCTGCTGTAACAAATACCCCTCGATATTTCAGGAGCTTAATATAACAAGAACCTATTTGTTGTTCACTTACAAATCTATGTCTTCCTCACATAACCATCCATTGTGGATATTCCAGGTCAGTGGGAGGCTTTCCACTACGTGATCATTGGGACTCAGGCTCCTTCCACCTGTGGCTGTGCCATCCCCTCTGCATTGAGCTGGCATTTGGGAGAAGAGGCAGAGGAGGAGATTTCTGACTTTTAAATGCCTTGGTCTGGAAATGACACTCATCACTTCCACTCCCTTCCTTTGGGGAACCACATGACCTGATCTATACGTAACAGGGCTGGGAAATGTAGTCCCTGGCTGGGCATCTGCTGCCCAGCGACAACTCTATACCATGGAAGGGGCAACGGGACTTTGTGGTGGGCAGTTAACTGTCTCTTTCAAGGGAGGCCACAAGGTTTGATTGCTGAGATTTTCACTGCCTTGCTCTGTGAGACTATTTTTGTGCCCCTGTTTGATGAATGGTTGTTTTCATGGCTGCCAAGAGCTGTTGAGTAAGAATGTAACTGCAGACATTCATTTCCTTGCTGTGTTTGTCCGACAACTCACTGTCTCACAGCTGGAAAACTCATTACTCATGAGTACTTCTTTCCCAGGTACAAGAACATAAAGATGTATTTATTGAACACTTTTCAGAGCAATGGCAGTGAGCTATTAATCCAAAAATACACTCAAATATTAAGTTTAAATACTAGATAAAATCCAAATATTAAAGAGAATCTAAAAATGCATACCCGTCAAGTATTTCTTTCATTTATTCATTCATTTTTAAAATGAAACGTAATTCATATTAAATGGAATCACTTCTAGTCAACATGCATATCACAACTAACAAAATTTCACACAACATAACATAAAAATTCCCAGTTTTTTTTTTTCCCCTGAGGAAGATTTGCTCTGAGCTAACGTCTGTGCCAATCTTCTTCTGCTTTGTATGTGGACTGCCACCACAGCATGGCTAATGAGTGGTGTAGGTCCCTGTCTGGAATCTGAACCCATGAATCTGGGCCGCTGAAGTGGAGCACACTGAACTTAACCACTAGGCCATGGGGCCAGCCCCCAAAATTCCCAGTTTTTTTTTTTATATTTTATTTTTTTCCTTTTTCTCCCCAAAGCCCCCCCGGAACATAGTTGTATATTCTTCATTGTGGGTCCTTCTAGTTGTGGCATGTGGGATGCTGCCTCAGCATGGTTTGATGAGCAGTGCCATGTCCGCGCCCAGGATTCGAACCAACGAAACACTGGGCTGCCTGCAGCAGAGTGCGTGAACTTAACCGCTTGGCCACAGGGCCAGCCCCCAAAATTCCCAGTTTTAAAGTATACAATTCAGTGATCTTAGTATAATCACAAAGTTGCACAACCATCACCACCATCCAATTCCAGAACACTTCCATCACTCCAAAAAGAAACACTGTGCTTGTTAGCAGTCACTTCCAATTCCTTCTGTTCCCCAGTCCCTGGAAACCTCTGTCTCTATAGGTTTGTCTATTCTGGACATTTCATTTAAAGGGACTCATACAATATGTGGCCTTTTGTGTTTTCACATAGCATAATGTTTTCAAAGTTCACCCATGTTGTAGCATGTATCAATACTTCATTACTTTTTATGGTGAATAATATTCCATTGAATGGCTATATCACACTTTGTTTATCCATCATGCTTTCATTAAGATTTTTTTAATTGTGGCAAAATACACATAACATAAAATGTACAATATCAACCTTTTTTTTTTTTTGCTGAGGAAGATTTGCCCTGAGCTAACATCCGTTGCCAATCTTCCTCTTTTTGCTAGAGGAAGATTCACCCTGAGCTACTATCTGTGCCAATCTTCCTCTATTTTGAATGGGGGTCACTACCAGAGCATGGCCACCGACAAGTGGAATAGGTCCACACGCAGGAACTGAACCCGGGGTGCTGAAGCACATGCATCGAACTTAACTACTAGGCCACAGGGCCAGCCCCTCAACCATTTTTTAAGTGTACAGTTCAGTAGCATTAAGTATGTTCACATTGCTGTGCAACCATCTCCTGAACTCTTCTCACCCGGCAAAGGTGAAACTATACCCATTAAAAACAACACCCCATTCCTCCCTCCCTCCAGCCCCTGCTAACCACTATTTTACTTTCTGTCTCTATGAATTTTACTACTCTAGGTAGCTCATATAAGTGGAATCATACAATATTTGTCTTTTTGTGACTGGCTTATTTCACTTAGCATAACATCGTCAAGGTTCATTCATGTTGTAACGTGTGTCAGAATTTTCTTACTTTTTCAGGCTGAATGATAGTCCATTGTAAGTATACATCATATTTCGTTTACCCATTCATCCATTAATAGACACTTGGGTTGCTTCCATCTTTTGGCTATTGTGAATAATGCTGCTATGAACATAGGTGTGTACAAATATTTCTTTGAGACCCTGCTTTCACTTCTTTTGGGTATATATCCAGAAGTAGCATTGCTGGATCATATGGTAATGCTATACTTAACTTTTTGAGGAACAGCCATGTTGTTTTTCCTTAGAGACTGCACCATTTACATTCCTACCAACAATGCGCAAGGGTTGTTTCTCCATATCCTCACCAACACTTGTTATTTTCTGTTTTATTCATTTATTTTAAAGCAAGCATTCGTTGAGTACTTACATGCCAAGGCTCTATACTGGACAGGAACTCGGGCTGCCAAGATGTTCAGTTTCAGTCTCTGTGCTCTCAGGAACTCAGGGCACGATGGGGGAAACAGTCATGTTCAGTAGAGAGGCCGAAATGCGAGGTGATAGGTGCTTAACAGAAATGGATTAGAGTTCTGTGTAAACACAGAAGAGGACATGAGAAGTTACTTGGGGAAGACTTCACAAAGGACCTGACATTCAAGCTGGATGTTAAAAGGTGAGCGGGATGAGGTCAAGGGGAGTCAGAAGGGTATTTTAAGCCAACAGAGCAGCACATAGTAGCTAGCGTCCAAGATGGCCTCCAAGTTGGCCTCAATTCTTTGCCCTTCCTGGTAAGCAAGCTCTTGTATAATCCCCCCATTATGCATTGGGACACTGAATAATTCTGACCCATAAAACTAATAGGATTTGTGAAAATGACAGTGTGTGACTTCTAATGATACACCACAGAAGACCTTCAGCTTCCTGCCTCAATTTTTCTTGGATCTCTCACTTTGGGGGAAGTCAGCCACCATGTCACCAGGGCACTCAAGATGCCTTCTGGTGGGGGCTGGCTTGAGGCCGAGTGGTTAAGTTTGCGTGCTCCGCTTGGATGGCCTGGGGTTTGGCAGTTTAGATCCCAGACGTGGACCTACACACCACTCATCAAGCCATGCTGTGGTGGCGTCCCACACAGAAGAACAAGAAGGACCTACAACTAGGATACACAACTATGTACTGGGGCTTTGGGGAGGAAAAAAAAAGTAAAGGGGGAGATTCGCAACAGATGTTAGCTCAGGGCCAATCTTCCTCACGCAAAAAAAGCATACCTTTAAAAAGAAAAAAAAAAACCCCAACCCTCTCTTCCCTATTAAAACAAACAAACAAAAAGATCCCTTCTGGAAAGTCCCAAGTGAAGATGAACTGAAACCTCCTGCCAGCCTGTCAGCATAAGAACACAGGCATCAGCTTGTCTGCTCCCTGAGGAAGCCACTGTGGAAGCCAGCCCTCCAGCCCATCAAGCCTCCACATGACAGCAGCCCTGGCCAACATCCTACTGCAGCCTCATGAAAGCCCCTGAACCAAAACCGCCCACAAAGCCGCTCACGATTTCCCGACCAAAACCACCCCAAAGCCAAAAACCAATGATAGATCATATATATTTATTATTATTTTAAGCCACTAAGCTTTGAAATCATGTGTTACAGAGCAAGAGATAACTAATACAGCTAGAAGCATGAGAAGATCTGATATACTGTGGAAATGGTGGCCTGAGAGACCACAGCCAGAAACCCGGATTTGAGTCCCCTCTGAAACCCCATGGCCAGTGTAAGAGTGGGCAAGGGAGCCACCTGGTGGAGGAAGGCTGCTTAGACAATCCCTTCTCTCTTCCCACTCCCATTTTTCCAGCTGGGCAAGCATTTCTACCCAGCATTTCCCCCTAGTATTTTTCCAAGGGCCACAGTGAGGTTTATGAGTCAATTATGTGGGTTATACACACTCTTGCTTATAGATGCAAAGGCGAACCTCTGAAAAATGTCAAGTTAAGGTATTAATTATCCTCTTTTACTATTGTATTTTCTCAGTTAGTCTTTTCTACCTATCTGCTATCCAGGGGAAAACAGCCGTGGTACAGGGATTTAAGGCAAAGAGTGGAGACTGAGTGATGGAGAAGGGGAAGAAAGAACTAGGAGGACTTGATTACAAAAAATCAGAGTCAGACCCCAGAGAGCAGAGTCCAGCTGACCAGTCTCTAATTACCAGGGGGAGCCTTCGTTCACTGATGTCGGCCACGGCTGTTATCCCACTCTGGTCTTTAGAGTCTTCTTGTCCCAGTGTCTACCCAAATAATGCCTAGCAATTCTTGAATAATATCCCTCAATTCTATAGCTGCCAGAGAGAGAATCAATAACACTACTAACCACAGCCAGCCTGGGGCCAGTGGTCCAGGCAGACTCAAGGGGGAGGAATTGCAAAGAAACCAAAATTTATCTTTGCAGTAAATTACCGATAGAGGAATTTCAAGTAGTCAAAATATTGAAGAAAAAAAAATTATTCTTTATTTCCCCTAGACTCATCCTAAAGGAGGAGAGGCAGAGCCAGCAAAGAGGCCTTGCCCAGCCACAAAGCCAGGCCTATTCCTTTAAGAAGTAGGGGATTTTTGAATATAGCCTAGTGGTGTCTGTCTACATTCTGGCTGTCTGGAGGGGAAAGTGATTACTTCCAGCTGGGGCAATCAGGGAAGGTGTACAAATATTTGACTCCTGCTTAGACGAATGGGTTGGATTTGTATGAAACAAGAGTGGGGAAGGGCATTCCTCTCCAAGCTCACGGTACAAGCAATGCAAGGAGACCTGAGAGCAAGGTGCATTTGAAGGCAACAACAGAGGGTTTCTGAAGTTAAGAGGCTCCTGAAGGAGATTAGCAGGGGATAAGACCGGTAAACGCAGACTAAGGTGGGTGGTGGTATGGTTGAAGGCGCTGGGGTCAGATGACACATGAGAATCAAATCCCAGCTCCCAGTTGCATATTGGTCGAACGACACTGACGAGGTTCCTTAACATGTCTCAGATTCCTCATCTGTAAAAGGGCGATAACCCTAACAGTATTGTTGGAGGACTAGATAAGGTAATGCCTATAGAGAGCTTAGTCCAGTGCCAGCGCCTCCCAAGCCCTAGTAAGCGCTGGTGTTATTAATGCAAAACCATAGGATGCAGGCTTTAAGGGCAATTAACTGGGCAACATCGTGAGAAGTAGACTGAGTCGGGAAAGGCTTGCACAGGACTTTGTACACAGTAGCTACTCAGGAAACACTGAATTGCACTCTCTGCCAGGCATGGGCATACAGGATATGGTCTCTGTCTTTCGTGGGCTCACGGACCCGAGTGGGGGAGGGAAGTGCCAAAGTTGGGGGGTGGGGAGAGGATGCAGACCTAAATTCTTCAGCTTAGCTTCTCCCCAACTGTTCCCTGCCAGACGCCTTCAGAGCGAGGCCGGACAGCAGGTGCGCGGTCTCCTAGCTCATGCTCCCAGGGCTCCACAGGATTTTGCGAAACGCAGTCACGCAGGCACAACATAGAGCCACCCGGGGCCGAGGAGGGAAAGGCGCGCAGGCGCAGCACTGACGAAAGCGTTCACCTGTGCTCGAGTGGGCGGAGCTAAGCCCGGGAGCGGGGGCCGGAGGCGGGGCGGGCGCGATGACGTCACGGGCACGCAGCCGCAGAGCGATTTGCGTCCCGGAAGCGGTAGTGGCGCGGGACGCGGAGGAGGTTCTCGGACCTGCTACGGCAGAGCGGCCCTGGGAAGAGGTGCGTCGTCGGGGCCGGGCGGACCTGAGGAAACGCTCCGGGGCCCAGTGGCCTTAGCAGTGCCCCCTGGCTGTCCTCGCCTCTCCCCCCGCCAGCCCAGCGACAGGGTAGGTGAGGTGCCGCCCCCTCCCCACCCCCGTGTCTCCGCTGACTGTGCGGAGTTGGGCGCCTGGGCGCCGGCACCTGCTGGCCCCTCGGGCTCCGGCGGGGCCTTCCCTGGTCTGGGCCGCAGGGCCTCTTCAGGCTCCTGGGGCTGCAGACGTCGTGGTCCAGGCCCGTGCCGGCGCTGACCTCCTTCATCCTCTCCTGAGCTCCTACCTTGCGCTCGCCCTGGGTGTTTTCGTCCTAGCTTTGCCTGCGGGGATTTCGGTGGCCCTTTTGCTTGCGCCACCCCCCTCCCCCCCACATTTTGATAGCATCCCATTAGCTGGGACTGGTTTCTGTTGCTTTGCGTCGAGGTTCCGCCCCCTCGTTTTCTGCTTAGCGTTTGGGTAGGACTTTGAAATTAGGAAAGAGGGTGAGAGTTCCAGTGGCTCTCCTCATCAGAGAAGGGAGATGGGAATGGGGCGTTATGGAAGATGATGACTGGCCCCTGGGGTCCCAGGGAGGAAAAAGGGGAGGGTAATGGGCAGGGATAGTCCAAGAAGTTGTTGGGAACAGAAGGGAGAGGGATGAGTTAGAGGATGGGGCAGGGCAGGAGAAAGCACTGGGGTCCTGGAGGATCAGCAGTTCTTTCACTCATTCAGCAGCATTTATTATGCGCTCATTATGTGCAGGAACAGTGGTGAAGGGAAGACAGAGTCCTTGACCTGGTGGAGCTCAAGGTTAAGAGGGGCAGACTAGCAAGAAAGCAGGGAGTTTCTTTTGGTGTGGTAAATGCTGTTAGGGTGAGTACATGATCCTTTGGGAGCATTAGGGAGGGTCTCCCACTCCAGACTGGGGGTGTTGGCAAAGGCTCCTCAGAGCAAGGGAGTGATGTTTAAGCCCGTACCTGAAGGATGAGTAGGAATTAACCGGGTAAAGAGTGGGAGAAAAATAATTCAGGACGTTGTTTCTCTTGAGACCTCAGGCTACCTTGCCTCAGCAGCCCTGTGTGCTTGGTCTTTTTGCTTTACACTCTTGATATGTCTGTGGGGAAAAGAACGTTAGATGGAGAGTCAGAAGAACAGGACTTTCTATCTGGGTAATTCACTTCACCTTGCCAAATATCAATTTCCTCTGTGAAGTGGGCATTCCACCACTAGCCCTGCCTGCCTCACAGGTTTATTACGGGCATCACATGAAATAGTGCAAGTAGAACTGTATTGGGCATTGGAAGTGCAATGCAAATGTCAGGAATTATTATGATTCCAGGATGCAGACATCAGAGCGTGAGGGGTATGGGCCAGAGGTGAGCCCCAGCGTGATGCCCGAGGCTCCCCTGGAGTCGCCACCTGCCCCTACCAAGTCCCCGGCGTTTGATCTTTTCAACTTGGTTCTGTCCTACAAGAGACTGGAGATCTACCTGGAACCCCTGAAGGATGCGGGTGACGGTGTCCGGTACTTGCTCAGGTACACACTTTGTGGAGTTCTTCTGACCTGCTGGGCCTTCTGCCTTCCTGCTCTGTAGTTGCACTGGCCATTTAGGCAGTGGCTGGGCTGTCTTGGCTGTCCTTTCTGTCCTAGTGAGGAGCGGTTCTGGGAGGTCCACTGGGCCTCTGGGCTTATTCCAGGCTCACCCTGTGTCTCAGGCGCAGCCCAGGAGAGGCAGGCAGTGGGAACCATCTGGCCTTTCGCCAGGTTTCTTTTTTGTGGTTGAAGCTCATACCTCAGGGCTGCTGCCCAGCCTTGAACATGGGGCCTTCTGTATCTAGAGCAGGCTTTTTTTCCCCTTCTCTCCCAATATTAGCATGATTAATATTAAAATTAGGATATAATTTTGAACATAAGTTAAAGAAATACAAATACCTATGAATAAGCAGGTGCCATTTTCCCTGATCCTTTAGAATTATGGATCTAAAAATTTCTTCTTCCTATCCTGCTTTGATTTTCCTCCTTCATAATTTTCTTTTTTCTCCTTTCAGCTTACTTTGTTTCTTATGTTAAAGCACTTTAAATTACAGATAGATACCGTTTCACTCCATAAATGCTTCAGTTTGTCTCAAAATAATGACGTTGTTTTCCATAATCAAAGTAACGTCATACCTAACAAAATTAACAGTATTTCCTTGATATAATCCTGCACCCAGTTCATATTCAGATTTCCTCAGTTGTCCCAAGAATGTCATTTACAATTGTTTTGGCCAAATCAGGTTCCAATCCAGAACTGAGCATTCTGTGTGGTTATTATGCCCCTTAAATGTTCATCTAAAATGATGTCTTCTTTCGTGACACTGACTTGTTGAAGAGACTCAGCTGACTCTCCTGGAAAATTTCCTGCGTAGATTTGTCTGGCGGCTTCCTCGTGGTGCAAACTGGAAGTTAGATTTAAAGATTGGATTAGATTCAAGTTAAGACTTTCTTTTTTTTCAAAAGATCATGTGTTCCTAATACTGCATCTCAGTGGGAGTCACATAAAACCTGGTTGTCCTACAGAGCGGACATTCTCAACCTGGAGCCCATGAGTGGGGCTTAGGGTCAATGAATCTCCTGGAACTGTGTGTAAAATTGTGTGCATGCACGCAAGTGTGTTTCTAGGGAGAAGCTTCTAGTTTCCATCAGATTCTCATAAAGACCTTCAGCCCTCTAAGGTGCTCAAGGGACAGGTAAGAGGCGGTGAGTGGACTTGGGTTAACCTCTAAGGGTGCTATTGAGTATTCATTCCTACCTCAGTCTGCAAATAGTGGGAGGTTTATTTTTAACACTCTGACCAAGGTCCTAAATTTTTCTTGTTCATCCCAGAACCCCTTTAATTTATGGTGTGATCCCTAAGGATGAGCTAGTCGGTATTCCAGGACAGTGTTCTCCACTGTTGGGTCATGTCCTCTTGGTGCAAGGGGCAGGGAGATGGTATGAGGAGGGGCTTACTTTTCAGTCCCACCATCACCAGCTCGCTGAAAGGAACTTTGGTCTTCTTTGGGGGAGGGGATGGGCTTTGCAGAGCATGGGGCTGTGCCCTCTGGTGTTTTCTACTGTGTGCATGTGTTTTGCCCTTTCGTGGCAAAATACAAAAGTTAAATATATCCTGCCCTTCTTTTCCCCCACTGGGCTGTTATGCTTCTTGGTGCTAATGTGTTCGAGTTTTTCTGTTTTATGAAATTAGAAATCTGAGGATGTGATGGGATTGATTAAAGCTGGAGGGGGAGGAGCATGGGACCTAAAAAGCCCGCAGGAGCTTGTGGTCTCTGTGCCCTGGGAGACGGAGCACTGGGCTGTGAAAGTGGCTGTCAGATTAGTTTGTGCGTTTGATTGTCCTTTTCTTGGTAAAGAGGATTTGACTTTGAAGAGAGACCTAATCTTGAGTGCTGGCTCTTGGGTCTGAAGCCTGGAGCTGCAGTAGTTTTTAAAAGACTCCTCTGTTCTGGATCGGCTACTCCAGTAGGTGGGTCTCGACGACCGAAGTGTCAGTGAAGACGTCAGATAGAATGAGACAGGCTTTAAGATGAAAGTGGCTTCAGTGGCGGTGTGATGTTTTTATTCTGAAATGGGATTGGCCTTAGACCTGACTTGTAATTTTCTTTTACCCTGGAAGCTGCCACCGGATGGTTTGGAGGCCTAATTAGGGCGGTACAGTTGGAGTGTGTTGAATTTTAAGAGAAAAGCAGAGAGAGTTCATTTCATTCCCTTACCCATAAGTTTATTAAGAAATAATGGCAGCACATAAATTAGTTAACCTCATTTCGTAAGATGAAATACCCTAATCAGAGCAAAAGAAAATATATGTAAGTTCTGAATACATTGCTTGCCAGCAACTTACCTGTTTATTTTTCTATTTATCTCTCTCCTCTGATGGCTGACCTTGTGCACTGACACTACTTTTTAGACTGTAGCTGTCGGTGGCTTTATTATTACATCTGTGCTCCATTTTCCCTATTAAACGTCTTTCACCGGGGACTAAGCCGGCAGATTTGCTTGTCCTCAGCAACCCACACCTCTGCTCCCCTTTTTCTCTCTTGAGGGGCTTCTGCATTGCCGTGTGGTGGTGGGGGCTGCGGTGCTGGGTCTGTATTTGCTCCATCTGTTCCAGTTCACTTTGGGCGTGTCTGCTGAGAATGCTGCACCCTGCGTTTGTCTTCATTTTTTAATACCTAAAAATAAAACCTTTATTATTTTTTTCTCCTTTTGAATTAACGTATGTTTAAAATGAACTCTGAAAATTACAGAAGAGAAAGTCACAGATGGGGTCAAAGAAATCCTTCTCTCAATTTCTGTGTTAGATGAATCTTGTGCAGTGAATGCTATTATGAAATTGTAAAGAACAATGAAGGAAAATTTTAAAGAATAATGTTTGTCATTGTCACCTCTTAAAAGAGACTAAAACCTTACAAAACACAGGTTAAGCAGTATTAATGGTTTTTTTTTTTTAAAGATTTTATTTTTTCCTTTTTCTCCCCAAAGCCCCCCAGTACATAGTTGTATATTCTTCGTTGTGGGTCCTTCTAGTTGTGGCATGTGGGACGCTGCCTCAGTGTGGTTTGATGAGCAGTGACATGTCCGTGCCCAGGATTCGAACCAACGAAACACTGGGCCGCCTGCAGCGGAGCGCGTGAACTTAACCACTCGGCCACGGGGCCAGCCCCTATTAATGGGTTTTTTTAATAGATAACGAAGTCTTCCTCCGTCTGGGAGAAAGTTCTACAGGCCTTCTAGTTCTGAGAGGATACGTTTTCTCACTTCAGGGCCTGATGTGTGACCTTAACTCCTCTCCTGGTCTCCTGTCCAAATGATGGGCCCACTTTCCCTTTCTCCTTGACACTCTGAGCTCCAGGCCCCCTCCTCTTGCTCCTGGTTTTGATGAGCCACCTGTGCTGTCCCGTCCCCACTTCCTAGCTGCAGGAGCAGCTGTCTTCGGTGACCAGGACTCTCTGTGTTGTAGGTGGCAGACGCCATTGTGTTCCTTGCTGACCTGCCTGGGCCTCAACATCTTGTTCCTCACTTTGAATGAGGGTAAGAACTGCTTCCAGGGGCCAGGGGTTTTTGTGAGTGAACGTGGGGAGGAATTCCGAGAAGCAGCTGCTTGTTTTGCCCTGGGGTTGGCCTCCCTCTGTGTCTGCTTGGCATCAGAACACAGGCTCCAGAGGGACGCACTGTGGGCTGGATTCCTGGCTGGGCCACTGGTGTGACCTCGGGCAGGCTCTTTGACCTGTCCACTGAGGCCTAAGTTTCCTGTCTCTAGAGGGAGGATAATAACAGTGCTTTCACAGAGGGTGGTTGTGAGCACTGGGAGGATCTGTGTGTAACTTTCAGCACAGTGCCTGACCAGAGTGAGCAGCCAGTACATTGTAGCTGTTATTATTATTGTTTCCTTCTTGACTGATTGCTGATACATTGACCTTTTTCCATTTTGGTTTCCAAGATGATTCCCGGGTCATTTGGGGGCACGACATGGGTGAGGGTACCAGGAAGGTGAGCTGATAAGGGATTTTTGTCACATCTGTTGACTTTCTCTGGCTTAGCAAGTGAGCCTGGAGCAGCCTGCTGGACAGTCACCAGCCGTGAACGGTCTGTGGTGTGAAGGCTCTAGGGTAGACATGTGGACAGGTGGGTGGGTGGCTTTAGGGGCCCTGGGTAGAGATGTCTCCTGGGGACCTTTTATGACAAAGTGTGCCCTCACCCAGCCCTGTTCCCAGGTTGAACTGGCAGATGGCTGCAGAAAAAGCTAAACCCCTCAGGGGGAGTGAGTGAAGGACCTGGGACAGAATGTTCGGAGGAGCTTGGTCCTTTGTTCATGTGTTCATTCTTCTAGTGAACTCACATTCCTCTAATGTCTTCTTTGTTTCCTGTGGAGATATGGGTTCAGTGGGTTGAAAATGAACCCAGCTCACATAAGACCTCATCTTCTGTTTCTTAGTAGGGCTGTTTGCCTGATTGAAACTCAGATGTCCTTCCTAGGCTGTTAGATTTTTCAGAATGTATTTGCAAAGTACATCAGTTCATATGACACAAGTTGAATCAACATTTACTCTGTGCCCAGCACTCTGTTAGCTTGCTTCGGGGGTACCCTGTTACATGGGAGAAGTTCCTTTTGATTTTCTCTCAGCCTGACCATTTCTCAGTACAGTGGTCTGTGGTCCTAAAAGCCAAAGGAAAGGCTTCCGACCTGCCCCAGTGGCTCAGCGGCCAGAATGTCAGTCATCAGAGCTCCCAGCGGCCAGACTTCAGGCACAAGCCACCGACTGTGCTGGCAGAGGTGTTTTAATATTAAAATAAATGGGTCTGGGGCTATATCAGTGACCAAAGGGACAAAGTCCCAGCCCTCAAGAACCTGCATTTGTGGAGGAGACAACAACCGTACCTATAATCTGTCGTGTGATGATAAATCCTGTGAGGAGAAAGAAAGCTGGGTTAAGGGGTGGAGGGTAAGGGGGGACGTACTGTGTCACACGAGCCATCAGGGAAGGCCTCTTGGGCAGAGCCCCAGCGGAGGTGGGCAAGCGAGCATGTGGATGTCGGGGTGGGCAGAGGCTCCCAGCCTTGCTGCCTGTTTACCTGCAGTGTGATTGCTCCCGTAGGTGCATGGTACTCGGCGGGGGCCCTGATGATTTCAGTGCCTGCCCTTCTGGGCTACCTTCAGGAGGTTTGCCGGGCACGGCTGCCCGAGTCTGAGCTGATGCGGAGGAAGTATCACAGCGTGAGGCAGGAGGACCTTCAGAGAGTTCGCCTGTCTCGCCCCGAGGCCGTGGCTGAGGTGAAGACCTTGTGAGTATGGAAGGGGCTGGGGAGGTGAGGGACAGTCACAGTCGCAGCAGCCACCACTCTGAGTGCTTGCTGCATGCCAGGCGTTGTATTAGGCGAACCACATATGTTACATCCTTTCATCTTTTTAACAGTTGTGAGAGGTAGCTACCATTATTATCCTCCATTTACAGATGAGGGAAAAGGCTTACACAGCTAGAAGGTGACCAAGCTGGGATGAGAATCCAGATCTAGCTGATTTCACAGCTTGTGTTCTTTCTGCTAGAGAGAGACTTTAGGGTCTGGATTAAGTGCGTGCATGCATGAGCCACTGTCTGGGTGCAAAGCCCAGTTCTTTCATTTACTTGTTGTGTAACATTGGGCAAGGGTCTGGTACCCACCAAGTGTTCAGTAAATATTAGTCATTGTCACTACATTATGGAGAAACTTCCTAAATGTGACAGAGCTGGTGCTTCTGAGGATGTAACTCACAACTGTTGAGAAATAGTAGCTGTAACAACTTCAGTGGCAGCTGGCATTTACTGAGCTGTCCTCAGACTGGGCTCTCTGGGCATGCAGCAGGGTTCTCATCCCTCCCTGGGCAGCAGAGGCATCTGTGAAGCTTCAAAAAAAGTTACAAAGAAATGGAAGCCTGGGCCCTGCCCCAGAAGTTCTGAGTCACTTTTCTGGAATAGGTATCTGTGATTTAAAAAAAAACTTTTTTACTTTGAAATGACTTTAAACTTACAGAAGAGTTGCAAGAATAACACAAGGAACTCTTATAGGCCCTTTACCTAGATAGAACAGTTATTATTATTATTATTATTATTATTTTTTTTTTTTTTGCTGATGAAGATTCACCCTGAGTTAACATCTGTTGTCAGTCGTCATCTTTTTGCTGAGGAAGATTGTCCCTGAGCTAACATCTTTGCGAGTCTTCCTGTATTTTGTATGTGGGTCACTGCCACAGCATGGCTGCCAACGAGTGGTGTAGGTCCATGCCTGGGAACTAAATGCAGGCCGCTTGAGTGGAGTGCGCTGAACTTAACCACTGGCCCATGGGCCAGTCCCAGATAGAACAGTTAGTAACATTTTGCCACACTGGCTTCATCTCTGTCTACACATACACATTATTTTTTTCTTCCTGAACCATTTGAAAGTTGCAAACATCATACCTATTTATATCAAATACTTCAGCCTGTATTTCCTAAGAACAAGGACATTCTTTTAAATAGCTACAGTCCTGTAATTGAAATTAGGAAATTTTACACTGATAACACTAACATTAGCACTGTTATCTAATATGTAGCTCGTAATCAAATTTTACCAGTTGTATTAATAAAGTCTTTTATATAAATTACCCCTGGCCCAGGATTCAATCCAGAATCATACATTGCATTTAGTTTTTGTGTCTCTTTAGTCTCTTGTAACTTGGAGTAGTTCCTCAGTCTTTGTTTCTCATGACCTTGACATTTTTAAGTAGATCAAGCTTAGTATTTTGCAGAATTTCCCTCAATTTGGGGTTGTTTGGTTCCTCGTGATTATCAGGTTATGCATTTTTGGCAGGAACCTGACAAGTGACATTGTGTTCTCAGGGTGTCACATCAGGAGGTACCTGAGGTCAGTCTGTGTCGTTAGGGGAGGTAATAATTTTGACCACTTGGTCAGGTTTCTCTACTGTAAAATGACCACTGCTGGGTCCTGCCTTCGTCAGTTTATTACTATGATGGTTGCAAAGGTGATTTTCCAGTTGTCATCATTAGCTGGTGTTCTACTGTAAGAAAGAGCTTTTCCTTCTTTCTTATTATCAGTAGGAACTCAAGATTTTTTATTTTATTTGATGTGTTATAATCCATTAGTGTTATTTATTTATTTATTTTTAAAAGACTGGCACCTGAGCTAACATCTGTTGCCAATCCTTTTTTTTTCTTTTTCTTCTCCCCAAATCCCCCCAGTACATAGTTGTGTATTGTAGTTGAGGTCCTTCTGGTTGTGTTATAGGGGATGCCACTTCAGCGTGGCCAGATGAGTGGTGCCATGTCCATGCCCAGGATCTGAACGGGCAAAACCCTGGGCCACTGAAGCGGAGCTCATGAACTTAACCACGCCGCCATGGGGCTGGCCCCTGTTATTATTTATTTGGATCTCAAATTGTCCTAGACTTGACCAGTAGGAGCTCTTTTGCACTGGCTCCTGTGTTTTTTTGATATGTCCCCATCATTTTTGAGTTGCTTCCTTACTTTATGGTACCATGGGCTGTTCACATTCACCTTATATTTTCCCTGCGCTAGCTCTAGAATCAGCCATTTCTTTGAGCCCTTCAGAAACCAGGATCTGGGTGCAGCATGTACTCATTGCTTCTGGGGGTGCATCCACTAGAAAAAAACTCTCCCAGTGAGTCTGCCTGCACCCCAGGTGGAGACACATTGATCTACATCCTGCTGTTTGCCCTCGCATCTCCAGTGTGTCTGTGAGCTGGGTACCCTGCTGCTCGTTTTACAGAGGAGGAAGTTGCAGCCCTGGAAAAGTTCAGCAGCTGGCCCCACCAGAGCAGGAAGCTTTGTCCTCTTCCACTTCAGCAGGGATTCCAAAAAGGGGATTGAAATACATGAATTTTCTCCCGAGCTCTCTGACCGCTCCCATGGGTTCAAAGAGACCTGCCCTCCCCAGCCACGTGTGCCTGTGAAGTCCTGGGCTCTGCTGCCCCCGAGCTCTGTCAGGCTGTGTGGACGGGCAGGGCAGGGCTTGTGGGTCACAGGAGCCCCCTGTGTCTGCAGCTTGATCCAGCTGGAGGCCCTGCTGAGCCGCCTGTGCAGTGCCTGCGAAGCCGCCTACCGGGTGCTGCACTGGGAGAACCCCGCCGCATCCTCGCAGTGAGTGGTCCTCCACTCCCGCCACCGCCGCTACTGCCCTGGGAGGACTGGGACTGGAGCCCCCAGCTTGGGGAGGAGAATCTCTGGGGCTCTTTGTGCAGGTGCACACGTAGCCTTGGGGGCTTGATGCTCTGCTTATGTTTAGATGGCGCCTTTTAGGCGTGGTAAAAATATTTTAATAATAGAAAAGTGACTCACCGTGTGGTTGCCCACCCTGATAGAGCAGCTGATCTCCTGTGTGGGGTGCACAGAGAGTTTGCCACGTGCACATACTCTACAGATATAGGGCTTCATAGTGTGATTCCTTTTTTTTTTCTTTCTCACTTATCTTTATATTATCAGTAGTTTTCTTTGTTGCTACATAGCTTTTGGAATTACTTGTAATATGACATTAATATAGATGGTAAATATACTATAATTTGTGGAACCATTCTATTATACATTTAGTTAACTTCTACTGTTTATTACTAACCCTGTCATGAACAATTTTTATGGATTTAGCTTTAAGCTTTTGAAACTTTTTTCTTAAAAGTTCAAATGGAATCAAATGGGTCAAATGGGATGAATGTTTTTGAAGCTCTTTATCTATGAATAATAATGACACTAATATTTGTTTAGTCTTCCCCCTGTGACAGGCACTATGCCCAACACTTTCCATGTATTTCTCACTCTTCACAGTAACCCTATGTGGTGGGCACTCTGTTAATCCCCATTTTACACGTGAAGGAAGTAAGCTCGGAGAACCAAGGGACTTGGCTAAGGTCACACAGCGAGAAGTGGCAGAGCGGGGTTCAAATCCGAGTCTGTCTTATTCTAGACTCCAGACTCTAGAGCTTGAGGAGTGATGATTGTTGAACTGGTTGCTGTGGCCCCAGCCTCAGCCACCACTGCGCCCTCACCAGTGTCGGTTGTTAGCAACCAGTGACCTGTTGGTAGTCGTCCGTCCTTCCTCCTCACTTTATTTTCTGTTTGTTTGGTTAGCAGATCTTGTTGATTTACCAGCTGTGCCCACAGCTGTTTCTTGCCTGGACCCTCTGTTGGTGTGCTCCAAGTCAGTTTCCTTCTGATCTTACGAATTTCTGATCCTGTGATTCCTCTCTCGATCCAGGTTCTACGGGGCTCTTCTGGGCACGGTTTGCGTGCTGTATCTGCTGCCACTGTGCTGGGTCCTTGCCCTTTTAAACAGCACACTCTTTCTAGGGAATGTGGAATTCTTCCGAGGTAAGCCCTGGAGAGCCTGTCAGAGGTGCAGATGGGGCCCAGGCCACCTCTCAGGGCTGGGTTAGGCTCCCTGGTCTGTCTGTCTTGACAGCTGATCCTCCGTTTGCTGTGCCTTTGACAAGGGGACAGCACCACACTAGAGTCGTCCCTTGGAGGGCTTTTATGGGTTCTGCCTTTCAGATGTTAGGAGACTGCTACCCTGGGGGTCCCTCTCCCTTCCCAAGGCTGGTGAATCACTGCTTATATGATACGGTGGCTTCTGGAAGACGAGGGAGGGATGTTTTCCCAGTGCTGCCACCGCCTCCTGGGATGCAGCCACCTGGAGTTGCTCCTGCAACTCTGTGTGATCCTAGAGTACCCGTCTGCCATTTGGCTTCCAAAGCGGTGAGAAAGTCTGGGGAGGCCCTGAGTCACAGAAGCCTGGGCCTGGACATGTGTTTGGGTGATTGTTATATTTGTGTTCCTCCCTGTGGTCGAGTAATTAATTATAGAAGCTGTAATTTATTGGGCACTTACAACATTTAATCTCTATATAACAGTCTCATAGGGTGGGTGATGGTGTCTCTGTTTTGTTTGTGAGTCTTGGGTTAGGTGAGTTGTCCAGAGTAAGGAGAGCGACTTTTCCTGCAGCAGACAGGGTTGCAGAAGGTAGCCAGCTGCAGAAGTGAGTACCCCCAAAGCACCACTCATTCCGTCCTGTTTCTGCCTCCCACCCCATTCTCCTGCCCCGGGTAGTGGTGGCAGAGTACAGGGCGTCTCTGCAGCGGCGGATGAACCCCAAGCAGGAAGAGTGTGCCTTCGAGAGCCCCCCGCCGCCAGATGCAGGGGGGAAGGGTGCTCTTCCAGACTGCACCCCTGCGCCCACACCCACAGAGGTGAGTGCTCCCTCAGGCAGAGCCTGCTGTGGGCAGGTTGTAGGGCCTTCCTGTTACCAGCTTGTTTATAACACATCTCTCCTGGGCTGGCCTCTGTAGTTCCTGCTTCTTTCCAGACCCCACCTCCTCTAAAGTGCTTAATAATAATAATTGTAATCCTAATAGCTACTCTGTGCTTTAATGAGTGCTTAGTCTGCTGTTCCAAGTACTTTATAGATATTAACCACATGAAGGGGTAGGTTATATCTGAGAAGGAGGTTATTCTCCTTTGCGAAGGAGAAGGCTGAGGCACACAGCGGTTGCCTGAGGGTTGTGGGGCCAGGACTCAGCCCCGGCCCTGTGGTTCTAGAGGCAGTGTTCTCCACCTCTGTGCTCTCCAGCCACAGGAGGTCCGTTTGTGGTCTTGGCCCCATCTCCCTGTCCCTACTAGGTTGGAGAGTGCACTCTTTCCAGTCCCTTCCTTCTTTCTTGCAGTTGAGCCATTTCCTCTGGTGCAGGAATGGATGTTTTGGGAAACCTGGATGTTGGCCAGGGGAGGTGGCCTCTACCTTATGAGGCAGGGCTGCCATCTCTCTTGTGAAATTGAGCCTCTCTTCCCAGGACCTCACGCCGGGCAGTGTGGAGGAGGCCGAGGAGGCCGAGCCTGATGAGGAGTTTAAAGATGCGATTGAGGTGGGTGGCCCTTCCCCAGCGCCCTCTACTGACCAGGCCAGAAGTTGGATGGTCCTGGAGCTGTGTGGCTTCTCACATCCCAAGTCTGGGTTTTTAAAATTCTCTTGTATCTATATGAGAAGACGAAACTTGCTCTGAGCTAGAACTCACTGGATGAAAGGGTGCCCATGAACTTCCGCCTGTCCTGTTGCTGATCTAGTCGTCTGTCCTGGGTGCCACGACAAGGAGGGTTCTGGAAGCCTCTGGGAGATGCCCCGCTGGGGGACGTGGATCATTTACCACCTTGGCTGGAGACTGTGGGCTTGGTCCCTTTGATGTGGGGAAGGCAGATTTGGGGGAGGGCACTGCCCGGGTCTCTCACTGCTCTTGCACAGAATGACTTCCGAAAGTGTCCCTTTTCGGGGGCAGGGAGAAGAGGTTGGAGAAAGTGGTTACATGGTGGTGGCCAAGTGCTAGGTTAGAGAAAGTTAAACAGTCTTCTTGATTTTAAGACAATAGTTTAAACTGGTAGTTTGCAAAAGTGTTTTATTTGGCATGCGAACCTTAAAAAGTTTTTTTGAGCCACTGTTTAGAAATGGGGGGATTTCAGTGAAAACTCTGGATTTTCAGTTTCTGTGAAAAATCAGGTCTGGTAGCCCTGAGTCTGCACTAGTCAGTGTCACTGAGGAATGTGTGTCCCTTTAGGAAAGTCACACAGTCCCCACCAGTCCTTGAGTCCTACTGGTTGGTTGCTGTTTATTGTCACATTTGTGTTATTGTTTTTATTATAGTAGGAAATCACTTCTCTTTATGTCTCTTTGTAAAGTAGGAAATTGAGGTATAAGAAATGAGGGTCTTGTGAGTTTTCCCTGAGCCTCCGACTTACAACCAGCTCCCTTCAGTCTCAGATCAGCCTCATCCATGTGGGCATTTACGTTTTCTACTGCTAAAAGATTGCTCCGAGACTGTGGTATGTGATTGTAGGCTATGAATTTTTTTTTTTTGAGGAAGATTAGCCCTGAGCTAACATCTGCTGCCAATCCTCCTCTTTTTGCTGAGGAAGGCTGGCCCTGAGCTAACATCCGTGCCCATCTTCCTCTAATTTATATGTGGGACGCCTACTACAGCATGGTGTGCCAAGTGGTGCCATGTCCGCACCCGGGATCCGAACCAGTGAACCCCGGGCTGCCAAAGTGGAACGTGCGCTCTTAACTGCTACGCCACTGGGCTAGCCCCATAGGCTATGAATCTTGATGGTGGTGGTGGTGAGGAATATATATAGCAGGGGCTTTCAGGTGTTTTTGTTTATAACCCTCAGGAAGGAACACATTTTACATCTTGACCCAGTTCACACTTACGTTTGTAAAATATATAAAACTTAATAGAGATGAAAGTTTCCTGAAAAACACATTGTAAGGGATGTTTTCTTTCCGGTTCTGTTCTATTTAAAATAATGGCCAACTTAATTTCATCAAGTTTGAAAAACAGTGGTACACAGCTTCTCCCAGGCTTATTTGATGTTGGGATCCTTTTATGGGGGCCTCTGTTTACGTCACCCTTTGGGCTGTGTTTAGACAGAACCTGGGGTATGTGCTTGGGGCTCTCCCTCCCAGCAGCTTCCTTCTTCCTGCTATCTCTCTCTTTCTCTCTGTTTTCTCTCCTTCTCCTCCGCAACTTGGGAGGCAGGAGACCCACTTGGTGGTGCTGGTAAGTAGGAGCATTGGTAACATGGGCAGGGGCTGGGTTGGGGGAATGTGGCCAAGCCAGTCGCAACAACGCCTCTTGGGGTCTGCTGTGCTGAGGGGCCTCTGCATGCAGGTCCTGGAGCCCTGCCACGAGGTGGGCAGGACTGGAAGGAGCTGTTCCCGCAGGAGGATGACGAGGGTGCCCCGTGCCCGGCAGAGGATGAGCTGGCCCTGCAAGACAATGGGTTCCTGAGCAAGAATGAGGTGCTGCGCAGCAAGGTGTCACGGCTCACAGAGCGGCTCCGCAAGCGGTACCCTACCAACAACTTTGGTATGGCCAGGAAGGAGGAATGGGGTGGGAAGGGACGCCTGGCCATGGGGCTGAAGTCTTGGAATTGTGGGTACTAGTTTGTGACAAGAGCAAGGGGTACAGCTCTGTTCATGGGGCCCTAAGAAGGTAGCAGACACACAACAGGACCCTCTGTCTTTATTGAACATCAGCCTGTGGGAAGATGAGCAACTCAGTTCTGGAAACACCACTCCAAGACTGCAGGGAGATGTAATCCTGATACAAGTCAGGGTAGAATAATGGCTGAGAACGGAGCATGGAGTCTGACTGCGTGGTGCAAGCCCCGGCTCCGCTGGGTGTCCTTGAGCAAATTATTTAACTTCCCTGTGCCTCACTTCCCCCTCTGTAAAAGGGTTCTTCACAGTTCTTCACAGGGTTGTTACAGGCCTCAAAGGAGACAGTGCTTATTAAGTGCTAGCACAGTGCTGGTTGGTTTATAATAAGTATTTAATAAGGGTCACTGTTAATATGGGAGGCCCTGGTCTATCCTGCAGCTTCCTGGAGCCCATCTGGATCTTTTCCATCTGGTGGCAGTAAGTTGAGGCAAATAGTACCTTCCCCTGCGCATGACAGAGCCCTGAGGTCCCTTCTCCCCGCTAAGTTCGTAGATTGACCAGTCCTTATGTTATTGGGGGATGGCAGTGGGTCAAGGAAGGGAGCTTTGCAGGAGGGTGGACTTGACTATTAGCACAGCTTGGAAACCTGGCTCTGGTCAAGAGAGCAGGAGCTGAGCCAGATGAAGTTATGGCTGAAGCCTAGGGAGTGGGTGACTCAGGAGTCACCCTGCTCCTGCAGAAGAGCCTGGTGTCAGTTGATGGGGAGGAGGTTGCGCTGGCTGTACTGTGTGTTCTGGTGGGAGTGAGTTCCAGGGTCTGTGCCCTGGGAGAAACCCTGGGTCTTTCTAGAGGAATTTGACGCAGGGCATTCAGGGGCCTGCCTTCCTGCTCCTGCAGCAGCCAGGGCAGTTGTTCTCCCAGGAGTAGAGGTCCTGGACAAGCTGCTTCCCTCTGCCGTGTGAATGCCCCCCGTCATTCAAGAGCTCTTTTTTTTATTTATGAGCATCGCTGACCTCTGCACAGCACTCTGGTCAGTGCACTTGGACATACACTGTCTCATTTAGTTGTTCCCATTTAACAGATGAGTAACCTGAAATGAGAAGAGTGGTTTTCTCCAAGTCTTCAGCCAGTGCGTAATAGGGCCGTGACTCAGATCCAGGTCATCTGATTCGGCTTCTGCGTTCTTTCCAAGTCATCCTCCTTCCTCTACCCTGGTGTCTGAAATGCCCTGGTTTTGTGTCTGTCCTGTTTCTGTATTTGGTTTTTGGTTCAGATAATCCCTGCCAGAATGGGCGAAGGCCTTTTAGGTTCCCATGAGGATGGTAAGGGCAGAAAATGCTTCTTTTCCTAAGCCCCTCTCAGTTCGTCCTTCAAGACCACTGGCTGTCCCTTCCCTGAGATGTTCTCAAGCTCTTTGCTGTGAGGGCCGGTGCTCTGCTCCTTGGTCTGGCTCCCACAGGCCAGGGTGAGGAGAGCTGCTCTGGCAACCATTCCATTCCGGTTCCCAGTGGATGAAGGGGGTGCCTGGAGGAATGAGGGCAGGCTGCTCAGGAGCTTCTCTGTGGCCTCTTAAGTGGGAGAGTCCTGATGGGAAGGGCCCCCACTCTGTCCTGGAGACTCATGACCATTGCCCTGGAAGGCCCCATGCAGTCTTAGGCTCCTCCAGCCTTCACTGCCCCACTGGCATCATCACATGGGGAGTCAGGACCTCTGCTGAGAGTAGGGGCAGGAAGACTTGGTAGATGTTGGAAGGGAATGGGGTGCCCTTCTCCTTCATAGGCCTCTCCGAGCTGGTCTCAGCCCCCAGAGTCCTCCCTGGCCCCAAGCCTGTGTGTGGGTACTTGGTTGTTTCACTAGACCATACGGCTGCTTTGGAGTGCTTGGCCCTGACACTTTGTCTACTTAAGAGGAATCCCTGAACACAGGTCAGAGTGTCAGTCTTTGGGCATTTCCCTTCCCCTGTCCCATGTCCCTGCCATGCTTGCTAAGGACAGGCAGAGGTGGGCGGCCTTGCCCAAATTCTTAGTGTGGGGGACAGAGTCTTAGAGCAGCCTGTTTCCTGGCTTGGCACTGCATGCCAACAACACGCGCTGTGTTCTCTCTCCTTTCCTCTGCTGAGGCCACAAACTGGCTGACCGTGATGGCATTTACCGTAAGCACCTTGGCCTCAGGTTGCTCACTCCAGCTAGAGCCCTCCTTTCTTTGAATGCAGGGGCTCTCCCTTAGTCAGAGCTGTGGGGGAATCTGGCTGGATGGACAGAGGGACCACATGTAGCTGCCATTAGAACTTTAGGGCCTTTGTTTGAAGGTGAGGCCTGGTTCTCTGTACTTGGTGTGCCAGACAGCAGTGCTCCCTGAAGCTGATAATTGCTCCAGCCAGATCACAGGAGGCCTTCGGGCCCCAAGTTCTAGAAATCTCCTCCAGTAGCCTTATCCCCTTTCAAGTTTTTCCAGGACCCAACTCAGCTTCCTTCTGTGCCCACAGCTCTTGGCAGGGCTCTCTGGTCTCCTTTTGGGAGCCCTCATGCCTGGTGTGGGCCCCTGCCATTTATCTCTTGGCTCAGTGACCCCTGCCTGCCTGGAGATTTCTGCATTGAGCCATAGTCAGTGTTCCTGGGGACAGCCCTTGGAAGCTTCTTGGTTCTCGTTAGGGTTTACTTTTGCTTCTGGAGCTTGTTGAAGTCACAAGGGTGCACTGTGGCCTTTGCTCTCCTCAGATCGCAGTTTGCCTCATCCTTCTGCTTCTCTCCATTCACCTGCGCGCGCTCCCTCCCTCAGACTTTGTCCTGTCTACCTTTTCCGTCTTTAATTTTCCTGGATGCATGGGTGGGAGGTGAGCCCAGCTTCTATTAGGCCTAGTTGCCTTGATGTAGACTTTAAGAGAATGATAGGTCCCTTCCTTCCTCATCTTTCCTCTCTTCTTACACCCCCACTACCTCCCAGCTGTTTTCTAAGCTCCCTGACTCCCTCGTCGTTGTCGTCTGAAGCTTTGTCATCTTGTGGTCTCTGGCTCTTTCCGCAGGATCTCTCTCCAGGCTGTGTCTCACCCCATCCTGTGTGTCGTTCACAGTGCCCACACCTCTTGCTCTGCATGTCTTCTTGGAAGATGCCTGGGTCTGAGCTTCTCTCCTGGAATCGTCCAACGACAGGAGGCGGAGTCTGGGGTTTTGGGAGGCATTTCTCTCTACCTGTGCGGCGAGAATTTTTCAGGAGACACTTTGGAAGGGACCACGTTAGGCAGGCTTCATTTGAGGTTGTTGGCACCACCTCCTCTGAGGGCTGCCTGTTGTCAGGTCCCCTCCAGCTTGGCCTGATTTCCAGGGAGCAGATTCTGCTAGATGCTCTTTGATTTTGGCTGGACCCTCCTGTTGGGCCTCTGAGCCCGAGAGGGTGCAGGGAGTGGCAGCTGTGTATAGTCTGCGGACGTAGATTCCCAGTAGCCATCAGTTTTTCCTTCTTAGTTGGAATCCTTTCCTCTGGCTCTGGATCTGGACTTTGCTCCTTTGCTCTCTGCTCCCAGCCAAGGAGTCTGGGCTGGGCTGGCGTCCTGAATGTCCCCATTTAGAAGAGCCAGGAACAGGTGAGAGTTGAGAGGCCCAAGCTGGGCCAAGGCTGAGCTGCTGCCTCTGTTTCTCAGGGAACTGTACGGGCTGCTCTGCCACTTTCTCCGTGCTGAAGAAGAGGGTAAGTCTCTTTGAGGGTGTGTTTGCTGGGGACTTGGGACAAGATGTAGGGGAGTCCTGGGGAGTCGTTGATGAAGTCTGATTCTTTGGGCCACGTTGGGCCTAGGGTCCAAGGTTTGCTCAAATGTGCAGGTATCTCCTGGTCCCTGTGCCCACTCCTTCCTGTGGGATATCCTCTTTGCTCTCAGTCCTGCCCCACTTAGGCACCTCCGCAGTCCTGCAGTAATCCCAGGTTCCTTGGGTAGGATCAGCTGGAGGAAAGAAGGTGGGTGCTGGGAGCTCCAGGTGCCTGGGGGTGGGGGATTCATCTGAGATCGACTTTGGCTTTTGTCTGCAGCGGAGCTGCAGTAACTGTGGAAACAGCTTCTGCTCTCGGTGCTGCTCTTTCAAGGTGCCCAAGTCCTCCATGGGGGCTACAGGTGAGTGGAGCAGGCGGCCAGGGCTCAGGGCAGTGGGAGGGCTTGGCTGGTTCCCACCTCTTCTAAGGCGGTGCTGCATGATGGGAGAGGAGCGAGCATCAGTGAGAGGTCAAGGGAACTTGGGAGCCTAGTCTGGCCTGTAGTAATGTCTTCTCCATCGCACTTTAACAAAGAAAAAGCTGAAATATTTGATGCATGCAAAAGAATGTATGTAGCATATGTGAATTATGAAGCATCATAACGAATACTTGTAACTGCTTCACTAAAGGTAAAAAATGGAACATTAGCAACACCCCCGCTCCGGGCGCACACCTGCATTCCCCTGAGGGCGCTGCTGCCCTGAATTTTGTTCTTTTTCTCATGACCTTGGGAACACTTTGAACAAAATAAAAAAATCGTTTCATTTCCTTCTATAAAAAGTGTACATACACATTGTAAACAAAAGAATACAAAAAATACAGGTAAGAGAAGGAACACCTGTGCACATAGGATAAATGCACGTGCACATTCTAAAGCAACGGGAGCATGCCTTACGTACTGCCTTGTAATGTGTTGTAACGATACATCAAGATTTTTTTTTCCTTCCGGTCATACAAGTAACATATGCTTATTCTAGAAGATTTGGAAATAACAGAAGAAGAAGGAAGAGAAAAATCCTGTAATCTTACCACCCAGAGATAACCACTGTTAAAACATTTTGGAAAATTTTCTTTTGGTATTTTATGTAAAAAAAAAATTTTAAAGGTGCTCTGTTGGTGCCAAAATAATTTCTAATGCATAGAACACCTGGGAGAGGCCTGCTGTTGGTATGGTCACCCCGAAGTCCCCGGTTCCCATGGGAAGAGAAGTCTCCGGGGGCAGGCTAGTGAGCTGGGTCAGTGAGGATGTGGGCTGGGCAGTGGGTGTTCTGTGGGCCTTCAGGGGGCGGGGAGGTGGTTCTAGTATTGGGGCCATGAGCCAAAGGGTACGAAGAAGCGTCTCATCAAGTTCTTCCTCCTTTTCAGCCCCCGAAGCCCAGAGAGAGACTGTGTTTGTGTGTGCCTCGTGTAACCAGACCTTGAGCAAGTGAGAAGAGGGGCCGGGGTCCTAGCAGGCGCCAGTCCCTGGAGCCAGCAGTAGACCCAGTCTCCCCACCCCTAGCCCCATGTGGTGTGTGCTGGGCAAATGTGGCCCGAACACTAGGTAGGCCTCCCCTTCCTGCCCTCACTGTCTCAGGCCGGGCTCTGGAGCTGTTCCCCACTCCTGCAGATGGCTGGTGATGGCTGCCCTCAAACCCCAGAGGGGAGAGGAGCTCTTGGAGGGCTTGGTGTGATTGTCCTGCTCTGCCCTGGGCTGAGCTAGTGGACTCAGGGCTGGGGGGGGAATATAAGCTAGAGGGCAGCAGTGAGCTAGGCCTGGTCTCACTTGGGATCTCTGAGCATCAGGGTGTCTTTCCATGCCTGGGAGTTCTAGGAGGCCGGAGATCAGAGATTGGGAGAAGAGAGTCTCCCTGCACTGGGTATTGGGCCCAGCCCTCGGCCTCCAAGAGCCTGCAGAAGGACCTGGGAGCACCACGCCCTGGCTCTGCTGTTTGAATGTCCTTCCAGGCATTAGGATCTCATCATTTCCCCATCGGAGAGTGGGGCCAGGGCTAACAAGACCAAAGTGCTTCTATAAACAGGGTTGAAGTTCCCAAGTTCCCCCAGAGGAGGACGTGTCTAGGAGGGCCTGGCAGGATCCTTGGCATTAAGCAGAACAAAGCCTGGGGAGCCCCAGCATCCTAGAGGACCTCAGCCCCACCTTGTGGAGACTTGCAGAATCTCAGCCCACATGTTGCCCTGGTGTCCTCAGCTTCCCGGGGTAGATGCCAAGCACTCCGATCACTCCTGCTCCCCTGCTCAGAGCCTTGGGCACACCTTCTCTGGCCCAGAGTTACATTTCCCCTCCCTGCCCCTCGTCCCATGGAGTGCGAGACCATGCAAGCACAGCAGAGGTCCTGAAACCCTTGACCCTTGGGGGCCTGGGAAATGTAGGGTCTCGCCGGGTTGGCTCCTGGATTCCAGGGCTGTTCCCCAACAACACAGTCTCAGTTGTGTGATAAGGTCACTTGGGTTCCCCATCCCCTCTCCAACAATTTCATGTTCACTTCTGGACTCTTAGGGGCTCAGCGCCTCTCCCTAAGCCATGAGCGGGCTCAGGCACCCCTCCCTTCCCCTGGAGCTGTCCTGCTTTTTTGAAATATTTATTTATTTATTGCATGGTTCCTGGGAACATGTGGCACAAGGAATGGGATGAGGAGGATGGAGGGCTTCTCCCCCAGGATGCTTCCCTGGAGTCATGTGCTGCCTGGGATTCAGATCCCCTAGGAGGTGGAGACATTTCTATACCCTAAGCAGGGACCCAAGGAGGCAGGTTGAGGAGACAAGGTACCATCCTAGGCCAGGTTTCTTGCCAGGCTAACCAGTCTAGCTAGGGCTGGGCAGCCAGGGGTCTGCTCCAGGCCAGGGAGGTGCAAGGCCCTGGGGAACCAGGCGGACCTTGGTATACCCCCTTCCTTGGGCTCCTTTGTCCTGTTAAGAGATGATCTTTAAGTACCCTGTGCTTTATTGACACTGGAGAGGAACTAAAGGGATCTCTGTGTATATGGGCAATTGTCAATAAAAGGCCTCAAGCTTCTTATGTTTTCTTCCTGGTCCTTGTGCTCGCCTCTCCGGGGCTGGAGAGCCAGAGCCTGCAGCACTGGCCGGGTTTGCAGGCCTGGCTGTGCCTGCTGGACAGTGATGGAGGGGGCCTGGAGGCTGGAGTCGGGGAGCAGGGGCAGCTGGGAGGAAAGCGGTGCCTTGCACAGGAGGGGCTCAGCACATGTTTGTCGGATTGACCTGAGGCTCCGTCTTATGACCAAATTGTGAGAGCCAGAGGTTGGGGTTGGGACCAGAACTTGGGAAATGCTAAGCAATGCAAGCTTTAGAATGGAAAGATTTTAGCTAATCCCTCTGAGAAGGCAAAAAAGGATCAGCCCTGGGAGAGGCTGAGAGCCAGCGGAAAGAGGATTGGCTGTGAGATAGGAAGTATAAGCTGTCCTCTGAGAGCTGGGGCATGTGTGGTGTTTACTGGGTGCCAGGCACTGTGGGAAGTGCTTTACACATGTTATTTCACTTAATCCTCATGACTGTCCTGTGAGGTAGGCAGTGTTCTTCCCATTTTACAGGTAAAGAAATTGAGGCCCAGGGAAGCTAAGTAGTGGCTGTGAGGGCTTGGTGTGGCACTTTGCAGACTAGATTTGGGCATAAGTTATATCTTCCAGATGGTTGGCCTTGGGCAGTGAAGAAGGAGGGAGAGACCCTGCCTTGGGGAGTTGAGGTTAGGTGGCAGCCACATCTTCATGGCCCCGTGCATGTGCACCTCGGACTTTGAGGTGCCATGGTGTCCTTGCAGCATGCCGAGTCCTTGGTCCGGTCTAGATGGGCCTCTGCCTAGCCCAGGAACCTCTAGGATGAGGGAGCCCCAGCAGCTCCCGAGGGGCCCCGAGAGGCAGGGATGCTGCCAGGACAAGGTTTTTACAGAACAGCATATTCACTTTAAAAAGCACCGAAGTGGCCTCCACAGCCTCGTGGTCCAGAGGAACAATAAAGATTTTGGAGGAATGGAAAATAGGGCCTTGGAACAACAGGAGGCAGAAGTGCTAGTGCCTCCCTGGGAAGAGGTGGCTGGGGCTGCAGCCATGCTTCTCGTGGAGGGTGTGCATCACGGGCGGGTCAATTGGAAGGGTGCTCAGAGATCGTCCAGTCCAGCCCCTCACTGCGAGAGTCACCGCGTCCATTTCAGGATGCATGTTCCCCGGGGCGTTAGAGGATGGAGGCAGAAGGGAGTTTCCTGAGAGCAGGAGCAGCCTGCATCAGCTGGGGAGAGTCATGGTGGCAGCAGAGGCAGGCACTGCCATGGGTGGGCTCCGGGCTTGGCCCTCCTCTGCCATTGGCTGCAGTCACCCCGGAGTAGGTGAGTGAGTTCCCGCAGGGGCATTGTGCCCAAGGCTTTCTGTGCTGCTTGCGTCATCTGTGAAGTGGGCATCAGAGTGATACGCTACCTCTTAGAGCTAGTGGAGGATTAAATGAGACAGTCCACTTGAGGCGGGGAGTGCAGTGCCTGGCAACCAGTAAATGCTCAGTAATGCTAGCTCACTGCCTTCGTCCTGGCAGTCTTTAGGACAACTCTGCCCTGCATGGCTTAGGACTGTGATTTTTTTTTAACCTGAGAATATTCTTAGGTTGTTATTCAGGAAAGAATCTCAGAGAGAGACCAGAGTGTAGTTTGAAAAAGCAGAGTGAGTATCATTTTATTTTTGGAAAACGAGCACAATGCCTAATGTTGGTGACATAAAGGCTATAGCACGAGTAGCTTTTGGGACATGGGATTTAGGGGCGTGAGAAACATGGTTTTCATCTTCTGGGGTCAGTAGCCTCACAGAAGGGAAGCCAGGGGGCCACCTCCCTGTCCCTTTGAGGTATGTGAGGGCCTCACTGACAGCAGCCCAGGGATGGACGACTTGAAAGTGCAGGTACCACTGGGAAAATGGACCCATGGTGAGATTTACCAAGAGTGGATTGTGCCTTATGGCTGGCTGGGTCAGTAGCGTGGAGGGGACCAAACATGGGATGGCCTGGAAGACACATTGTCCGCTGTAGGGTTGGATGCCCGGTTTAGAAGATGCCTCCCACTTTGTTCTCAGGCACCCAGTGGGAGGGGACGGTGGCCAGTTTCTGCTGGGGCAGGTCTGGGATGGACTACCTGCTCCCGCAGCGTGGCTGGGTTTGAGCGTTCTGTTGGGCTTCCGTGGTTTGGCCGTGGTGGGACCCTGGCAGGCCTCAAGCTGGTTGTGGTTTCTGGGATCTTCAGGATTTGTGATCATTGGTCACCTGGCCCTCAGAGCTGAAGCCAAATGAGGCTCCATTTTCCTCCCCGACTCTCCTTGGAACCTTTGAGGCACCTGTTCTGAGGGGCCCTGGCTCCGGCATCTCTCCTACAGCTGGTGGCTCTAAGATCATACTACGGTTACTGAGCACCTGTGCCGGGAAACCTGTTGAGCATGTCATCTCATTTAATATTCATGACAATCCCAAATCTAGGTTCTGTTATTAACTCTATTTAAGCAATGAGTAAATGGAGGCCTGGGGAGGTTAAATAACCAGCCCAAGGTCACGGAGCTAGCAAGCCATGCAGCCAGGAGGTGAATCTTGCCACAGATGCTTGTAGATGCCTCATAAGAGGAACTTTGGGTGAAGATAGCAACCCTGGCTGTCACCCTCCCCTCTCTGCCTTGGCCCCACCAGCTCCAGGAGCTTCTGAGCCACTGAGCTAACAGGAGGGGCCTGCCCACCCCCAGCCCTAGTGAAGTGGGCTCAGCCTCCAGGGGAACAGAGGCAGCCTTGTGGCAGGAGCTCCCCCAGCTCCAGCACCACCCGCCTCCTTCCTTGGCTGGATCTGTTTCTACACCCCAGAGCGGCACATTCCATTCTTTGGCACAGCTGGGGGCTGGGGATTCCGGATTCCCCTGGCCGCCTGCTTCC
Source organism: Equus asinus (assembly GCF_041296235.1). Classification (NCBI taxonomy): domain Eukaryota; kingdom Metazoa; phylum Chordata; class Mammalia; order Perissodactyla; family Equidae; genus Equus; species Equus asinus. Next base: position 31,739,780 of record NC_091791.1, on the reverse strand, counting down.
TTCAGGGCCCTAGCAGAGCCTCTGTCTGGACAGGGACACTGGGTCCCAGCCACACACATTCCAGCAGCAGCCACCCCCCACGTTGGATTTCCCAGGGAGTGAACTTTAGCCAGGATTACAGCCAACTAAACAGTTGTGGGATGTGAGCTTTCTTTGTGGGACTCAAGAGGCTGGATGCTGATGGGGCTGAGAGGGGAGGAGGGGTCGGGGATGGGGGGAGTGCTGATTTGGGAATCTAGAGAAAAGCCATGGTCCAAGGCTGGCTCTGCCGCTGTCAGGGCCCTTGGAGTGGGGTGTGAGCAGGGCTCCCACAAATCATCCTGTGAGGCAGGGTGACAGAAGCATGGCTGCCTGTACCCCAACTCTTGTCCTCGGCTTCATCTCCTGCAGGCAGTTGTACAGTGGTTCAGAGCATGGGGTCAAATCCTAGCACCACCACTATGTACAAGCTGTGTGTCCTTCAACGAGCTTATTAACCTCTCTGAACCTTAGGCTCCTCATCATTAAAATGGGGATACTAATAGTACCTCCCTCAAAGGGCTGTTGGGAGGCTTAAATTCAGATGCTTAAGTTGCTTTGAGTAGTGCCTGTCACCCAGCACAGGCTTGATATGTATTGTTTACTAGTATTATATGTCTTCTCCCCTGAGTTGGCTGACACACCACCTGGGGATGTATTTTCCTAAGGAAAACCCCAAATGTAGGTCCTGGCCCCCATCTGAAGGTAACAATTCTGACTTCTAGATACGATGTTCCTGTCTTTTCCCTGCCTTCCTGCCAGTAGCATTTCTTAGTTGGTTAACAAATCAGTGAGGAACTTACTGAGCATCTATTACATGTAGGCTCTTGGCTGGGTCAGGGCCTTTGGTTAATAGGAATACTAATTACCATTTAATGAGCATCTCAGTGCTGGGCATTGTTTCCAGGTACTTTTCATACATTTCCCTGCTTAACACTCAGCCACTCTGTGAAGTGGACATTACTCCATTTATAGCTGGGCAGTACTCCCAATGTCACACGTCACTAAGTCACAGGATTGGAACCCAAAACTGGGCTCTACTGCCTCTTCTCGCCCATCCTGAGCCTGTAGCGGCCTACCCCAAACCCTTCCTGTTCTTTATCAGAACTCTTACTTTGTACCAGCTGGAACACTTGATGTCCTCTGCTCCTTTGCAACTAGGGTGGCCATGTGGCTTACTTCTGGCTGCTGAGCTAGAAGTGGAAATCTACCAGGTGGGACTTGTTGGGAAATTACTGTTTTCATGATAAAAGAGCCAGAGGTGGCTGACACGCTGCCTTTGCTCTTAGCCCTTCCTCACGGTGCTGCTGGAATGTGGAGAAGTTGGGCGGAGGAGGGGGCATCATCTGGTCACCATGACAACTAAAGTCCCCCATCCCCGCCGCAGAGCGGGAAGACAGAATGAGTCTGGAACCTGGACCTCCCACCTGCCCACCTCCATACCTCTTGTGTGGAGAAGCCCACTGTTTCTTGGAGTTTCTGTTCCGTGGAGTCAGATGCAGTCTGGCCACTGATACGCAGCCCAGATGCTCAGTGGGCAGCACTAGCTGCCTGTCTCCAGACCAGCCTGGAAGCATTTGTGACCGAAGGAAATGAAGGGTGGGCTCAGGCCTTGCAAGTCCTCCTGGGTCTTTGGGGGGATTCTTGGTCCCAGGGAAGAGACCACTGGGGGGTCTGGCAGCAGATGTTTGGGACAGAGATGATGTGCAGAGCAGGGCCTGACCCTTTTTGGGGGATGGGCGAGGAGTGCCTCCCTGGGACTTCTGGGATGGGCTGAGGGAGCCTCTCCCTGCCCGCTCCCTCTCACTGGCTGCCAGCACCTGACAGAGGTCAGTATTGTGCTCTAGCCAGAAGCAGCCTGAGTCCTGTGTGTTCAGTGGAAAAATAATCCTTGGTCCTGGTTGACCATAGAAGTGTCCATAAATATTTGGTCGGGGTAGGAGGCTGGGAGACAAGGGGTAGATTCAGGGAGTCAGGTGGGCTGGGCAGGCTTTGGGCGAGGGTGGGTGGCAGTGGCTTCCTCAGAGCTGAGGAGAAACAAGCAGATCTCTGCCACCCTGCCCTCTGCTGAGGCCACCTGACTGCCCAGAGAGGTGATTTATGGGCTGGCTGTCAGACCACCTGTTAGCTACCCTGGCACCTCGGCAGAATTTGGGCCCTCTAGCCTTCCTCCTTTCTCTGAGGCAGCATGCTCTGAGAACTGCAGAAGCTGAGGTTTTCCTCACCCCAAGACAATGTGGCTCCATTGTCTTGGAGGAGCAACAGGCCTTGACTGGACTTGGCATTCCAGCTGTACCCCGACTGGTGAGGAAAGTCCCTCTGGGGGTGTCACCAGCCCCCTGCTCTGGGTACAGCTGCCCTGTCCCTTAGCATTGCTGATGGATGCTCCCCACCCAGGGACTCTTTCCTGGAACCACCTCTTCCAAATGCTGGACGTTTGAGTGGCAGCAGCTGTTGCCTCCATTTCAAGCCTTCTCCTTTCCCTGCCCCATCCAGCTCAAGACAGCAGCCTCCATCTGCTCTGAGCTCACTGAGGAAGCCCCCTCGGGCATTATAGCTGTTCCAGCCTGAGATACCTCAGCCCTTCACCCTCTTGCCTCAGCTGTTGGCTTATCTAGATGGAGGTTCTCAACCCTGGCTGCACACCACCCCAGGGAGCATCTAGAAATGCTGATTTCTGAGCACCCTCCAGAAGATTCAGATTTAATTGCTTTCGAGTGAGGCCTGGTATCTTGTAAGAGCTCCCTAGATGACTGCAAGGCTGGAAGGTTTAGTTCTTAAAATGCAGATTTTGATACTGAGGGTCTGGGGTGAGGCCTGAGCTTCTGCATTTCTAACCAGCTCCCAGGTGATGCTGATCCTCTGGTCCAGGGACCACGCTTGGAGTAGCACCAGCCTACACCATCGTGTGCTATAGGTCAGGACCAGTCCCAGAGGTGTCTGAGTGCTGAAGGGGTAGGAGTGACACGTTTAGGATTCTGGCTCTCCAGAGTAGTTCGCTGTGGCCCAGCCTTCTTGGGCTCCTTGGAGCAGGCGTTGCCATGTCAGGGAGCTGCTGCAGGACCGTGGGAGCCTTCTGACCCAGGGAGAAGGCTGGGGAACTTGGCATCTCTGTCTCTCCTCAGGGACAAAAGGACGGTCCATCTCCATCCCTCACTTAGTGGTTGAGATGAGGAGGGTGACCCTTGCTATGTGCTCTTGGGGGATCCTACAAAAACACACAGGCATGGCTCTCCTTAGGCATTCCAAGTATGTCTGTGGACGGGTCGTGGGTTATGACAAAGGGCTCTTTCTAAAAGTCCCTTCTGTACCTCCCTCTCCCCACCTCTGGGGAACCAGCTGAAAAAGAAATCACCTGGTTAAAACCAACTGTTGTTTTCTTTGATTTAATTACAAACTTAAAAAAACAAAAACAAACGCAAACCCTGCCTGCATCAGTCTGGTATCTATGGCCTTGCAGCAGTAGCAATAATTTACTTGTCAGGGTAAAAGGGACATGCGGAGGCTGAGGAATGAACCCCGAGAAGCGAGCCTATGGGAGGGGTCTGGGCTGGGCTTCTCTCGGGATGAGACGAAACCAGCAGAGATGGAGAAGGTGGGGAGAGGTGGCTGGAGGGCACTGTGACCCTAGGGCTTTTCCTCTGGGGGGCTATGATGATGACATGTGAAGGGGCAATGGGACAGAGAACTGTTTCCCAGGTAGCTCAGCCTAATATCAAGACCTCTCTCTCCAAGGCGAGGCCCCACCACCAAGAGGGGGGAGTTGACACCAATTTGGAAGCCACCTCAGGCTGCTCAGAGTGCCTCCACCCTTCCCTTGCTCTCTCCGCCCTCTGCCTACTTTCTGAGACCCTGGGGTTTCCCTCCGAATGAGAAAGCCCTGCTCCTAAGAGAGGAAGCTCCCAGGGACCCCTTGGTCAAGGACAGCCCGGGCTCCACGCCTATCCCTTAGGGCCTGTGCTGGTACCAACTCTGCATGAAACCACCACTGGGCAGGAGCTGGGTCAGCCTCGGGGTAGGGGCGAGGCCAGGTGGGCAGGAGGAGAGAGTGTGCCCCAGAGGCAGGACAGAGGACAAGGCATTGTTGGCTGGTTGGGGCAGGGAGGAGTGCCCTTCAGTGGGGTTCAGCTGCCCCGTAGAAGAAGGGGTAGTAGAGGGAGCAGGGGTAGGAGAACATGAATTTGACTGCGAACTTCATCTCCTTATTCTTCTTGTCCCAGCGGTAGACAGCCATGAGCAGCAGCTGTCCGTCCACTTTGCGGCCCATGACCAGGAAGCTGCCGGCCAGGCTGTCCAGCTGCGGGCAGGGGCAGCTGGCGCCGTTCTTCATGTGCAGCACCAGCCTCTTGGTGTCCTTGCGCTTCAGGGGGCCCGGCTTGAGCAGCTTCTTCTTCTTCTGGGCTCCAATCAGCTTCCGTTCCCCATTCTCTATCTTGATCTCCTTGATGCGCATTTTTACCACTGTTCAGGGGGAGTGGACAGAGGGACAGTGTGAGAATGGTCAGGTTTGCCCAGGATGCTGGTGGCCCCACAGTTGGTGCTCATGCCTGAAGCTCCAAGCCTGGGGCTTGGGACGGTGGAGCTTATACGCATACATTTAATATATAGGAAGCTCCTATCATGTGCTGGACTTTCACAGACATTATCACCTTTCATCCTCGAGGTACCAGGAAAATGAGGTTTGAGAGGTTGTGACCTGCCCGAATTCTAGAGCCTGGATTGAACCGAGGTCTGGCTGACTCCAGAACCCGTGCCTTTCCCTGACACCAAGTGCAGGGTGGACAGCTCGATGGGGAGTGGAGTGGGGTGTTGGGCTTCCTGGGGAGGGAAATACTGGTGGTGGAGCCGACCAGGTGGAGGGGGGTCCTTGTGATGGAGGGCAGCTGGACTTCATGGTCTCTGGGGATGCTTCCAAATGGATTTCTGGTTGTTTGTGTGTGTATGGTTGGAGCTGGTAAATGTGTGACAGCCGGCTCTGGGGAGGGGTCCTGCTCTGTAGCATGTGCTGGTTTTCATAGAGTAAATACCCCCCATGACCCACCACATCACTGGGCGCAGGGTTGGGAAGTGCTGCACACAGCCAGCTCTTGCAAACACGCCACATAATCTGTGTGAGACTGTAGTGTGGGTGGGAGTGTGTATGTGTGCTGCTGTCTGTTTTTGTGTATTAGAGTATGTTTGTGGTGTGTGTAGGAGTGTGAGTGTGGGGGGAGCAGTGGGGAAGGTGGTTGAAGGCCGGAGAGTAGTCAGAGAGTGACCATCCAGGGCACTCCGAGGTGGCCACAGAGAGCCTTATGCAGTTGGGGACTGGAAGTCCTGAGCTTGGGGGCGGTCACTTAGGTGAGTTGCTTCCTTCTTCAGGCCTCTGGGCCCCCATCTCTGAGCAGCCAGGGAGAAGTCAGAGAGCAGCTGTCCACCCAGGGAAGGAAAATGTTGTACAATCTCTTTCTTTCTCTCTCTCCCTGCCCACCCCCCACCTCCTCTCTCTTTCTCTCTCGGACACACACACCTTGCAGTAGTCGTATTCTCTTTCCAAACAGACTAATGACATCAAAGACCTGCTGACATAAGGATTTCATTGCTATCTCTTTTTTCTAGGCCAAGAGGCTAAGGCACAAAACAGGAGCCAACATGGCAAAGATCGCACGCTGGGCTGTGTGGTCCACAAGGAGCCAGGTCCTGACTAGACTCGGCTCAGCTGCCCAGGAATGGGAAGGCTCCTGGAGGAGGCTGTGGGACAGGGGACCACAGCTCGCCTGGCCAGAGGTGCCCAGGGACGAGGGGGTTGTACTTCATCCTGAAGCCCACCTCTCCCCTCGGCTGCCCCTGTCCATCTCCAGGCTAAGTCTGCCTCCCCCAAAGAGAATCCAGCCCTGGAGGCCCCCCTGTGCACAGCACCAAGGGAGGGCCATGGGAGCCCTGGCCAGGGCTGGTTTCTGAGGCCCATGGATCATGGCCTTGAGGGCTGCTGAAGCCCCTGAGACGATCTGCTAAAAGAGGTGCATTTCTCTGGGGAAGGGGTTCATGGTTATCAGATTCTAAAAGGGGTCCACGATGCAAAAACTGTTAGGACTCACTGTGATGGGTGTGGGCACGTGTGTGTGTGTGTGTGGAGGAGGAGGGCCTGGGGGTGACATTGGGGCAGTGGCTGTGTGGGCTTCACACTCACCGAAGTCGCTGGAGCACATCTGCTCCATGAGGCCATCAGCGCTGTGCTCCATCTCACACTGGGCGCAGATCTTGGTCACTGAGGAAGGAAGCAGGGGTGGGGTGCAGGGAGGCTGGTGAGGGGATCCGAGTCCCAAGAACCACTTAGGGTGTAGGCTCCCCCACTGAAGAGCCCCCTCCCGGTGCCGAGCCTCCACTTCCTCATGAGGAAACGGGATGATGGTAATGGTAAGACCACCTGCTCACTGAGTGGCTGCGAGGTTCAGAAGAGCCAAGCTTGCGTGGGGAGAGAACTGCCCAGGTGGGCATGAGTGCCCCACAGCCCTGGCAGCTGCAACCGTGACGTGCACTGTCTTCTTCTAAATTCTGTCTCAATCCTCAGCCTACGAAGCAGGTATTATTATTCCTATTTTAAAGAAAAGGAAACTGAGGCCCTGAGTGGTTCCCCAGTCTGCAAAGCTGGTGAGAACTGAGCTTAGAGCTCAGGATTTGTGACTCCCAGCCTAGTGCTGGGGTGGGTGTGTTTGCGGGGTCTTTCTAGGAGCACAGGGTCCAAACAGGTGGGTAAGCGAGTGACACTGGCAGGGCAGGGACTGTGGTAAACCGAGGAGCACCCTCTGTAAAGTGGGCAACTTCGCATTGCCAGAATTTCCGATTTTTCAAGGGAAGCCGAAACTCTCAATTTTTATATGAAATGTTCTATCTGTTGGCCCCACAAACACTTCAGGCTGCCTCTGGTTGTTAGGCCACCACATAGCACCTGGCCTCTGCTCTCCTAGGTGGGCGCCCCATCATGGGCAAAGGGGGGCTCAAAGGGCGAGAGTGCAAGGGCAGGGCCGGGGTCCGAGCCTGGGATTTCCCTGCCTTCCAGGCTGGTAACGTCTGGGCTCCGAGAAAACCAGCAAAGGAGCCAGGCGGAGATCCCTGCGGGGACTGTGCTGGCTCTCCCCCTGCTGCTTCTCAGTCCCATTTCCAGCCTGAGAACAGAGGGGTTTCCCTCCTCTCAACACTCCCCTGTCACAGGACCCCCATCCAACCGTGACTCTCAGGAGGACATGGTTGTGTAGGCCCTGGGACTGTGGACAGCTCCGGTGAGGTTAGCCCGGAGTGGGTGGGTGGGGTATGGTGGGGTCCAGTTGCCTTTTGGGGGCTGGGTCAGATAGGGAAAAAGGGGAGCAGTGCTGCCCCTTGGGGGAGGCCTTGCGTCAGGGGCTCCTTAGCAAAGCTTTCCTGCTCCGGACCACCGTTTATCCTCCTGTCTGGGGCCCGGCCAGGGCCTACTCTGCTCAGGAGTTAGGCAGACAGTGGGGGAAGGGTGAGGGGAGCACTCAGTGAAGGGGAGGCTGAGACCAGGGAGGAATTAGGGGCAACAGAACTGGGTGGAGGGTGGGAGTGGCACTTAGGATCTCATAGGTGTGGGGAACCTGGGATTGCTTCCTATATTACAGATGGGGAAACTGAGGCTCAAAGTTAAGCCGCTCGCCTAGGGGCTCCTTGTGCCCGGGCATCTGCTCCTCCTTCTGCACTGAACTTTACCCAAAGGTTTCCCAGCCTGAGGAATTCAGAAAGGGGGTGGGAGAATTGAGGGTTCCCAGGCGCAGAAAATGGGCAGAGGGGACCATAGCCCAGGAATGCGCTTGGCCCTGGTCTTTCTCCATATCTTTTCCCTGGGCACTCCCGGCTCCCAAGGTCCCAGCACGGAGTGGGAGTGCTGCCTGTCTTGGTATCTTGGGGTCCAGGGCTGCGGCGGAGGTGAAAGGCATTGTTTATCCACCCTGGGCATTCTTTGGCAGAGCGAGGCGATGAGGCATTTATCGGGACGCCCCAGGATGGGGGGACAGCATTGGGGTCACCCCAGGGATTCCAGCGGCTTGGGAAGGTGGGCCGCAGCAAGGGATGCCAGGGGGTTTTCAGGAACGGAGTGGGAATTGGGGAGAACCAGTGGGGATGTCCAGACCGAAGGGAGGCACTAATCCGGCAGTCTGTGGGGAGGTGGGAAGACTTAGGGGGACAGTTCCCGGGACACGCAGCGGGGCTCGCAGAGCTGTGCTAAGGGGTTGGGGGAGCGGCATCCGTCCGGGGCCCAGCTCGCGGGCACCCAGGGCCTTCGGAGCGCGCAGGGATGGCGGCGGCGGCGGCGGCGCTACCTGGAGGCGCGGTGGCGGGCAGGTGCCCGAACTGCACAGCGATGCAGAGGTCGTTGTCCAGGGGGAACTTGTGGCAGTGCAGCATCTCCGGCCAGGGGAAGCCGTAGGCCTCCATGAGCGGCGCGCAGCCAGCGCGCACGGCCTCGCACAGCGAGCGGCACGGGTAGATGGGCCGGTCGAGGCAGACGGGCGCGAAGAGCGAGCAGAGGAAGACCTGCGTGTCCGAGTGGCAGCGCTTGGCCAGCAGCGGCAGCCAGCTGCTCGCCTGCTGCTTCACCTCGGCCAGGCTCTCGTGCTCCAGCAGGTTGGGCAGCCGCATGCGCTTGTAGCCCACGGTGTGGCAGAGCGGCAGGTCGGCGGGGATGTCGAGGCACTGTGGCGGCTTGGAGTAGGAGCGCCCGTGCAGCGGCTCGGCCTGCCAGCCGTAGTAGTCGTACTCCTCGCCGCGCGCCGGCGCCGGGTGCAGCGCTCCCAGCAGCAGCGCCAGCGCAGCCGCCCGCGCGACCCCCGCCGCCGCCCGCATGGCTGAGCGGGCGCCCGACGCTTGGTGCGCGGCGCCCCCAGGTGCCCCGGCCCGCGCCCGCCCGCCGCCCCGACGCTCCCCTGCAACAGTCGCCGAGGCTGAAGTCGCTCAACTGGATGGCGGCTTTCGCTCCCTCCGCTCCGCGGCGCACCGAGTGATCCTGGCGCCTCCCACCTCGGGGCTCCAGCCCTGGTTTCGCCGCGCGCCCCAACCAATCTCTGGCCTCCTGGCCCCCGCCCCACGGCAGGGAGGTAGGGTGGAGCCCCCTCAGCCCCTCCCGCCCGGCTCCCGCGCGTCCCGCCCAGCACCGGCTCTCGAGCCCCTCTCCCACTCCCTGGCTTCCCGGCCACCGCCCGGGTCTCGCCTCGCGCCTCTCCCCGGGGCTCCCTCACCTCCCTAGGCATTTTTCTTGCCCCTCTCCTTCTCCATCCCTCCTCCTTATCTCTCTCCGCCACAGCCTCTCCTGTTCCTTTTCTCACTCACTTCACTTGCTTATCTTTCCGTCTCGCCTTTCCCCCTCCGCGCTGTTTTCTCTTCCCTGACACCTCGCTTCTCCCTTCTCCCGGCAGGAGGCTCCTGGCTGCCCACACTCTCCTGGTCCAGGCGGGCAGTTCTTCACCCCTCGGTTCTCAGGCGTTTACTGAGCTCCTGCTTGGTGCCAGGCACCATGCTGGCTGCTGGGGAACCAGAGATGGGTATGACCCAGACCCCACCTCCAGCAACATCACAGCTTAGTGGAGGGGAAGATGATCATAACTACCATGTAATGAGCTTTTACTGTGTGCCAAAGTTACTGCACAGAACTTTACGACCTTATCAACTACTATTTCTAACGATAGCTAATCCCTACTGTGTGCCAAGTCTGTTCTAAGCCCACTGCATGAATTACCTCATTTAATTCTCACAGGAATGCTCTAAGTTGGGTAGGTACCGTTATTGTCCCCACTTCACAGATAAAGGTACTCAGGCAGAGAGAGGTTAAGTAAGAGTTGGTGCCAGGACTTGCACCCAGGTAGTCTAGTTCCAGAGTCAGAGCCCAGATACAACCAGGAGGTCTGGATTCTGAGTCTGCAGGCTTCATGGTTATGCAGGCTCAGAGAGGTGAAGTGATTGTCCCTTGGTCACATAGCTAATAGGTGAAGGAGCCAGGATTCAAATCCAGGTATTGGGCTCCAAAGGCCAGGGCTTGATCGCTCTGCCCTAAGATAAATTCCAACCCAGGGTTAGAAATGCTATGGAGAAGAGGGTACCTCTTCTAGGAGCCAGGAGGAGGAAGGAATTGAGGAGGCTATCCAGGGAGGCATCAAAGAGGAGGCAACTTGCAGGAAGCTCATGTCTGGGGTCTTTTTCTCCTGGCTGGGCCCTGCCTTCCTTGGCTTTCCTGTTGGAGGAGCTTTGGACCAGAGGCTTGGGGTGGGGGCTCCTTCTTGAGAGCCTGGCCTGACCTTCCAGCCTTTGGTGGGGAGGGTATCCTGGGAGGTGTCTGGTAGGAGGGCTTGTGGTGTTCTGGGGGCTGGCTCTGCTGGAGGGCAGGAGTGCTGGGGCACTTGCCTCCTCCACTCTTGCCCTTATAACCCCCATCCCCATCCTCCTGAATGTTTCCAAGGGTTCTGTCTTCTCACGGACCTGTCCTTGCAGTGGTAGTGGAGAGAGGTGAGGAACCATTCCTCTTATATGCAACAGACACATATGAAGCACCTACTATGTGCAAGGCTTGAAGTGTGGTGCACACACCGCAGATGGGATACAGAAATGCAAAAGACACAGGCCCTGCTTTATCTGATCTGGTGAGAGAAAGACACAAGGCAAGTCAGAGGAGCAGGAGAAAGTTCAGCAGACAGAGCCTGTGGGTGGGGTGGGATGTCTTTTGAGGTTCAGGATGACCTGGTTGGATCTGGGTAAAACAAGCCCCCGTTCTCCCTATCCCAACCCCCAGTATGAAGAGGTTCTGAGGATGACCTCTCAGAAGGTGAAGACCGGGTCCCTGCAGGGCCAGGCAGCATAGTGTAGTCCAGGTCCAAGAGGCTGGACTCTGTGGACAGAGTCAGGTTCAAATCCAAGTGCATGCTCTCTGAGTGAGCTTGGGCAAGTCCTTAGCCATTCTGACCCTCCATTTCCTTCTTTGTAAAATGGAACCTGCTCAGCAGGTGTTGTGAGGGGCAAACCAAACGATGCATGGGAACAAAGCCCCATGCATAGTGCTAGCAGGTAATAGGCACCTAGGAATTTTAGATTTCCAAGGGATGAGTGACTTTAGGGTAAAAATGTGGTGTATGTTCTGAAAGCTCCCTCAGACACCTTGGCCCTGGCTCTGCTTTGGGACTCTGAGCAGCAGTCCTGCTCCCTGCACTCCGGCTTACCTCTCCCCTCCCCTCCGAGCTTGGCAGGGCTTCTGGGCTCCAGGGGAGGTGTGGCCTTGGGCACTGGTGGGGAGATGGAGCTCCCCAGGTGGTTGTGCAAGGTGCTGGCTCCCTGGGCAGCTGGTTGCCTGTGCTGTTCTTGGCAGCCCAGTGCCTGGCCTGGACAGAGCGAGGCATTGTTCTTTCTGCTGGTTGTGTAAGAAATGCACACAGTCTGAGAGCCTGGGAGTCTGTACCTGGCAGCTCCAGGGGCTCTGAAGGGCAGAGGGGCCAGGCTGGAAGCCTCCTGGAAGAAGAGGATGGGCAGTCTTTACCTGATAACTCTGTCTTGGGGACCCCTGAGGCTCCTTGACACGGGACCCCTGATGAATGGAAGCCCTTCACGGGAATGGAGGCCAGATGGGAGCTGCCCTCTGGGGCGGTCATTCAGGGAAACTTGCCCTCGGAGGCCAGGCCAGTTGGTTAGGCTGGCTCTGCGGCCGAGAAGGGAGGAGGCTGCACTCTGATGTGGTACCCTTTCCTGATGAGGCTCTTCTAGGGTCCAGGCAGCTGACTGGAACACCTGGCATGCTGGGCATCTGTCCATTTTGGAGCTTCTACAATCTGTCCAGGCGCACATTTTCCCCAGCTGATGGAAGGTACCATTTGTTCAAAAGAATGTGTATTCGTGGTTTGTGGTGAGCAAAGTTCTACGTAGATACCTCTTAGATCAAACTTGTTAATGATGGTATCATATCCTATATTTTTCTATTTTTTTATTGTCTACTTTAATGGTTCTCTAAGTGTAGTCAGGGTTCCCCTGAGAGTCCCCAGGTCTACAAGGTCAAAATTGCACATAATATGGAGATCCCCTCAAAGTATGTACAAGATAGACCAATAGATTTTAAGGTAACAGGTAAGAAAAGTTTATTGATATGGATCCAGATTCTATATTACAACCAACATTTAAGGAGCTGTCACATGTCAATTTTTGGTAGTATCAAAGAAGAATATCCACAGTATCTGAAAAAGCTATTACAATAGTCTCTTTTCCAACTACACTTCTGTGTGGGGCCAAATTTTCTTCATATACTTCAGCCAAAACAACATGTAACAACAGATTGAATGCAGAAGGAGATGTGAGAGTTTGACTGTGTTCTGTTAAGCCAGACATGAGAGAGATTTGCAAACATGTAAAACAGTGCCACTCTTCTCACTAATTTCTTTTTGGTTTTGTAAAATATAATTATTTTTCACAAAAGTTTATGTTAACATATAATGGGTTTATTATTGTCATCTTAAATAAGTTAATAAATAAATTGAAATTTTCCTCAGTTTTAATTTTAAACGTGGTAAATATTGATAGGTATAAACTCATAGACAAAAGCTCTTTAATTTAATCTAAAACTTCAATCATTTTTAAGAGTGTAAAGGGGTCCTGAGACCAAAAAGTTTAAGAATTACTGATTTACTTTTTCTGTTCCTTTCTGATAGAGGTGTATAAAATCTACTTTGATTGTATTTGCTAATTTTTCCTTTTGAATCAGTTTTGTTTTATATAGTTTGAAGCTATGTTGTTAGGAGCATTAAGTTTCATGATTCTTGTTTGTTCCAATTTGACTATGATTTCTATCTGTATGAAATAGCTTTCTTTGTTCCTTTTAATGCTTTAGTCTTGGGAATAATAATTCCATGAACTAACATTTAATAGGACCTGCAATGGGCCAGGCATACACGTGAAAGAGTGTCAGTCCTGGGCCACATGGAGAACATGAACACACAAAGGCAATGTAGTGTAGTGGGAAGAATATGTTTTTTTCTGTGTGTGAGAGGAAGATTCACCCTGAGCTAACATCCTTTGCCAATCTTCCTGTTTTTTTCTTGAGGAAGATTGTCCCTGAGCTAACATCCTTTGCCAATCTTCCTCTTTTTTTGCTTGAGGAAGATTGTCCCTGAGCTAACATCTGTTCCAGTCTTCCTCTATTTTGTATGTGGGATGCCTCCACAGCATAGCTGATGAGTGTGATAGGTTGGTGCCCGGGATCTAAACCTGTGAACCCAGGCCACCGAAGCAGAGCATGTGGAACTTTAACCACTTGGCCCTGGGGCCAGCCCCAAGAGTCTGGGCTTTGAGCCAGACTGACTGGTGGTGAATTCTGACCATTTCCCAGCTATGTGTCCTTGGACATATGTCTACTGGTCTTTGAACCTTAGTTTCTGCATCTGTAAAATGGGGTTAATAACATCTATTTACTTGGTGATAGTGAAGACTTAGAGATAAGAGATGAGAGAAGCACCTGGCAGAGTGCCTGACATAGCTCTATGATCAGCACTGTATCAGAGCCGTGAGCCAGGAGACCTGCCCTGTTCCTGCCTCTTTATGAGGCCCCCGAGAGAGGCAGTGTGCAGCAGTGGGGAGTGCACCACGCTTGGATTCAGAGGATCTGAGTTGTGAGTTTTCAACTTAATGGCAAGTCCCTCCCCTACCCTGAGTCTCAGTTTCCTCATCTGTGAAATGGGAAGGACTCTCTCTGCCTTGCCTTCTCCTTGGGGCTATCTCCAGGATCAAATGAGATCATGAAAATGAAGGGAGTTGGGATGACAATGGAGGTGAAACTGACTTTGTCCTTGACCTGAGGTGGGACCTCTTCTGTCCCCAGCTGTGAGGAGGTCCTGCCAACACAGGCTTGCCTGCCTCCCAGGAGGGCTGGGATGCCTGTAGTGGTGAGATAGAATCTTGTCCTTATTTCAGAGTCTCCTGGAATTTATCTGCCATTTACGATCTCAGTGTCCCTGCCCCCTGCCTCGCTTTCCTGCCGTCTTCACAGCAGCTGCTGCAGAGCACTCAGCCAAAAGCCCACAATGAGTGGTCTGAGTAATTAAGAGAACCCTTAGTGTGAGCAGGGGCCCGTTCCTATTGTCCCGCAGCATCTCCCCATCCCCCACCATTGTCTATAAGAGGAAGCTAGAGCTTGGCCTTCCTGACTCTCAGTCCAGTGCTCTTCCTACCACACCTACAGCACTGTTTTACTTTCCAGCATTTTAGCTTTGTCCATTGCAAAGTCAACACTGCCCCAGAGGCCCCCACTACGCAGCCGGTGCTCGGGCAGCAGTTCAGGAAGGCCTGCTCAGGATCTCTGGGCGCTCTGCTGGCAGTGGGGTCCTGGTTATAGAGGAGCTGGAGCTGGGCTCACTGTCACTGAATTAAATGGCCTCCCTTTTGTAAGCCTGGACACCGGCAGGCTTTCCGGGGTTCCTGGATCTCACGTGGTTCAGGAATACAAGCAGAGGTCAGGCTCATCTTGGGCCTGGGGCTTGGGCTAGCTCTCAGCATGCCATGTGAAATGTGAAAGACGGGGGGATGGGGAGTACTCTCGGGATAGGGCTGGGGATGGAGAGAAGGCTGAGTTACGCTCTTCTCTTCTCTCTGGGGCCCCAGCACATCTGGCCCCCCAAGGCTATGGCTAGTGGGCAGCCCTGGCCAGAAGCACATCAGAGAGGCAGCCAAAGGTTTTGGTTCAGAGCATGAACTCTGGAGCTAGACTGGATTCTAATGTCAGTAATGCTGTTTGACCTTGGACAAGTTATCTAACCTCTCTGTGCTTCAGTTTCTTCTTCTGTAAAATGAAGGTAATAACAATAATTCCTTAGAGGATTATGGAGAGGTTTAGAGTTCATTTAAAAATTGTTTAGAATGGTATACACAGGAAGAGCTATCTCTATAATTGTTAGTTAATACTTTTGAACACTGGCATGACAATGGTCTTTAGAGACTGTCATCAAATTCTGTGGCTCCTCCTGCCTAAATTTCTCCTAAATCCACCTGTGCTCTCCCTCCTCACCCCTGTCCTTCCTCACCACTCTGGGCTGCCCTCCAGTCTCCTTGTTTTCCACTCTGCAGGAGCAAAGCGATCCTTTCAAATTGCTACCCTGACAACCTCCCCCTTCAGCTCCAGACCCTCAGTTGCTCTGATTGCTCTTAGCATAGAGTTCTGCCAAGGCTCTGGGAGGGCCAGTCCTCCTCACTGGGCACTCTTGTGGAACCCCGAACCGCCCTTTGCAGGTCTCATCGCGCTGGTCAGCGTATCACTAGGTTGGTTTTCTCAGTGTCTGGCTTCCCAGTCGACTGAGAGTTCGGCAAAGGCAAGACCTTATCTTGTTCCTCTCGGTTTCTCTTGCTCCTAGCACACCATCAGTCACATAGTTGGTGTTCAATAGATGTTGCATGAATGAACGGCTGAATGGACAGATGAACGCTTGGTGGAAGGAAGTGGCAGAAGAAAGGAGTCTTTGGAGCCACATGGCTCAGGCTGGAGCCAGCTTCCGTTAACCTTTTCTGGGCTCTGTTGGAATTCTTGGGAGGCCCAGGGAAGATCAGGAGGATTATAGGGTGACTGTGGGGAGAGCTGGCATGGAGTAAGTTGAGTGGTATGTCATGTTGCTGAGGGTCTGGGTTTGATGGACAAGTCCCCTAAGCTCATGTTGACTTCCCTTCCTCCCTCCTTCCCCTCCTTCCCCCTCCTGTCTTGAACACTTGTCATCCTAGGTGCCTGGCATTATGCTCTATGCTTTCCCATATGTTATCTCATTTAATTATCCCAATAGTCCTGTGAGGGACACATTATTATCGCCATTTAATATGAGAACTCTGAGACCCAGAGAGGTTCAGTAACTTGCCCGGAGTCACACAGCCAAGAAGCAGAGCCAGGACTTGACCCCAGGACTTCCCTCTGTGGCTGTGGATTCCTGCCTGCATGCGAGAAGTGGCCTCGGGAAGTTCCATCCTGTTGAGCACTGACCCAAAATTCCTTGCAGGGGAGGAGGGCCCTAGGGCCAGAGCAGACACTCAAGTAACAGGTGGCAGCAAGTTTGACCCTGGTTGGCGGGGCTGCTGCCCTCAGGGAGCTTAAGGCCTAGAGGGACAGCCAGCTCACGAACAGACACACGAATAGCTTAATCACAACTGGAGTGACTTCCTGGTAGGGGGGAGTGGACAGGTGCCTCTTTGTGGAAAGGAGGATGAGCACTGGACACAGAGTCACAGGCACCTGTTATTAGGATTTTGCCTCTACCTCTTATGGGCTGTGGGAACTCGGCTAAGACATAACTTCCTGTACCTCAGTTTCCCCACCTGCAAACCAGAAATTTTCTTTGGCAGATTTGTTGGTAAGATTAAATGAGAAGTACCTGAAGATGCTTAAAACTGCTCTGGTTTAAGTGTTCAGAGCATCTGTGCAAGCGCAGGAGGCAGCCAGTGCACAGCCCCCCTGTCTTCACCAGCTGTGACTCTGTGGGCCCCGGGGACCCCAGATTTATAAAATGTTTCAGCTGGAAGCTATTCTCTCTTCTGGCGGTTCCTGACCACCCAGGGTCTGGGAAGGCCCTACTAAAGATTCATAAACTGTTCTCCATGTTTCCCCAAATCAACACGGAATGGTTCATTTGCTCGTAAATAAAACAGCAGATTTCTTTGCTTTTGGCTGGAATTACATGCTCTCAGGACCTCTCAGGATGGAACTCCATCTCTCATGCTGAACAGAAGTCAATTGGCAGTCCATGCATCTTTGATTAATCTAAAAACCAGAGGCTGGGTGGGGGAAGTGACCCAGCAAGGGGAATGGTAGGTCAGAGAGGCCTCAGGGGCCTTTGTGCTCCGAGGGCACGGGAGGAAGTCGGGAATCCCCCAGGAGGTCCTGAGGGCAGGACTGTGGAGGGGAAGCCCAGGGCAGGAGTGGTTGGGGGGGGGGCCCAGCTGTTGGGTGAACCCTGGGCAAACAAAGCCCTCATTAAGGAGAGGGTGCGGGTGGGGAGGAGCCGGCAGGGCAGCCACTGAATGTCCTCTCCCCAACTGTGGCCAATGGAGCAATTGTCCTCTGCTGGGAGGGAGCTGGGGCATCGGCCTGGGAACTGCTGGGCGCTCGCTGGTGGTCACCGCCTCTTTGCCTGGCCCCAGAGTGGCTTTTCTGTGCTCCTGCTGACCATCAGGCCACAGAAGGGCCTACCTGGTCCTAGTCCTTCCAGCTGGCGGTTCAGGGTATGGGTGCCCACATGAGGCTCTCTGTGCCCACTTCCGTCCTGCCCACACCTTTTGGCTCTCCTATTCTCCACTTCACTCAGCTGCTGTGGCCCTGGGTTAGTTGCTTGGCTTCTCAGGTCTGAACTGCTTCACACATAAAGTGAGGAGAGTTGAGCTAGAATGCTTCTCCGCTCGGTTTGGTCATCAGGACGACTGGGCTGCTACTGGCATTTAGTGGGCAGGGGCCAGGGATGCTAAGTTCCTGCACTGTCCAGCCCAGCCCTGCGTGACCAAGAGTCATCCTGCCCTCAAGGCTGGTAAAGCCCGTGTTGAGAAGCGCTCGTAGATCAATGCTTTTCACTACTAGTGTTTTTAAAGTAAGGCGATCCTGTTTTCAAATGCCGGGGCTTGTGGGAACTCAGCAGATAAAACAGATCAGAGGGGAGCAAGTGTGGTTAGGACTGGGAGGGGGCCCAGAGCCCTACCGGCGAGCTTTCCATACCCCGCAGTGGCCCCTCTCCAGCGTGACCTCTCTCCAGGGCGCAGGGCCTCATCTGGCTGACATCCAGGGCCTCCGTGCGGCTGGCTGGGCCCTCTTTGGCTGTTCTGATTGGTCAGTGTCTATTCTGACCCATTGGACATCTGCTGAAATGGGTCAGTGTCTGTGCTGTGCGAGTTGTTACTCCTCGCCCCTGCATACGCCCCATGGTTTTTTGTTTTTGTTTCTTAGAAGTATGATAGGCGGATAAGGTTTGGGGTTAATTTCCTGTGGCTGTGAATTGTCGTTGGCACCCTGGACCTACCTGGACTAGGCTCGCTGACTTGGACCATCACGGCACACTCCATAGCTGGGAGGAGAGAGGGGTTCCCAAATTTGCAGTGTGTGAAGCAATCATCTTGGAAGCTGGTTAAAATACACATTCCGATTGCTGGGCCCCCTGCGGGTCTACACATATCTCTCCCAGGTGGTTCCATGCAGTGGTCTGGGGACCAGCATGAGAAATGCTGGCCTCAGAGGGGGCTGTGCCTGCTCCTCTTCTCCCCACCCCGCCCCCGCTGCTGGTCACAGCTGCTCTCCAAGGCTCATGGGCCTCCTTGAGGCTGAAATGAGAACTCTCTCGCTTCTGGAAGCTCCACACCACATGCCCCCTCTGCCTGGAGATATAGTGAGTTGGGCTCCTGTCCCTCTTAACTTGCCCAGCGCCCAGCTCAGGGCTCTGATGAATAATGGTGTTGGTGTCCAGGCCCTGTGCTATGTGCTTTATTATCTCATTTAAACCTCTCAGTGACCCGAGAGGTTGATGTTGTTATCATCCCTGTTTACAGATGAGAAATCAGAGGTGATTGAGGAACTTGTGCAAGGTCACACAGCTGGGAATCTCAGGATGGATCTGACCCCACCACAAACATCCTGAGTACAGGCAGGACAGCCAGCCTACCCTCCGTCTGGGATTTCATAATCACCCTTCAGTGAGTCTGGCATGGTGCTATTATCATTATTGTTATTAATGAGGGCTTGAGTCTGAAGACTTCCTAGACATTCGTGCTTAGGGAAAGATCCTCATGAGGACAGTGGCTGAGAACCGCTGGGCTCCTGGGAAGGATAATTCGTCTTTACAGGGTGTTTGGGAGTCCCATCTGTTATCTTGCTTCATCCTACAGCATCCGAACGAGGCATGCACAGTGAATCCCTGTTTCACAGATGAGGAAACTGAAGCTCAGAGAGGTAAAGCAACTTACTCAAGGTCGCCCAGGCAGTAAACAACAGTGCTGGAGTTGAACAAAGCTCCGACTCTCCCTAGATTCCGTGCTTTCCACTGCCCCACAAGTCCGGATTGTGCCAAGGTCAGGAGGACTTTTAGGCCTTTTTAGCCTGAGCTGTGTCCCTCCCCAGCCCACCCTGGAGGGTCTGAAGACAGCTCAGAGTCCGCCAGAGACAAAGAGGCCTGTGCCCTCTTGACCTAGTTATGTGACCAGGCAACTTGGAGTCAGGAAAAGGTGCATTCTTTCCCCTCCGCTCACATTACCCAGCCTCTGGCTTCCTGGAATTTTTGTTAAAATTCCAAATCTCTTGGCAATAAGTCCTCCTCCCCACAGTTTTTGCAAACAGGAACCGAGCACCCTTCAACTTCCAGACCTCACACTTTCACACCCTTCCCTGCTGTAAACTGGAGCCAGGGCCCCTGGAGGAGAAAGGAGATCTGAGAGGACACCCAGAGTCCGATACATGAGCAGGACAACCAGACAGAGGGTTTGCTTGTCACTTCCTAGGCCTGTGCCCCGGACTGATGCCTAAAGACCCCAGAGCAAGTCCCTGCCTGCCACTTCCTATGCAACCCTGGGGCTGCACTTCCCCTCTCTGGGTCCCAATTTCCCCATTTCTTAAAGGAAAATAATAATGCCACCCTGGTGAGAGGGTCAGATGACATAATGTATGTGAAGAGGTTTTATCACTATTATTATTTGATTACGTGAAGGTCAAGGTTGTTTAAAAAACTCTGCAGTGATGGAAATGTTCTATATCTGTGTTCTCCAGTTCGGTGGCTCCTAGCCACATGTGGCCACTGAGTACCTGAAATGTGGCACGTGTGGCTGGTGGCTACTGTACTGGACCACCAGGAACCTCTGGAGTCCTTCTGGGCAGTGAGGAGATGGGACCTCCAAGTGTCTGTGGTGCTTGAGGGGACCCCATGGGAGAGTGGAAGGGGCCTTGATGCCCCAGGTTCCCCGAAGGAGTCTAAAGCTGTGGCCAATGACAGATGTGCTATGTGTTATGTGTGTTGACTCATTCCATCACGCAGCACCCTTCGATGTAGATGTGTCCTACCACCATCCCTGTTTTACAGAGGGGAACACTGAGGCTCAGAGAGATTAAGTCATTGCCCGAGGGCACACAGCTGGTAAGTGGGAAGAGAGGGCTCTATGAACCCAGGTCTGGTCCCTTCCTAGGGCCCATGATTACCACTAGGCTACAGTCTATTTACCCTGATCCCAGGAGCTACTACCCAGAAGGCAGGTCCAGGACCCCAGCTGTACCCACACAGACCCACACATCTCCAGGCAGTGCTTTCTAGCGCCATCCCGTGTCAGCCTCTCTGAGCTAAGAACTGCCTGGACCTGGGTGCCTCTTCGAGAGTCAGGAAGAAGTGGCTGATGGGGCACTTCGGAACAGGATTAGGGCGTAGCCGCCATCAATTCCCCACCGTTTATCAATGAGTAACCTGGCCTGTCGGGGCTCCTGGTGCCCTCTTTGGGCCCCCACTATTAATTGATCTGGGAAGGAGACTCTGTTAATTGCAGACCCAGAGTAAACAGGGCTGGGGTGAACAGGGCTGATAGCAGATAGCTTTCCTTGGCTGGGCTGCCCTTTGCCCTTTGGGAAGGGGCAGTGGGAAGAGGCAGAGAGTGAAGGGGAAGGAGTGGTCCTAGGAATGTCTTTGGAGTGGGGGAGGGAAGACCGGCTTCCTGGGGCCCTGAAGAGTCAATCTGTATGTCCTTCTGGACATGAAGTCCTCTGCTGGGCTCCCTGTTCGCTGTGCCCTGACAAAGGGATCGGGGGTGGGGGCCAGCGAGACTCTGACATCTATCTGTTTTCTTTCCTCCCCTCGTCCGTCCGTCCATCCATTGCTTTCAACATCCTTCCATCCTTCCTTTCTCCCGTTCATCCAGTCTTCCCCTTTATCTACCATCTGTTTTCCTTTCCTTCTCTCATTTCACTCGTCCGTTCTTCCCTTATTCTGTCTATCCATCTCAAAGGGTACGTCTCCCTCTCTCCCTCCCTCCTTCCCTCCTTCTTCCCTCGCTCTCTCCCTTCCCATCCCTCACTCATCTTCCTACCTTTCCTTCCCTCTATGTAGTGACCATGTGTTTCTTGAGAAAGTGAGGGAGGAGGTTGGTGGGAGTCCTCTGGGCCATGGGGTTCTGAGTCTGGGCCCCTGGGTGGCCCTGGGGCATTTCACTGCCTGACCTCAGACTTGCTGGCCACTCGCTCAGGGTTAGATGGAGTCTCTCTGTCCCTGGGGGAGGATAGAACCTTGTTGCTTCAGCCTAGGGACCACATAACTGGCTGTGCAGAGGGGGACACGGAGAATGAAATGGGGTGCTGTGAGCAATCACAGCTGGGCAGTGGAGTGACAGGGACTGTCCTGGGCACAGCAGGGCATCCGGGCCCCCTCCCCCAGCCCTGCCCCAAAAGGGCCTATGAGCCGTGACTCAGGCAGCCTTTCTCTTCCAGAGATTGGGGGTTGGTTCTCTGAGCAGCAACACACATCAGCATGAGCCCCTGCTTAGAGTTTGGCGTCTGACCCCCTCTGGGATCCCAAAGCCCACACCCCACCTGACATGGTACGGTCCTGATGGGGCTGTCCGGAAGCTGTCTCATCCTGACAACGCTGTGTGGAGGGGAAGGCAGAGATAATCGCACCCCTTTGACAGATGAGGGAATTGAAGCTGAGGCTGCAAGGGTTTGTAATGCCTCACAGCTGGGTTAATAAATTCCTAACCCCACTCTCAGCTCACTCAACAAAACAGTGTCAGATCTGCAACCCCCTTTCCAAACCCAACCCTGTGCCCATTTTACAGATGGGGCATCTGAGACTCGAGCACGGAGATGACTTCCTAGTCAGCCCATGGGCTGTCCAGCGGTCGAGACTTTGGCCAGCACAGTCGGGCAGCTCCACCCCACAGCAGGCAAGGCCCAAGGACTCCGAGAGCTAACAGCCATCGAATGTAACAATGGCCACCATTTATTGAGCCCCGATTATGTGCCAGGCGCTGTCCTGGGTGCTTTCCACATTTTGCAGTGACTCAGCCAGTTCAGGTGGGACACCAAGATGGCTGCTAGAGAACAGACCCCTTTGGTCCCCTCTCCTCCTGCTCCCCGCCCTCCTGCGGAGCTCTCAGGTTGACCTGGGGGGCAGAAGGTGTCCTCCCGGGCCCTGCCACCACCCATTACTCCCTAACCGCTGCAGCTGGGAGATAAGATAGCACCAGCCCATTAATCAGGGCTGCTTGGCAGGGAGGTGGGGGTGGCCTGAGACAACAGCACCTCACAGGTGGAGATAAGCCCCGTCCTCCTGGCTCCTGAGGGAGCCAGGAGTGGTGGAGGGTGCTGGGAAGTTTGGCCTCAGCTTCCAGTCCCAAGTATTTGGTGGGTGGGTGGAGCCTGCGGTGGGCAGGGGGGCAGGCACCGCTGGGAGAGGCAGCCCAAGTGTGCAGGCTGCATTGAGAGGAGCCTGGAGACTGGGGTTCCGGCCTCAGTGCTCCCTTGGCTGCCTCTGTGTCCTTAGATAAGCCACTGCCCCTCTCTGGGGCTATCTCTACATCTGGATGAGTGGGGGGACTGGACTAGATGACCCGGAGTGCCCTTTCACTGTAAACATGCCCAGTGAGAGACCAGGCTCTGGGGCAGGTGAGGGGTGGGCTCGCCTGACAGCAGGGACAGGGCAGACACACTGCCTTGGCTAAGGGGCAACAGGCTGGGTGAGATTTGTCCCAGAATCTGTGTTAGTCACCCTCACAGGAGAGCCAGTGGAGGGTTGGGGGGGGGCGCTGGGGTGGGACAGGAGGAGGGGATGGGCCCTTGAGCCACTGTGCCCTTTAGGGACCACACCACACGCTGGTTAAGCCGTAATCATGGAGTTTGATTGAAATCCCAGGTCTGCTACCGCCCTGTGGAGTCTTGGGTGGGTTACTCAATCTTCTGGCATCTCAGTTTCCCCACCTGTACAATGAGGAAGATAGCCTTTCCCCCATGGGATTTTTGTTAGGAAGATACATGTAAAGTGCTTAGCTTAATGCCTGGCAGACAGCAAGGGCCCAGTCAGTATTAGTTATTCTTCTTTCTCTGCGGCCTGGACCTCTTCAGTGCAGATTCTCTGTGATGGCAGCTATGGAGGAGACCGGGGTAGCTCGACCCCAAAGCAATTGCTGGTCTAAGGATGCTGATTATAAAATGTATTTTGGTAACTAATAAACAACAAACTTAAAACGGCAAACATTTATTGTCTTCACAGTTTCTGTGGGTCAGGAATTCAGGAGCCGCTTAGATGGGTAGTTCTGACTCAAGACCTCTCATGAGGTTGCAGTCAAGGTGTCGGCCAGGGCTGCTGTCATCTGAAGGCTTGACTGGGGCGGAGGATTTGTTCCCAAGTTCACTCGTGTGGCTGCTGGCTGGAGGCCTCGCGGGCAGCTTAAGTGTCCTCACAACATGGTGGCTGGCTTCCCCAGAGTGAGTGAGCTAGAAGCGAGCATGGAGGAAATGTGGTACCTTTCATTGCCGGCTCTGTGAAGTTGCACACCGTCACTTCCACTTTGTTCCAATCATCAAAGCAAGTCACTAAGGCCAGCCCACACTCAAGGGAAGGGAGGAATATCCGAGACAGACACATACAGTAACACGACTGTGAGCACCAACAGTCACAGCTGTTGTATGCCTGGGAGCTCCGGACTGGGAGCTTGGCACACGTGATCTCCAATCCCCACAACCACTTTCTAAATCAAGAACTATGTTTCTTTTATGGATGAGAATACAGTGGTTTAGAGGGTGAAGTGATTTCCTCCAGGGCACCAGCCAGGAGGTACTGGTAGTGTTGTCTGATCCTGGGGCCAGGCATTGCCCATCCCAGGCACTGCCCAACTCCAGCCACACCCAAGCCAGCCTTGGCTTTGAAGCCACATGTGACCATCTAGGGTAACGAGGCCTCCTGGGAGTTAGGATTGGAAATAATATAGGAGGCACACATGTACGGGCATCCGAAGAACAGGGACCTTTAGAGTCACTCTGACCTGGGTTTGAGTTCTGACTCCACCACTTCCTTCGTGCCTCAGCTTCCTCATCTGTACCGTAGAAGTAACAGTATCCACCTGGACAACTCCTGCGAGGCTAGATGAGGGGTGTATGTGGTGAGTGTGCGGTCTAGCTGTCATCATCCTGGGGTAGGACCAGGTAGCTCTCAGGGCTGGGCTGCTACAGGGCTGCCTTCCCTCTGAGTAATGTGCTCTCTTGGTGGAAGCAATGTCCCCCTTCCTGGTCTGGGGTCCCCCATCCAGGCCTTGCTCAGCAAAGACAGCATCCCAGGCATGTTGCTGCTTTGCCAGCCCTATGCACAGGACTGAGGCCATGGTGGGCAAGCCTCAGGGCAGGGAGCCTATTCCCTGATGCAGGACTCAGGCCAGGATTCCGGGGCACCCTCCCCCTTCCGTCCCTGCATTTCCAGGGCCTCCAGCGGGGAGGGATCTCCATGCACTTGCCCACTTCTGCCAGCAGAGGGAACAGGTGCGGTGTCTGAAAACGTGGGAGGCTCCAGGCTGCCTGGCCTGGGTGCTCCTGTCCTGGAAGCCCCTGGGTGTGGTGGAGTGGGGTGATTTGGAGCAGAGCTGGCAAGGGTGGAGGCTTCATCTTCCCTGAAGAGAGCAGTTGCTGGAGCCCTAGAGCCCAGGAGACAGGGCCCTGGGAAAGGAGAGAGAGGATGGATTTTCCTGGGCCTGAGATTTCAGATCTCAGCTCCTGCCTCCCGTGGGATCCCGAGGAGGAGCAGAAGTGGTCATTTTTCACTCCGTAATCTGTTCAGCAAATATTCTTGAGTACCTACTGTGTGTCTGGCTCCCTGGTAGGCAGTGGGAGCCCGTGTCAGATGTGGACTCCACAGGATTGATGTTCGAGTGGGGAGGCCGGGACAAAGCAAGATGTACAAAGGGAGTCGTTGGATATGTGACGTGAAAGAAATAAACAGAGGGCCAAGACAGACGATGAGTGGGGGCTGTGTCTCCACTCACTCACCCCGAGGATCAGCTGGGATCCAGGTGGGGCCCGACTGTGAGTCTGTGGGTGCAAACTGCCTTCTCCACAGTGCCCTTTGTAGCCATGGGCTCCTATCGTCACCAGAAACCACCACAAGTCACCGTGAGGACCTGCCAATGACAGCAGGGAGGGCATTTAGCCCACCAGCCACCGGCAGGGTCATCCATGGAGCAAATCCCCTGGAGGCCCTAGAGTCAGACAGGTCTGGCTTCCAACCTGGCTCAGTCACTTACCAACTGTGTGACCTTGGCTAAGACACCTGACTTCTCTGTTTGGCACCTGCACCAGTGATGAGGATTCCTACGTAGTGTGAGGAGGGGGATGCGTTCATGCCAGTTCTGTCTCTGGCTGGCCGGGAGGCCTGCGGTACTGTGTAAGCTTTCTATTGCTGCTGAAACAAAGTTCCACAAACTTAGCAGCTTGAAACAACACATACTATGATCTCAGTTTCTGTGGGTCAGGAGTCGAGGATGGGTTGGCTGGTCCTCTGCTCAGGGTCTCACAAAGCTGCAACCAAGGTGTCAGCCAACAATAGGGTCACCTTGGGGTCCTCTTCCAAACACATATGACTTTCAGCAGAATTAATTTCCTAGTAGCTATGGGATTTATGGAGGCTGCATCTTCAAGGCCAGCAGGAGAGGCCTTTCTGCTGTGTCACTTTCTTTAAAACTCCTCATCTGATTAGATCAGGCCCACCCAGGATAATCTCCCTTTTGATCAACTCAAAGTCAACAGGTTAGAATATTCCCTTGTATTCACTAGTCTCACCCACACTCAAGGCAAGGGGATTATTTAGGCCATGCACACCAGGTGGCAGGAATCCTGGAGGCCATCTTAGAATTATGAAGAGGACAAAACTATTTGACTAATGATCATGTAATAATCAGTAATAATTATTTTCTTAATTTGTTCTTTAGTTTTGAAATTAGCAAACAAAAGAAATTTCAATTTTAAAGATATTGTTCAAATTCAGTAAAATATTTCACGTATAAACAAAATTCATGCTTACCAAACAAAAGCATTCCACTCCTCAGTTCACACTCGAATCACAGTTTTCAATTTTAAACACAAAACAAACCTCCAAGTGGTCCCACAGAATAACAGAATTGAAAGAACTCAAGTTCTGGTTTTCTCGTTTTCACACTCAGTGAGCTATCATTTTTTACTTTGAATTAACTATTTTTTTCTTAAAGATTTTATCTTTCCTTTTCCTCCCCAAAGCCCCCTGGTACATAGTTGTATATTTTTAGCTGTGGGTCCTTCCAGTTGTGGCATGTGGGATGCCGCCTCAGCATGGCCTGATGAGCGGTGCCATGTCTGCGCCCAGGATTCGAACCGGCAAAATCCTGGGCCAGCGAAGTGGAGCGCGTGAACTTGGCCACGGGGCCGGCCCCAGGAATTTACTATTTAGGTGCAGGAATGTGTCATATCATAGGGTTTGGGGACACAAACTGCACCTGAAGCGAGCTTGAATGATTCTAAACAGTTAGGAACTTACTTAGAAACACACAGGTGGCAAGTAAGATGTCCTTCGGCAGTGAATGGATAAACAATGGTACATCCAGACAATGGAATGTTATTCAATGAGAAAAAGAAACGAGCTGCCAAGCCGTGAAAAGACATGGAGGAAACTTAAATGCATATTGCTGAGGGAAAGAAGCCAGTCTGAAAAGGCTATGTGCTTTATGATTCCAACTCTGGGATATTCTGGAAAAGGCAGAATGATGGAGACAGTAAAAGATCAGTGGTGGCCAGGGGCTCGGGGCAGAATGAGTAGGCGGAGCACAGGGGATTTTTAGGGCAGTAAAACTATTATATGTGATACTGGTGTGGTGGCTACATGTCATTATACATTTGTCAAAATCCTTAGAATGTACAATGCAGAGTGAACCCTAATGTAAACTATGGATTTTAGTTAATAATGGTGTATCACTGTTGGTTCATGAATTGTAACAAATGTACCACATGCAGCAAGCTATTAAGAACAGGGGAAACTACCTGCACTCAATTTTTCTGTAAACCTAAAACTGCTCTAAAAAAATAAAGTCTATTAGTTCAAAAAAAAATACCACGTGTAGCTAAGTCTGCGTATATCAAAGGCTGCCCATATACCAGAGCTTTCTGCGTTAATTGTCATGTAGAATACGATGCTTATTAAGGAATAAATAATGAAAATGTGCTAATTGGAAGTTCACATGTCTTAAATCCCAACAATAACCATAGCGCTTGTTTAGAACTTAAACCAACAAGAGATTTTTTAGGGAAGGGGCGTTTTATCACTGATATAGTTTTAAACTGCCACTTGGTGATAATAAAGTAGAGACTGACTTTTGGATTGTTTCACTAACGTTTTAAGATTCTCTATCTTGCACCCCCAATTGTCTGCACTGGGGTGGCCCACTCCTGCCGTGCCCCCTTGGTCACCTCTGCCAACAAGCCCGGTGTTCTCCATCATCCTGCAGCGTATCATTGGATGCTGCATCGCCTCTCACAAGGCCTTCTTAACAGGCAGGAAGGAAACTGTTTCTTTTCTCGTGTATTTTTGTAATTTTTTGCTTTCAATAGATTTTATTTTTTAGAGCAGTTTTAGGTTCACAGCAAAAGTGAGCGGAAAGTACAGAGAGTTCCCATGTACCCCTGTGCCACACAGGTGCAATCTTCCTCACTATGCACATCTTGCACCACAGTGGGACATTTGTTACAATCGATGAGCCTACACTGACCCGTCATTGTTACTCAAAAGTCCGTGGTTTACATTAGGGTTTGCTCTTGGTGTTGTAGTCCTATGGGTTTGGACAAATGTGTGATGACATATCCATCATGGTATCATGCAGAATAGTTTCCCTGCCCTGGCGTCCTCTGTGTTCCACCTAGTCATCCTTCCCTTCTCCATAACCCCTGGCAACCACTGACCTTTTTATTGTGTCTATAATTTTGCTTTTCCAGAATGTCTTGGAGTTGGAATTATGATTCCTTTTCACACTGGCTTCTTTCCCTTAGTAATATGCATTTAAGCTTCCTCCATGTCTTTTCATGGCTTGGTAGCTCATTCCTTTCTCTTGCTAAAAATATTCCATTGCATGGATGTGTCACAGTTTATCCTCTTGTGTCACATGTCCCTTCCGAAGCCAGTCACTGGCAAGGGGGAAGGAATTATCTCAAGTGACTAAGTCACTGAGAAGTGTCAGTCTGGAGCAGAGGAGAGTCCAGCTGCCTCTGAAGCGCAGGCTGCCCAACACATGGAAAACTCTTGAAGGTTGTTTAGTGAGGATTGAGTGAGGAAATGGCGGTTGGGTGGGTAACCAGCAATGTTTGCTCCAGGGACCACATCTTTTTTTAAAAAAATGAATTAGATGTTTTTTCTGTCTGTAAAACTATTCATTTTAGAATGTCTGAAATATGCAGAAAAGTAAAATAAAACAAAACTCACCCACAATCCCAGCTTCTGGTGGTTACTGTCGTTAGCATTGTGAGCATTACCTTCCAGAATTTTCTCTCTAGTTGTAGTGACACACACAATGAGGCCTTAAGTCGGGACTCTTCCTCTTCCAATTTTGGCTGAGGCATGAAGACAAAGATACCCCCGGCGGAGGGAGTTGAAGGGCAGACCCTGTGGCTGAGAACTGGTGAGATGGCTCACCCATCTTGCAGGCAAAAGAGGGTTAGGAACTGGAGGTTTGGGGGACTTTTGAGAGAATTTCTTTGCTGAAAGCTGTGCTATGAGTCCAACCTCTTGGGCACTTGAGATCCCAACCCCAAAGGGAGGGGGTTCTCCTCACCTCACACCTGGTAGGAAGGGCTTCAAGGAGACCCCTTGGGGAAACTGATATGTACCTCCTGAAGTTTGGAGGGCCCAGGAGGCCAGGTCTGACATAAATCCAAGGAGTCTAAAGGTGAGTCTGTGGCTTTCAACTTGAGAAGGCAGAGCAAAGAGTGAGGGAAAAACAATCTGCTGTGGGAGCCGACTCCACCTCTATGGATGGTAAGACAAAGGATGTGTGCACATTCCTGGTGACGAGCTGAGGGCCACGCATGAGGGAGAGGCAGCCTAGAGCTGCTTTAGATTTGGCTTGAGAGGACCACCCCTGGTGATGGAACCCCAACTGACGATTAGTATGACTGGACCACTGGAAACCAGACGCTTAGGGGAATAGAGGTAGTTAAGTGTAGTTTAAACCTTCAGAGGGGTTCCTGGGGACCTCCCTCAGGTCTTCATTCTGTTTTCTCAGGCTCCTCCCCCAGGTCTCCCTCTACACCCTCCCCATCTGGAGTCCCCACCCTGGTTCTTGTGGATCCTCTTCCCTACTTCTCAAGTTAACAGAGTCCCAACCCCATGCCTTTTCCTTTGTCTTGCAAAACTCTGCCATCTCAGGCTTTAGCCAGAGGTCAATGGGGTCTTCCTCTGCTCAGGATTTTGCTGGTTGAAAATTAGGTGAGGGCTTTGACAGAGAAGGGAGAGTTTAGACTTTTTTCCCCCAGGCTCTGACCAGTGTTCTACTTACTTAAGGACAAAAACACATCATTACCATAAACTCCGACAGGATAGATGCACATGAGGAATGCCTTGCCACATACTTTTTATTCTCTCCTTCTGGGACTTCTGTTAAAAGTATGGGGCCAGCCCAGTGGCACAGCAGTTAAGTGCACATGTTCTGCTTCGGCGGCCCGGGGTTCACTAGTCTGGATCCCGGGTGCGGACATGGCACCGCTTGGCACGCCATGCTGTGGTAGGCGTCCCACATATAAAGTAGAGGAAGATGAGCACGAATGTTAGCTCAGGGCCAGTCTTCCTCAGCAAAAAAGAGGAGGATTGGCAGCAGATGTTAGCTCAGGGCTAATCTTCCTAAAAAAAAAAAAAGTGTGATAGGCCTTCTTACTCTGGCTTCTATGTCTCTTACTCTTGCTTCTGTATTTTCCATCTTTAATCTCTCTGGGCTGCATTCTAGATAGTTTCTTCAGACGTAAATTCTAGTTCACTAATTGTCTCTTCAGTTGTGTCTAATCTGCTGTTAAACTCTTCCCTTGAGATCCCAGTTTCATTTTTTTTTCAGTGCTAGAATTTCTGTTTCGTTCTTTTTAAATGTGCCATGTCACTTTTTATAGTTTCTAGTTTCCTGCCAGATTTTTCAAGTTTGGCCTTTTATTTCTTTGAACACAGTAAGTATAGTTGTTTTTAGTTTGTGTCTGATAATACTAATACTTTGTGTGCTTTGTGGTTTGTTTCTGTTGTTTTCTCGGTTCTTCTCATGAATGCTGGAATAGCTTGGAACCTTGGATTCAAAATCCAGAAAGTATTTTTATTTGCTTCAGCTAAGTGCTTGAGGGTGTTACTATTGTGGGACCACCACAATTCGATTTCAAGGCTCCATAATTCCTGGTAAGAAATCAGGGTGCAAATCTGTGTGAAGGCTGGTTTGTGTCAGGTTCATTCCCCACCTCTTCTGCACCCCATCCATGGTGTATCCTTCCAGTTCTGTGCAGGGTACGGGTTTTCAGAGTTCCTGCCTGTGACAGACTCTGGTGTTCACATCTTTTCCTCCAGCCTGGAGGATACTCAAAGCACAGCTCCTGCTCCGGTACCTATTTCTCCCAGGTCAGCAAACGTCCTCTGGACAAAAGCAGCTTTGTAGGCTGGGCTTATCTCCCTGGATTCTTATCTTCACCCAGATCATAGCCCAGTAATTCCCCAGTAGTTTTTAATCTTTGGTGTTTTCAAGAAGATGTTTTTCTAATGTTTTGGCTCACCTTCCTTTCATTGTCCTCAGTGGAGAACTGGCCTGAATTGCCTCGTCCACCGTGACCAGGAGTTCACATGAAGAATGAGTACTGTGACCTTACTACTTGAGAAATAGCAACCCTGGCCTTATTCACTAAAGGAGGCTTTGCTGCCTTCCTGGGCTTATTTTCATCACAAAGAACTCCATATCGGCTAAGAACATATCTCTCTTAGTCATGCAGGATGAGTAGAACCATCCTCATATAGTTTTTCTCTTGGCCCCAATTTTTCTCCTGCCGCAAGCAGGACTAGCAATTGTCAAGGAGTCAGGAGATTTGGTTTCAGTCCTAGCTTTGCCACTGACTCATTCCTTGCCACGGATAAGGGAGCTACTTCTTCTTTTGGACCTTTGGTTTTTTAAAAATAGTTTATCTGCAACATGGGATTAGGAATCAGATCTCCTAAAAATATCTCCTAAGATTATGCCTGTGAAAATGCCCGACATGCTGCTTGACACGTTTAGATGCTCAAAAAATATTTGATGAATATTAATTTGAACCAGTTACACGACTTTATCAATTTAGTTGCAAATACTAGAAAAATCTCCCAAATAACAATAGTTTTTTAAAAAAAGAGTTTATTTCTCTTTCATGTAACAGACTTCTGAAGACAGGTAGTCCAGATCTGGGGTGGTGACTCCACATTTTTCAGGGCCTCAAACACCTTTCATCCTGCTGCTTCCCCATCCTCAGTGCATTGCCTCCTGACCCAAAATGCTGCTTAGGCTCCATCTGCATTTTAGGCAGCAGGAGGAGGACAGGCGGGAAAAGGGCACCCCTCACATTCAAGGAGACTTCTTGGCAGTCCTGCGCAACGCACCTGCTTAATCTTATGGATGGGCCTTTGCACGCGGCTCACGTGGAGCTGCTGGGGAAGTGGGGAAATGGAATCTCTGAGCTGGGTGGTGCTTGGCTATTTGTAGGGTTCTTTTTCTAAGGAAATGAGAAAAAGGGAAATCTGCCACAGTGGCCTCCCCAAATCATTTGTCCTCGTTGAACTTCGGTTTCTTCTTCCATAGAAATTGATGGGGGGAGGCACTACTGGCGTTTTGGGTGGTGCAATTCTTTACTTGCAGAACTGTTCTAATGCGATGCAGGACATTTAACGTCCCTGAACCATGACTGTTAAATGCCGGTAGTACCCTGAGGCATCGTGACCATCAAAACAACCCCACTCTTTTCTAACTGCTTGTAGGGGACAATACTACTCTCTGTTAAGAACCCCTGGACAGGATGATTCTAAAGTCCTTCTAAGAGTGGCATTCTGTGGGAGCCTGTGAGTCTATGATGCTTGGGTCACAGTAACTTCATCTGTCAAATGGGCAAGCTGAGGGGAGAAGATGGGAATGCAAAGGTCTCCTTCTTCTGTCCTCCCCAGCTTTGAGGGGAGAAAGGAATCATTACACAGCTAGAGTCAAGATCATTGGCCTCCAGGTGGTCAGAGAAGGAGAAAGGATGGTAGGAAGGAGGGGACCAGGACATGAGGAGGAGGGCAGGCAGGAACCCCAAACACCTGGTCCCAACAGGGCCTGCTACCTCTCCCCAGGGCCTTTCACTGTGCCCCTGGTGTGAGAGATGGAGGGAGAGCCATCTCCCGAGAAGCTGGCACACTGACCTCTGTCTGTCATGAGGCCCTCATTAGCGACTCCCATGTCCGTTGGCGGGACCTCATAACTGGGGCCCATCTGACCTTTGGGGCAGCAGATGCTACATCTGGCAGAGCTGATCAAAGAACCCCGGGGCCCAGCCCTTCCTGGCCCTGGTCCCTGCCTGGTCCCAGGGAGTGGCAATTAGGCGGATCATGATATGCTCATCCCAGTGGGTTCTGACGGAGCCAGAGGAAGGAAGTGTGAGGCTCCAGGGTCATGCTGCCTGGATTCAAAACTGGTTCCCACCCTCATTTAGTTGTGTGACATTGGACAAGACCTTTCTGTGTTGTTCGTTCCCGCATCTGCACGATGGAGACAGTAACAGCACGTATCTCACAGGGTTGCCCCATAGCGAGAGATCATGGACAGTAGTGCCTGGCCTATGATAGGCCCTCTGTAGGTGGCAGTCCTTGCTCTTCTGGGTGGAGCCCTGCCTCTCTTTGCTCCCAGCCAGGAGACTCTGATGCATACTGTATGGCTTCCAGGGTTTAAGCAACTTGCCCAAGGTTCCGCAGTTGGCCGAAGCTCCTGCTCTCTACCACCCAACGTGAAGGGAGGCAGTTCCTGGAGGGAGCGGGGAGTGGACCAGCTGAGGCCACATAGCAAGCAGACCAAGCTGGGCTCCACTCAGAATGGGTACCTGACCCCCAGCTGCCCTTGGCTGTGCCCATGAGAAGGCTGGAGCTCAGAGAGCCACCTCCCTGCCACCTCACAGACACAGGCTTGCATGCAGCGTTGCCTTCAGCTGCATCTCGGAATGTATACAGGGAGCCCGAGGGAGGAGTTGGCCCAGCCCGAAGTGAAATGTTCGTGGAGCCACCCAGGCCATAGGCAGGGAGGTTCGGAGGGGCCCAGGAAGGGGCTCCCCTGAGTTAGCCAGCTGCTCAGGGCCTGACTGGCTTGTTGCTGGAGAAGGTGCACATGGTGTGAGTGGAGTGGGTCTGGATGGCGGGGCAGGCAGGGCTGGGCCCTGAGGCACACAGTGAGGCCAACAGAGCCACCGTTCGGGGCACCTCTCCTCCCCCTCCACAGCCCCGGCCCCTCATGCCCTAGGCTCACCATCGCTGGGATGGGAGCAGGAGAGTAAGGTCTGTCTGGGGGCAGCAGAGCTTGTGGCAGATGACCTGGGTCTGAGGTTGGAGGCCTGAGTGCCGGTCCTGGTCATGGCATTCATTACCACTGAGTATAACACTGAAGCTAACGTAATAATCATGGCCCTGTCATTACAGATGTCATAATGAATATGAATTAACAGCGAGGATAACTACTTGTTTTCAGTGCTTGCTCTGTGCCAGGCGTGTGCCAGGTGCTATCTGTGAACCATCTCCTTTAATCCTCCTAGTAATCTTGTGAGGAAGGTACCATCAGTCCTGTTTTCAAAGAGGAAACTGCACTGTGAGGGCTTCAGCGACTTGTTCAAGGTCACGTAGCAGGTAAAGGGCAGAGGCCAGGACCGGATCCCGCTGAGCCCACTGCGTGGGTTACACACTGGGCGTCCGCACCATTTACTGGCTGTGAACCGCTTTACCTCTCCAGACTTCCTTTTGCTCATCAGTAAAATGGTTTTAAATACTTTTATCCTGATGACTTCATAGAGTTGTGGTTAGAACTCGCTGAAGAAGGGATGTGACAAGTATTTGTAAGTTCATCCGTTATTCAATCAACGATGATTTATTGAGCCCATGTCTTATGCTGGTCACTTTTCTAGGGACCAGGGATACAACAGTGAACTGACCAGGCAAGGTCCTTGCCTTGGTCTCCCTCACAGGATCTAAACTCTGGAGTGGGGGTGGGGTGACGTAGAATGAACAAGTCAATGAGTGAGCAAGTCTGGTGATGTCTCATCGTGCTCTGTGCTCTGAATACAATAAGACAGGTGATGGGACTCATTCTACTTCAGATGGGTTGGTAGAGAGGGGCCATCTGAGCAGGCGACGCTCAGAGTTGGAGCCTGTTGACAGAAAGAGCCAGCCATGCAAAGAACATCACCGGTG
This sequence comes from Equus asinus, assembly GCF_041296235.1. Taxonomy (NCBI): domain Eukaryota; kingdom Metazoa; phylum Chordata; class Mammalia; order Perissodactyla; family Equidae; genus Equus; species Equus asinus. Next base: position 31,705,350 of record NC_091791.1, on the reverse strand, counting down.
AGGGACAGCGAGGAAGGTCTGGCCAGTGGCCGGCACAGCAAGTGGAGGGGAGAGCAGGAGGAAAAGGAGGCAGAGAGTCAGGCTGGGCCCGGAGGTCTCGTGGGCACTGGCGGGCAGTTTGGATTTGATTCTCTGGGCAACGGGAACCTGGTTGTATCAGTTAGAAATACATGTGTTGCGGAAAACTAGACCAACTCTGGCTTAAACAAATAGAAGGTTATTTTTCTTACCTGAAAAGGAGCCTGCAGCCAGATGGCTGTTGATACCAGCTCAATGGATTGACGACACCTGGGCTGACATTCTGTCATTCTCCCACCTGTCCCCGCGGGTTCTAAGTGGCCGTGGAAGCTCTAGGCATCACATTACACACAAGGCAGATTCTGCTCACTTCTCACTAATCAGAACCGCTCTTAGCTGTGAGGAGGCTGGAATAGGGAGTCAAGTGTAGGAATGAGCTTCTCTGGCCCTGAGCGTGGAGGCAGCAAGGAGAGCTGGGGCTGGGTAAGCCAGCTGCTGTCCGCTGCCCCACTGCTTCTCCATCGCTCACAGGCGGGCATAGGCTGTCTGGGCTGCATCTCAAACAAGCTCTCCAGAGATGCTGATGCGCCTGGTCCATCGCCCACGCTTTGAGAAGTGTGGGTATTCAGTACGGAGAGTTTTAAGTAAGAAAGTGGTTGCTTAATTTCTGAGGTTCTGTGGAGACTGCAAGTAGGGGACAAGAGAGGACACCAGGAGGCAGGTTAAGAGGCCAGAAATCATCGTCACTGCAGTTAGGGTGGTAGCAGGGCAGATGGCACTGATGAGTGGGTTAAAAATTTTTTTTTTAATTTTAAAAATTATGGTAAGATATACATAATATAAAATTTATCATTTCAACCATTTTTAAGTGTAAAATTCAGTGGCATTAAGTGCATTCACAATGTTATACAACCATCACACCATCCATTTCCAGAACTTTTTTATCTTCCCAAACAGAAACTCTGTACCTATTAAATAATAACTCCTCACCCCCTTCTGCTCCGTCTCTGGTAGCTTCTAGTCTATTTTCTGTCCCTATGAGTTTGACTATTCTAGGTACCCCATGTAAATAGGATCATACGATATTTGTCATTTTGTGTCTGGCTTATTGCACTTAGCATAATGTCTTCGGGGTTCATCCGTGTTGTGGCATCTATCAGAACTTCCTTCCTTTTTAAGGCTGAATAATATTCCATTCTATGGATATACTCCATTTTGTTCATCATTCATCTGTGGGTGGACATCTGGGTAGTTTCCACCTTTGGGCTGTTGTGAATAGTGCTGCTATGAACATCAGAGTGCAAGTGTCTGTTTGAGTCCAGCGGTCGGCTTTCAGATAAGTTTTGGAGTAAGACTATCAGAACTTGCTGACGGTAGGAAGGAAAGGCAGGAATAGAGTTAAGAATGACTCTGGGTTTTGGCTTGGTGGTGACAGCGGCATTTATTAAGATGAGGAAGAAGTTGTAAAGTGCTTTGTAAACATTGAGGAGTGTCATTTTATTCAGAATTCTTTTAAGGAGTTATCAGCTATGAAATTGCCCTAATAAAGGCACCAAAACATCATTTTAATAAGTCGTACGTCTGGGGCCTGGGAGCTCAGGTTTCCATATTCCTTCCATAACTTTTTGATTTAACTCAGGATTTGGCAAACAACAGCCCACAGACCAAATCCAGCCCACCACCTGGTCTTGCACGGCCTGAGAGCTAAGAATAATTTCACAGTTTTAAATGTAAAACATGTAAAAAAAGACTATGTAGCCCTTTAGCTAGAACAGTTGTTCAGTTTTGCCTCTTGGCTTGCAAAGCCTAAAATATTTACTAGCTGGCCCTTTACAGAAAAAGTGTGCGGACCCCTGGCCTAAATTAATTGGTTTGGCTCAGACTGAAGAAGTGTGCTCAAGTGGAAATAAAAAAACAAAACAAAACAAATCAAACCCCTCCTCACCCCTGCTGACCTACTTCTGTAGGTTTTTTTTCTTTCTGCTGAGTGTGTGCTGGTTCCACAAGACAGCAAGCCACAGCGTCCGCCCCCAGCCCTGCCCTCCGCAGGTCACCGCAGGTCCAGTCACCTGAGACCGTGAAACTGATTAATGCCAGTGTGGTGCTGTTTACCAGGAACAAGTGATTTATTTTAGCATCTAAATTTTAAATGGTGTCTATGCTTCCCAGGAAGCTGTCTGGTTTAGAAAATTGCCCATAATAAATGCATGCAATAAATCCATTATTTTGACCTAAAGAAAGGTATTCAAGTTTTATAAGAGAAAATCAGTTTCTCCTCATCCTCACTAAATACATGTTGTGTAAATAATTAAAAACAATGGTTTGAATGGGTGCTAAATTATCAGCTTGCCTAAATGCAATCCTGGCTCGTATTTTTCCAATTAATCATGCAAAAAAAACAATCGATGTGCTGGTATCTCCCTAGTGAGGCCTCCTCTCCACTCCTGAATTATCCAAGAACCCACGGCGCTTACTCCGTCCAATGGGCTCAGTTGTGCTTTGAAGTGCCAAGAGGGAAGATGTCTGCGGAGGGTGACCCATCCACTCAGGGCCCCCAGCTTTCAGGGTTTTAGCTGCTGCCCTGGTCCTGGATGGTCCTGCTTTTCCTCACTTGCCGCTGTGGCCTGGTTCTCCTGCAGGTTGCAGGGCTGTCCGTTCCTGGGCTTCTGAAGTTCTGATTCTTTCAGTTCATGCTCAGTGCCTGGGGAGCTGGGTTCTAAGAGGGAGTCAGCTTCAGCCCCTCGCTGTGCCCCTTCCTTGAGACTTCAAAGCCCCCGACTGTGACTAGACTCGCGGCACACGCATACCCCTTCCTTTGGAGCCTGTGGTGTGATTTCTAGCCAGTTGATCACACCCCTTTCCTGGAGAACTTCTCACGACATCCCTCTCGGAGGGTGCGGGAGGTTGGGAGGAGTCTACTCTCCCTGGGCAGGAGACTTTTTGGACCCCTTGCAAATTTACTCCCCTGCTCTTCAGTAATCACTTCTGCATACCAAGGGGGATGGGGATTGGTGGTCTTTGTCAGGCCGTAGGAAGTCTTGGTCAAAGAACGTCTACTCATCTCACCTTTGCCTAACCAAGAGGGGTTCCTGGGAGTCTGTGCCTCCCATGGAGAACACGGGTCCCAGGGTGATTTGCTGCTTCATCTAGTGGAAGTGACCAACAGTTTCTGTCCTGCAAAGTTCATTCGTTCGTTCAACAAATGCTCACACAGCATCTCCTACGTGCTGGGCACTATTCTAGGCACTTGGGACACTCCAGTCAGCAAAACAGACAAAGAGCCCTGTCCTCATGAGGCTGCATGGGAGTGTGTTAAGTTCAGCTCTGGAGTACAATGCAGTGCTGGGAGGCCCAGAGGAGAGAGGACAGACTGTTGTGTGCATGTGTGTGCAGGGCACTGAGAAAGGATTCACACAAGAAGAGACATTTGCTGGGGTCTTGAATGCTGAGTGGGATTCGCCAAGACACGCAGGGTCAGGATTGGGGAAGGGAATTCCCAGTTTTTTGCAAATAAATCAGCTCCAGGAGGGGCCACTCAGGGAAAAAGGCACCTGTAGGGTGGGCTGGGCCCACTGAGGGACTTTGAATGCCATACAGAAGAGTTTGGACTGGACTGTGCGTCCCTCATTTTCAGGGACCCCAGCAGTGAGTAACTCTAGGGGGAGCCATTCAGAAAGACTTCAAGGTGAGTGGCGCCCCCTCCAGTTGGGTCCTGCCGCTCTTCCCTTCCATGCTCTCCTCCAGGTCTCCTCTGAGGGCTGGTTGTGTGGGTGCCTGCCAGAGAGCACCCTGACATGCTGTCACATCCCCGACCTTCCTAGCGATCGCATTGAATAACTTCTCTCCTTCCTAGGTGCCTGCATGCCACACCTTCTGATTTTAAGACCAGAATTCATTAGCACTTGCTTTCTTCTCTCTCTGGGCACCTTCAGGGGTCAGGATGGTTCCCTGGCCTGTCTTTCTCAGCTCACAGTGATTCTTCGTGCACAGTGTTTCTAGTGGTGGGCTCAGCCCCAACGCTTGGGGCTCTGAAACAGCAGCAGGTGGAAGTTTAGGCCTGGGGTCTTCAAGTTTGATCCTTGGACCCTGTGAGCCCGCATCATCCTGTTGAAAATCCAGAGCCCACCTCAGATCTACTGCATCTGAATCTCTAAGAGTGGGGACTGGGTCCGCTTTTGGGACATGCCTGCCAAGTGGTTCTTACGCCTGTCAAAGTTTGAGGTCTACTGTATAGGAGAGAAGCTCCTTAGCATTTTGGGGAGCCGGGGCCAGGTTCCCTTGGTTGGATTTCATGCAGTTAGCACCCCTGGATGGTGGGATCTTGGCTCTGGCCTCTGCCCGAGGGCGTCTGGGTCTCCACAGTCACTACCCACGAGGCTGTTGTTGCTGGTGGAGAGGGTGAATCTTTCTTAGGTAAAGCTACATCTCCTTCCCTGAGATTTCCTCCCCCCGCCTCTGGTTCTGCCCTCAGGAGCCACACCAAGCAAGTTTCCCTGAGATGGCAGCCCTTCAGACATCTGAAAGCTGCCATCATTTCAAGATTCTTGAGTTTTTTGACCCGTCTTTATCTAGTGTCATCTCTGGACACTTTGCTCTCCTGGCTGTTCTCTTGGAGGGTGACTCTGTGCTATGAATTTTCTGTGTATCTTCATTCACTCCTCCCAACATCCTGATAAGGTTGCCTTTATCATCCCCATTTTACAGATGAGGAAAGAGAGGCCAAAAGGAGCGAAGAGACTTTCCTAAGGTTACAAGACTACTTTGTGCCAGAGCTGGGATTTGAACCCAAGGTCAGCTAGAACACCAAAGCCAGTGCTCTGTTGTGATCCCCATTTTACAGACGGGGAAACCGAGGCTTAGAGCAGTTAGGGACCTACCTAAATCACACAACATCAAGTGGTAGAGCTGGGATATGGCCCTAGAGCTTACGTTCTTAATCATTAAGTCAAATACCGCCTTCCTGCATCATAATCATACCTATAACAGAACCTCTGCTGCTTAATACAGCGGGCACAGAGTAAGCAGCCAAAAGAGACATTGGTTAATATAATTGTTGATATTATTCTTAGAGCTTGACACCGCTCCCACCCAATATGGACACATATATACTTGTGGACAAATATACCCGTATTACATCAAGGGGAATACATTTGCAAACTTGAAACACTGTAAGATAACTAAAATTGCTGTTGTTGGGGGCAGAGAGGAGGTTTCAAACCATCCTGAGGAGTGACTGGTGCCGATCCATACCACCAGTGTTCACTGAGCACCTATTAGGTGCCCAGAACTAGAGGCCCCGTGTCAGACCCTCAGGCTGTCCTCTCACGGTCAAACCCCCTTCCTTTCAGATGGACTCAGATTTTGTTTGGTATTGGACAGCCATGTGTGACCCCTTCCCCAGCAACAGAGGCCAAATGGTAATTAGCCCAAATTAGTGTTCTCACCCCTGATCTCACATTAGCATCACCCAAGGGGGTTGTAAAACCATGGCGAGGAGAGGCACTGCAGACCAATGACATCGGGCACTCTCAAGGTGTGTGTGTGTTGGCGGGGGGAGGGCTGGGGGTCGCAGGTGATTCCGGTGTGCACTCGGGGCTGGCTCCAGCCAGTCATGACCATTCCAGTCCTCTTGCTAGTGGTTGTCCGGGCGTGTGATACAACAATGGCCAACGAGACATCAGGAGAAGTGTGTGCAGGGGGCTGTAAAGGGGAAACCTGTTTCTCCTCTCAGCACTCTTCTCTCAGTACTTCACTTCTGATGCTTCTGGTCACCAAACGCGTGTGGGTTTTTCCTGCACCAAGCAATTCTGCAACACCAGATGGGTGTCGTCTGGTTCAGCTCAGTTCTGACATTATCTACCTGGAGTTAGCATCAGATTCCACAGGTTAAGGGCTCACTCCCACGAGTCTGCCCCTGCCTCCCCACTTTGGACACCAATTCATAAGTCCAGGTTGTTTTCTGTGCTTCTAACCTACTGGCTATAAATTGGAGTTTCCCACGCCCCCCTCCTTGGGTTCAATGAATTTGCTAGAATGGCTCACAGAACTTGGGAAAAGTTTACTCACTAGATTACCAATTTATTGTAAAAGGATGCAACTCAGGAGCAGTCAGATGGAAGAGATGCACAGGGTGAGGCAGGGGGAGGGGCCCTCCCAGCGCCTCTGCATGTTCACCCACCTGGAAGCTCTCTGAAGGCCTTCAGTGAGGGCTTTTTTTCCTTCTATGGAGGCTTTGTCACATAGGCACGGTGGATTAAGTCATGGCCACTGGTGACTGACTCAGGTTCCAGCCCCCCTCCACTCCCAGGAGGCTGAGTGGTGGGCCTGCCAGTTCCACCTCTCTCATCATAGGTTGCTTCCCCTGGCAGCCAGCCCGCTCCTGTGGTGAGTTCTGAGGGGCTTTCCAAAAACCACCTTATTAACGCACACTCAGGTGTGGTGGAAAGGGCCTTGTCACACATACAAGATTCTCCTTTCACCTTTATGGCTCTTATCACTTAGGAAATTCCAAGGGTTTTATGAGCTCTGTGCTCGGAACAAGGACAAGAAACCAAATACATAGTTCTTATTCTACTTCACAATATCACAGGGGAGCACCTGGGGAAATTTTGATGGCTCTCAAGGCAAGGGATACATGCTGCTGTGTGACATGGGCTGATTGTCATTGTTGCAGGCCTCTTGTGACCACATTGGGTAAAGCCAAGAGAATGCCAGGGAAGCTGACCCAGAGCCCTGATTTTGATTGACATAATCTGGAGGACTGCTGCCTCTGGGCTTCCTGTTCTATGAGACAATGTGTCCTTGTTATGGGAGCTCCTTTGAGTTGGGCATTGTGTTACTTGCAGCTAACAGCACTCCTAGTTGTTCTGGTCCCCGAAGAGCTTACAGTGCTGCTGGGGAGACCAGGAGCACATCCAGCTATCGGTAGGTCACCAGCCACACAGCAGTAACAGCTGGGCACCCACCGGTGTTACAGGCACTACGTGGTGGGAGAGAAGGGTGGGGTCGGGGGGCTGCTGAGTGTGGAAGGGGCTCATGGAGAAGGAGGAGGGAGGGGAAGAGTGGTGGACTTGAGATCACACACGTCATTCAGAGCGTGGGCTCTGCAACCCGCCTCCGCCGCTTCCCAGGAGTGCCACTTGGGAAACTGACCCAACCTCTCTTGGCCTCAGTTTCTCATCTGCTAAGTGGGGATGATAATAGGGCCTAAATCCTGGGGCTTTGTGAGGATGTGAAAAGACCTTTAGCGTGGTGTGTGGCACAGGGCAGGCTCTCTAATGACAGCTGTTGTGATGGGTATTCCCAGGGTGTAAATCACTGCGAGAACCCTGGGGTGGCCACGCTCCTGCCATCTGTCCTGAACCGGCCGAAGCGCCTTCCTCCCCCTACAGGTCTAGGCGCACCTGTTGCAGGCGCATATGAAGAAACGCACTGGCCAAGCAGATCCTTCTTTAGGGATGCTTCTGCTTCTTTCTCCTTGTGCTATGGCCTTGTTCTATGTTCTAGATTTCAGGGCTCAGCTCTACCCCTGAACCCACATTTCCCCCTTGATATAGATCCTGAACTGTTCCCTAGACTGATGGCTGTTTTTCTGGCCATGAATTTGGACTCTGTCGTCTTGCACATCTTAAGGTACCCTTCTGACCTGCCCCAGCTGGATGCTCTGAGGATAAAACCTCCCTGCTGATAAATTGGCTCACAGGCTGCCACGAGCCTCCGGCTTCTCCCCCAGAGCACCCCTGACAACAGAGTGTGAACGCTGTTCGAGTCTGCCACGGCGAGAAACACCTCTGAAGCCTTGTATCTGATCTTTAATTCATGTGGATTTTGCAGCTTACTTCCTGACTTTAGCAGGTCATTATAATATAAAAAGTTTACAATAACTCACCATCGGGAAAGACTACAAAGAACTTCCGCAGCCGCCCTATTGATTAATGCATGGGCTGCCGTTGTAGAGATTCTAGCTATTTTTTAGTATTGGGCTGAAATGAAAAGAGATCTCATTGCCCAGCAAGTTAGCTTCTCTCCTCTGTCCAAGGTCACAATATGTCCAAACCCCAGATCTCTAACTTGTGGCTGTGAAGGGCAGCAGTTCTTTTTGCACTGGCTTTGGGTAATCACCAATGAGAGATACTTGGAATAACACCAATGCGGTGGGCCACTGGAGTAGTTCAGGCTTGTGTTAGTAGGCTGGATAGCCCAGGAAATGCTGAGAAGTCATTCCTTAGCCTGGTGATGCCACTGAGCTTTGCCTCCTCTTGCCCTCCAGGTCTTCGACTGGCCTGCCACTGCTTCTTATCTGGTCTCATTCATGTGACTTAAATCCTGCAGCCTGTGTCTTTCGGCCTCTGCCCTTTGTGTCAGATAGGATACACATAACAAAAGACCCAAATAGACAGTGGCTGAAATCATCACGACACTGAATTATCTCCTTAAGAAGTCTGATCCAATGTTGATGAACAGCTCAAAAATGTCAACAAGGACCCAGGCTCTTTTGATCTCTCTGCTTGGCTGTCCTCACTGTGCTTGCTTTTCTTAAGCTTATAACCTTTTGATGGCATAATGGCTGCCACAGCTCCAGCCATCATGCCCTCACACAAGCACATTCAAGGCAGGAAGGAGAAAGAAGGAGTAGTTTCTAACATTAAGTGTCTATCTCTTTTATTGGGAAGCAAGAAGCCTTTCAGAAGATTTGTCTTTATGTCTCATTGGCTGGAACTGTATCCTACTGACAGGGAAACTGGGCAAGTGGGAATCTGGGAAAAGCAAATGAGATTACTGGGTTAGCCTTAGTCCAGTCATGATTCATCTCCTGGGGATGGAACAAAACCAGGGTCTGTAGTGAGGAGGAGGGGGGAGATGGCTTTAGGGTAGGCACTAACAGTGTCAACCATGGTCTTTCTAATTTCCTGTCACCATCAACCTGCTGGCTCAAGTCCACCCCATGCCATCTGAGGAGACCTCAGGCTCTGGCACACCTCCTGCATCGTTAGACCCTCCTTTTTAGCTATCGATGCCACCTTTGGGGTTTGTTATAAAATCTGTCAGAGGGAAGGAAAGTCCCCTTTCAACACGTCTCATGGAGTTGCACCCTGCCGGGTCTGTAATACACGGATGAGTGAGGTAGACAGAGCTCTCACTCAACGCCTCTTGAAGACTGCTGACGCTGGGGAGCAGAGATTTTTCTGAAGTAAAGGTGACCCTTAGCTCCCACGCAAAATTATTCCCCAAATCAAGTGTGAGTGAAACGCCTGTCCCTAGCAGTCGGCTCCTGTTGTAGACAAAGAATTCCAAGCGTCTGCATTGCTTTCCTGAGGAAGGGCACAGTTTCTTCTGCAGGAAAGGACACAGACTCGGTAGCTGGATGCTGAGATTTGAGTCCTGGCGTGGCCAATGTGACCTCGGGCGAGTCCTTGACCTTCCCTTGGCCTCTGTCAATACTGCTCTAAACAGGAGACATAACAGCCCCCTCCCGGGCTGCTGTGAGGCTGAACTGGAAGGAGTGAGGCCAAAGGACCTCAAAGGGAGAAGGCTGTGGTGCTCTAAGTGCCATGGTTTCTTCTTGCCTTCCAGGCTTCTTCCATGAGCACATTTTCAATTATGTATTTGCACTTGAACTTGGCCACCTGCTGGCTGACTAACTTTGCTAGAAACCAGGACTATGGCTCACTTGGGAGCAAAGTTATTCTACTCCAATTCTACTTCATTGGCCTTCTTGCTTCTTTTTAAGTTTTCCTAAAGAGCTGGTCCCAGGTCTCCAGTTTCTTGATTTGTGGGTGTCTGTGGGAGGCCTTTCCCCTCTTTGCTTCCATTGCTATTTTTTTTCTTTTATTGTGGAGGTAAAATTTATATGCCGTAAAGTCCACAAATCTTTAAAGGTACTGTGCAGTTTATGTATTTTCCATATGTATACACCTGTGTGAGCTCTGTCCAGATCAAGATATGGAACATTTCCATCCCTCCAGAAGGCTTCCTGGTCCCCCTCCCCATCAGTACCCCTCATTCCCTCTGCCCCGCACCCCCCTCCCACACCATTAGCCCAGCTTGTCCTCGCGTCACTCAGTAACTGTTCTCGAACTTCATATGAAGTGGCGTATACACCCTGTACCTCACATTGTTCCCGCGATACCTTCACTTCTATTCTTCTTTTCTCATCAATTTGAGAGCTGTCAGCCCCTCTTCCTGATGGGTGGAGCTCCTCCCTTCCGCCACATCACCCACGACTGTCTGCTCCTGTCTCCCGAGATGGGCGGAACCCTCAGGTATGCCTCCTCTAGCAGGGTGTCCCAGGACATGTGGCTATCTCCAGGGGGCCCCAGATTGGACCTCCCCTCCCTCCTCCTCTCCCAGGGGCAGCCGCGGGGCTTTGCAAGCTCTGGCCATTGCAGGGCTCAGAGGAGCCGGGCCTGGGCCAGGGGCTGGGTGGCCTGAGCAAAGGTTTCCGAGAAGTGGCCTGAAGTGAAGACAGGCTGGGAGGCTCTACGGACAGGGCCTGGAGGGCTGGGTCCAAGTCCTGGGGGAGGCAGGGGAGGCTGGGGGGCCTTCGGGTGAGTGTGGATAAAGCTGGAGACCCAAGAGAGGTCCACAACACAGGAGATGCTCACGGAACACCCAGGGATGCTGGGAGTGGCCATTCCCAGGTGTGGGTGACTGTTGCCAGGTGTGGGTGAGTCAGGCATTAGCCCAGGCCTCCTCTGAGAGTCAGGGCGGAGATGGGACTCTTGGAAAGGGCCCCACCCCTGCTAGCTGGGACGGCTGACCTTCGGTGTGGTGGGGCGGAGTCCCTTTTTGCCTGCCTGCCACACCATGTCTTCATTTATTTGCTCATGTAGCAACATTTACTGGGAGCACCTGGGTGTGCCAGACAGCGTGCTGGGTGAACACAAGGTCTCTCAGTCCAAGGGGCTCACTGTCTAGACCAGGCTGCTAACGGATGGCCTGCAGGCCAGATTCGACCCTCAGACCTGCTTGCTTTGGCACCCATAGTTTAAAAATTGGAAACTGCCCATAAGAATCTGACTTCTGGCTTCTCTTGACAAATCGGAAGATCTGGCAACCCTGGTCTGCATTCCTACATGGCAGCAGCTGGTGAGGGGAGAAGGGGCTCCTTCCCCCCTGCCCTCCTGGATGGGCATGCTCGCTCCAGTTTGCCGCAGTCCCCACTGCTCCCTATGGCATCATGCCTGGTCCTCTTCACTCTTCATCCGGTAGACGCCTAAGATGACTTGGACGGGAGGAGTTAGTGCAGGCTTCACAGGGGAGGGCAGTGCGTCTTGATCCCTTCTCCAAGTCTTCTCAGTCTCCCACTCCTCGGGGTGAGTGAGTTCACCAGATCCTTTCCTGAGGGAAGATTCACAGCGCATGCGGGGGGCAGGGTAGGGGATGAGTGGTAGAGCAGATGCTGAGGTGATGGTGCCAAGGCCCCTGGAAGTGGTTCTCAAAGTATGGACCACCTGGATCAGAATCACCTGAGGATGCTGGTTCAAAACGCACCCCAACTGCAGGAGAATCTGGAGGAAAGTTCCCAGGTAATTGGCGAGCTTGCTTAAATTTGAGAACCACAGAGAGGAGGAGATTGGGGCTTAGAGGGCAATGGGGCCAGACAAACCAGGTTTTCTAGGGCACGGCTGGGGACCCCACTCTGCCTTCAGCCCCCTGTGGAGCTTTGCTCTGAACACCCCTCTCTGGGCACAGCTGAGGCCCCCACCAGGCTGAGAGCATGAGAGACACATTCTCCAGCCTTCCTGCCCCCTCTCCCGCACCTGGAGGAAAGGTCATGCCTGCCTTCGACAACCGTGTCATTTCCCGGAATCTTTGAACTGTCACCCCGGCAGGGGGCCAACTCTAAGGAGTGGGACGGTGGCTGGCTGGCAGGTAAGGGCCACCTTGTCTCCCTCTTCACCTTCTCATCCAGGTGGCCTGACAGTTGCTGGGCTCTGGCCAGGAGGCTGAACCCATGGTCCTGTGCAGGGAAGGAGGAAGATTCGGTGACTTGCTCAAAGAGAAGATGCTTTCCTGAGTCTGGGGCTGAGCAGGGGCCTTGGATGACTTTTCTCTTCGGTGCCTTCAACTGTGGGTGTGGGGAGATGTATCTTGGGTGGCCAGGGCAGGAACTGGGCTGCGGGGAGTGAGCAAGGAGGACTCATTCTTGGGTCTGTGACCCCGAGAGTGAGGGTCTCCTTAGGAGTGAGGTCCCTAGGGAGCAAAATGTGAGGAGGTGGCCACCCTGCACGTGCAAGGACTGAGAAGGAGTGCCTCCTCAAATGTTGCCTTGCTCACCTTCACCCGGTCCCCATCCTGTGCCCCTGGTCACTGCTCCTCAGGGAGCCTGCGGTACGTGCTGGGATGGCAGGCACAGGAGGGGCAAACGTTGAGGGCGTTCTTCTCTCTCAAAAAAGACCGCTGGTCCCCAGCCTTGGCTGCACATTGGAAGCCCTCGGGAGCTTTACAAAATCCTGGTGTCTGAGCCTCACCCCTTGAGGTTCTGATTTAATTGATCTGGGGTGCAGCCTGCTGGTGGGGTTTTTAAAAGCTCCCTAGGGGGTTCTAGTGTGCAGTAAAGTTTGAGAACTTCTAGATGGTGCAGAGTGGGTGCTGTTTACTGGTTTTCCTTTCATTGGTTTTCACTGTGAGCCTCAGACTATCAAGCACGATGCAACTGTCTGTGGGTAATACACAGAAGTCTACAAGAAAGTGGATGTGATGTGAGGAGAGTGGAAAGAAAGCCTAAGATCTGAGCTCCTGGTCTGTGCCAGGAGCATGATGCTTGTTATTTAACAACTAGCCCTGGGAGGGGGGTGTTCCCAGGCTCAGTTTACAGATGAGGAGCCCCAGTCTTGGCCGTGTTAACATGTCCCACAGCTGTGGAATGGCAGAGCCCTAAATGAAATTGACATGTGACAAGCCACGGGTCGGAATGAAAGTCAGTACAGTTGCTTTCAGATAATTTCTCAAACAAAGCATTTCTGGGGGCAGCTGAGCCTGAGAGGGCTTGGGAAAGAATTGAGCCCCCAGCTCTTCTCTCCCCGCAGGACAGAGGGTGGGGAGGAGTGAAGGCTATTCCAGTTTCTCCTCTCCTGTCAGATTCTGCTTGGCGTCTGGCCTTCACCAGCCGCCCCGAGTGATTTTAAGGAAAGGTACCAGTCTCTTTAAGCTGAAAAGGTCCCTGGACCTAAAGCAAGGTGAACAGTGTGATAAAAAGTGGGAACCCCCCATCCTTGCCTCTAAATCAACACGCACACGTGCACATGCACATAAGCACATGTGCACATACCAGAGTTGCTGCAATTCTATCAGTTATGTCACTGGATTCAACCAGGAAATACTCTTGAAGGCTAAATGGGGGACACTGTTCAATGTGTCCCATCGTACTGTGGATTACTGAGTGACGTTGCGGGAAGTGGTCCCTGAATCCTCGGCAGACCCTTGCCTCCTGGCAGACAGACAGTAAACACCACAGGAACGAGGCTTCTGAAGATGCGGAGGGAGCATTTAAGGTGAGGCTTGGAAGATGCCGAAAGTCACTATTTAATGGGTAGCTTTCTGCAAAATAATCATCCTGCTGGCTTCCAAAGCTGGTGACTGCTGTGGCAGCTTTTTGCAGCGGCGGCAAAAGTCTGCTGTGTTCTTTGCAGTTCGTTCTGTGTCCTCAGGGTGGTTTATGCAGGAGCAGTGGGGCAGGGAAGGGAACACCAGCCTGCTGTGGGGAGGTCTGGCTGGAGTCCCACCCAGCTGCTTACTGGCTACCTGGCTTTGGGCAAGGGGTTTAGCTCTGAGTCCTGGTGTCCTCACACACATATTGGGGTCTACTGCTTCCATCCAAGATGGGGTAACAGGGGCTCCATTTACCTTTCCACCTGAAAAAACTAACAGCCAACCAAGCAGACCAAATACATGAAACTATTGTTTTCAAGACACTGGACATTAGGCCACAATATTTAGAGACCCCAGAGAGCTCAGTGATTATCTCTGCTCTGCCCTGTGAGAGCTTCTAGGTCATGGCCCAGGGGGAGACGTGGAAGCATACTCTTGTAAGGTTCTTATACTCCACGTGAAGTGGTGCAGTATCACTTGAAGGCAGATGGTGATAAGGTCAAGGTGTGCACTATTCAAACCAAAGCAACCACTCAAATAGCAAAGAGTTAGAGCTAATAAGCCAACAAAGGAAATAAAATAGAATCATCAAAAATACTCAATCCAAAAGAAGGTGGGAAACAGGAATAAAAAACGGACAGAACAAATAGAAAACAAACAGCAAGATGACAGACTCAAGTGTAACCATATCAATGATCACACTAAAGGTAAATGCTCTAAACATCATTTCAAGACTGTCATAGATTTTGGATATGAACCCCTTATCAGATACATGGTTTGCAAATATTTTCTCCTATTCCATAGGATGCCTTCTCAACTTGTGGATTGTTTCCAAGAAACACACTTTAAATATAAGACACAAATATGTTCAAAGTAAAAGGATGGAAAAATGTAAACCATGCTAGTCAGAAGAAAGCTTGAATGGCTATATTAATATCAGACAAAGTAGATTTCAGAAAAAAGACTATCACCTGGGTAATCTACATCTATATATCTATATCTCATCTATATCTATGATATAGGAAACAGTGATCTCACCTTGTTGGATTTTGGTGAGAACCAAGTGACGTAATGTCTGGGAAAATGCTTCACAGACTGGAAAACCTGATACCAGGGTCATTGGACCTTAATTATTAGGAATTGGACTATCTGAATCCTTATAAAGGGCCAGGAAGCTGGGTTTGAACTATTTGGTTCTCAAGGGAGAAAAGGAGAGACCAGATAGCAGCTCCAAGGAGGGCAGCGTAGGGCAGGCCAGAGTAGCTGGGGCCCAGACACAGCAGTGCGATGGTGTCCCGGCCAGCACTTCTTAGGCCTGCAAGTTTACTGGAATACACGCTAACAAGGGGGCTTGCCTCTGCTGCAGGAGGAGAGACAGGCCCAGCCTGAGGCTCAGTCCTGTGAACCCCAGAAGCTTTGGTAATCCCAGCAGATGCTTGGCTAAAAAGAAGAGACAGTTACTGTGCTAAATCCTTTCTGAGCCTTTTCTCATTGATTAGCCTTATTTGGTTAGGACTCATATCGTCTCCACTTAACATTTAAGGGAATGGAGGGCCAACATCATAGAGCCGTTGAACCACTGAGTCAGGATTTGGGCCCATGCAGACTAGATCAGAGCCCCAGCCTTAAACATGACCCTAAGCACGAGGTGAGGCCCGGGGAGGCCCCGGTCAGCCGGAGGGTTACATCTAGACTCTGAGGAAGGGAAGCAGGGGGCAGAGGTAGGACAAGCCCCTTGGCCTTGCACTCCAGGCGGGGCATCCCCGGGCCTCCCTCACCCTCCTCCCTCTCCCCCACCCCCCTGCTCCTGACCTGCTCCATGTTCCCCTGACTGCCTTCCCTCCACAGTGCCTGGTCCTTGGAGTCAGGAGGTCTCAGCCTACCTCTGAGTCACACAGAACCTTGGTTTCTCATCCAAAGAATGGGATGACAGTACTGATCGCTCATGGTTGTCCGGAGGTCCCGTGAGAATGAGGCAGCTCTTAATGAAGTGCTGACGTATGGCGCAGAATCGCTGCCGTGCCTCCTCTCTCTGCCCTCTCCACTCCTGACCCTGCTCTCCTCTCCTCACTCTGCAATGTTCCTTCTCTTCTCAGACCCTCCTCTGCCCTCACTGTAGATTTGCCTGTGCGAGTCCTTTCCTATAAAAGGAATCATGCAGTATGTGGCCTTTTGTGTCTGGCTTTCACTTAACATAATGTTTTGAGGTTTATCCAAGTTGTAGCGTGAATCAGTACTTAATCCCTTTTTATGGCTGAGTAATGTTCCATTGTATGTACGTATCACCATTTGTTTACCTGTTCATCCACTGATGGACATTCAGGTAGTTTCCACCTTTCGGCTGTTGTGGATAGTGCTGTATGAACATTGTGAGCAAATATCTGCTTGTGTACCTGTTTTTGATTATTTTGAGCATATACCTCCGAGTGGCATTGCTGGGTCATATGGTAACTCCACGCTTAACTTTTGAGAAACTGCCAGACTGTTTTCCAGAGCAGCTGCACCTCCCTTTAGTTTTCAGATTGTGTTATTCTAAGTGGAGAGATAATACACCACCATAGAAAATTTGGAAATTATTTACTGAGCAATTTTTAAGAGTTTTCAAGTAAGTTTAAAAACTATAAAATTATATATAAACACATGCCTATTGTAACAATTCAAATGAAGAAATTTCCAGAAGAAAAAAGTCTGTCTTATCTGTTCACCACCCTCATCTTAGTCCTTTCCCTGTGGCTGACCAGTGTTAACACTTTGGTCTTGGGGCCGACCAAGTGGCGTTGTGGTTAAGTTCATGTTCTGCTTTGGTGGTCCGGAGTTCACAGGTTCAGATTCTGTGCACAGACCTACACACTGCTCATCAAGCCATGCTGTGGTGGTGTCCCACATATAAAATAGAGGAAGATTTGCACAGATGTTAGCTCAGGGACAGTCTTCCTCACCAAAAAAAAAGTCTGGGCCTCAGGTATGGACAAGGCTGTCCTTGGGTGGCTGGATAATGAAGGTATTGAATTTTCCTTTTGTTTTCTCTATTTACAAATTTTTAATAAAATGAGTATGAATTGCTTTTATAATAAGAAAAATCAAGCCAGGAAGAAGAATTGGGGGTTTGCAGGCCCAGGGCACAGCTCCCGTACCTTAATTTAGCACTTACTTCATTCCTCCTTGTTGCATAATAAGTTGTTTATGAGTTTGCATCCCCGGAGGGCAGGCAGCGGCTTCTTCATCTCGTTACTGTCCCTACTCCTGTGGAGTGTGCCAGGCACACAGTAGGTTTGCTGAACACACACGTGGCCCCTCCAGGGTTGTGGCTGAGGCTGCAGAGGAGAGGGTGGCTTCCCAAGACCTCCATGTGCCCTCAGTTCAGGCTCAGAAGAGGACGTGCATCTTCTCGCGGGACAGGCCTTGGCTGGTCACGCCCCCAGGGCATCTGGACTGGCCTCGTGGGAAGCTGGGTGTGAGCTCAGGGGCAGTGATTTATGGAGGCCCCCCGCCAGGGTGCCCGTGGCAGGCGGTACCCAGCTGAGGAAGTAATTAGAGTGCTGCCAGGAGCAGGAAGCAGGGAGAGGCTTGGAGGCTCTGGCTCCCTTTCCAGAGAGATATAAATAGCTGGTCTGTTGGCGGAGGTGGAGAGCAGTTCACACAGGAATGGAGGTGGGAGCAGCCAGCGCTTGGGGGGCTCCGGGGTGGGAGCTGTCTTCTTGGACTTGTCTGTCTGTCAGTTTGGTTTGGGAAGGTGCAGGGGGAGTTGCACTGGTTGGGAAGGGGCATGTGGTCTGGGCGGGAGGCTGCCTGGCCCTGGCCCTCCTTCCCCTGCCTGGGGTTCCCCCATCTGTCCCCATAAGGCTAACCTGCCAGGGCTCATGTTCCTGCTTGGGGCTCAGACCATTAGTGGGGGCATCAGGACAGCCCCACAGACCCCTGCTGGTCCCAGCTTCCTGTCTCAGCCTTTCCACGAGGAGCTGTTAAGGGTTGGGGTGGGATTCCAGAGCCCAGGATCATTTGTAGCATTTCCAAGGGAGAGGTCTCTGCAGGCGCTGGGCAGCTCTCTGCCTGACTCATCCGAACTCTTTATAAATAACCCGGAGGACAGATGTGGGCTGTCCGCCTCTGTGGCCCCCACACTCTGGGAGCAGGTGGCAGGCACCGAGGGCCCCAGGGCTTCCTAGAAGTCAGGGCAGAGAGTCCCCACTCTGGTTGGGAGCCGGGCCAGGGATGCTGCGAGAGTTGTCAGTTTCTGGTGGTAGGCACTGCAGAATTCTGGGGCCCCAAGGTTGTTAGCAGCCCTGCCTTCTGTGGGGTGCATTGGGATTCTGGCTGGGCAAAATGAACCTGAATGGGCTAAACTTGCTGGGTGACCCTGGATGAGTACTTTCCTTCTCTGGGCCTCCGAACCCTCACTGGTAAAATGAGAGGGTTGACCAGGACTAAGGTCCTGTCCAGCGGTTGCAGTTTTGATTCTGTGCCTGGCACATTGTAAGTGTGGACAAATGGCTAGACATTCCCATGATCACAAGATGAGTGTGTGGGGTGTGTGGGGTGTGGGGTGTGGGGCTGTAGGAGGCAGGAGGAGGAGCAGTGACCCACACCTGAACCCCGAGTGCTGGACAAGGAGAATCTCTCAGTAGTCAGGGCCAGGTGGACACTGGGAGCCCCAAGGCCAAGGACAGCAGCTAGGAGGCCAGGAGTCTGAAGGTTGTGCCTGATTATTATCCCTGAGGAAGAAGAGACATCTGACTTGTGTTGCCACAAAAGGCAGACGAGGACCTGGGACGCTGGCTTCAGTGTGGCACATCCTGTGTTCTTACTGCCAGAACATTTCCAACTTGTAAGGTAGTGAGCTCCCTGTCCCTGAAGGAATGTAAGGATATGGAGGAAGGGAGTCCTCACTGAGTGAAGGGCTGTGGTTCCCACTGTGGTGGGGCATCAGGATCCCTGGAGGAGTTTGTTGATAATGCCTACCGAGCGGGACTCCTTGGGGGGGTGGGGTAGGAGTCTCTGAGCTGCATGGCCCCAAGTTGGCCCTCCAGTTCTGTGAGCCTGTGGTGCTGACCTCAGAAGCCTGGGGGCACATACATTCCAGCTTCCCCTATCCTAAATGCCTCATTCCATTTAGGTTTCCAGCACTTTTCAATCACTGATGTAGTGACGATAGATGAAGGTCACGCAACCACCTCAGGAGACCATGACTGTGAAGCTGAATCAATTGCCTTGGCAGCTGCCACAGACCCTGGACAAATGTCTTCCCTGGAGGCCACCAAGAAACGGTGTCAGGCATCATGCTTTTTGGGATTATATGCTGAAAGTGTTTTGGTATCTTTTGAGGGAAACGAACCAGAAGGCCTTCAACAAGACACTCCGCTCTGTGTGCTAGTCCAGTTCAAACTCAGCCCCTAACTGGGGGGAGCCTGGTGCAGTAGGAAGGGTGCGGCCACAGCAAGCCTGCAGCCCTGATCAGACTCCCCGCTCCTCCTCACTTGCTGAGTGATGTTGAGCTAGTCCCTTACCCTCTCTGGGCTTCTCATTTGTAAAGTGAGGGAGTTGAACTTTCGAGTTCCTGAGCTGACATGTTACAGTACCTCGAAAGACCGGAAGCTGGGATATTTGCCTAGTTTCCGGCATCAAACCTTGTTCCAACCTGGTTTGTTGCTGTGGAGTCTCCCCTCCTTCTCACTTCCCTGCCCGCTCCTACTTTATTCCCCCGCATCTGCTGGAAGTGTGGCTGGCTTGGCCCAAGGGGCAGGAAGGCCCTGCAGCAATGGAGCAAGGACAGTTGGTGGGGGGGGGGGGGGGAGGAGTGAGCGTGTGGATGTACACAGGCACTGGGATGGGCTCCGAGGGGAGGGACCTCCTACTCAGAGGTAGGCCTTGGACCAGTGGGGAGATTCAGGGCTAATTGTTGCAAAAATTCCCAAGGAGTCTGAGGCCTCCCAAGAGAACTGGTGGCAAGTGTCAATGCGCACGACACTTCTGAAGACAGACCCGGCTTACTTAGCCCTGGGGGTGAGCGAGGAGACATTGATGCCACCCAGAGGGCAAGCCTAGGGCCAGGCATTGCATTTGCACTGTGTCCAACTCTCATGAAACCCACACGAGAGGCTGTCATTTGCCCCGGTGTACAGATGACAACAGCAAGGCCCAGGTTAAACAACGTGCTCACAGCCACACGGCTGGCGAGAGGCAGAACAGGATTTGAACTCGGGTCTGGCTGATTCTGAAGTGCACAGGGCTCCCTCTACATCGGCACCTCCTTGTCAGGAGTGTCATCCTCCTGGAGCGTGATGGCACCAACGCCCAAGTTTCTGCATCTCTCTCCCAGGCCAGGGGTATGTGCACGTAAGTGAAGTGTATGAGGCAAATGTGATTTTAGATAAAATTGCACTGGAACAATTCGAAATATGCTAGAAATTTGAAAATTATGAAGTCTGTAGGATTTTAATCTGAGGCCTACCTGGTTGCCAAACTGATCATTGTGGAAATGGAGGCAAATAAGCTCTGGCCCCTGGCCAGGGAGGCCAGCCGCCGCGTTGTTGCAGTGCATCTCTTTCCAGGGAGGAGACACGAGCCACTAGGCTGGAGGCAGTCAGTGATGGGGGAGGGCCTCCAGAGAGGCAGAGCTCCAGCTGTCTCTCAAAGGATGGGCTGGAATGTACGTGGCAGTTAGTGGTGGGAGAAGAGAGTTCTAGGTGGCTGGAACAGCATATGAAGGCAACTCAGAGGCATGGGAGGACATTTGGTGTTGGGGGAACGCGGGTAGCTCCCTGGGGCTGGAGGATGGGGCAGGTGAGAAGTCGGGGTGTGAGAGACAGGCCCAGACAGGTGAGTGGGGCCAGCTTGGGGGAGTGTGTCTGTGTGACTTTCTGACGTTGGCTGAGCCTCAGTTTCCTCAGCTGTAAAATGGAGAAAAGAAGGTCCTCTCTCTGTGATGAGATTTAAACCAGATCATGAAAATGAAATGGGTGGCCCTGGGCCTGGCACAGGTTCAGTAACCAACTGTTGCTATTGTAGTTGCTGCTGCTACTGATGGTAATAATAACTGGGCTTCCTAGTTCCCCTTTGGTCTATTCTTAACACAGTGGCAAGAGTGATCCTGTTAAAACAAGTGGCAGATCATGTCCGATCTCTGCTCACAAGCCTCAGTGTTCCCATCTCACTCACGGTCAAAGCCACAGTTCTTGTACTGGTTGTCCAGCCCCTACCTATCCTACCTTCCCCTAACCTCCCTCCCACATGTCCAATGACGCTCCCCTTCCAACACTCTGCTCTAGCCACAGCGGCCTCTTTGCTCTGCCTTGAACATGCCAGGTACTCCTGTCTCAGGGCCTTTGCACTTGCTGTGTCTTCTTACCAGACGGCTTCTCCTCTGCTATCCACATGGCTCACTCCCTAGCCTCCTTCAGGTCTTTACTCAATTGTCACCTCCTTAGTGAGGTCTTTGGCCAAGCAATCTAAAATTTAAAACTGCCTCCCCTCCCCCACGCCAGCATGCCTCATCTTCCTTCTCTCCTTTATATCCCTTCTGCATTTATCACCTTCTAGCACACTGTGTGTTTGTATTGCTTATTGTTTGTCACTCCCATTATAATGTAAGCCCCATGAGGGCAAGGCTTTTTGTTTGTTTTGTGTCCTGCTGTATCTCCAGCATCTAGCTCAGAATTGGTGCTCAATAATACGTTACTATTGTTATTTTTATATTATTTTCTCTGGAGCACCGAAGGTAGGTTGGGCCAGCCTACCCCTGCTGTGACCAGGAGCTTCCAAGCTCATCCTGCTTCTTCCTCCTGTCCCTGTTGTCTCTTCCACGGGATCCCAGGAGCTGCAGGCTTCTAGCCCAGAGCCTCATCCCTCTCTGCAGGCTTCCCCACTTATTTCAAAACACAGCCCCCTCTGCTTGCTTTGGGGCTTCCTCCCTGCCAGGGAACTCAGTGAGCCTGGGGGCAGGTGGCTGGCAGCCTGTGTGCCATCTCATTCCAGAGGAATTTCCCTGGTTCTCAAAGCAGCCCGGGTCCTGGGAGCCCGGAGCCTGCGTGGCCTGATTTGGATCCTGGGAGCAGGGCCCCAGCTGCAGCCTTCCCCAACCAGATGGAACCCTGTTCTGAGGCCTCTCTGAAGCCTCCTCGGTCTCGTGCATCACCGCTCTTTCTAGATCACTGGGTCGAGTCTGAGCCTGGGAGGACAGTACCACAGTCACTCGGTCACTCCCCTGGTCCAGGCTCCTCCTCCTTTAGGAGCACCTCCTGGGTCCACCCTCAGGAGTCTCTAAGATCCCCTCCCCTTTCAGTAGACCCATCTCAGCCCCCATCAAACCTTGTCGGCTCCATGTCCCATTTGCTTGTGGCCTGTTGGAGTGGCTGACAGTCCGTTACTGTGTCCCTTCTGAGACCTTCAGGAGATACAGTGCTTTAATTCCGAGTGTAGCTAACGGAATTGCAGGCTGGCAGGGGTGGGATTTTTGGTACAGGCTGGCCTTTAGTCTCTGAACTCCCACCAGGAAAGAGGACAAGATCTCATATCAGACAGACCGGGGTTGGAATCCTGACTTTATTACTTAGCTGTGTCACCTTGAGCAAGTTGCTTGCCCATTTAAAAAGCGGGTGTAGCAAAGGTACCACCTTCCTCTTAGGGTGTCTGTGAGGATTAAGCGAGATGGTGTATATGATGCCCTCAGCTTGGGGCCTGGCACGGAGTGAGGCCTCAACAAATGGGAGCACTCCTGCTGCTATGGGATGCTGGGTTTGTCCTCTTCCTGCAGGATGCTGAGCCTAAGTATATACCTTAGTAACGTTGTTTTAGTTTTTGTATGTTTTGGAACTTTATGTAAATGAAGCCATATTGTATATATTCTGCCATTTGCCTTTTTTATTCAACATTATTTTTCTGAAATTCATGCATGTTGTTACTGCTGTATAGTATTCCATTGAAGGACTGGATCATGATTTAATTATTCATTCTCTGGTCTAAGGATAGTTGGGTTGTTTTCAGTGTTTTTCTTTTAGAAACAGTGCTGCTATGAACATTCCTGTTCATAAGTGGACACACACGCGCAATGGTATAAATCTAGGGGTGGAACTGCTGGAATTTTATGGGGTCCTGCTAAATTATTTCCCAAAGTGGCTGTGCCTGCTCATACTCCCATCCACAGGACAGAAGCGTTTGCACTGCTCCACAGCCTGCCCAATGCCAGCTTTGTGAGTCTTTGTAATTTTTGCTGATCTGGAGGGTGGTGTCTCATCGTGTTCCTCCTTGATTTCCCAGTATATTCCCCAAAGCAGCCATTTTTGGCTTTGCTGAGGTTGAGGTTAGTTACTCTCTCCTCTTTGGAAGTGTATCCATCCCCCTCTCCCATTCTTGGCTATGGCAGAGGAGGAGACAACCTTCTTCCTCTCTCACACCTGGTTCTTTCCTCTCTCTTTTGTGCTCCCACTCTCCCCCTGACTTCCTGTCATTTTCAGTGTCCCTCTATTAATGATTTCCAGATTTCATAAATGAGTAGTGTTTCAGACAGTGCTGGTTGCATACCCAACTCTGGCTATTTTCAACTTTTTATTCCTTGTCTCCCTCCCCCCGTAGAGTCTGAAAATGTTAGGTACTTTCCTGGCTTCCCTTGCAGCTAGAAATGGCCAATGACATACACCAGTCCCCCCTTATCCACGAGGGACACATTCCGAGACCCCCAGGGGATGCCTGAAACTGAGGATAGTACCAAACTCTATATATACTATGTTTTTTCCTATACATATGTATTTGAGACGTGACAGCAAAACTAGCATGAATTTCTTTTTCCTTCTT
The DNA here is from genome assembly GCF_041296235.1 of Equus asinus. Classification (NCBI taxonomy): domain Eukaryota; kingdom Metazoa; phylum Chordata; class Mammalia; order Perissodactyla; family Equidae; genus Equus; species Equus asinus. The sequence continues at coordinate 31,681,953 of NC_091791.1, read as the reverse complement.
CACAATTTCATGGATGGAAGATTCATTCTTACCATAGATCTTAGCAACCTCATGTATAATTTCTTTTCTTTCTTTATTAAGTAGAGAACTTTCACCTTTTTGCTTAAAGGAAGCACCTAACGGCTTCCCTTTGACATATCTGAATTGCCAACATCAGTACTCTTGTGCTTTGGGGCCATTATTAAGGGTGACTTGAACACAAGCACTGTGATACCTTGATCTGATAACCGAGATGGCTATATGTGACTAATGGGCAGGTAGTGTATATAGCATGGATATGCTAGACAAAGGGATGATTCACACTACTCAGAAGAGCATGCAAGTTAAAACTTATGAATTGTTTATTTCTGGGATTTTCCATTTAATATTTTCTGGCCATGGTTGACCCTGGGTAACTGAAACCATGAAAAACAAAACTGTGGATAAGGAGGGACTACTGTATAAGAGGAAATATGCCAGGAGGCTTCTGGGAAATCTTGAAGATTTGTCTCTCTGAGAAAAAGAAGTAGGCTCTCCTCGTTTCTTCCTGCCATGGATGTTTATATATGAGAACACGATGTTTGGAGCTGCAGCAGCCATCTTGCAACTACAAGGCAATAAGTCTGAGGATGAGAAACCAATGTGCTTGGAATGTTGTAGAGAAAGGATGGAAAAAGCCTGGATTCTTGGGGACTTTGCTGAGCCACTGAGCTAATCCTGGAGCTCCACTCCCCAGACTTCCTATTATGTTAATTAAATGTCTTTATTGCTCAAACCATGTTAGTAAGATAATGTTTTTGCAGCCCAAACATCCTGACTGATGGGGTGTCTTTGTGTGGATTTCTCTCTCTTGATTTTTCTGTGTTCTGTTCACCAGCTCTTTTTGTACTCCTCCAAACTGCAGTCTGTAAAGATTCAGTAATGCAGTTCCTGCCTCTCTAGTTGCTCTTGAACTTTGTATAACACTTGATACTATTCATCTACCCTTCTGGAGGACTTTGCCTCCTTGGGCTTCTGTGATGCTCCAGGGTCCTGGATTTCCAGCTTCCATCCTTCTCTTCTTCTTTTACTGCCCCTTTCTCACCATGAGCTATGCTTGGTGAACACCTGCTACAGACTAAGAGCCAAACTTGGCTCCTTCCAGAGGTCATTTTGTTTACTGCTTGCAAAGATCCTGCGACTTGGTATTATTATTCCTACTTTACAGATATGGAACCTAGGCTCTCTGAGGTTAATGAACTTGCCCAAGGCCATTCAGTTAGTAAGTGACACAGCTGGGATTTGAACCAAGGCATCTTTGACTTCAACTGCACCATCTTGCCCAGGGCTAGACAGTTTGTCCCTTTCTCACAGCTCTCTTTATTCCTCTCCCAAGGTCAAGTGACATATTCTTATGGCATCCAATGTTACTTTTATAGAGAGACCTCCCAAGTCTTAACCTATAGTCTTACACTATCCCCTTAGTCCTAAAAAAATTGCTGAAGCTTCTATCCTTCACATGTGGCATGCAGAATGTCACCTAATCTGCCTTTGTGATTTCTGATCATGGCATCTCCCAGCCACGGAGATGGATGGACAGTCCCACATCCTCTTTGTCTACCCCTCCTGTCTTCATCTCATGTACTGAGTCAGAAGCAGCAGCTTGTGGCAACTCCATTTAAAATGTTTCTTGAATCTGTCTCTTTGCTGCCATTCCTAGGCAGACCCATGCTTGCCGCCAACCCCCAACCTGGTCTAGCACAATGGCTTCCTTCCTGCTCTTCCTGCTTCAGCTCCTGCCCTCTAATCCATCCCCAAGGTGATCCCAGGTGACCTGTTCCTGTAGGTTGGTTTCCTTATGCCCCTCACTGTTTGGCTCCCTCGCAGGCTCTCCATTGTCTTGCTTCACGGCTCTTCATTGTCTGGCTCCAGCCTTGTTTCTCTACACAGTAATTCAAATCAGCCAGCATGGTCTGCTGTTTCAATATACCTTCCCCTTCCTTAACTTCCAGCTGCCCATTTGTCCAACCCTGTCTGTCCTCCTCCTCTAAGCATCAAACAGCTCATCTTTCACAAACCACCTCTGGACCCTTGGGCCAGGGGAAGACTCCAGTCACCAGACCACAGGGATCTCTCCCTCCTCAGCTTTCCCATAACACTCACCATCTCTGTGGGTCACTGGGGTACCTGTCAGTTGCTTGCTGTGCCATGGTGTCTAAGCTGGGTTTCCCAAACAAGACTGTGAAGTCCATTGTGATTGGAACCTTGCCTCTCCCGGCCTGAGGCTCAGTGTTGGGAGCTGAATGGAGAGATTCCCTTTCCTGCAGTCAACCCACCTTCCTGTACAAATAGTGATTGAGCAGCTACCATGTTCCAGGTACTATTCTGAGCATTGGGAATGCAGCTGAGGAGACAAAGTTCCTGCCCTCAAGGGGCTGATGGTCTAATAGGGAAGACAGACAAATACGTTTTAGAAAGTATGACTGTTTTGTAGTGCAAGTATAGGGTGCTCATAATAGGGGCATCTAACCACAGCTAAAGTGCCAGGGAAGGCTTCCCTAAGGAAGTAAATTTTATTTTATTGTTTGCAAATCTCAATTTTTTATTATTAGATTCAACAAAGAATAATATTGTAATAAATACAATCAGAACAAACAAAATATAGGGAAAAAGAAAATAAAAACTGTACTACTCAGGGAAATAAATTTTAAGTTGGGACCGGAAGAGATTTATCCACGGGGAGAGGAGGGAAGGAACGTTCCAGGCAGAGCATATATGAAGGCTCGGAGGTGATACAGAGCACAGCACATTTGAGGGACTGAATGATACAAGTCCAGTAAGGCTGTGGCTGGTGTGGAGAGTGCGAGGACAGAAGTGCTGAGACGGGGCTGGGAGGGGCAGGCCGGGGCCAGATGGGCGGGACCTAGGAAAATAGGAGCCTAGGGTGTGGTGGCCTTGGTGAAGAGAGGGTGATGCATTTTACCTAAGGAAGCTGTAGATACAGGGAAATATCAGGGGGCAAAGAAGGAGGAATAGAGAACATGGAGGCAGGAAATGGTGAAAAGGCTAGCGGAAATCTGAAGACTATGGAAACATTCCCACCACTGGAACCTGGCCTGTGACTTGCCCTGTGGTCAGGAATTGCAAAAGCTCAACAGGAGTTTACCAGGCAAAGCACGGTAAGCTAAAAAGCCACGTGAGAGGTGTCTACTAAGCCCTGTGCTGGGAGTGGGGTGGTTCAAGAAAGGCTTCCTGGCACTGACAGGCTTTGAGATGCATCTGAAGGTGGGACTCAGAGTATTGTGGTGGGTGGGCTCAAGAGAGTGTTCTCTCCTTCCCACCTGTGCCTGGTGCCCAGCCCTTGGCTAATGGCCTCTGGCTCCGGAGCCCACAGTGGCTGTTACCCCTGGAGGAAGGCCCTCTGCCTCTCCTTCCACAGCAGGAGCCGTCTTTGGGAGAGTGGGGTTGGCAAAGGCCACTTCCTCGACATTCGTTTCCTACCCAGCCTCTGCCAACCAAATCAAATGCTACTTTCTTTCCAAGGCAATTGGACCAACTTGTGCAAACATGCAAAGCCAATAAGTGGGTCTGAACTGAGGTCTTCATCTATTATAGTACCTCCCCCACTGTCCAGAAGAATTTTGTGTCATCTACAAAATAAAATTTTCATTTATATTCCTTCCCATAGAACAAATTAGATATAAAATGAATGGTTCTAACACTATCTCAAAGAACCCTGCTTCTTTCTCTCCCTTTTCCAAATAATTTTGCTTTAATTAATTCAGCAAGTATTTATGGAATCAGACATTATTCTAGGCATTTGGGATACATCAGTGAACATAACAAAGATCCCTGCCCAAGCTTACCATTTAGCAGGCAAGACAACCAGAAGACATAATAAGTAAGTTATAAGCGTTTGCTAGAAATGGTGATGAGTGCCATGGAAAAAGAACAAGAAGAGGAACGAAATAGAGAAGTTCTCTAGTCCCATGAGCCGAGCATCATGGCGGAGTGAGTTATTCTCTTTGTCTCTCCCTTCTAAGTTAGTGGACATCTGTTGACCCATGAAGGACTCCCTACACAGCACAACAGAGCACCTGAGAGATCCATGCGTCTACTCCCACGAGCCAACCCCCCTTAGTGGGAAGGAGGATGGGAACAATGAGAGGGAAGGAAGAGAGAGGACAGGGCTTCTGCTTTTTGCTCTAAGCCCTTGTCCCTGGTTGGAATTTTAAACTAATTGCATGTATCACTTTGATAAAAATAAAAATTAAGTTCAAATAGTGCTGTAACTATATTGGGAGGTGAGGGTGGCAGGGTGAGCCAAGTTCTCTTCTGTCACTGCAGAAAACAGGACAAGGTTTCTAACGTTAATAAATCAAGAAATAGAACCACAGGCATATCATTGAGCAATGTAAAGAAGACTCGCAGAAGAATTGAAAGCAGAAACAGCTACAAGAGTGAAAAGTCATTTCTTCCAGGGGAGAAATCGGGTGTGTCTTGGGGGCTTGTGCAGGAAGTGAGGAACTGGTGGGGTAGGTAAGTTCTGCCCCCCCTTCATCCAAATCCACTTTCTTTTCTTTGTTTCAGATATGACTTTCATGAAAGATTTTGTTTGAACAAATGATTCTGCAGCTGAAATTGGTTTGAACTCCATGATCCCTTTTGGCTCTCATAATTAATGATTCTTTAAAAGCAGCTGTTATTCTTTATGCTCAGCCTATTTGCTTCCTCAGAGAACTTCCATCATTTAGTCAGAAGCCCTGCAGTCTGCCCCCAGTAGGCCATGGTTTGAAGTGACCGGTGAGTTTGTTGCCAGTTTGCTTGATATGAAAGTGAGACCCTGCAGTCAATCACTTGATGATTGTACTCTGGAGGGCCTCCAGAGCCACTATTAGAACGGGGACATGCACCTTTAGGTATTCTGCCTGGCCTCCAGCACAGTGGCTCTTGTAACCACAGGTAAGCATTTTGGCTAATAGTCCCCTGGTGTCATCCCAGCATCTGCAATTTCCCCTGGGGTAGCTGTGAATTCTTACAGAACCTTGCCTCCCACTCCACTGTCTCTAGATGATAGAAAGAGATGGAAAGAGACTATGAATGAAGACAAGAAAGGGAGGCAACCCCCCATTAGCTTAGTCACCTCCTAGTGACTCCACTTCCAGACATGTGTCACGGTCTGCCTGCTCTGGTACTATTTTTAGGGCAAGTCCCCTCCATTCATGTTTCCGGGGCCTTTGCAGTCAGCCCTGTTGCTGCCTGGCAGCTGCTTTCTTGAGTTTGAGGTTCCAGAGGTTCTGGGTTTCCAGGCACCTTTCATGCCTTCTTGCATTTGCACACCTGTCCCTTAATCTGCTGTCTGGGGATATGACACGAGTCCTTGAAGTCTAAGCCAGATGTCATGTAGTTTGTAAAACCTTTTCTGGACCCCGACTCTGAGGAGACTGTCTCCACATTACCCCTTATCACAGAGCCTGGTCATCACTTGATTATATCTTGGGGTCCTTGGGGTGCACGAGACATCCAAAGGTCATCTTTCTGACTGGCATACAGAGGGTATCCAATGAGTCATTGAGTTAAAGGAAGCATGTTTCCCGATCTTTTCTGTGCTTTAGGAAACCTCTTGGGCCTGGAAGCACTGTCACTGTGGGAAGATCTCCAGCAAGACATCTCCATAAATCTTTTCCTGTTTTCCTTTTGAAAGACCAGATTTGGAAGAGTCCAGTAACATCTACAGAGAGCCTCCTATACTTGGAGGGATCCTGTCTGGGGAGGGAGGATTATTGCCACCATCTTACAGATTAGAGAATGGATGCTCAGAGAGATTGAGACTTGCTGATGATCACATAGTAAATAGCAGAGCCAGGGGTTGAAACCCATGTCATCTGACTCCAGGGACACTGTTTCCTACCACACACTTCCTCGTAGTCCCCGCAATGTGCTGTGAGATGACAACATTGAAGACTTTCCAGACCACAATTTCCCCCTCAAGCATTCATGCAATTGTTTTCCTTCCAGACCCAAGTGCTGAGAATCTCCCTGACTCGCCTGCTTTTTCTTCATTTCCCTGAGATTTGCTGGCTCTTTCCCTGTTTTCTCTGCAGTTTACAGAAGTTCATTTCTCTCTCATCTCTTTCCAGATATCATGATTTCCAAAGCTTTCAGTGGGTTTCTTTTTCAGGCTGTGGTCCTTTTTGGGGAAACTTTCCAATGCAGCCACAGATTGGATGATGATAACAGTGAATTAGTGGGTGGATCTTCTTTGATCTTATTTTGTGGGTGAACTCATTAATTTATGACAAAAACATCAAAGAGCTAAGCTCTTGCATAGGACTGGTTTGTCCCAAGGCAGCTGGGTAATGATGATTAGTCAAATTAAATCTCAACATCTTCTCCTGCCTCAAGAGTTAAAGTCCCAATGACTGAAGTGTGGGAACGTCCCATCCTGTGGCATCCCAGCACAGCCTTGAGTCAGCACAGTACGAAACTTTCTCCACTCCAAATGTGGATCTCTCTCCATGGTCTCTACTTTGATGCCTCCAAGCCTTGAGGTCTGTTGAGATTGTTATAACAACCTAGGAGGTAATGTAGTGATAAAAGGCTGAGGCTGTTAAAGTCTCTTCCCAGCCAGAGAAGCTGGCTAATAAAAGGGGTCATTCATCCTTGTGTGGATGATCTTAAGGTTCTCTATAGAGTCCTAGTCCTGTAATTTCAATGGGAAAGAGAACTCTCTCTGGGCTACACAAGAAAGTGCCAGCACCACACTTGGCACACAGCAAGCTTTCCATACATAGTGGTTGAATGTACTGGTTGAGACAGGTCATGATGTGTGAATAGTCTCTGGCTAGTTGAAATGGAGTAAGAAGTAGACCTCGGGTCTTTGCTTATACTCCAAAATCTCCTAACCTACTCACATCTGTGGCCATTTACTCTGCTTCTTCCACTGTATCCAAGGTAGAAAATTGTCTGTGCTCATCTCCAAAGCCATCCCCTCCATGTTTGCCCTGGATCCCATCCTCTGCTGACCCCTTCAGGGCTTGCTTCTGCAATTATCCCTCTCTTTTCCAAGCCATCATGTTTCCCTCTCTACTGGATTATTCCTGTCAGCAAATAAGCAAGCTCTAATGTCTCCCATCTTAAAAGAGCCTCCCTTTCTCCCACTTCTCCTTTAAGCCATCATGCTACTCTTTGCTCCCCTTTACAGTAAAATGCCTCTGAAGAGTTGTTACATTCTCAGTATCTCTTCTCCTCCATTCTAACTCTCAAACCCACTTTAATCAGGATCTCATTCCCATACTCCACTAAAACAGCTCTTATCAAGGTTACCAGGGACCTTCTTGCTGCCAAGTCCAATGGTCATTTCTCAGTCCTCATCTTATTTTACATGTGAGCAGCACTCAACGCAGCTGGTAAGGTTCTGTTACCAGGCTTCTTGCTTGGCTCCAGGACACCACTCTCTCTTGGATCTCCTCCTACTTCACTGGCCACTCTTCTCAGTCTCCTCTTGTCTTCCTGACCTGTAAGTAATAAAGTGCCCAGGATCAGTTCTTGGACAATTTTTTCTAGCTATACTCACTCCCTAGATGATCTCATTTAGTCCAATGGTTTTAAATACTATTCACATACTGATGACTCCTAAAGTCATATCTCCAATCCTCTACTTCTCCCTTGAACCCCAACTGCCTACTCTACTTAAATGTGTAATATGTACATCAAACTTCAAACCTAAATCAACTAAACACAACCACAACTATGTATTCCCCATCCCTTCAGCCCTGCTCAGCTGTTGGTAAATGGCAATTCCTTTCTTCCAGTGGTTCAGACTTCAAAACTGGGAATCATCTATGACTCTCTTTCATACCACACCCCAAATCTATCAACAGATCCTCTCAGCATTACTTCCAAATTATATCTAGGGTCTGGCCACTTCTCACCACCCCCACTGCTGCTATCCTAGTCTAAGCCACTACTATTTCTTGCCTGGACTACTCTAACAGCCTCCTGATTGCTCTCACTGCTTCTACCCTTGCCTCTCCCCAACCCTCGCATCCAGAGTAATCTTTAAAAAAAACTACAGTTAGATAATGCCATGCCTTGATTCTAGACCTTCTACGGCTTGCCATCTCACTTTCTGAATAGAATCCACAGTCCTTACCTGGGCCTATAAGACCTGGCTCCTACTACCTCTCTGATCTCAGTTCTCATCTCTCTTCCCCTGTGTACTCCAGTCTATCCAGTCCAGCTACACTGGTCTCCCTGCTGTTCTTTAAACATACCAGGCCATTCCTGCCCTGGGGCCCTTGTACTCTGTCCTCTAAGCCTTGTCACTCTTCCTTCGGGTACCTGCATGCTAAGTTCTTTCACTTCCTTCAGGCCTCTGCCCAAATTTCACCTTATCAAAAGAGCATTCCCTGAGTATTCTTTCTAAAATAACCCCCTCTATCACTCTCTTCCTCTTCACCATGCTTGAGTTTTCTTCCCAGCAATGATCACAACTCAACATACTTTATACTTATTTGCTTATCTGTTATTGTTACCCCCATTAGTATGTAAGCTCAGTAAGAACAGAGTCTTTCTGTGTTTAGTAATTGCTGTATCCCAAGCTCCCAGAAGAGTGCATGACACATAGTAGGTGTTCACCAAATATACGTTGAATGAATGGATTTGTTGAGTGGACTCATTCAGGTCTCTAGTCATCAGGTAAAGAGAGTGGTTTCCAGATGATTCCCTAATTAATATGGTCAAAATCAAGTGTGAGGAACTGGAAGAGGTGTACACAGAGATCATGAGATTATGCATTCATTTATTACCAGTGACCACCACGGGATTCACAGATATTTTCAGTTTGCTCCTTAATGCCAAATCATTTGCCAAACTCTAAGATGGAATGAAACATCTGCCTTTAGCTTCTTTGGCATGTCACTTAGCCTCTGGGACTTGGTGTGTTCATCTATGAAACAGGCATTGGGAGATGTGGTTACTGCTTTGCCAGTTTATGGTCTACAAGATGCTGGAGGGAGGCAGTGCGCTGTGGAGGATCAACCACAAGCTTCTGGAGCTTGAGTGCTTGTGTTTCAGTCCCGCCTCCATTCCTCGCAAGCCACGTGGCCTTGAGCAACTTACTCAGTTTCCTCATTTGTAAAGTGGGAATAATAAAAATATAATAATGGCATTTAATTTGAAGAATAATTGTGAGGATTATATATGTAATGCATGTAAAGTGTGTAGTATATGGCCTGTCACACAGTAAGCGCTCAATAAATGTTAGCTATTAAAAATGAAAAGTTCTGGGGGATTTTCTGAGGGATGATTGCTAGTAATGTGTTTTAGGGGCAATTAGTTTTCCTAGAATATTAGAGGATATGGAATTTTTAAAGATGTATTAGTAATATTGTGCTTAGGTAGGAGAATGCCCTAATTCTTAGGAGAGGCATGATGAAGTAGTTAAGAATAAAGCCTTGCAATGTCAGTCACTTTCTAATAATTTAGCCAAAGACATCTGTATGTTTCCATTATCTATCAAGTAAATGTGGCAAAATGTTAACAAATGTTGAAGCTGGGTGGATAGTGTAGTTTATTGTACTATTCTTCCAACTTTTCTGTATGTGTGAAAATTTCAAAATAAAAGGTTGAAGAAAAAAACAAAAGAAAGGACCCTAGAAATAGTCTAGCAAAGTCGAACACTCATTTTGCAGGAAGAAGCTCAGATGTGAAGTATTTGCCAAAGGTCATACAGCTGGAGAAGCCTGAGTCAGAACCCAGGCTGGCCATCTCTCCCTTTGTGTGGGTTGTTGCTGTTGACCCTCAGGAAGCAGTGAGCTGCAGAGGAACACACCCAGCTTCTCCCCACAGAGCCCAAGGGGTTTTATGGGTGTGTAAAAAGGCACCTGTGCTGGTGTTTCATTTTTTGTTTATTAAGCAAATAGATAGGTCATCTAGTTGGAAGGTGTGATGTGGAAAATGTGAAGGCAGCACCAAGGCCAGACCTGCCATCCTTAGAGAGTGGACAGACCAGTTTGGCAGCATCTGCTTGTGGTTTTTGAGTGGTGGTGTGGTGGTGGTGTGCATGTGTAAACTCTGGGATTTCAGAGGAGAGAGGGAAGAGTAAGGGGTGGGGCCAGGGCCAGGAAGAGCAGCAAGGAGAGACTGGCTTCAATTCTGGAGCTCCCTGAAGGAAGAGACCCCAGGGTATTGCTGGGGATAAAACGCGAGCACATGTTTAAAGAAAGGAAATAATTCTCTGCAGTCTGCAGCATCCTCCTCTAGCTAATAGGGTTCAAGGCAGTGAAAAGGAGAGAGCGGGGAAAGGAGGGAACGTCCATGCAAGCATGGGGAGAGGGCACAGACAAGAGACGGGAGAGAAAGAACAGAAAAAACACAAGAGAGGCAGCCTGGGCCAAGGGAGGGTAGGGGTCGAGGGAGGAGGGGTGTTGGAAAGGTAAAGAGGCCGCACCTGGGGGCCTGCAAACGCTTGGAGGACTGTCAGCCTCCGCAGGCTAGAGTATCTTGTCCCAGAACCGTCCTTTCTCTCTCTCCTCCGGGTCTGGGAGTCCCTGGAGGCCGCGGGAGCGCGTGCACAGCTCCTGGCGCTCTCACTAGGGGGAGGGGCAGGCAGGAGAGGCGGGGCCTCCGGGCCGGGCGGGAGCGGAGCCTCTGGCCACGGGCGGGGCTCCTCTCCGGCGGGCAGGCGCCCGAGTCTGGGGGCCGCCGCTTCCCCCTCCCGGTCCGCGGAGGCGCCTAGTCCCTCCTCCACCCGCCACCCCCAACCCCACCGCCGCCTTCAAAGCTAAACCCGGCCGTTGCCTGCAGGAGCAGCGGCAGCCGGCGATCCGGCTGTGAAGATCTTCGGGCGCGGCCTCGCCTCCCTGGCCCGGAGCCCGCATCAGCACCGCGGACTGCACAGCGGCCGTCGCCCGGACCCAGGTGCCAGCCGGCCCACCAGCCCACCGGCACCCGGGCCCCCGGCTTCCGCATCAGCACCGCGGACAGCGCCCCGGGCCCCATCTCGCCGCTGCCAACCCACCTGATTCCCGAGTCAGCACTGCGGACAGGCACCCTCGACCGGCCCCGCAGCAGACTCAGAGCGGTCAGCGCCCCCGGAATATGGCCACTGAGGTAGGGGACGAGCACCTGGCCCGTCGGCAGTGCCCGACTGCTGCGGGAACAGATCTCCGCTAGGGCGGACTGGGCGGGAAAAGATGGCGGGGGGAGGAGGGGAGGATGGGCAGGTGGGGAAGTGGCTGGATGGGATGGAGTGGTTTCCCCGAGTCGGGTCCCGAGGGAAGGGGTGGCGGGTGGAATGACAGGGCGGAAGAGAAGGGCTCCCCCTGAGAGCTCATCTCACCCCTCGTGTGTCAATCTTCCCCATCTGAGTCCCAAAGCTGTCCGCGCCACTTGTTGGCACTAGCGCCAGGGTTGCTCCAGGGCACCAGCTGGGATTTCCCCTTCCCGGGGACTGCAAGTCCTGAAACCTCTTCCCCAAAGGGTTAGAGATGAGCATGCGCCTGTTTTAGGGGCGGGAAGGCAGCTGGCTGCTGTTGCTATGCGGTGCAGCCATCCAGCTTCTGAACCCAAAAGCCTGGCTAAAAGATGACAGACTTACCTCCACATCCCCATTTCCTTCTGGGGAGGGTGGGGACAAAGACATTCTCAGGCCAAAAACCGAAATGATTGGTTTTAATGAGCTACTTGCACTAACCCCTGCTTTTGCATATCACCCTTTCTTGCCTTTTTCACCTCGTTTGAGTTTTCCTGGTGCACACATTTCCCCCATGTCTGAAGGGAGGAGCTGTCTTCTTCAGGGTGTGCCTCTAGGTGTGTCACCTTAAAGGGATTTGAAAGCTAAGTCGAGGGACCTGTTAGCTAAAGGAAGAATCTTGGTGCAATGCTTAAGAGATCAGGAATTACCTCCCGTACCCCCTCATTTCATGAGGGCAATGGATCTCTTTATGTCCCCACTTTTTAAGTGGGAAAGCTAACATGTGGAGAAGGGGAGGACCTATCTGATACTCACACAGCATGTCAGCAGCAGAGCTGAAAGTTTCTTGCTTTGAATCTTTGGAGTGGAACCCAGGACACCAGGGTCTCTCCAGTTCTGATGCTGACTTCTTTTGCAGTGTTTCTGCATTTCCAGCCCAGCTGGAACACAAGCCAGGAGGACAGCAGAGGCTTTTGAATGATTCTATGCAGTGCCTCTGGGCATCCTGGTGAGCAGCGTGACATCAATACTAAGTGTTATTGTTGTTATTCTGCTGTCATTGTCACCACAGAACAAGGGCAGTTGTTTGGCATCACATGGTTTTCTGACAAAGCACAGGGTCAGCTAGGAGAGCTTGGCCCCCAGGGCCCTGTGAGGGGGCAAGCCCTGAGCAGACCCATGAAGTTGGCTTCTAGGGTGGAGGAATGCAGCATACTCCTCAAGTGCCAAAGACACTGAGAAGAGCAGGAAGAACAAAGGGAGAAATGGCCAAGGAATTGGTCACCTTCCAGACAGGGCTGCCAGACTGCAGCAAAGGCTGCTGGTGTTGGGCAGAAAGGGGAAACTTCAGCCACATGGGCACGGCCGGCCAGCAGTGTAGGCAGGGTAGGTGGCCACATCTGTGATGTGATCAGAGATTCCAAGAGGCCCATCTGTCCCAGCATATCCCTCTCAGGTCTGCTATGGTCCACAGATTTCAACCAGCAGGCTCACATCTCTTTGTTGATGCGGGGTTTCCAGGAGGCTGCTGTTAGGCATGTATGACTCTCCCCTGGGAGTGGCTTTGCTCATAACGGCCTCTGTGAATATAGCACTTTACTGGGTACAAAGCACTATCACATGCCTGATCTCCTTTGAGCCTTAGAGCAACCCTGTGAAGTGGGTGAGAATGGTATTATTATCCCCAATTAACAGATGAGACAACCAAGGCTCAGAAGCTTGCTTGATCCCTGTGCAGGAGCCAAGGAAGGCATCATTATTCTATTTTACAGATGATGCAACTGGAATGCTGAGGCTTATTCAAGAAAATATGGTTAAAAAGTGGCAGAGCCAGGACCAGAACTTGCCTTCTGCTTCCCTGGCCAGTGCCTTGTCTGATGCACCCAGGTGTATCCAATTAGCCAATTGTGTTGCCCAATAGAGCGGAGAGCACTAGGCAGCTTGACCTGAGGCTTTGATGGGGGAGGGATGCAAAGGAGTTCAGGAAGGGCTGGAGGGTGGGGACTCAGGCCCCCTGACTGGCCTGGCTGGGTCAGCTTGAGGGCAGAAGGACAGAGGAATGCCCATAGGGATGGGGAGCTGAGGGCAAACATTGCCCATTTTCCAGTTTGGCCTCAGGTGGACTCGGATGGCGGCCCTGAGGCAGAAGCCTTAGTTCTGCCAAGGCACAGGATGTGCGAAGTATCTGGGCTGTGGAGTGAGTCATTCTCCCCAGGCTGTTTGTACTGTTAGGACTGAGTTAAGATTACCAGGAAAAACCTGTTGGGAGAAGGAAAAGCTCACGCCAAGCTCCTGTGTCCGTTCCCTTAGGGTTCTGAATGGGAAGTCTTCATTCAGCTCCAGCAGAAGGTGTTTTGAGGAGAGGGATGAAGAAGGGGAGGAACCGAGACAGATCAGGGAGCCTTGGATCCCTGGGTGGAAGGCATGGAAACTTGATCTTTTCTACTCCCTAATTTCTGTTTAGGAATTAGCATTAGGGGAGGGGTGTGTGTGAGGCACTCAGAGGAGGGATGAAGCCTCTTGAGCCACACACTGACCTCATTTGGAAACCCATTTCCTTAGCAACAAACCTCTCCTAATGTGTGTCACTGGGAACAGGGTCCGCCCTGGGAAGCGGTCCAGGTGGCCACAACTGGGAAATGACTGGCTGGCAGGGGCTTCTCTGAGTGGTGAAGTTTGGCCCCTAAGAGAATTTTTAATGGATCCAAGTAGCTTTACCCAAGCAAGGCATTTGGAGGTTTGACTTCCAAGGCATGGAATTAACAACCAGCGGACGATGGGCTGGGCTTGGGCCCTGGTGAGGGCTGAGAAGAGAGGCCCTGTGTCCGGGCTTCCATCCTGACTGGGCTGCCTGTGACTCATGATCCTCACTGCTCCTCCACACCCCAGCCAGGGAGCACTGTGTTGGCTCATCCGCTGAATCTCTTGATTGTTCAGTTGAGCCTCAAATGCATCCTCTGGAATTAGCTGGTATTTAATGAGGGTGGAGATGTGGGCCAGATGGGGCCTCCTGTTTGTCTTGGGACCAACAAGGAGCCCGGGAGCGCTCATCTGTGCTGCAGTGCTCGTTCTTCCCCGACTCTGCCAGGTTGGCTCTGTCGGGTGTACAGGCCCTAAATGTGTGACCTGGGGTACCCACTTCTCAGGTAGCCACCCCCTCCCTGTCACACTGCGGTTCAAAAATGGGTGCCAGCAGATCTCACATTGATTTTTTCTTTCTTCCTCATGAAATGCCTCTTGGTCCTGTCGTTTCTCAGCTGCCAGCAGGCCAGGGGAGGGTGATGGGAGAGAGGGCAGGGTTGGGGAAGGTGAGAAGAGGATGAGAAGCCCAGGTGTCTGGGTGAGTTAAGAAATCCTGAGGGAGCCGCCTGGGGGACACATGGAAGCTGTGGCCTCACAAAGGGGCGTGAGCATGTTCTTGGACGCCCCTTGTGGGATTTCAGAGCATCTTGGGTCTCTGCCTAAAACCCCCACCAGTTTCCTGAAAGCTAGGTAGCTGGCAAGTGGCCTGGAGCCTGCTCTAGCTCTGGTCCCAGGCCCCCTTCCAAGGGATTCCTTATTCAGAGGTCCTAAACTGGCAACTCTAGCAATGGATCTGGTTCACAGGTGTGCCTTATTTGGTCTGCTTGGTGCTTATAAATTTAAAAAATTTATTGTAAACATTAAAAAATCAGGGTATTTGATATTAAGGAAATCCAGGTCTATGGCTTCTCTTAAAATGTCAGAAGTGTGGCAACCCGGGCCCACATTCTCACATGGCAACGTCAGCTGCTGTGTTGGGGCAGGACATGAGTTTTCTATTTAGCCACAGTCCCCATCTGGCCCATTTACGTGCTTGGCCCCTGTAAACATTTGTGTTCATCATCCTTGATAAGGCCTCCAGAATGTCAGAGCTGGAAGGGGTTTTAAGTGATTACATAGCTCTAGCTTCTCAGTTTCTAGTTGAAGAGACAGGGGCCCAGAGATGGGAAGAATTTCCCAGGGTCGTGTGGCCAGGACTAGCACCCAGGCCTCCTGCTCCAAGGTCAATGGGCCATCTTTCCACCAGGGCTTTTTGGTATTTCACAACTGAGCCACGATGGATGCAGAGAGCCTTAAATCCTACTCTTCAGCGACTACACGTGAGCCTGTGACGTGTGTGCTCTGTGTAGATCTGGGAGACTAAAGCTCTAGTATATACAATGTGTCTGATACCAGGGCTGGCCCAGTGGCGCAGCAGTTAAGTTCACATGTTCCCCTTTGGTGGCCCTGGGTTCGGCAGTTCTGATCCTGGGTGCAGACATGGCACCGCTTGGCAAGCCATGCTGTGGTAGGCGTCCCACATATAAAGTAGAGGAAGATGGGCACAGATGTTAGCTCAGGGCCAGTCTTCCTCAGCCAAAAAAAAAAGAGGCGGATTAGCAGCAGATGTTAGCTCAGAACTAATCTTCCTCAAAAGAAAAAATTTTAAAAAATGTGTCTGATACCATCTTCTAGCAACTCAAGACCCCACAAACACTCTCCAGGGAGGGAAGCAGATCCCTAGTCACCTAGAGCTAGGACAGTGTTCTAAAGCTCCGTGTTCTAAGGTGGTGACCTCTTCCACTCAAGCTATTGAGGATCAAAGTACTGATCAAAGCCAAGAGGAAGTGGGACTGTATTATGTAAGGTAGCACCCTTTAAAATCTTTTTTTTTTTGAGGAGGAAGATTGGCCCTGAGCTAAAATCTGTTGCCAATCTTCCTCTATTTTGTGTGTGGGACGCTGCCACAGCATGGCTTGATGAGCGGTGTGTAGGTCTGTGCCCGGGATCCAAACCCATGAACCCCGGGTCACCAAAGCAGAGCGAGTGAACCTAACCACTTTGCCACTGGGCCAGCCCCACCCTTTAAAATCTTAATGTCGTAATACAATAGAAGTTTGTTTCCTGCTCAGTAAAGTCCTAGACAGGTGTTCCTGATCAGTGGATGGATCTCCTCCAGGCAGTGATTCAGGGACTCAGGCTCTTTCCAACTTGTGGCTCCACCATCTTTAACAGATGGCTCCCTTGGTTTTCGTGGAAGGGGAAAGAGCATGAAGGAGTGGTGGTCTTTATGAACCAAGCACATACAGACATCATCACTTTCACTCACATTCCATTCAGTCATATGGCCACACCTACCTGCACAGGAGACTGGGAATTAATCTAGCTGTGTGCCTAGGAGGAAGAGGAAGTGGCTGTGGTCAACAGCTAGGCAGTCACTAGAGAGACGTACCTTCATGGTAGCACACGTGTGTGTGCACACGTGTGCACGTGTGCACTCAGACACAGACAGAGGAGGATGTTGGAGGAGAGGAAGCTGAGTCTACACCAGGATGCCTGCAGCACTGCTCTCTCCCTTTCTTTCCATTCTCACCACTGCTTTTCTTGGTTTAGACCCACTTTAGTTTTCCCCTGGACTTTAGTTTTCAACTTGCCTCCTACCCCAGTCATGCCCACTTCCCATGCATCCCTCACTGAGCTGCCAGAACGATCTTTCTGCGGCTAAGGGGATCCATCCTCAAGATCCACTGGTTGGTGTAAGCGGTTTTAGAAGAGCAGAGGAAAGGCACATCCCCTTCCTCTTCTTTTGAAAATACAACAGTATGAAACCTTAACCAGGCAGAGCAGACAAGTTAATGAATAACTTATTTATATTACCAAAGCATTCATTGCTTTTCCAAGTTATCATAGGGTCCTAGTAGATATCAAGGGGACTTCCTCAATTAAAACCTTGATTAGAGGAATCAAGGACTATTAAGACTAGATGAGCACTTACACGCTATTTCATCCCATCGCGACACTTTGGGAGCATGTCTCTTACGTAGAGCAAGGTTCACTTGGGTTTAGGAAAGTCTCGTTAGCCGTCCCTGATTCCCACCTTTTCAGGACTTTGATCTACCAATTATCTGCTCCTGCTACGATACTGACAACCTTTCTCTCATTATTTATTCTTCCCCCAGTTTTTAAGCAAGTTTTATCTTCCGTGTTAAATCCTCCCCTCCAGCAGAAACCCCTCCAGCTCTTTGCCATCCAACCCTCACCTCCTCTGCACCCCTATCTCCTACTGCTCTTACCTGATCCACAAACCAACTCCAGTCTGGCTGAAATCTGCCTCCAGTTATTGGAGGAAAGCGCGTTCTCTGCCATCTTTGCTGCTTTGCACAAGCTTCTCCCCTCCCGGGGTTGTCTTTTCCTCCCTCGCCCCACTCCCCACCTGCCCCCTACCACTGTAACTCCTTTATAACTCAACACAGACCTCAGGAAGCCTTTTCTGAGCGAGCTTTTCTGGGTAAGATGTTACTTCTCTGTAGCATTTATCACAGTTTAATTCATTATATATTTACTTGTCTTCCCGGAGCTCATAGACTGTCCTTTGCTCAGCGTCCCCAGAGCCTGGCAGTGGTAGGGACTCAATAAATGAGAGCTGAGTGACTAAACGGATTCACCTTAATTACCCAGGATGGACTGGCCATTGGTTGCTCTGCCTTTGGGGCTTGGTCACCGCGTGGTTCCAGTGTCTGGCATGTTTTACCCACCGGGGTGCTTGTCTGGAACGTGGGTGACTGAGGCTGGGGGTGGAAGGAAGAGGCCCTGTTCTTCTGTGGAACTGAGTCCACTCCCTTCAAATAGAGTCTGTGTCAGTGTCAAGTCTGCAGGTGTGGACAAGGGACAGAAGTCACCCCACTCCTTCCTACTCGGGTGGGGTATCTCTTCAATTTCTGGCCTCAGCCTACTATATCCACAATTTTCTCTGGGCATTTGGACATTCGTGGGTCCCTTCTTTCCTATGGCAAGAAGTGCTAGTTGTGAAAACCACCCATGGTGCTCTCTGACCCGGGCTGTAACTTGGCCTTAACCCAAATCTTCTCTGAGTTCATGTTCACATCGGGTACTCCTCTGGACCACACGCTCCCCTCCCCCAACCCTGTTGTAAGCTCCACTTGGCAGGGTCTTGTTCAGTGCTGGGTTCCCTCAAGCCAAGGCCTGACATTGATACTTGCTGAATGAATGAAGGTGTGAAAGGTCCCACCATGCATCTCTGTGTGTGTACGTGTGTGTGTGTGTGTGTGTGTGTGAGAGAGAGAGAGAGAGAGAGAGAGAGAGAGAGAGACGGTGTGACCTAGGCTAGCCACCAGGAAGTCTTTTCCTCTTGTTAAAATTTGTTTCTAGCTCTCTTGATGGTTCTAGAACGTCTCATTTTGGTTCAGCTTTGGCCGTGCTTCAGGCTTTTTCTAGATCTTTCTGGGATAGCTCGAGGCACCTTCATGGGCAAACTCCACAGTCCTGCTCCCCCAGGCCTTCCTGGAGCACTTGTAGAGTGGCCAGCTTGTCCCATTTTGCCAGGGACTTTCCTGGTTCAGCCCTGAAAGACCCACATCCTGAAAAACCCCTCAGTCTGGGACGAACCCAGACAGATGTTCACCCCGAGCGGTGTCTCCTCAGGTCCACAACCTGCAGGAGCTCCGGCGAAGTGCCTCACTAGCCACCAAGGTCTTCATCCAGAGAGACTACAGCGATGGGACCATCTGTCAGTTCCAGACCAAATTCCCCCCAGAGCTGGACAGCCGGGTAAGGACGTCTCTTTCTAAGCCTGGAACACAGGCCATGATGGAACTGAGGGGCTTATTCGAATGTATTTTTTTTCCAGGATAGATGTGAATTGGACACATAACTTGTTCAGCCACCTCACATGGAAGAATAAAAAAACGTCTTTAACATTGTCATGCTGTCTCCTCCTAGAAAGTTAGAGCTGAAGAAACCTCAGGAATTTTCTAGTCCAGCAGCTCTCAAATTTCTGAGAGCTTGTTAAACATAAATTGCTCAGTCCTATTGGAAGATACGCGTCATCAGACACGCTGGCTCAGTTGTCGGACTGGGTTCAGCAACCTCCCCTTTTTAGCAGGTCTCAACCTTGGCTGCACATTGGAATTTCTGGGGGAAATTAAAAAAATCCTGATGCCCAGGCCACACCCCTAGACCAGTTAAATCAGTCTCTGGGCCCAGGCATCAGCGTTGCTTTAAATTTCCCCAGGTGGTTCCAATGTGCAGCCAGGGTTGAGGGTCTTAATTTTTAATGAGGAATCCCCAGGTGACGCAGAATCGGGTGATTCATAGATCCCGCTCTGGGACTCGCTGGTCTTCTAGTACAGCGCTTCTCACACTTGGCTGCATGTTAGAATCACCAAGGAACTTTTGGGAAAAACCGTGCAGGGTGGCAGCTTGGGTAGAGCATGGCAGTGGCCGTCTTTGCTGCTCTGACCCATCCTCCCCCTTCCCAAACCAGCATCTCTTGGAGGAGAGACTTGGGCATGTCTAAATTTTAAGACCTGCCCAGGTGACTTTAGCGTGCCCCAGGATTGAGAACCACTAAGCCCTTGACCTAAAACTGTGGTCTGTGGACTGGCAAGATCAGCGTGCCCTGGAAGTGCAGAATCTCGGGCCCCCCTGGATCTACTGAGCCAGCATCTGCATTGTAAAGAGATCCTGAAGTTATTCACCTAGGCGTCAAAGTTTGAGGAACACTGCACTAGTTCATCCCTCTCACTGAAGAGGGGAAACGCAGGGCCAGGAAGAGGAAGTGACCTACCAAAGTGAGTGAGGACCAGAAGGGCCTTAGTCCTGACTCTGCTTTTTCACAAGACTCATATTTTCCTACCGATGCAGTTGCATCCTTAGGGGGTACAGATAACTCTGGATGCCTTCATGATCAGAGTCTGGGCAGGGAAAGCTTAGAGACCTGGAGGAAGCACTGAGGCTGCTTTTCCCTCCTTCTCCCCGCCTCAGGCAGAGGGGAGAGCCAAGGTGAGACTGCTACATCGCGGAGTCTGCTGGTGGCTTCAGAGGCTGTCAACCAAGGGCTCTGCCCACGGCCTCTCCCTCCCCCAGCTACTTGGGTGTCTCATGGACCACCGGCTCCTTGCAAGGCACCAGCACCATCTGCTGAGTTTTGCTCCTGGTTCTGGGAATGTATGTAGCCCTCACCCCAGGCTGCCTTAGAACTGGCCTGGGATTGGGGGAGGGCAGAGGACAGACCACGATCCTTCCATTCAGCAGCCCAGGCAGATCTGAAGGGGTTTGGGAAGGTGGGGGTGGGACCAGCTTTTGATGATCTGACTCCTAAGTGGCTTTTGGGGAGCTGTATGGGTCTCCTCATCTTAAAGGACTGTCCTTTGGGGTGGGGTGACCCCTGGGGTAC
Organism: Equus asinus; assembly: GCF_041296235.1. Lineage (NCBI taxonomy): Eukaryota > Metazoa > Chordata > Mammalia > Perissodactyla > Equidae > Equus > Equus asinus. The sequence continues at coordinate 31,661,602 of NC_091791.1, read as the reverse complement.
AGCAGCAGGGCTTGGCTCATGGGCCACATGGGCAGATTTTTCTCTATGGGTTCACTCCAGATCTGTGTAGGGACAGTGGCCAAAAAACCCAAAGCTCCTGATTATTCTTGGGAAGAGCTTCTATCCTAGGCAGTGAGGGAGGTCCCTAACCTGTGTGATGGACAGTTCTGGTCCTGTGGGGGTGAGTGGGGAAGGGGTGCTCTGGAGAATGTAAAATATGGGGCAAGAAACACCCAGACAATTGCGGAGTTTAGAGCTCGACCTTCTAGGCTGTCTGGTGTAGGGTTCCATGGTGCAGAGCACAGACTCGGTCAGAGCTGTGTGACCTTGGACATGTCCACTCAGCATTCAGCAAGTATTTATTGAGCACCTACTATGTATCAGGCCTGGGGATATAGGAGTGAACCCATGGAGTTTCTTGTCTATTGGGGGTACAAAAAATAAAACAACAAACAAGTAAATATATAGTAGCTCAGGTGATGACAAATACTAGAAAAATAAGGGGGGAGGTCGTCAAGGGGATAGGGAGAGCTGGGTAAGGTGAACGGTCGGGGCGTGCCCGTCTAATAAGGTGAGACCTGAGGGAAGTAAGGGATGATCCGGCACAGGGGGTGTCTGGGGGAAGGCACTGCAGCCGAGGACACAGGCACAAAGGACCTGTGGCATTTTCAGGAAGCAGCAGGTGGTCAGTGTGGCTAGAATGGAGGCTAAGTGAGGGAGAAGGTAGGAGACAGGCTCAGAGGGGTTGCAGGGCCAGGCCCTGTAGTGTGTAGTGGGTGTTGCAAGAACTCTTGGATCTTCCTTGGTGAAAGATGGGACAACACGGGCAGCTCTTGATCTAAGCTGTGACATGATCTGAATTTAACAGGCTCACTTGGTGGGGCTTGAGGCAGGGAGACCAGTTAAAAGGCCAGAGATGATGGTGGCCTGGACCACAGAGCAGAGCTTTGATCGATCCTCACTTGCAAAATGGGGATGGCAGTCATACTTCTCTGATAGAATTGTCATGAGGGGGGCTGGCCCCATGGTCTAGTGGTAAAGTTTGGCATGCTCCACATCAGCGGCTTGGGTTTGGTTCCTGGGCATGGCCTGACACCACTTGTTGGTGGTCATGCTGTGGTAGTGACCCACATACAAAACAGAGGAAGACTGGCACAGATGTTAGCTTGGGGCGAATCTTCCTCAGCAAAAAGAGAGAGAAAAAAAGAATTGTCATGAGTATTAAATGAAAGAATACACAAAAAATACCTGGTACATAGAAAGTGCTTAATAAATATTAGCTATTATGAATATGGATGCAGGCAGGACAGCTCCCACTTGTCCAAACACACGGGGCTATGGCGTTCCAGATGACCTCTGAGCTAGGAGGAAGTGCCCTCTCCTGGAGAGATGCTCTTGAGGTCTCACCCAGTTAGTCCCATGCAGTTGGAGTTCCATCCAAACAGGGAGAGCCCCTCCTATTAGGTTCTGAGCTCTCTCACAGCCATTAAAATGGGGGATGGGGGTGGGAGGGTGACAAAGTCACTGGAATTCCTGCCTGATCCACTGCAGAAAACATTCACATCCAGGATGTCAAGGGAGTTTCCCGTTTCCAAGGGAGGCCAAGTAACCATTCTTATTCATCTATTTTATAGATGTGGAAACTGAGGTTATAGTAGTTGTTAGTCCAAGGTCACACAGCTAGTTGACAGCCATGTCTGGACTGGACCCCAGGTCTCCTGATTCCCAGTTCAGTCCTCTTTCTGCTCCACGGGAACCTGCAGCCTCTCTGGTCCTGCTGGTATGCCCCCATCCCCACTGGTGTGGCCCCACCACTGCCACCCTCCCTCCCACCTGTGACTGTCCACAATCTCGGGAGGCTGAACTGGGCCTGGCTCTCTGTCCATCTCTCCCTCCAGATTGAGCGGCAGCTCTTTGAGGAGACTGTGAAGACCCTCAACAGCTTCTACGCAGAGGCCGAGAAGATTGGGGGCAGCTCCTACCTTGAGGGGTGTCTGGCCTGTGCCACGGCCTACTTCATCTTCCTCTGCATGGAGACCCACTACGAGAAGGTGGCTCCCTCCCCGACTGCCCTGCGTCCCCTCCCCCGGGGCTCCCATGCTTCACCCTCATCCTCAACCGGCCCCTCTCCTTGCAGGTTCTCAAGAAGATCTCCCGCTACATCCAGGAGCAGAATGAGAAGATCTTTGCTCCTCGAGGCCTCCTTCTTACGGACCCTGTGGAGCGTGGGATGAGGGTTGTATCCTTCCTGGCTGGTCTGTGCAAGGGCACACAGCTGCCGACCAGTGGGGTCCCCGGGGAGGCAGCCAGGAAATGGGGTCACCCTAGGGGCCTCTGCTCAGGGATTTCCTAGGATTTCCCACATCCCTGGTCACCAGCAAGTTACTGGTGCTGTTTGTGAATTTCAGGGTCTGCTTGTACTGAGCTGCGCTTAAGCTGTTCTCAGTGCACGCCGGATCTCAACGCAAGTGCTTTGAAACCATGAATTCGTGTAGATCTCATAACCCCCCATCAGGTGGGTCACTTGTATGATTCCCCTTTGTAGATGAGCCCACTGGAGCTAAATCAGGGCTCAGGGTCCCCAGCTGGTGAACATCGGAGCCAGGACTTAACCCCGGGCCCACCCTTAACCACGAGGCTGTGCTGCCCCTCAGGCAGCATGCACATCTCCACATATGTTTACAGGCCCCCAATCTTGTGTCATCCTCCTCTAATGCTGTGTGGTAGAGCTCACTGCCCCCCTTTCACAGATGGGAAAAACGAGGTCTTGAGGGGAGGGTTGTAGGTTTGCTTAACCCACCGGGAAACAGGAGGTCAAGGTGTGCACCTTCCTGACCACGGTCAGCAGCAGTGAGAGTAGGATTGTTGATAAATAACTTTTACTGGAAAACTGACGGAGAAAAGAGGAAAGAAAACACAGATACCAGCATCTCGTGTTTATAAAGCCTGGTGGTGGTGATCCCCTTTACTGAGCCTTCACTGCGTGCCAGGCCTTGTGCTTGGTGCCTCTCATTCTCACAGCAACCCCAAGATTCCACTATTATCCTCACTGACAGACGTGATAAGTGATGGGTTAAGTGACTGGTCCAAGGGCATATAGCTCAAGTGTGGGCAAGTTGACATTTGAACTCAGGACACCAGAGTCCTCACACTTTCTGTGCAGTGACACCAGCTCCTGGGCACATCCGAGTCCTGGGATATGGCCATTAGACCCACTGAAGTGTAAGCTCCTGATCCTGGCTGTGCGCCCAGTGCAGTGTCCGGCCCTACAAGTCTCCGGAACTGTGAACTGTGTGAGTGCGTGCGCGTAAAGGACTGGGGGTCCAGCTCCCCAGGCCTCCACATCCTCACTGTTGAGGAAGCTGCACCAGCTTCGCCGCATGCTCCCCTGCTGGCCTCCATCAGCTGGTTCCCGTCCGCCCCTGCTTGGCAGCTCGCAGCCCTCCTTAACGCCACTCCAGATCGAGATCTCCATCTACGAGGACCGGTGCAGCAGCGGCAGCTCCAGCAGTGGCAGCAGCAGTGGCAGTGGCAGCAGCAGTGGTGGGGGTGGTGGGGCGGGGGCCCGGTGACTGGCCGAGAGTCCCTGCAGGGAGGTGTACAGCCGGACTGAGGGTCTTGCAGACCTGCGGCGGCTACGCTACCAGAGCACCCGCTTCTGAGTCATTCTCTGGGCCCGCCTGCTGCTGGGGGCGGGAGGGAGGGTAACTAGCCCAGTGTTCCTGCAGGCCATCAACTGGCGCCTCCTGCTCCTCGCCCCCTGGCAGGATGGCACCCTTCCTGGCCTTGCTCTTTCCTGACGGGGCTGGTCTGGGTCACATGGTGCCAGATATTCTGAGGGGAGGCTTGGGGTGAGGACAACGCAATTTGGTTTTCTTCTGCAGCTCTTCTCCCAACACCCTGGAGTTGGGCCCAGGTCTATCACATAGAGAATTCCCATCCTGCATGATTCCTCACCCAAATCCCACATCCCCCAGGACTGTCCCCTTGGGCCCCTGATCCTCATGGCCGTCTCCCAGTGTCTGCTCTTCCTGATGCCACCACAGGACCTCTACCTATCCATGATCCTGCCTCCGAGGAATTCGAGGTCTGGGGAGATGGGAGTGGTCAACTTACGGGCGCCGCGGTGGGGAGCTGTTCAGCCCCCTTCTGACCTCTTCTAGACTGTGGCTTTCCTGTCCTCCATCCAAAGCCTGGAGGCCATCTTGGCCTCGCCAGAAAGTGTCCAACTCCTGAGACTTTGCAGGTCACCAGGCACTGGCAGTGGGGCACATAGCCTGCGGCTCTGGAAGGTTATACAGGGGTCTGGAGAAATGCTCGTAGGGAGATGTAGCCTTGAGGGGTTTGAACCTCCAGAACTGGATCCAACTTCCTGAGATTAGAACCTGCGTGTGTCTGAGAATGTGTGTGTGCAAAGGCAGGCACGTGTGCAAGCACACATATAGGAGCACACTATGTGCATGAGTGCCTGTGTGTATATGTAGGGGTGTGTGTGCAGGTGTGTGCATGAGTGCACGTGTGAATGCAGTGTGTGAGTGCACGTGTGAATGCAGTGTGTGAGTGCACGTGTGAATGCAGTGTGTGAATGCAGTGTGTGAGTGCGGGTGTGAATGCAGTGTGTGAGTGCACGTGTGAATGCAGTGTGTGAGTGCACGTGTGAATGCAGTGTGTGAGTGCACGTGTGAATGCAGTGTGTGAGTGCACGTGTGAATGCAGTGTGTGAGTGCACGTGTGAATGCAGTGTGTGAATGCAGTGTGTGAATGCAGTGTGTGAGTGCACGTGTGAATGCAGTGTGTGAGTGCGGGTGTGAGTGCGAGTGCACGTGTACGTTCCTTTGGCTGCTAGGCCGATGACCACCCCTCTCTGCAGCTGCTCTTATTTTCCTACGTGATGATCTGTGGCTCCTCCTCTGCGTGAGTCCAGCCTGATCGCCCTGTAAATAAATGTCCTAATGCCCTTCGCCCCTTGCCTGGGGCTGCCATCTTGAATCTTCTTCCTGGCCTCTCCCCGACCTGCAGGGTTCTCCCCTCCTGAGTTGACTGTGTACATTCTAGCAAAAGAGAAGCTGGAGTTCTAGAAGAGCAGAGCCAACCATCCAGGGCCTTCCGTGCCCCTCCCCCAGCTCCCCATGACAAGGCATTGGGACCACGGACCCACGTATTCAGCTGCCCAGGCTCTAGGCTCTTCAGGGCTGTGTAAGCGAGGCTTCCTTGGATGTTCAAAGGCACCAGCAACCTGCAGGGGAGAAGCAAGCTCCCTTCTTGAAAGGAAAGAGGGGCGTCCAGCCAAGGAGGCCCTGGCTGCTGCGGCCCAGGCAGGCCAGTGAGAACGAAGGAGCTCTGTTCTGGTGCCTGGGAGACAGACAGAAGGAAGCTGCCTGCCTCAGCCGGCAGGAGGTGCTAGAGGTGGCTGTGAAAGACTAGCCGCTGCGGGTAGCTTTCTGGAACCAAAGAGGGGCCGGATTTTCTTTTGGACACTGGAGCAGCATGTGGGAAGGAGGCATCTCCCCAGAGAGCTAGAGTGAGCGGCCTAGCCCTTGAGCCCAAGTGGGTCCTGGTCCAAGGATCCCCCTGGAGAGCTGCAGCCTAGTGGGCTCCACCACAGCCCCTGACCCTGGATCCGGCCCGTGCCCACCCTGGCCCACTGTGTGGCTGGGCCTTGTGCCTGAGCTGTGCCTGTCCTGTGGGTTGGCTGGGCACAAGCGATGTGGTCGCCTTTTGTTTTATTATTTCTTTTTCCAATAAAAGGACTTTCCCAGCTTGAGGCTCTATGCTGCGTCTCTCCCCGATGTTGACGGGGGGCTACATCTATGCCCCAGGATCACAGTGAGGGCATGCTCGGCTGCCCACCCGCCTCATGCCGAGGAGGAGGGGCCGAGTGTGTCCCTGAAGAGGTGGCGTCCTGACACGGGCAGGAGGGACCCTGTCCTCTTGGAGCCCATAGTCTGGTGGGGACACTCTGGATCCTCTAATCTGGGGCCTTACTGGGGCACCTGCAGCCTTGGGTAGGAAACAGGTTGGACTTAAAGCCAGGTCAAAAGTAAGTAATGAATTAATTAGCTAAATACCCATTTCTTGAGCTCTTACCCTGGGTTGGGCCCTGTTAGGGGTTGGATCACCCAGGTCACTCAGTTCTAAACTCTAGAAAGGTATGTGGCTGTTGGAATCTAGCAGAGTTGTCTTGGATTTTATAAAACTAAATAGCATTTATTGGGCGCCTACTGTGTGCCAGATGCTTTGCTAAAACCATATGCTAGAGCTGGGAGGGGATTTAAAGATCATCTAAATGAGGCCAAATGGAGGCTCAAAAATGTTGAACGACTCGCCCCAGGTCACACAGCTGGTTGATGATAGTGCAAAGCTGAGAACAAGGTCTTCTGACGCAGTGTTCACTCTGACACCATGGGGATGGTGTCCAGATGGAAGTTGCCTGAGGCTGCAGGACAGCTAGAGTCGCACACATCTGTGGGCCAAGAGAGGATGTCACCAGGCTGTGGCGACAATGGCCTCAGTCTCTGGGTGGTGGCTTGAGGGTCCCCTCTGGGCGGTGCTGGGGTGGGACTCTAGGTAGCTTTCACGTTTGTACTTACTGCTCCTAAGGGGCCGCTGGGCCTGGCCTGAGCTGTGGGGCAGGCGAGATTTGCTGCCTCTGCTCAGACCCGGGTGCGTATGGGTTCTCACAATGGAGGCTGTCCTTTCACATGTGAGCAGGCTCATTCTATTCTGTTTGCAACGTTATTATTAGTAGTAGCAATAACTAAATAATAGTAGTTTATATTTATTTATTTAGCACTTCCTCGCCTCAGACTACTGAATTTGCCATTTGGTCCTCACAACAATATTCTAGGGTGTGGACTGTTCTTCCCATTTTATGTATGAGGAGACTGAGGCTCATGGAAGTTAAGTAGCTTGCCCAAAGTTACACAGCTAGGAAATGGCAGAGCTTGGCTTTGAATCTAGGCAGGCTCACTGCACACTGTGGGGAAGACAGTAGATCCAGCTTCAGACACCCCTCAGCAGCTTGAGGTCCTCAGCCATCCTAGGGTTGGAATTTGGCAGAGTCCCAGGGAAGGATCTGGAGCTGTGCCTGGACTCCAGGGGAGGGCTGGTACCTCCAAGCCCAGGACATCATGGGAGTGTGGGTGGGCTGTGCTCCCCATGGGCTGTGGGGCCCACAGAGCCAGCGTGGTGAAGGGCGGTCCCGGAGAAGCAGGGCTAGGCTTTCCTCTGCTGGCTCAGTTACGGGGGAACTCTCTCTGGGTCCTGTCGCAGCCATGTCCCTGCATCCCCCTTGCCAGCCAAGGACAGGCCTCATCAGGCCCAGGGAACAGAGGAGCCTGCAGGCAGCTCTGGGCTGCCCCTCTCCCCTCACTGCCGCCAGACTCCGCACCTGGCTTCCTGCAGCCAAAGGCAGGGGGGTGTGAAAACCACAGGGTTTACAGGAGCTCGCGGTGCCTCCGAGCGGTGGAATCGTGCACTGCACCCCGGAATCAAAGCGGCCTGGGCCAGAGCTACTCAGCTGCTGGGAAACTTCCCCACGACCCTAAAACCACCAGCCACTCACACCTGCAAGGACTCTTATGTGGCTTCTAGAGGTGTGAGGCAGAGATGGAGTCCCGTTGGTGGTGGCTCTTTCTCCCTGCAGCCAGCCCCTGGGGTGCTGCCTTTCTCCTAGGGGCTCTCGGCAGCCTGGGAAACCCCACCTCCCTTCTCCACAGCTCCAGAAGGACTTACAGCGAGGTGGGTCCCTGGCAGGAGGCACCCACACCTGGTTTTGGCTTTACTATTCACCAAGGATGAAGGCAATGCAACTACCACTCCAGGTCAGACTTGACTTGGAGCTCAGGCTTTAGGACAGGGGCACGTGGTGGACTCCCACAGCCTCAGTCTCCCCAGCTGTAAGCAGGGACACTAACACTTTACAGCATGTTTAGACCAGTGCTTCTCCTCCTTGGCTGCAATCAATGGCACCTGAGGAGCAAGAAAGGCCACCGATGTCTGGTCCTATCCTCAGAGATTCTTTTTCTTTTAAACCTATTATTTTTTCTTTTAAGATTGGCTCTCGAGCTAACAACTGTTGCCAATCTTTTTTTTTTTCTGCTTTTTCTCCCCAAATCCCCCCTGTACATAGTTGTATATTTTAGTTGTGGGTCCTTCTAATTGTGGCATGTGGGATGCCACCCCAGCATGGCCTGATGAGCAGTGCCATGTCCGTGCCCAGGATTCGAACCAGCGAAACTCTGGGCTGCCAAAGGAGAGCGCGCAAACTTAACCACTCAGGCACGGGGCTGGCCCCCCCAGAGATTCTGATTTCATTGCTCTGGCGTGCAGCCTGGGCATCAGGATTTTTGAAAATTCCTCTGGAGGTTCTAGTGTGAAGTCAGGGTTGAGAATCCCCGGTTTTGATAGTACCTGAGACCTCAGGAAAAATGTTTATTGGCTCCAAGAAAGCAGCCAGGTACAAAACGAGTACAAACTCTACAATTCCACTTAAATTCTAATACAGGCAAAACTAATTTACGGTGATAGAAGTCAGGACAGCGGCTGCCCTGGGATGGGGGGTGGAGGATGGAAAGGGGTCTGGGGGACTTCTGGGTGTGAGCAGAGCGCTGGTTACATGGGTGTGCTCACTTTGTGAGAATTCGTTGAGTTGTACACTTAAGATTTGCATATTTTTCTATATGTACGATATATTTCAATAAAACTTGCCAAAAAGGTTTATTGGCTCTAAAATTGGAAAAGAAAGCACAGAACTGAAATTAATGTTTTAATTACATAGCTACAAAACATAACATTATGTCAACCAGTCAAAGAGAGTTCAATTGAACTCGTGTGTGCGTGTGTGTGTGTAATTTAGTGTGGGTTGTGGATATATACAAAAATGTTTGATATGACGAGGGGTGGGGCCTCCAAAAGAGAAGGTCCCGGGTACCTAAGAAAATCTTAAAACAGACCAGGTTTATACCAGGAGCTCTTAACCTTGACCCGCCGCCCCCGCACTTATATGCAAAATGATGTACTTTTATCTGGGGAAGAGAATCCACAGCTTTCAGCAGATTCTCAAGGGGGTATGTGACCCCCCAAAAGGTTGAGAACAGCTGGTTTTGAGGCGTCAGTAAGAAACTGGCTGCGAATGTGCCTGGCATGAAATAGGTGTTTGGTAATGTCAGTTTCTTTCTTTCCTCTCAGAGTCCAGCCTTTCGAGATTTCCACATGACCCTCCTCAGGCGACTTTGGGAGCATTTATTCTCCTGGCAGCGCCCAGGGCAGACGGTACCGAGCTCACAGCTCTTCTAAGAGGCCATTTAAAGGGTCTGTCGTTTCAGCATCTGCTGGATGGCAGGACTTAGTGTGCAGCATCCTGGAGCAGCCCCGGGAAGTGCGGTTTCAAATCAGGAATGATGGAGGAGGTGGAAGAGCATGAAGGGGTCTGAGGGCTGCTCCAGTCTGCAGACCCCTGTAATTCACTTTACTATCCTGAGTCTCAGTTTTGTCATTTGCAAAATGAGAGCATTATGAGAATGCATCTTTGTAAATGATAATCTGTTTCTCCAATGCAAGATATTGTTATTGCTGACGTTACACTCAGACCTCATTATACGGTGGCCTCATGATTCAGATTTATAGCACGGTTTCAGATTCTTGCCTAGAATAAACAGATATTTATCCAAGGGTTCACTGATTCCCTAATATATGCCAGGAACATTCATATACATTATTATTCCATTTAGTTCTCTAACACTCTGGTGGATGGTCATATTTGAATTCTTGTTTTTTAGATGAAGAAACTGATGTTCCAGGGGATTAGGTGGCTTGACAAGCACCACAGCTAGTAAGTGTCAGAGCAAAGACTTGAACCCAAGTGTCCGACGCCAAATCCTGCTCTCGTTCTGTCCTTGTGTCACGGTCAGACGAAAGACTCCATTCTACCTGGATCGACTCATAAAGACAGATTCCAGACCCAGAGAGGAGCACGTGGGCAAATGCAGACGGAGAAAAATTAGCTTTGCAGGGGCATGAAGGGGCTAGTTATTTTGGAGTAATTCAAGTTATCGATGTCTGTAATGGAAAAGTGATTGGGGACCAGCTACCACCTGAGAGCAGTGTAGAGCAAGACCCCGGAAGGGGAAAATGTTACACGTGGCTCACAAGACCTCATGCACGGGATGGCCTTCTTCCCTCTGTCCCAGTTCCTCGGTGAACTCTGGGGGGCTAGGGATCTTGTCTTCATTTCCACCACTTCCCTCCCCTGTCCCAAGTGCCTGTCACAGTGTTTGGCCCTCGGCAGGGGAACAGGAAATGCAGCCCATCACAGGCAGGCACGAAGAGACAGGAATATATAGATGGGAAATCCTCAGGCCCCTGGGCAACTTGCCACTGAGATGCAGTTTAGACAGCCGTAGACAGGTAAGCGGTTCCTGAAAAGCTCAAAGGGCAGAGGCAGTGACCCCAGGCCATACCCCGCCCTGGGCGGTGGCTTTCAGTAACGCTGCTCTGGCTGTGATCCTGTGGCTCTGCTCATGATCTCTATCTGTCCTGGGAGGGGAGGGAAGGAAGCATCCATCCCAATCCCACTCAGGCCCTGCCCAATGCTCTCTGAACACCATTATTTTCAGGGTAAATCCTTGTGAGGCTGAGCACTTTGCCTGGAAAGTCTGGGACTGGGGCCCTAGAGAGTGAAGTACTATGGGTAGATGGATGGATGGATGGATCAGTGGATGGATGCAGAGAAGATGGGTACAGGGAGATGACTGATGGATCAGAGGTGAGCGAGAGGGCTGCTGGCTTGAGATGGATGCTTGCAGACCCTGGAGAGGCAGGTAAATGGATGGGTACCAATCGGCCCTGTACTCTGCAGTGCAGATCTAAATACAGGGCCAGTGCTCCTCAAAGGGAAGATGCTGTGCAATGTGGTCCCCAAATGAACTCCGCATTTGTAACTCTGAGTGATGGATGTGTCTTGTTGGGAAGAATTCTTATGGGTCGAACATGGTCCCAGTTAATGACTTATGGATTGTTGTAAAATCAGGCACTGCTAGAAGTGAAACCAGGAGGTTAAAGGGCCTGGAACAGATTTTATACCAATGCCAGCGTTTTATCAATCTGGGCACCGTACTGAGCACCTTACATACTTTATCTCCATGAAGCCTCACACAGCTCTATGAGGTGGCTATGCCTCTGTTTTGTGGATGAAGAAACTGAGGCTCAGAGAGGTGAAACAGCTTGTTGAGGTCATTTACAGAATGCATAGGTGGAGTGTCCATCTGATCCCAGAGTCTCAGAGTGAAGAGAAAATTTTAAGGATAGATGGAAAGAAGGAAGGAAGGAAAGAAGGAAGGAGGGAGGGCCATAGCATTTTTGGACCAGCTCTCTAAGAAAGGATGTGGCACTTTGGGACACAGGACACAGTCTGCACTGGGGTGGGGCTTTGAAACCTCCCAGTTTCCTTCTCCCTCTTTCCTCTCTGCATCTGCCTTCAAGGCCTGTACATCTTGAGTCCAGGGACCTGAAAGTGCAGAGAAGGTATACGTGGGGTTTACCTTCCTCCCTTCGGCCTAAGCTTGTCCCTCTGCCACGGTCTCCATGAACAGGCGGGGAACTTGGGTGAGGTTTTCTCCTTCCTCAGGCGCTCTGCACCCAGCTCTGGGGTGGAAGGAGGAGAGTCAGCCCTTAGGTCTTTTCGGCTGGGGGCGGTGGTACATTAAATGATTCTGGAGGATGAATCCTTCATGGCTGCTCTGGGGCTGGGTGTGAAGGAGGAGAGTTACCTTTACAGGAATTATTCAGGGCCCCAGACGCTCCTTCTGGCAGGCAGGCAGGGGTCCTGAGGTTCTGGGCAGGGACTTCCTGGGAAGGGGTGACACAGATTCTCCTTCTGTCCCCACCCTCATCCCCTATGCTCCTGACCCACCACAGCCTCCCTTCCCCCAGCTGAGCAGGGCCCTCTCTGCCCCTGCTCCCTCCGCGCGGCTCTTTCATCCCAGCTGTGCTCCACGGTGCAAGCGTGCTTCGTTGTTACCTCGCTGGGTGCTCAGCCCCACTCTGTCTCTGTGTCAGCAAAATGGAAAGAACGAGCACTGACCCCTGGAGTTTTGAAATTGTTGATACAGTTGTGCTTCTGAAATCCTTTGAGCTTTCTGGAGAAGGAGGCTGGGATGCACCGGGGCTGAGTTCTTAGCACGGTGGTCTTTGAGCAGCAGGCAGAGTGAGCAAGGAGGAGCCCCAAGCAGGAGTCAGATTCCTGGCTAGGCTGTGGTCCTCGGTAAAGTCACTTCTCCTTTTTGGGCCTCAGTTTCCACATCTGAAAAGGATCGGGCAGGACTAGATGACTTCTCAGGTGTCTCCGGATTTATGATCTAGGATTCTGTGAGGGTGGAATCTCCCGGCCAGTTCACTAGTTCCCGGTGACCCCTGCTCTGTGCAGCCCAGTCAATGCCACGCCCTCCCTACTCGGTTTACCTTATTCTATGATTATTCTCTCTGGGAATGGCACTGCATGAGACATAAGCTAAATGTATCAGCGCAGTCCAGGCTCTGAGAAGGTTCGCTCTGCTCCCTTATGGCCATTTTCAGTCTTGAGGTCTCTTTCCTGTGAAGCTGTCAGCTCCCTGTGGGCGGCCAGTGTCCTCCACATCTCCCATGCACCCAGGTGACCAGGTGGGCCACAGCAGGGTGTGCTGGGAGGCACATGAATAGACCCAGGCTCTATCCTGAACTTTGCTACTTAATAATATTAACAACATTTCTAATTTATCAGGAGCTTACTATGTGCCAGGCACCATGTCAAGTGTTACATCATCTTGTTTGATACAACACCTCTGTGAGGTAGCCATTATCCCCATTTTACAGATGAGAGAACTGAGGCTCAAGGACAGCTCATCGGCTTTAAGTCTTTGCTCAAATGTCTCTTCCTCAGTGAGGCCCACCCTGAGCCACCCTGTTTAAAATGGCCTTCTGCCTCTATCCCGGCACTCCGGATTTTCCTTGATGCTGCCCTGACTCCCCCATAGCACTTATCACCTTCTAACATACTATACAGTCATGTGTCGCCTAACAATGGGGACATGTTGTGAGAAACCCGTTGTTAGGCCATTTCATCGTTGTGCGAACATCATAGAGTGACTTACACAGACCTGGATGGAATAGCCTACTACACACCTAGGCTATATGGCATTAATCCTATGGGACCACTGTCCTCTGTGTGGTCCTTTGTTGACTGAAACATTGCTATGCATCACGTGACTGTGTACTTTACTTATCATGTTGCTTAGTGCCTGCCATCCATCACCAGAGCAGGTATCTTTGCCGGTGTCATTCACAGAAGCATATCCCAAGCCACTAGAACAACGCCCAGCTCATAGTAGGTGTTCAATTAATGTATGCTGAGTGCCTACTGGTGGAGTGATTTGCCCAGGTGTCAGTTACCTGGAGACCGCACAGCACCAGGCTTCAGAACACAGGCTTTGGAGCCAGACACTTGTGGGTTTGAAGCACAGCTTTGTCTACTCAACTAGCTGTGTGACCTTGGGCAACTCATTCTTTCAATTTCTTTGGTGACAAAATAGACTAATAACATTTATTTCACAGGATGGGCAGAGATTAATGGAGACACATATGTAAAGTTCTCGGCACATGGTAGGCATTGCATAAATGTTAGCTCCTTTTCCTAAGGAGGGTTTTTTTCTCTTCTTGCTTCTCTCTTTTCTCTGATGGCCGACCCTTTGACCACTTCGCTGTTCAACAGTGATTCCTTAAGAGGACAAACCACTCTAAGTGGGGGTTTGCATTATCTGTGGAGGTAACCAGCCCATGCTCTCTTGCCCTCCTTCTAGGATGCACTAAGGAGACGCAAAATCAGCCCCTCACAGGATGTGGCTGGGGTGGGGCCCACACCAAAGGAGAGAGATGATGGCTGACCCAGGGAGGGAGAGAAGGGGAGGGACTTGGATTGCCTCATGGGCTGAGAGGCTGGGTGAGGGTAGCATTCTGGAACCTGCTTGAAAAACCCAGCTGGCTCCCTGAGAAAATGAAGCGTTCATCCTCCTGTCTCCACGCGGCTCTGGAGAGATGACCAACAGCCCTGTTCGGCGGCTGGAGTGGAATTCCTGCTTGGGCCGCAGTCCAGTGGCACTGGTCAGGCTGTGATGCCCAGACTCTGGGAGGGGGCCATAGCAGCCAGAGTGACACATAACGGAACTCCTGGCCCTCAGAATGGCACCTCCCCAGAGCAGGGCTGGCAACTGAGTAGATGCTTGAAGAGGCCACGTGGGTGATTCACAATTCTGCGTCCATGAAGACCAGCCAAGCTGGCCCGGTGAGGGAACTCAACCAGGTATTGCCGTCTCTTCTTGCAACTTGAACGTTGGTGATTGTGTGGAGACTGTCTCAGATCCCAGGCCCTCCAGGGACTTCATCTCTTCCTTCCCAACCCATCCCTTGACCCTGGGCAGCATGAGAGATTGTGGCTTTTGTGTAACCAGTTAGCCACCCCGAATGGAGAAGGAAAGGAGGGCAGTTAGAGCACAGGCTGGGGGCCAGACTGCCCTGATCAAATCCTGCCTATGTCTGCCCCAGCTGTGTGACCCCGGACAAACCACTTAGCTTCTCTGTAAAACTGGGATAATTAGAGCACTGTCCTCTTGGGACTGTTGCGAGGATTACACAAGTTAATTCTTGTAAAGCGTTGAGATCCAACCCAGACACGCCGAGCTCACTAAACGTAAGCTGCTATCGTCATTTTAAGGGGTACGTTCCTGGGAAAAGCAGTATTCTTGGGCAGAATAAAAATGGTATTATTATTATTTGGCTTTTCTTGAAAAATGGCAAGTTGTGGCAATGCTGGCCCGTCTTCCTGCTCTGCTGGAGTGAGTCTCGCTGCCCCGTTCAGATGGGGCACAGCTCCTCCGTTTGCATAATCCCTTCTAGGCCCATTCCATTATTTGTCAGCCCCCTTAGGCAGCTGCTTTTTCTGTTACAAACTCAAGTTCAGCATAAGCCAACAAAGATGCCAGGAGCTTGAGTGGGGCTAGGGGGACAAAGAAAAGACTGAATGGCTGCGCTCAGAAGCTGAAGGCAAGCATTTGGCCTCCGCAGGCCTCCAAAGAAGGGGAATTAGAAGAAAGAGGGGATGGGAATCCTGAGCCTGCCCAGCTGGGGTATGGCTGTGCCCACCCACCTGTGGCTGGTCCAGCACAGACCAGTAAGAGCGCTTGGCTGAGCCCCTTGGCCCAGAAAGCCTGGACTCCTGGCCCACTGGGGAAGCCTTTATCTGGGGGCAGGGAATGTTGAGTTGGTTCCTCTGTATCTTTCAGCTTCGTATTTCCTCCAGCACAAGCACCTTGGGGGCAGGGGACTTGACCCCCTCATTGGAGGGACTTTGTCACATTCTTCATGGGAGGGACCCAGTGCTTGACTCACAGGAGATTCTCAATGAGTGCTTGCTGAATAAATATATGAATGAATGCAGAGAGCTTGCTTCTGGTATAGCAATCCAAGAATTTAGCTAGACTTTCTAGAAAGACCCTCTAAGTCCCATTCCCATCCCATGCACTGGGCTCCTCCATCTGGCTGGAGGAGGAAGTGTGGGGACAGCAGCCATGTCCCCTTCACTTACCATTGTATGTCCAGAGCCTAGCTCAGAACCTGGCACACAGTAGGTGCTCAACCAATATCTTGAATATGTTGAATGAATGAGTGACTCGAATGGGAATCCTCCTTACCCTGAAGTTGGGATACTCATCTTCACATCCTTCATATCTCACCCTGAGTTGGGATACTGTAGTTGTGCTCATGGCAGCTGGGGGGATTCTGAACTCCTCTTTGGAACTCATGTAGCACCACCCACAAAGCAGGGAAAATGACACAAATACACCGTTATAAGAAACTCGATGTGCAAGGCTCATGGTTATCACTTATGAGGCATCCTCTGAAGTTTGCTGTCACCCCAAATCTCATGTCCTTGGCAGGCTGTCTCGCTGCCTTATTTCTTGTGTCATGTGAGCAGCCAGTCAGTGGACACTGTTATCTTGTTATTTACCATAGCATTGGGAACGACCACCTTTGTGTGTTTTGGGTTTTACTTATCTCACTATCTCAGATCCATTTGTTCATTTCTAAAACAGAAGTATCTTCCGGAATGACTATGGGGAATAGTGTGAACAGTGACAGTGCTGTCTGTTACTCCTCTGACAAGACGATGTTGGGGAGAGGGCTCCAGCCTTGGCTCAGGCACCAGCCGGCTCTGTGACCTTGGGCAGATCACTTCATCTCTCTGAGCCTCATCTCTGGGGCCCTTGCAGATCTTTAATTCTATGTCAACACACAGGAGTGGGCTTCCCAGAAGTGGAGTCATTTTTAAGTTGGTGGATGGTTTTCTGTGAAATTGTAGCTGTTTTTATTTTAAAACTTTTCATTTAAGCTCCTGTTCCAAGTATAAAAACAGCACTAGCAAGGAGGAATTCATATTTTGTGATTTATTGGGAGTATTATTATTATATCAGAAAATGGTAGGGTTTTTTTGTTAAATATGTTTTTAAAAGGCTTGCTGCCTTCTTAAGTGTGATTTTGTTATATCTCGGGGAGACGATTTTTCCCCATGAAGAATAGATCTGTGATTTATAACAAACCTTCACTACCGAGGCTGGCTGGGAGAGTATTCTGTCATTCTCAGAGGGTGCTCTGGCCGTAGGGGCTTCCAGGTTTCCAGGCATATTGCCGAGGAGACTAAGTTGGAAAGCTCTTTCTAGAAATCAGGGTAATGTGAGAGTAGCCATGCCTATGTCCAGCCACACACTGAGGGGTCTTAGAACGGAAAGGGCCCTTAGGGATATACCACCCAACTCTCCTTTCGTTTGGATTAGGGAAATTGAGGCCCAGAGTGCAGCAATGACTTCCCCCAGGGAAAAGGCCCAGAGTACTCCCTCCACATCTGCCCCTTGCTCATCCCACATTCCTTGCCTGGTCCACACCCCAGTGCCCTAAATGTGAGCATTGGTGTGCATACCCAAACCACTGCTCAGCCCCTTTCTCTGTCTCATGATTTGCTTTCCAAGTGCCACATGACGGAAGGGCTGCTGCTCATTCAGCATTCTAACCAGCATCTACTTGCCCCAAACACACTTTTTTTTTTCCACCAGCTACGCACTAATATCCAGCAGAGAGTTTATTGGCATAATTTCTCCAGAAAGAGGCTGGAAGACTTAGCAAGTTCAAACTTTAACATTTTTATCAAGAGTCCCACAGGGCCACCCTTTTCCCCTCCCCTCATCACCACCAACGCCGATAAGGCTTTCTCTACCACAGGAAGTCAGGGCGCACAGAGTGGAAACAGCACAGGCCAAACCAGCAGGCACATGATACATTATCCAATCAACGGAGCAAGCAGCCACCTGGGAGCCATCTTTGTTAAGGGCAAAATAAGCCGCTCATGACACTGGAGGATACAGAAAAGACAGGACTATCTTGATTCTTCTGAAGGAGTGAGGGAGGCTGGGTGGGGTGGGGGGAGACTTTCCTTTTCTGTTTTCTCAGAAAACATGCAAAGAAAGGCTTCACAAACAGCTAAGGTGACATAAATATCAGTATCTCCCAAACTTCCCTGTTCAAAGATGGCCACCCTGCTGTCCATTCAGAGGCAGCGTGGCAGGATCTACTGGGTGTGGAGAGAGAGACAGGCAGCAGGAGAGATTTAGTTTTCCACAAAGGTTGTTAGTTTTGTTTTTTTTTTCCTTTATTGATGGGATTTAAAGTGCATATAACTGAAGGCAAAGTCCAAGACTTAGAGAAAGATAGGAGGCCCGAGAGAGAGGCTCAGAGATTCTAAAGGCGGCAGAAGGATACCCACCTAAAAAGGCCACTTGAGCTGCAAAAAGGACGGGGTGGAGAGATAGAGAATGGGAAAAAGAGAAAGGAGGTGGGGGTGGGGTGGGGGTGGGGGTAAGCATTTGGGGGGAAGAAGACAAATATCAGTTCAGAAATTCAGACAAAGATGAGTAGTAGGAGCTAGTTTACATCCCAGGTAGGAAAAGATAGGCTGATCTCAAGGTATGAACATTAGTTTTAGGAAATGTGAGAAGGGGAGAAATAAGAAGAGCAATGGCTTCCAGCCAGGATGCAGCACCCCAGGGGCCCTTCAGATGGTGGCAGTTGTGGTAGGGCTTCTCTAAGCCTCTGTTATGGTCTTCCTTGGAGACCCAATGGGGACACAAGGAGACTCCATCCAGCCAGGAGAAGACAGAGTTTGGGGACCTTGATCTGGGGCCTCCCCAGTGGAGGGCAACTGTCCTTTGCTACTGGACTGTGGCCGGGGCCTCACTCACCCACACAGGCTGTGCCATCCTCGTTGGGCTCATAGCCCCGACTGCATCTCTTGTTGGTCCGGCACCTGTAGCTTCCATATGTGTTGACACACACGGGCTTGTCTCGAGGGCACACGAATGGGAACTGGATGCATTCGTTTGTGTCTGAAAGTTGAGGGGAGCCACTCACTGGGGAGGTGTGGGGAAGGGGGTCCTAGCCCAGGCTCTGCTGCCGCCCCGCCACTCTGCGACCTTGGGCATGTCCCTTCTTCTCTCTGGGCCTCAACTTCCTCACTTCAGTTCCTTTGGCTGGCTCCTCCTGTACTTCACCTCTGCATGTTGGGGGTGCTCAGACGTGGTCCTGGGTCTTCTATCTATCATCCTTTCTCTAGGTGGCCCCTTCATACGTGGATGACTCTAGACTTATCTCCAGCCGCGACCTCTCTCCGGGGCTCCAGACTCATGAATCTGTCTAAATGTATCTCAAACTCAGTAGGTCCAAAACGGAACTCTAGATACCCCCAGCTCTCAAACCTCTTCCACCTCCTGTTCCCATCTTCCCTAACTCAATCAACGCCACCATCGTCCACTCAGCTACTCAAGCATAAATTGGAGTGATCTCCGATTCTTCCTTTTTCCTCACCCCTGAAAGCAATTTAACAACCGGTCCTGTCAGTTCTGCTCCACAGTACCCCTCTCGTCTGTCCACCTCCTTCTCCCTCCTCTGCCACAGCCTCTTCCAAGCCAGCACCAACTCTTGCCTGGATTTCTGCAGCTGCCTCCTGACTGGCCTCCTGGCTTATGCTCTTCCCTCCAATCTAATCTACAATGTAGCAGCCAGAGTGATCTTTTGAAAATGTGAATCACATCATGCCACTCCTGCTTAACTGAAAAAGGCCCTAAGGACAAAATCCAGACACCTTGTGGGGGCCTCAAGACCCTCCTTGACTGGCGTCTAGCTCCTCCATCCTCTCCAGGCACCTCGGCCTCCTTCCTGTTCCTTTCACACACCAAGCCTTTTTTTCTGCCTCATGGTCTTTGCTCCTGCCCTTCCCTCTGCTGGGAAAGCTCTTCCCTCAGCTGTTTCTGTGGCCAGACCCTTCTCGTTCTTCAGGTCTCACCTCAAAGGTCCTCTCCCTGCCCACCCCGTCTAGAACAGTCTCCAGAGAGCACCAGACTTAAAGGGTTCTTAACTCACCTCATCTAGCTGGGTGACGTGTTATGGTCTGTCTCCCCAACTAGAATGAACGCCCCTCCAGAGCAGGCTCTTGGCCTGCATCCCCAGCACCCGCGTGGGGCCTGGTGTGTGGGAGGCACATAAATGTCTGCTGGATGACGACAAGGAAGAGGCGGCTGGACTGGCCATCTCATAGGGTCCTTCCAGCACACAGGAAGACACTGGAATTTCTGTGTAGATGCACGGTCTATTTAGAGTGGCCAGGGTGGGGACAGGGAGAGTGGAGGGCACAAATTTCCTCCTCAAGCCATCCTTGGAACCATACCCTCCACTTTCTCACTTGTTGTCCTTTGCCCATGCAGCACCCTCCAGTGAAACACTTTCTCCCCTTTTATTGCCTGGCAAATTCCTCTACATCCCTCACGTCTCAGCTGAGACCTTGCTTTCTCTGGGGTGCCTTCCTGGACCCCTCTAGACTGGTCTGGGGCTTCAGTTTTATGCTCCCACAGCCCCGGCCCCTCCCCCCCGCAGCCCTGCTCACACTGTGTGGTCATTGCTGTTTGCTTGTGTGCCCCTCCTATTGGCTGTAAGCTCTATGAGGGCAGGACTGTGTCTGTCTTGTTTACTCTTGTATCTCAGTAGCAAACCCATCCCCCTGGGGCTGATGGGCAGCTGCAGAGTGGTCTTGGGAAGAATGCTGCCTGAGGGTCTGAAGGCAGGAGTCGTCCTTGACCTGAGCCCTCATTGCTGGTCATTGGGATGGAAGACATTGGGTCGAGGGCCTTCTGGATGCTGAGCCTCTAGGCTGCCCCTCTCCCACTCCAGGCTCTTAGGGGACTCTCAGAAGGTCACTGGCCCTCACAGAGCTGCCTTCCTGGCAGCACTGCAGCACCCTGCCCCCAAGTCCTGCACACAGCCTCAATCTCCCTTCTGTGCAGTGACCACCGTGCACCCCCTGGTTTGCGCCAGTGCCCCCTGGCAATGCCCACTCTTGCCTGCCAACACCCCTGCTTGCTGCTTCACTGGCTGGTCAAGCTGAAGCCGCCAGCTCCCCATGGAAGATGAGTGTCCACGCCAGCCAGCAGAGCCCCCAGTAGCCAGGCCACCCTGCGAGAACTGTCCAGGTGACTGTGTGCCTCCCTCTCTCTGTGTTCATGGCAGGGAAGCACTGCCAATGCCCAGGACCGCAGCGATGCAGCCTGCTGCTTGCTAACATTACTGCCACCTTGGTGAGTCACATGGCAGTTGTCTTGCCATCTGCAACCCCAGGGACAAACAACACATTCCCCTCCCCACCTTTCCACCCCTTGTCTGCAACCTGAGCCTTGCCAGAGCCCAGGCTGACATTCCCCAGCGAGATTCTGGCCTCTGCCCTGTCCCCTGGTGCCTGCAGGCAACTCACCCATGCAATGGCCATTTTCCTGCTGGGAGAATCCTTGGCCGCACTGCAAGGTGGGCAGAAGCAGAGACACTAGTGAGTTGAGAAGATTCCATCTCAGGTCCCCTCCTAGTCACACTGCAAAGCAGCTGTCACCCTGACCCCAGAATGAGGCATGCTCTTAGCTCTGGGCCTATGGGGAGGCCCTCTCCCTGCCAGGACCCCTTCCTCTGCACTGAGAATAGGAGACTGGGGGGCCAAGAACAGATTCAGTTCAAACTCCTGCTCATTCCCCTCATGCGGGATCCACGCGCCTGAGCTGGGACACCTAACAGAACCTGTCCCTCCGGTGACATTGGCTGAGACGGAGGCTGGGTCTCAGTCAAGGCAAAGTGCAATGAGGGCTGGAGGTGCTTTCCAAGGTGTCTGCTCACTCCCTCACCCGCTTCTCTGAGAGCCTTCCCCACTCACAGGGGTGGCGCCTGCAGGCCGGGCTACAGCCCTCCTCCCTGGGCAGGGCCGACTGGATGAGGGGTGGACATCTCAGCAGGAGGACGGAATCAAAGGCTATGCAGCTGGAATTTGAACTAATTGAAGCTGACACCGGGAATTGGCAGTCTGGTCATGCCAGGCCGTGGGGGCTTTGCTGTGCCTACAAGGAGGTCTCGGAGACAGCGGCCTGGTGGCAGGGCGGAGGCACTGGAAACATAACCCTTGATACGAGACAGAAAATGTCAACTGTCCATTCTGGCGAATGAGGGAGGGCTGGTGGGATTAATGGAAGGGCAATGTCCTCCCTCCAAAGCCAGTGCACTAATTACAAAGGTCCTTGAGCTCCTGGGGCTGAGGCCACCGAGCTGCACAGTTCCTACTCGTCCTGAGCTTCCCTTGGATTCTGTGAGCTCCCCTGGAAGCCTCCTTGTAAGTCCCCTCTTCTGTGTGAGTTGAAGCGGGTTCCCGTTATTTGCAACCAAGTGATCCCCATCAGAGTTAGAACCCATAGCTGCTCCTCAACAAGCCCCTGGAGACCCTGCCCCGCCCTCAGAAGCAGCAGAGGGCCTTGTCAGAGACTTTGAAAGAGGGAGGGACACAGGAGACCTGGGGTCAATTCTCAACTCTGCTCACAACTGGCTGTGCAGCCCTAGTGGCTTCTTTCTTGGTCTCGGTTTTCCTCCTCTGCAGAATGGGTGCAAAAGTACTTGCCCTGCTAATACCCCAGGATTTCTGTGAGGAGCAGAAGAGATGCGGGGGTGATACTGTTGTGCAGACTACAGATGGAGGGATCATTATGAAGCCCGCCCTTTGCTGGGAAGATGTCCATCATCCCAGAAGTGTAATCCACAGACTCCTGGGAATCCCGCTTCAGCCCACGGGGTTGTGTGTGGGGCCTGCTTTTTCTGGCTATGAGGCCCACACGCCTTTCTCACCTCCAGTGGGGCTGGGTCCTGAAGTCTGTCCTCATCCCGGGGGTAGGGGATCTCCAGCACCGAGTTCATCTCCTCACTGGCTACGCTCCGGCTCGCCATCTTGCCATCTGGCCATGTTACCTCCACGCTGCTGGCCTCATCCTTTCCTGTGGGATGGAAGGCGAAAGGGTCAGCAGCAGAGGAGAGCATGGGGTGGGGGGATTCTCAGCAAAAGTATCATCATTCATTGAATAAAAAATATGGATTGAGCACTGTCCCAAGCGCTAGGAAAATAGAGAACACGGCAGAGGAGGTCCTGCTCCTTTAGAGCGACGCTGTCCGATAGAACTGTCTGCACTGATGGCAATGCTCTATATCTATTCTGTCCGATACGGGAGCCACCAGCTACAAGGGCTGTCGAGCATGTGCAATGGGACTAGTGTGAAAAGGAACTGAATTTTAACTTCTATTTGATTTTAATTAATTTACATTTAAATAGCCACACCCGGCTAGTGGCTAGCATGTTGGACAGCGCAGCTCTAGAACTTGCATTCTAGTGGAGACGCCAGTCAGCATGAGGCTGATTTGGGGAGAGGGAAAGGCCTGGTGGTATTCAGGTTGACGTGGGAGACCTGGCTTCAGAGCTTGGCTGGACCACTTACCTAGTGTGTTGGAAAAAACATGGCGGGGGGTGGGCGTCCAGGGGACGTGCAGCCAGCTCCGCGGCTGGCTTGCTGTGTAATCTTGGGCATGCCACTATTTATACTTATATTTTATTTATTTATATTATTTACTTATAGCCTGCTAGGGGCCAGGCTCTCTTTCGTCACTGGGAATGTCCCTGTTCTCAGGGAGCTTCCACTCTTGTGGAGCTGGACAGGCAAACAGATGAATAAATAGATAATGTCAGATATTGACAAGCTCTGCACAGAAAACAAAAACAGGGCAGTGGGATAAAGAAGAGCCGGGGGTTGGCTGGGGGCCTTTTCTAGCCAGGGCGGTCAGGGACAGCCTCTTGGGGAGAAGGTGCTGGAGCCGAGCTCTAAATAAAAGCTGAGGTGATAAAGAAGTAGAAGGTGGAGGGCACAGGAGAAAGACCACTCGACAAGGCCGAGATGTTTACAAAAACTGATGGGGAAGCTCAGAGAATATTCACGTGAATCCAACTACACACATCCTTAAAGCAACGCGTAACACCACCAGCAGAAGGCAGGTTGGAAAGGTTTGTCAGTTGTTTGGGGATTGTCAAAGCCACCCACTCCCCGTGTAGGTAACAGGCCGTCACTGCGGCAAGGTCAGGCTAATGGAGACGGATTGGGGTGAGGAGGAGGTGGGGGGGCCTCACCTGCAAGGAGAGGCCGTTCTCCTGGTCAGTCACCCGGGAAGGAGGGCAGTGCTTGGCCCTGCTCGGCGGGTAGGAGAGAGGGTGCAGCCCCTCGCTACCACCCACCAGGGGTGACCAGACGTGGGCCCACGGAGCTAGGGGGTCCACAGATCCATACACTCCCCAAGCATCACTTGTGGGCTGAATAAATAATATGTCACCCACATGTATGTGCTACTTTCCCCTTAATGTATATAGATATTGTTAGAAAACCAGTGAAACTGAAAAGGGCTGTTTAATTTATGGCAGCTTTTGGTCATTACTGTCCATCAGTGGAGTTTAGAATGATAGCTACTATGGGGGAGGGGGCAGTCTGTAAGCATTTTCATGTACAAAAGGGTTTCCCATATTTTAGAAAAGTGTTGGAAGCCACATCCAGACTTTGAGAGGGGTCTGTGTGTAGAGTGCTCCATGTAGAGGCCCGCTCTGGGGTGGCGGCTAAGACAACTTGGCATAGACAGACCCAGCTGTATCTACCTCTGCGAGCCCCAGGATGCCAGTGTGGGGATTCTTGAGGAAGCAGCCACTTTCAAGCCTTATCATCCAGCTTTCTGACCCTCCCAGTGTTTGATTCCCTTTTGTTCCTCCTGCCACTGGCCCCTGCTGCCCCCCATACCTTGGGTCTCCAGAGAAGTCTCATTGGAATGTTCCAGCTTCGCTGCTGTGTTGCTCTGTGCTGTGAGTTAATGAGGGCAGGGAGCAGCTCACACCCCAGAGGTGTCAAAGGTGAGCAGGCCTTGCCTCCGCGGGCACAGCGGGGCAGCAGCACCAGGGAGCGGCTCCCGGAGCAGAGACTCCCACACTCATTCAGCTTCTCTTCCCACAGGGACTACCCTTTCAGGTCTGGCCTTCCTCGTCCTAGGGCTTGCTTCATGAATCCAGAAAACACTTCTCATAAATCCCTGTTCCCCCACACCTCTCTTCCACAATAACTCCTTTGGAGAAGGGAGGTGGAAATGGGATTGGAGATGTCAGCTGCAGACCCTTTTCTGTTTTGAAGTAATCTCCTGAGGCTCAAGAGATTTGGCATTTTTAGGGTGTACAGTGCCCAAATTAAGTGGCATAGGTAAACAGCAAACATTTTTCCATTAAAAAAAAAAGAGACAAAGAAAAGCAAATGTTTCTCACCTAAGCCAACAGAACAGCTACATGAATACATTTTCCAGCCTGACTGAAGCGCCACAAATAACTCTTAAGAATTGCCGAATATTCATAGACAATTGCAAATTTACATCTTGTATTTGCATCGCATGGTTCTGAGTCCTGTTTCCTCCCTTCCTGCAGACCCAGAGAGGGGCGGGGGCTATGAGGAAGCCATGGAGAGCACGTCTCAGCAGGACTCCCTCCTCAGCCACTGATTATTTTGCTGACTTGGGCATCCTCTCGGGGCCTCCATTTCCTCATCTATAAGATGGGGGTGTGACCCAGAATTCTAGCACTCCTGGGAAGGACCGTCCTTCTTCCTTGGAACGCGAGCCCTGCCTTGGCTGATTGTCACCCTTAGCATCCCCATCCCCATCATCTCTTTGGCGTGAGGGACACCCAGCAGTCCCAAAGGGCTTTCACTTGTGGCAGTAACACTAGAGAACATGTACCCCAAACCATACCAGGTGACTCTCGGTGTCAGTGCATTGGATCCTCATGGCAGCTCCATGAAGAAGGTACTAGTGTCATCATTTCCATTTTACAACTGAGGGGGCTGAGATTTGGCAGGTGAAGGGAATTGCCCATCATTACCCAGCCTGATCCCAAAGCCCACGTCTGCTATACCCTGGTTCTACTGCCCACCCCACCCCACGGGCCAAGCCTGGTGCAGGCATCAAGGATTTAGCAGGAAGGAGACAGCCCAGATGCCATCCTGCAGCAGCTGAGTCCCGTGGGAGCAATGAACATAGTGCTTATGTCATAATAAACGGGAAAGTGCAGCCACAGCACTGGTACCACTTGCTGAGACAGGTGGCTGTTGAAAGTCATTCATTTGGGTATTGCAGGAGGAGTAAGAGTTGGTGAGGCAGAGAACGGAAGGAAGGAGCATTCCAGGCAGAGGGCACAGCACGGGCAAAGGTACAGAAGTACGAAAAGGGCCTGTGTGTTTGAAGATCTGGAGAAGTTCAAAGTGGGGAAGTAGACTGCCTGTGAGAATGTGCATTAGGAGGGGTGGGTGGGAGAGGAGACGGGGTAGGGACTAGTGAGCCTTTGCAGGTATGGTCGGCTTGAATCTTCCCGACTACTCTGTAAGGTGGGTGTCCCCACTCTCCAAACGTAGACACTGAGGTGTGGCAAGGTGAAGTGACTTGCAGGTCTCTGAGCTAGGACTGGAACCCAGGCTCCTGTCCCCAGGCCTGGCCACTCCCTCTGCCCCAGACATCTCAAGTCTTCACATAGCAGCACAAGCAAGGGGCCTGCACGAGCAAGGGGGCCCAGCTCCCAGACACTGCCCACGGGGAGCCTTTAAGCTGATCTGTGCATCAGGGAGCAGGGTCTCCGGGCAGAGGAGGCCCCACCACCCAGCACAGCCATGAGGTCAAGAGCACGAGGCAGTCGCCTCCGGCAGCTTTTAAAGGACAAAGGCAAAGGAGGCATAGAGAATTGCGCTTTTCAGAAGAATTACAAGAAAAACAGATGGTGGGAATACAGTTGGTGGAATATTTTTGCACTTTAATAAAGCAATTTTTATGTGGGCCACTGAATTTTCCTTCCCTAAATGGGCACCAGCCAGCTTGCAGGCAGCTCTGAGTCACCTGCAAAAAATTCACTGAAACGAAGGCTGTGTGTGTCTGTGTGTCCGTGCTGGGGGAAAATGGTGGGGTGCTGGCCAAGCGGCTGAGCCCCCAAGTGGGGGCTAATGGGGTCAAGTAGATTATTGGCACTTGTTTTTATTTTCTGGATTTGGTTGAGCTGCCTCAGCCCTTTGCCAGCTAGGAGATAGAGAGCCAGGGTGTGGGACATGCAGGGGTGGGTTCAGAGTAACTGGGGTGCAGCAGGCACTCAACAAGGGCTGGGAGCAGAGACACTTATTTACGAGCCTGGAGGGCTGCCTGCACCAGGAAGAGCAAGGCAAGGGGCCGCCCAACAAGGCCTGGGGCTCCAGTGAACCGGGGTGGGTGGGGTGGGGGCTGATGTCCCCAGAAGGGACGGACTCTACGGGATGAAGCTGAGCACACTCTGCGCAACAGAATGGGCCCTCTGGGAACCCAGTGGAGAATGAAACATCTGGTGAGGTCTCTGAGTTTTTATTGTGTGGTGCGATGCAGCCCAGACCCTTGGGAGGCGGGGAGAACACGTGAGGGTCTAGAAACTGGATCTCTAACCACAGCTCCCTGCCGACCAGGCAAGGCCTGCAGCGCGGCCGTGTTCTCCAGCCAGTGGACGATGCTGCGGGGAAAGGAAGTGCCAAGGAGGCTGTCTGCTGGGAGGCACAGTGTGTGCCCACACACACACACACACACACACACACACACACACACACACACACACACACACGTCGCATGCTCTCCACACCCTGCTGCAAAGGCAGGAGGAGGCAGGGGTGACTCATGGGGAGAGGAAGGGAGCAGGGTCAGCTGGGGTGAGCAGGAGCATTGTGAGTGCTGGCGGGAGGCCTCCTGCAGCCCTCTCCCCTTCAGTGACCTCCGCCTTCCAGCACAGCCTCGGGCCCCACATCTACTTCTCAGTCCTTGGATGTCAAGGCAGGCCTTTCTTGCATTTGTGTTCTGGAAATGCCCTTCTCACCCTCGACACCACATAATAAACTGCTTGGGACTGGAAACCATTGAACTGGCCGTCCATCGGGGACCGGCTAAATAAATTACGAATGCCGCCGCACAACAAAATACCTCGCAGCACTAGAGGAAAACGAGGCAGATAGGGGCAGACTTGGAATGATGTCCCGGATACATTGTTAAGAGAAAAGAAAAGAAAGTTTGGAAATAATAGGAAGAGTATAATCCTCTTTGTTAAAAAAAATCCCAAGGAGATTAATCCATAAGTGTGCTCCTATGTATATTGTGTGTATTAAAAGCATATCAGAAAGCCTGGAACTGGGGTCAGGCCACCCGACCACTCTGTCCCCTCCCCTCCACATTCCTCATCTCCTGACTTGATTCTGCGTTTTCTTTTTTCACAGCACTTAACATCTGCTAACACTTTATATGTAATATAAAAGTTATGATGTTTATTCAGTGTTGTTTGTTTCTCCTCCTTCCGCTGGAATGGAAGGTCGCCCAGGGCCAGGATCTTGGTCTAGTCAGTGTGTGGCACACAGCAGGTGCTCAGTAAATAAATGCTGACTCAATGAATCAGACGGTCCTGGGGGAGGATGACGGGATAAACGTTGGCTTTTTCTTAATATTCCAAACACAGTGGTGAGATTATGGGTTATTTTTACTTTCCTTTTTATGATATTATATTTTCTAATTTTCCTATAATCTATATGCATCATTCTTACAATCAGAAAAAAAAATAAAGGCTTCTAAGAACAGGGGCAAGCACCGCCCTCCCTGCAGTGTCCTGGGGCGGGGACCCTGCCCCTGCGGGGGGATCCAGGGCTCCTCCACAGCCCTGCCCTCGCTCAGCAAAGCCTGGCTTTGGCTTTCCCAGCTCTGCAGACCCCAGTCTTTTCTCCCTGGCCCCCCACCTGGCTCTGGGTGCCCCCGACGGTTTGGCCCTGGCCTCCTTTTCTAGGTTCCACTCCCACCAGAACATTCCCGTTCTCCGGACACACTGAATACTCTCACCTCTGGGCCTTGGTTCAGGCCAGCCCAGCCCCTGGAATGCTCTCCTCAGCCCCCATCCATGCCTCCTAAATTCCTACCATCCCTCTAAACCTAGTGCTAAGCTAGACCCACTTCCTTGGGAAATCTGCCCTATAGCTGACTTCTGCTCTGGTCCTCTCAGCCCCTGGGCCAGTGTGACACGCAAATCTGCCTTGCACGAGGGCTCCTGTGTCCTGCTCCTCCTTCACTGGACTGAGCCTGGAGGGCAGGGAGCATTTCTCCTCTGGCTCCTCTGTCTCTTTCCCATGTCTCTCTGCATCTCTTCGTCTCCCCCAGCCCTTGCCTCTGTCTGTTTCCCCACTATTCTCTCTCTTTCCTCAATCCTTCCTTCCATCTGGCCTTCCCAATTGGCTCCCTCTCTTCCTGCCCCACTGCTGGCCCTTCCATCAATCAGGAAGGTCTGTGCTATGCTAGATCCAGGAAGGAGATCCTCCCAGATGCGGATGTGGGGACCTCGGAGCTGCAGGGATGGAGCCCGCCTGCCCCTCACTGTGTCCCAGGCTGCTAGCCCTGCTGCCTGCTGAGCCAGTCCGGGAGTCTCACGGCCTGGCCCAAGGCTGACCCCTATGGGCCGGTCCCCCGAGAGCAGCCTTCCATCAGTGCCTTTCTGGGTGGATCCAGCAACAGAGAGGAGCCTGCAGGGGACCTGTGGAGCAGTCTGAGCCAGAGTTCAGACCCAGAACAAATCCCGCGGCCTTGCAAAACAGCGAGGATTGGCAGTCAGGAGGGGCCCTGATTAGCTGCAGTGTTCAAACCCCGAGTGTGGGAGGCAGACAGTCAGGAAGAGGCACAGAGGATCTCGAGCCCCCACGACCCCACCAAATGACCCAGGGCTGGGGAGAGACCCTGTGAGGCCATAACACGCGTCTTAAAATAGCAGAGGCGGCCCATGGGATGTGGGGAAGGAGAACCCAGCCCCAGTCCTGGACTCACCACTGGCTTGCTCTGTGAGCCTCAATTTCCTTATCTGTACAATGGGGTGGGAATTGATGTCTAGCCAGATACCTGGATAAACGTCCTACCTACGATACCCTGGCAGTCACCTTGGTGTAGACAGCCTCACTTGGGTCACCTGGTGACTGAAGGGATGTGGTTGTCCAGTAACAAAGAGGTCCTTGGCTGGCTCCACACAGAGCAGCTTTGGGAGGTCCCGCAGTCAAGGCACAGTGGTCAAGAGCTCAGACCGAGACGTCCAAGGAGCTGGGGTTCAAATCCGGCCCTCCCCACTTTCCAGAGGTGTGATTTGGAGCAGGTTACTTAACCAAAGCCTCAGTTTCCTGAGCTGTAAAATGGGGGTGATGACTCCTAATTCATCATGTCGTAGTGAGAACTGAATGAGATACCTTCACACAGCTCTTCGCCCAGGGCTGGCGCACGCCAAGTGCTTGTTACTGTTGCCTACTGCTATTTTGCAACAGAAGATTAACTTGAAAGTCATCTCATACCTTTAGGGCCAGCAGAGCAAAGGGCTGCCTGAAAAGTGGTGGGCCTCCAATGGCAGGCCAACCCATCCAGGTGAAATAGTCTAAGAGCACGCTCATGCCACAGGCCCGGGGTCCTGTCAATATTTATGCTTCTGTTTCAGAGCACACAACTATTACGAGTTTCCTATACAAATTAGAACAAAAACACACAGAAGAAAATAAGAATCATATAGGCAGGTCTGTATTTGAATCCCAGCTGTGAAATCTACCTCTCCTGTGACCTTGGGCAGGCTTCTTAATTGTTCTGATCCTCAGTTTCTGCATTTGTAAGATGGGGGTAAATAACGCCCATCTCACAGGGTAGGCACGAGGATGAAATGAAGTACGAAGGGAAAGTGCCACGGGGCCTGGAAGGAGTAAGAGCGACTATACTAATCCAGCCACTCAGAGAGAATCACTGTTCACGCTTTTTGTATTTCCTTTCAATTTTTTTCTATGCACATCTGATGCGCGTATAATATTAACATACATATATTTACTAATTTGAGGCCATATTGCTTGTTCTTTTTATGTTACTATTATATCACCTCTTGAGGTGCTAACACATGGGGAAGGATGTCTGATTTTGAACCTGGGTATATTTGACTCAAATGCTTTCTAATTGTGTTTTAGTAAAGACACTCTCTTGTCTTACTAAACGCAAGACACTTTTGTGTCTTACTAAAGACACGAGATTGTGATTGTGTTTTCGCAAAGACACTCTTGGCTCCCCCACAGTGTTTCTCAACATTTTTTCCATGATTGCCCTTCCTCCTCGGAAACCTTTTCAGACTTTCCCCCCCGATTCCCTCCTCCAATGCATTTCTTTAAAAACATTTTATCTTGAAATAATTATAGGTTCAGAGAAAGTTGCAAAGATGGCAGAGAGAGATCCTGTGTTCCTTTCATCCATTCTTCCCCAACGGTTACATCCGTTGTAACCACAGCACGATATCAAAACCAGGGAACTGACACAATGTGTGTCTAGTTTTATGTTATTTTATCACATGTGTAGATTTGTGCAACCACCACCACAATCAAGATACGGAACTACTCCATCACCAGAAAGATCCCTGTTGGGCTGTCCCTTTATGGTCACCCATCCCTCTCCTTGTCACCATGCCTAACCCCTGGCAACCAGTGATCTATTTCCTGTTTCTATAATTTGTCTTTTTGAGACTATCATATAAATGGAATCATCACTATGTGCTTTCTTGAGATTGAACTTTTTTTCCGCTCACCATAACGCCTTTGAGAGCTACCCAAGTTGTTACGTGTATTGGTGGTTCATTCCTTTTTATCGCTCAGTAAGAGTCGTGGTGTGGACGGACCACAGTTTGTTGAATCGTAAGACTACTGAAGGACAGCTAGGTTGTTTCCAGTTTGCGCTGTTACAGATAAGGCTACTATGAACAATCCTGCATAGATTTTTATGTGGACATAGGGTTTCATTCACTTGGGATAAATGCCCAGGAGTGCAATTGCTGGGTCTTATAGTAGTTTATGTTTAGTTTTTTGTTTTTAAAAGAAACTGCCAAACTATTTTCCAGAGTAGCCATACCATTTTACATTCCCACCAGCAATGAGTAAGAGATCCAGTTTCTCCACATCCTTGCCAGCATTTGGTATTGTCATTATTTTTTACTTTAGCTGTTCTAATAGGCATGTATTGATATCTCATTAATACTACAGACATACTGTCTGTCTATGTACTATGTGTTTATCTGTGTCTTTATATATATATAATAAAAGAGTAGGATTTTTTCACTCCCCCAGCCAAGAACCAATTTTCGCCCCCTTGGGGATGATGTTGCTCACGCTGAGAATGCATGCCTTCCCCAAGCCTCCTGTACAGGGGAAGGCACCAGGGGTTTGGTGAGACTTTCATCACTGAGCCAACTCCCAAGAGGCCAGGGAAACAGCTGGTTTGGACAAGTCTCGTGCAGAGCAATCTTGGAAGAACAAGGCCACAGCCTTGGACAAATGAAAGATTAAATACTCTGACCCCAAGGTGAACTAATTCAACAGAGGCACCAGGGAGGGGACCCCTGCAATGGGTGGGGCACGGAAACCTCCCTCTTGAGCTGAGGTTCTTCTCAGAGCACGGTTGCCTCCCATAGCTGGCGTCCGCCATGACTGCGGCAGTAACCTGGTACTGGAAGATGCTCGGGCTGTGAGTCCTGCCTCACTCAGCATGCAGCGTGAGGTAGGTTCAGGACCACTGTCTTGACAACAGCTTACCGCATGAGCCCCCATCCCATATCCTGAGGCCCTGACTCACCCAAGCCAAAGTGTGCCACGGGCTCCATCTCGCACAGGTAACCCGAGCCCCCATCGATGATCCTCAGGTGGGCCCCGCTCTTCTTGGTGTACAGCACGACCTTAGCCCCCCTGGCGAATGCCCCAAACCGGGTCCGTGGCACCACTCGCAGCCAGTTGTTGCTGAAGCCCTGTAGGTGGGAGGAAGGCAGGCCCTGGGCATCAGTAGGGTGAGTGGGAGGAGCAGGGAGGGAGGAAAAGAAAGGGAGGGAAGTACAAAGAGGAAGAGAAGAAAAGGGGCAGAGGAAAGACAGGAGGAGGAAGCCGAGCAGGCAAGGTGGGCAAGGCATACAGATTGGATGACGTTTGGAAAGAGAGGCACTGGGAAAAGAGGAGGGAAAGCCAACAGACTCAGGAAGAACAGTTTTTGGATGAGAAATGCCAGTGAAAGGCAGAGGGGTAAGGGGCTTCTCCTGGGAGGACGCCCTTCTCAGAGGTTTACTGTGAGAACTGGGAATTTATTTGCGTCCTCTGGGTCCCGGGATTTCCATCTCCCGCTGGTCAAGCAAGCATCGGGGCTCCCCTGCCTGGATCCACCCTAGGCCCAGGGGAGCACACACTGGGCTGGATTCCACGGGTCCTGAGGTCCACGCACACCTGATTTCCCCGGAAGACAGACAGCGGCTGAGCCATGGACTCTCCATGGGACAAGATGAGGTCTAGCATCCCGTCTCCATCGAAGTCTGTCACCACACCCCCTGCAACAATGCAGATTCCACTGTGACCATCGGCCAGGAGACCCATGATGGGGAGGGGCTTCCCAGCAGCGCCATGTCATGCACGTGTGCCTGAGTGTGGGCCAGAGAAAGAGCACAGCCCTGGGCAGGAAGACTGGAGCTAGAAGCCCATCTCCTCTCCTTCCCAATGGCCAGCTCACGGGAGGAATTCATGGAAGAGGGGTTCTCTTTCCTTCTTCGCCTGCACTTTTGCGTGGAGAGAGAGGGTGCACATTAGTCAGACCATGAAGACTTCTTTCTGGTCTTTCTAGATACACACCCTTCGTATTTACACAGTTTGGGTCAGTCTATCCAGTGTTTGCATGTGCACCGTCTCCTTAGGGTCCTCACTGCAACCCAGAGGCATGAGGAGGGCAGATGTAATTATCCCCAACTGATGGATGTGGAAACCAGAAAATGAAGCAACTTTTCCAGGACCACACTTGAGACAATGGAGGACTGGGTCTCAGGACTTCTAAGACAGCGTTCTTTCTCTGACACCACGCTGAGTGCCAACAGGGAGGGGTCAGACCGCAGGACCCCCAGCCTCTCCTTTCCATCTCCACCCAGCAAGGCACTGCTAGAGAAGCCACTGCCCGTGGATTCCCAGACACCCACACGCTGAGGCCCCGGGACTGGGAGAATGGACCAGCCCCTCCTCTGCTCCTGCCTGGCACTCCCAGGGGCTCCTCCACCTCCACTCTCACCCCTGCCCTAGGGTCTCAGCCCTCAGAGTGGCAGGGACAGGAGAAGCCCCACCATGGGGCTGGCTGCCCCACCTCTCCAGCCCTGCCTCCGGGGTGTGGGCAGCCCTGAGACAGGGGAGTGCAGGCCGAGCCTTCAGGTGCCCTCACCTGTGCCCCGGCCCTCAGGCTCCAAGGCATCGCCAGGATTGAGCTCCTCGATGAGGGGATCGCCGTGTTCCCTGCGGATGACGCTGCAGGAGAGGAGACACGCCTGTTCATGGATGAGTAGCAAGCTGGTGAGGCCTCGGTGGGCCCCCTGGACCTAGAGGCCCACTGGCTCCATTCTCTGTCCCCTGAGAATCCCCAGGTCCCGTTGTGCATGGGCTGCCACCTGGATGCCTACAGAGCCACTCTCTGCTCACAGACCCTCCCTGTTCCCTTCTTGGGTTTTAATTTGTGTTGGTAAATATTGATTTTTCCTTCTCTAATGGATGAATTATAGACAGCCTGGGCAAGGGCCGTTGATGGATGGAGAAGGGGCAGGGACACAGCTACCTCCAGCTGACCTTCACTTTCCTTCATGGGGCCCTGGGTTTCTGAGTTCTGGATGCTACCCAGGGTGCAGCCCTCACTCAAATGCCACCTCCTGCAAGCCTGCCCTGATCGTCCTGCCAGCAGCCATGCCTTCCTGCTCTGCCTTTATCACTCTCTTCCTTTGTTAAAGCTCTCTCTGATGTATCTTATTCCCTAAGTTAGACTGCGAGTTTTCTCCAGCTGGGACCAATATTATTCGTCTTTGCATCTTCCACAGCATCTAACACAGTGCCTGGCTCTCAGGAAGCTCCAAGCACATGTCTGTGCAAGGATGCAAGGATAAATTCCACAGGCAAAAGGGAGGAAAGTGGTCCCTTTGGGTTGTAGGGGTTCTGTCTATTTTGAACTCTGAATCCTGGTAATATTTGCTTCGGAAAAGTCCACTGCAAACGTCCGGCTCTTTCTCCACACTGAGCTGAATGCCGATCACGTTGGTGAGCTTTCCTTTCCAATTTTTCTCACTCATTAGATTCTCGCAGCCTTGGGTGCTCTGCCCCGGATGTGTGGAGCACTGCTGGGGGAGGCAAAGGGCCAGGAGGATCTGTATCACTTTCCCCCGGGCCCATTGCAGGGGGCTGTTGTCCACCCAAATCACAGAGTCACCAGAGGGCTGTGATGCAGACAGTGTTTCCAGGAGGGGGCTGGGGTCCCCTGAGCTGGAGCCTCTGGTGGATGGACAGCAGAGAGTGCTGACAGAACTGCAGGGTGTCTGCATAGTATAGCAGACACCCAGGGAGGTGTCCTTTGTCCACATGGGCATCTGCGCTGAGCACATCCATGCGTGCAGAATGGGCAGTGGGCAGCGCGCAGCACGCCTTGTGGTGCACTGGGTATGTACACACCTGCTGGAGGTGTGTATGCCTCAGCCTGCTAACACCCACAGTCCTTTTCACCACTCATGTCCTAAAGACTCTGCCACAGCTGGGCAGAGACACCCCTTGGTTCAGGTGACAATGCAGTTAAGGGTTCCTGAGGATAGAGCCCAGCAGTTCCTCTGCATTTATGAATTTACTGAACAAATCCTCCTGTAGCAGCAACTGCAGTGTGCCAGGCACCACGTGGGGGCCTGCAGCTGTGGTGTGTCCCAGGAAGG
This sequence comes from Equus asinus, assembly GCF_041296235.1. Classification (NCBI taxonomy): domain Eukaryota; kingdom Metazoa; phylum Chordata; class Mammalia; order Perissodactyla; family Equidae; genus Equus; species Equus asinus. The sequence continues at coordinate 31,626,315 of NC_091791.1, read as the reverse complement.
ATGGAGCTCAGCCTCCACGGGGACAGGGAGTCCCGTGCACAGTGCTGAAGGCCGACAGGGAGAGTGGGGCCGAGGGTGGTGCAGAGCTGGGCAAGCTCACCCAGATTTGCACAACCAGGGCAGGCTTCCAGAAGGAAGGGCCAACTAAGCTGAGACCAGAAGGATGCCTGAGTACATGTCACTCAGATGAAGAGGGAGAAGCGAGGCGCAGAGCCTGTGGGTCGTGAGAGTCCACGTCTGGCCCAGCCCAGAACTGAAAGAAGCTGGGGGTGTCTGGTATGGAGGTGTAAACAGGGAAGTGGGGAGTGTCAAGGCTGGGGACAAAGCAGGGCCACATGGGACATATCAGAGAAGGCAACGGGGTGCTGCTAAAGGGTTCAGGTGGAAGAGGGGTGTGGCCAGATTTGCATTTTCAACAGCTTGCTCTGCAGAACTAGACACAGGGAGACCAGCTGGAGGCGGGTGCAGGGACCACCTTGAGAGAGACGGGAGTGCTGTGGCGTAGGGGTGGAGGGACGAGAGCAGACCAGAGGCATGTTTAGATGTGTAAGCAGTGTGACCACACATCTCCTGGTTGGCCTGGGAGCATCTCGTTTCTGCCTGTTGTCCCGCCTATATTAACAGGCCCCCTTGCCCTCTCATTAAGCATTCAGTTTGAGCGATGAGTCCCCCGGTCCCCCTAGTCGTCCCTGAAGGACTTGCAGACTGAGGCACACCCGAGGCTTTGAGTCCACAGTGCCTCCTACAAGGAGCCCACCGTGTTCCATTCAGCGACAGGTGAAAAGCCCAGTGGTATGGGACAGGTGGGGGCTCAGCTTCCAGAGTTGCCGCTGAGCGGCAGCCCCAGATGTAGCTCCCACACTCTCCACTGTGTGCTCAGGCCCCAGCCATCTGCCATGGGGACTTGGGGCACAGCCACGTACCCGGGAAGTGGCTTTTGCAGCCACTGCATGGAAGCAAACACACTAAGCCACAGGGCGACCGCGTGGTGACCCTGTCCACAGACAGCCCAGGGCCCTCAGAGCAGCCGGAGGGAGGCTGGGAGGTTTGACAGGCAGGGCGGGCAGGGGGCAGGGGGAGGTGCTTGGATCTTGGGCCACAGAGATGAGAGCACTAGACTCCTTGGTGTTCAGGGGCCCTGGCGAGTGACACTTTATTAGCCCAAGAAGGAAAGCAGTGTCTCTGTTAATGAGCAATTGATCTTCCGCAATTAATCTGGAAGTTGTGAATAAGCTTTTTGCAAGGCACCTAATTAGTAAATCTGGTGCCTTCGGGGGGTGATTACATCCAGTCAGGATTGATGCTTTGTTAATAATTATATTTTAAAACACGCTTAGTCACAGTTCTCGCCTTTTATTAATAGTTGGGGCCCTCCTGGGGGAGGGCACGGGGCCTGGGAGTGAGCAGGTGGTGGTCTGGCCTGTTCCCTGAGCCCGCGCCCCAGCCCCCCCTCCTCTCCCGACCTGGTCCCGAGCTCTACTAACGTGTTTCAGGCCAGCAACAGGGCCGTTTCAGGCCATGTGGGTCCTGAGGTTGTTCCCCAACAGCACTTCTCAAACTTCAGTTTGATAAGAATTACCTGATGCCTGGTGCACTTGTTAGAAATTCAGATTCCTGGGCCGCACCCCCGAGATTCTGATTCAGGGGATCTGGGTTGGGCCTGGGACTCTGCACTTTAAATAAGCACTCGGTGACTGATGCCAATGGCCTCCCCTCTTAGAGATGTGTTGCCTCTGAAAATCCAACCCTTCTTCCCTCGAAGCAATGCTCAGATGCTTTGATGCTCAGATGCTTTCATTCTGTAACTCCCTTTTCCTTGTCTACCATTACTTGTCTCATCTGACATTTCTCAAAGGATGCTTTCCAGTGCATCAGTCCCAAGAGGAAAATCTTTGAAAAAAGTGTCCTGTGGTCAAATCTATTTGGAATACTCCATCCATCTTTCAGAAAGTAAAAATACTCATGGTGATGTTAAGGCTCTGAGAAGTCCTGCAGTCAATAAACCTGCCTGTCTTTGCTTAACCCAGGTGTGCCCAAATGGATTTGACTGTCATCCTTTTTTGTGGTAGTGTGGAGCCTGGTTTCTGGGCACCTGACCATGTCCCTCTGCCCATTTCCCCCCACAACAGCAGGAGGCCGGCTTTCTGCCCAGGATTCGCCCTCCATTCTCGCAGTCTCTTGCCCAATCCTGTCCTTCCCTCTTCTCTGTTCCTTTATCAGGGGACCTTCCCCCACCTCAGCCCTTGGAGCTTCCCTTCTGAGCCCCACACCTTCCTCCCTGACCCCTGGCCATCACAAGTGGGTAGCCTTGAGCCAGGCTGAAGTGTCTACCGGAAGAGGCGGTTGGCTGAGGAGCTGCGGTGGGCGAAGTTGTTGAAGAAGATCTCCAGCTCCTGGTCGTTGTCAAAGTCGGCGGCGATGACCGTGCGGACTGGGGAGGGCATGGAGAACTTGGGCGAGGCGATGTCCTGGGAGGGGAGAGGGCTGCAGGTCAGCAGGCAGACGCAGGGGAGGCTGGGAGTGGGCGAGAGGCCGGCTCCCCACACTGTGTGTGTCCTGGGGGATGCTGCTCGACCTAACACGCCCCCTCCCCTCCCAGCATGGGACTCGAGTGGCCGCATTCAGGACCACAAGAACCTCAGGCTGCTTGTAGAACAAGGAGGTAAGAGGAACAGTCCCGGTTCACCAGCGAAGCACTTGCTGTTCCCTAGCCAGGATCACGTGTAGCCCTCCCCCCATCCCTGAAGCAGCACGGACATTAGTATCCTATGTTACAGGCGAGGCAACCGAGTCCCGGAGAAGGATGGGACCTGCCCATAGTCACAGCTAACGCATGAGCTAACGCATGAGGCCGTAGCCAGGGCTTCTGATTCCCGAGGCAATGCCCTTTCCAGCAGGCATCCTTCCTCCTCCGCAGTGAGAGTCGGAAGCTGGGTGGACCCTGGAAAGTGCTGTGCACTTGAATCCAGGCTTCTCAGCTGACCAGCTGTATGATCTTAGGTAAGTTATCTAAGCCCCTAGATCTCACTTCCCTCATCAGTAACATGGGGCTGGTAAGAGCTGCCCAGGATGTGAGGACTGCCTGTGAAATGCTTGGCATAGAGGGGCATGAGACGGATCATGGGCATCTGTCCTGGCCTTGCCCCTGCTGGCAGCCCCAGGGAAGGTGGCAGCAGTGGCTGTTTGCTGTGTTGTTGCTGCCTCCGGGGCTGGGAAGGGCACAGGTGGTGTCTCTGGGCCCTCTGGGCATGTCCTGTGGCCCATGGGCCTGGTTCTGCCCCGGGCCTCTGACGGCAAGCCATCTCTGTTGGCTGCAGGAATGAGCTGCCTGCTCTGGGGAGGCTGAAGAGGGACGTTGTCCCCATCAGTGCTGTAATGAGGCTGACTAAGAGCCTGGCCAGCTGGCCAGGGTGGGCTGAGCAGGGCCTTAAGAGCTGGGGAACAGAGACCTTAGGATCCCAAGCTCGTTATTATTCTATTGATTCTACAAAAATGGAAACCTACACAGCCCTTGGGGCTGTCCCACGGGACGCCTGGGCCTCTGATATAATGTCTGTGGAGCACTTAGCACCGTCCCTGGCACACGGGAGGCCTTGACAAGGGGGCATCTATTATTCCTATTATCCTGGCTCCTGTGAGCTCTGGGGAGGGGCCGTCAGAAGGTCAGCAGGGCTCCTCCACCTGGGCACCGACATTTGGGACTGGATCGCTCTTTGCTGTGGGGCTGTCCCGTGCATTGTGGGACACGTGGCAGCATGCCTGGCCTCTGCCCACGAGATGCCAGTAGCACCCTCTATCCCGTTTGTGACAACCAAGAACGTCCCAGACATTGTCCCATGTACTGGGTTGGGGGAAAAGTCGCCCCTGGCAGAGAACCTGGGTGAGAACAAAAAGCTGAATAAAGATGAGAATCATCCAGGATTCCAGAATCAACTGTCCCAAGTTCAGGGACATCTCCTCCTCACCCAGAGAGCCTGGGGCTCAAGCCTCTGCAGGGAGGGAGCGGCTGGGCCTGAGCACCCCCAGGTGGCTGCCTACAGGGGAGGGCACTTGTGGTGGTCACCCGGACATAAGGTCCCTGGAGACTTCCCCAGTACCATCAAGCCTCAGGCAAATGCTGGAGTTTTCTTGTTCCCTCCGGGGTTTTTGGCAAGACCTAGGTGCCCCCAATCCAGAGAATGAAGTCAGCCTTTTGGGGCTCCTCTGCCCTGCTCCCACCCACATTGGGGGGCTGCTCTCCCTCCTCGGCTCACGGCTCTCTCTGCTCCGGAAACTATAGACATTGCAGCAGCCCAGGATGGAGTCCATGGTCCCCCAGATGTTGCCTTCCTTGTGGCCCGCCCCCATCAGGCTCTCCAGAGCCACAGCTCCTTCTCAGCCTGGTGGGAGGCACAGGCCGGGTTGCATCCCCAGGACAAGGCAGGGCCACTCGCAGTGCTGGTGGCAGAAGAGAGGGAGGTAGAGGCCCCTTCTTACCCGGAAGCGGACCTGCCCGTGGGCGCTCATCTGCAGGTAGAGGCGGTGGGGGCCGTTCCAGTTGCCATAGACGATGTCCACTTTGCCGTCACGGTTGAAGTCAGCCAGGGCGACACCTCGCCCATGCTGGTGGGGGTCGTCCACACCTGGGAGGAAAGGCAGGACCCTCAGGACAGCGCCCCCTGCAGCCTCCACCACCACTCACCTTGCGGGAGCTCCATGAAGAGCAACAAGGCAGGGTCACCTCCTCTGTCCCTTGCCCTCTGGGGAGCAGATGAGGAGATGCGGCTGCCATCCCAGAATTCTCCTTAGGGGCGGGAGGTGGGACTGCCATCTGGTTGCGAAGGGGACCAGAGACTTATCTTCAAGCGGCATTTGCCCAGCAAGCACACTATTTTTACTCAGTTTTGGGGGGCATGGGTGGGAGGAAGGAGACTGGTGGAAATTCTGGAGGACTGAAGGCCTCCCCAGCCAGTGCCGACACTGCCACTGGGTGATGTTACATTGATTGTCACTCTTTGCTTAAATCTCCCTAGTATTCTTGGGTCAAGTTCAAATTCCTGTCCAGGGAGTGCAAGGCCTCCGCCCACCTTACCTGGTCTTTCTCTGGTACCACTTTCCCCCTTACTCATAAGCTCTGGCCACCCTGTGCTCCCTTCATTCCTCAAACAAACCAAGTACTTTCCAGCTTCTGGGGCCTTGTTCAAGCTGGTCTCTCCTCCCGGGATGTTCTTCCCCTGGCTCTCGGGTACCTGGCTCCTTGTTTTTCTTCTGCTCTCAGCTACAATGGCACCTCCCCAGGGAAGCCTTCCCTGACCACTCTCACAAAAACAGCCCCTCCCACCCTCCCTGTCATTCACTCTGACAGCCTCCTGTTCTTTTTCTCCATCGCGCTGATCACACATGCAATTATGCTCCTTCGTGGTTTTCTTGCTCACGGTCCTGTTATCTCTCTAGACCTTACGCTCTATGAGGTCAGGGTCTATCTTCTTGTTCACCTGTGTTCACACTGCGTCTGTCTCAGGGCCTGTGGTGACCCGGTGGTTGTCAGTAAATACTTGCTGAATGAAGGAAGACACGTAAATAATTTGACAGAATGCAACTGGGGATGTTGGTGACAGCTGAGAAAATACTGCACCATGACAGAGAAACCCACAGCGGGCCTTGTGAGATCGAGGAAGGGAAGCTTCTGTGTCCAATGGCATCTGCTTACACTGTCCCTGCATCTGCCAGTGGCCATGGGACTGAGCTGATCCTGGGGGAGGACGGAGGGTGGCTTTACTCAAAGGATGGCCTGAGCTCCTGGCTGCCCAAGGCAGACACGTTCCTTCAGGCCAAGGGCAGAGCTGAAAGGTAGGGGGTACCAGCTCTAAACACCCTTGCTGACTCTTTTGGAGGACAAACTGCCATTGGTCACCAGGCCCTCGGAGTTGGTGGGCAATAGGACAATATAGTGGGAGGTGGGGATCACAGACCCCACGGCACTGGGGCTTTTCCAGCTGCAAACACAGAGATCCTGAGGATGGGAGCCAGGAGAGGGAGGGACGCCCTGAGAACCCTGGAGGCTGAGCACCCTCTTGGGGGAGGGAAGGATCCCAGGAGGGGTGGGATGGGGGGAGAAGAGGCACTGAGACCCAGGCTTGAGAAAGACAGTTTGCAAAGGAATGGGGGTTGCCTCCAACCTCTAGGAATAATACCCCATAATTCTCTGAAACCCCCCCCCGCCACCAGCCCTAATGTCGGTGGCCTTCTGTGTTGGCCCATTTCTCTCCTATCTACGAGGCACCTTGACAAGAAGCTGGTTCCCTTTCACGGGAATAATCGGTGCCAGGCTGCATTTCACAGCAGCATCTGTTTGGGTGATGAATGCCCTCTTGACATGTCTTGTTAAGCCCCTGCAATCGTTCTGACTTTCAATTACGGGCCTAGCACCTTTCCTCTCTCCTCCTGCCTGATACCTTCTCCCACTCCAACTTGTTCGCTCACCTCTGCTTCTATCTCTTTAACACCTTATCAAATCCTCTAGGTTTTCTCCACCACCGCCTCCTCTTCATTTTATGATTTTTCAGCAATGAGAAATTTCGCTTGCTAGAGTATACAGCACCAGGAGGGGTGAGCTGGGTGGGAGGACAGGCCAGGGGAGCTGCCTCCAACTTTAGCTTTGCCGGGGAAGGAGAAGAGGGAGAGGCAAGGACGGGGATCCACTGGCTACAAGTGTGTGAGGGGTGTTCCAATTGGGAACTCCCAGCAGACAGCAGGGCAGCAGGTACTCCTAAGTCACAGAGAATGGACTAGCACACGCTCGGGGATTGGATGCTAGCCGTCAGCATCAGCTGGAGCTCTGATCTATGTGTCTGGCTCCCCGCTCACCTCTTCTTCTGGAGGCCAGAGCTCGTCCCTATGCCGCCAAGAAGGAGACAAAATCAAACCTTCTGTTCGTTGGCAGGGTGGGGAGGACGTGGGTGGGGAGAAGTGGCTGAAGGGCAGACTGATTACATCCACAAACTTATGGGGCGTCCACTCTGTCATTCAGCAAAAGTTACTGGGTGACCACCGTGTGCTGAGCATTGTGTCAAGAATGAACAGAATAGTGCCCAGTCCTTGTAGACATAGACAGATTGTTATAGCTATGTAGAAACCGGGGGGAGAGATACATGCAAGGGCAGTGGAAACGCAGAGGAGGGAGTGCCAATCTCTGCTAGGTGCCATAGAGGGAGGCAAGAAAGCGTTCACAGATAACATCTGAGCTGAGTGTTGAAGGATAAATAGAAGTTCTTCAGCTAGAGAAGGGGGAGAGGGCATTTCAAGGGGGGAGAATAGCAGGTATAAAGGCCCTGAGGCAGATGAGGGATGAGCATAGAGAGAGGAAGGAGAGCACACTGGGAGCCTGGAGCACTGTTTTATGTGGATTTTATTCTGCTTCTTATTAGAGCTATTTGTTTACTTGTCTGTTTCCCCCTCTAGAATGTCAGTGCCTTGTGTGCATGTGTCTGGGGGGTGAGGTGGTCTTAGCCTTACTCAGGTCAGCATCCCCAGCTCTTAGCACTAGCCTGGCACTTAGCAGGGGCTTAATAAATGGTTAATGGATTGAATCGAATGTTTAAGATGAATGTGGGAGGGGGATGCAGAGAGGCAGCTTGGAGGGGAAATTGATGCTGAGAGACCCAAGCAAGACTCAGAGGAACATGGGCCAATTTCAGTTGCTAGAAAATGGATAACAGTCAGGAGTTCAAGGTCCCCCTCTTCCCATGGCGAACATCCCCTGTGGCCTGAGCCATGGCGGATGTGGAATTGGAGGTGACAAGCATCGTTTCCCTGTGTGGTGCAGAGGATGACTTGTCCTGCTCTCCCTGAGGCCTGTGAGGTCATGCTGGAGGGGCAGGGCAGCCCAGAGTCCCCTATGGGTTTGGGGGTCTAAGTGACACAGAGCAGTGGCTGCACTCACCAGCGCTGGCAGCAGCGTCCACGAAGGTGCCATCGCCCCGGTTGTGGAAGAGGAAGTTGGGTCCATTCTCGTTGTCACAGAAGATATCTGAGGCGCTGCTGCTGAGGATGGGGCCCACGCTGACACCCCGGCCCCCTAGGAGAGGACATCGATGCACAGAAGGTGGCAGAAGCAAAGCCCCAGGCCCGTGTGGAGGACGGGGGCTGCCTCTGAGAAGCTGCTACGGTGATGCCTCAGAAGAACCTGGGGTGCTGGAATTCCAACTTTCTGGATGTTTCCCTGAGCCCAGATCTGGACTCACAGTCCCACAAACCTGTGTGGAGGGTGACCACACTGATGACAAGGCAAGTGAGGAGCAAGATCAGGTCACTTTGTGCCAAAGGAATGATTCTATGACCTAAGGAACACAAAGGCCACCACACAGGTCCTTCCCTTGCCTTCGCTGGTGGAATGACAATAATCCTAATCCCAGCTCTACCCACAACATCTGGGTCAAGTCACAGATTTCCCGGACAACCCCCAGCCCCATCCCTAGTCACACACATGCTGGTCAAGACACTGGGGGCGTCCCTGTTCTAAGAACCTACAGGAGTAGATTCCAGCTGTAGGTACAACGATGCTTACTTGGCTTTGTTTGACGTGGTAAACAATTGGGAACAACCTGCACGTCCATCAACAGCTACTGGTTGATGGATTACGGCGCATCCATATGATGGACCACTCTGCAGCTACTAAAAAGACTGGCAGATCCATATGTATTGACTTGGAAGCGTGCCCATGACATACTGTTAAATGAAAAAACAATTCGCCAAGTAATAGTACTGTGTGATCTTACTTTTATAAAAAAAAAAAAAGAAAAAGGAAAGCACATGATATTCCTGGACTTGTTTGTGCAAGCTTGTTCTTGAGTTTGGGGAAAGGTGGAAAAGGCTGCGCCTTGGGCTACCTTGACGGGGGGGATTGGGGAAGGAAGGAGAGACAGTAGCTGGCCTTTTTTTTGAATGTCTTTGTATTGCTTGGCTTGTTGCAACAAGAATTGCTTCTGTAGTTTAAAAGGGGAAAAAATCCAATAAAGTGTATATTTTTGAAGGAAGAAAGGAATCAAGCCAGCTCTACATTATGGTTTGAAGTCTCCAAGATCAAATTTGAGCTACCACATCAAGAAGTCCAATCTTCAGACGTCTTGAACAAACCACCCCCAATCGGTGGTTTTCAAATAAAGCCCCCAAAGCCACCCCCCCAAACGGTGGAAACACTGAGCAGAAAACAGCCCGACCAGGACCAGGACGTGGATTCTAGTCCCCCCTTGGATTTTTACAAAACTGCGTGATCTTGGGCAATTTACATTACCCGTTTAGCCTCAGTTTCTTCATCTATAAAACGGGGCCAGCATGACCTGCCTTTTCTATTTCAGGGTTTTCGAGAGGATAAAATGAGGAGAGACACGTGAAAAGTCTCTGTGAATCCTACAACCTAGCTACTCAGAGTCAGGTCCGCGGACCTGCCGCAGGGGCGTCACCGGGGAGCTTATTAGAAACGCAGAATCTCAGGCCCCGGCCCAATCAGGACCCGCATCCTACCAGATCCCCTGGGTGCTTTATGTGGACAGTAAAGTTTGAAAAGCGCTGCTCTAAAGGACTGTTCAGTACTATAAGAACAGTTCTCAGAGCGCTCAGAAGAACTCGATTTTTTTTTTAAAATAAATGAGCGCTCAGGCAGACCTGAGGGATGACAGGCCAGGCCCCCTGCCTGCCCGCCTCTGGATGGGGCAGAGGTTTCCGCAGAGCGACTGTGCTAATTTGGGATGAAGGTTCTCTTGGTCCCCAGGCTGCTCCTGTCCTCTGAGAGATGTCCCTGGAGGAAATCATGGGGCCATTCTCACCTGTGCAAACAGAGCCTGTGCACGAGGGCCGGTGTTTGGGGCCAGGGGGACAGAGTGGGCAAAATGGCATTGCCACTCTCATTGCTCCCGTGGTTGGGCTCCTCGTTACCACATTCTGGGCCCTGTGCCTCCAGATTCCTCTCAGGTAATCTAATTAGCTCTCAAGGAGAGCCCAAACCTCATGAAAATGGAGCCACTAAATCCACAAAGCTTCTGGGGAGCATCATCCAAGATGTGGCATGTGCTTTTCATTAGGACGTTTTCAGATGCCTTTCCTAAAGCCAGCAGGGAGGGGTCTGGGCTGCAACCTGGGCACCACTTCTGCCCATTCAAAGGGTTGCTGCCGAGTGGCTCTGGCAGCTGTTCCTGCCCTGGTCCTGCCAGACTCCAGTCCAGGAGCAGGCTTCCGTGAGAAACCCTCGGCCTCGCCTGGGCCCCCGGAAATTCCAGGTGGGGCTGCGGGATTTGCCGCCATGCAACTCCATTTTTCCTTCCCGGCCCTGGCATCCTCCAATTTCCTCTCTGCCTCTGGCTCCCAAGCTGTGACACATTCCTTTCATTTTCTACAAAGCAGGTTATTTCCCTCTTGGACAAATTTCTAAATCTTTCTAATTAACTAATTGGGTTGGGTTGAAGCCTTGCACCATTTGTAACCTGTAATTACTAGAAAATTACCATGGTAACCACACTACTAATTAGTGACAATTTATTGCCATGGCAACCAGACCATAACAGAGATGTTACCCACAACTCTTTCTTGGCAAGTTTGCTGCACAGTTGGGGAGCAGGTGAGTGGACAGTCAGTGAGCCGGCCTCTTGGGCACCGGCCCCAGCAGCCACAGGATGGAGGGCCTAACTGGGATCTGAGGCACGGACAGCCGGGTGTCTGTACCCCTCGCTGATGCTGCGGGGGAAACTACCCCCAGGTGGATCATGTAAGTCCTCTCCAAACCAATAAAATCCATCCATCCTAAGTGTGGTCTGACACTCCACTCCCCGCCTGGTTCATGACCGAGGCCCCTTCTTCAGCATCTTCTATCCAGACTTTCCTCCTCCTCCCCCCATTCTTCCTCCCCCCTCCTCCATCATGCCCACCTTGTCCTCCCCTCCTAAGGGGTAGCACACACTTTATGGGGCTACCAAGGAGGAAGTCAGCCTTTATTTAGCCTTGGAGAAGGAGTCCCAATAGGGACTTAAACTCCACTTTACATCAATTAATTCTTTTATTCTTGAGGCCAGTACGTCTTCTTGGGGACAAGCAGTTCCCTAGTTGGGGCTGGAAAGGCAGCCCTAGTGGTGGGAAAGACTGGGGATCAGAAAGGTCGAGCTGTGTGACCTTGGGCACATCATTGAGCCTTTCTGAGCATCTGTTTTCTCACCTATAACTCGAGACTGATAATAATAATAGCTGCTTCTCAGGGCTATCATAAATATTAAGTGAGTGTTTTTTGGAAGGTACCTTGGAAAATGTCAGGTGCCACATAGTCATTAGCTGGGACGATTTCCCACCTGCTGGGTGAATAATATCCCTTTATTTTCCCAGCACTTTCAAGCTTCAAAGGCCTCCTTGTTCTGTGGGGTGTGAATGCCGCTCCCTGCCCTGCCTTCCTGAAGGAGTGCTGGACCACAGGGGAAAACGAGCTCCCCCAGCGCCCCCCTTCCTCCTGCCACATTCCGGCACCCCTCTGATGATCCGCTCATCGGGTCTGAGCCCCACGGGGCAGCCTCGCTTACCATTAAGAGCTGCACCGCTAAACCTCTGAACCCCCACACTTGGGCGATGCAGACTCAAGTCCAATTTGGGTGCAGGCGATTCATCTCTGGGATTGCATCTGGGTCAGCCCTTGGAGGTGTGGGTGGGTGAGGATGAGAAAGAGGGGTTGTGGGGAATGGGGAAGCCATGCTGCTGGACCACCCCAAACTGTGGGCCGAAGGACCCAGGGATGAAGAAGCAGGGGATTGGCTCTCTAAGGAAGGCCTCCAGGTTCTTGCCCCACCTTAGCGCCCACTCTGGCTGCAGGAAGTTAGGAAACTCTGCAGGCCTTGCTCTCCCTCCCTGTAAAATGGGTGGGAGAATGAGACGCTCTCCAAGTCTCCTTCCACTCCACTTCTCAGTGCATCCTCCAGGCTGGACCACAGGACAAGCGTGGTTGGGAGTGGATTCCTGGGCCCACCTAGACTGTGTACTGTGGAGGCTCTGCAGCGAGGCCCATGGGCCAAGGAACTTGGACCCGTGGGATTACTCTGCTGATTAATTGATAGAAATATGATTCTGGTGGATGCCAAGGCCTGCAGGCTGCCAAGAACATCCAAGATATTGTAAAAGAGTAGCAAAACCACTCAAGAGTATAGGGGTGGGGCAAGGGGCAGTGCATGTGTACGTGTGCACACACGTGTGTTGGAGAAGGGGATGTGAGGAGGACAGGATGTTAACAGGGTCTCTCATGTAAATCTCCTGAAAATTCCAACAGTAATACTGTGCTGCTGCTGGCATTGCCATCCGAGAGGCCTCAGTGAGCCATCCAGATGTTGGGCAGGGTTCCCAGGGCATGGGTATGGAGGGTACGAGACAAGGACATTCCTTCCCCAATCCTTCCTGCCCATCCTTGCAGGACTTTGAGGGGGAGGTGGCCAGGCGGCCAGGTTCGATCATTTGTCCACTGGTGGGATTTCCAAACCTCAGGCACCTGATGGGCGCAGGAAGGAAGTGGTTCTTCTCTGTGCAATGCCCAGACAGTGAGGGGCCTGGAAGAAGCTGTTTCAGGAGAGAGGGAAGGTCAAGGAGTGGCAGGAATAGCTCCTCTGGGCCCTGTTGTTTGGTCCCTTGGACAAGGGACCCTGCGCCGTTCATCTCACCCTTTCTTGTTCCAGGTGAGGAAGGGACGCTCAGGGAGGTATCATCGTAGGTGGCAGACAGAGGATCACAGCTCCCACCCACATCTGAGGGACCCCAGAGCTGTGCCATCCCCACAGCACACTCTCAAACCTTTCTACTAAAGTCCCTCTCGGCAGGGACGGGCTCTGCACTCCTGGAAAGGTCCAGAGTAACCAGCCACAGGCTTGACATTGCTTTAAAATCTCTTGTTTTAGCTGCAGAAAATGCCTACCAAGATAGCATTTGTGTTGGATAACATATCTATGTTTGTTTTAAAAGAAAAATGATGTCCCCTCCTGTCAATCATTTACTGCATCTGACACCCTGTGCATCCTGGGGCTTTGGGTACCCCTGGCAGGCCATGGCTGCACTCCCTGGGGGTCCTGGGCCCCGGCTGAGGAGCCTGTCACTCCAGGCCTGCCTGTCCCTGCCTGTCAGATCTGGCTGCGCTCCTGTTGCAAGGTCAGTGCCCGCCTGGGGACCTGGATGGCTCTAGCCCCCACTCTGCGGCCCCGGTCACCTCTCTGGTGCTGGCTGGTGGGATCCGCCAGGAGGCCTCAGCTGGGCTTCAGGCATCTCCGTCTCCTACAGTAATGACTTCCTATAAATCAGATCAGCCCTCCGCTTTGTTCAGCACTGCTCCCAGCCAACAGTGCAACTCCCCACCCAACATCATAAATCCACCTTCATTTTCTTTCCAAATTTCTATTAAGGCTTCTTTAATCACCACCTTGCAGCCCGGACAGATGCTCCCTCAAAGGATGAATTCCAAATGCAGGGATCCTGGGGACAGGGTAGAGGCCGGGGGAGGCAGGGTCAAGAGAGAAGAAGGGAAGAGGGATGGATTCCAGCGGAGATGGGGTGAAGATGCCCACGCCTGTGCCCAGGGCTGGAGGACAGGCCAGGGGACGCGTGGAGAATGCCTCGGGGCCGGGGCTGGGTCTGCTTGCTTTGTGCTCCCCCTGTGCCTGGCATGGCATTCCCTACATGCAGGAGATGCCCAGCAGAGGGCCCTGGGGTCACAAAGTCAGGACCTCAGAGGAGGAGGGTGTTGATGTCTGCTGTGCTCAGTGGGCAGAACCTGTGTGCCAGGCCCAGTGCCAGACATGTCCTGTTTACCTCCTTTCATTCTCACAACACCCCCATTCTGCAGGTGAGAAAACTGAGGCCCAGATGGGGTAATGAATTGTCCACTGTTGCCTGGACTGGAGGATGTGGTGGAGGCAGGATCTATACCTGGCACTCTGGCTCCAGACCCTGTCCTCTTAGCAGCTGTGCTAGATGGCTAGTTCAGGGTGCTCAGAGAGGCTGAGAGACGTGCCCAAGGTCATTCGGGGCTGCAAAGGCAGAGCAGACCTCTTGGTCCCCAGCTTCCTTCTCCTTGGGTTCCATGTCAGGCCCTCTGCCATGGGGAGACTAGTTCTCAGGATTGCCATGCAAGGCAGTTCCCGGCACGTCCGGCCTCCAGGAGGCTGCGGGCAGCTGGGGACATCAGGGCTTGGGATTCTCATCGAACCAGGAACCATGGGGAGTAGCCTAATGTCTGCTCAACTCAGCACCAGCGGCTCTCGCACCACCGCCCTGCGGGGCCCTCGAGTCCCCCGAGAGAGGCCACGGTGGCCGCTAGATGGCGCTGTGACCCAGCGGAGCAGCGGCCGCCGCGGAATCGGGTCTGGAGAGGAGGCCTTCCCTCCCCCTCCCCCGGAGCCGGACAGCCCGGGTGCGGGCAGCGCCATTGGCCGGTCTGCCCACGGGGCTGCCGGGCCTCCCTCTGCTGCCCGGAGCACCCCAGGCCCGCAGCGGCCTCAGCCTCAAAAACCGGGGACCACATTGACAGTGCTGAGTACCATTCCCCGGGGCTGGTTCCCCGTGGGTGCTGGGCCTTCCTCCTTCACCAGCCGCTCTCATCTTGCAGGCTGGAGCAGGATTCTCAAGCCGGAGGTCATCAGAAAGGTCAGCAGGTTTTGGCAGTTTAGGCAAAAAGGGACAGGGCTTTACGTGCTAGTTTCTCTACAAAACTCCTGTATGACCTTGGGCAAGTCCCTTCTCCTCTCCGGACCTCGGTTTGTTCTTTCGTAACACGAAAGTTTCTCTGAGGTCTGTCCGGCAGATGGGTGTTGTGTGGCTTGGCTGCAGACCTGCAGTTCCCTGATTGCACATCTGGTCACAGCTAGCTTCCCTCCCAGCCTGCTCAGGGCCCTGCTCCTCGCTGCCGGCTTGCCTCCTCGCTTCCCAGGTCCCATGGCACTGGCCTGGAGCTGAGCACTGGCCACGTGCCGGGGCCTCAGCAATCAGGCTGGGTTCTGTGCGGTGGCCCTTCCATTTGGGGTCCATTCCTGGAGCTCAGGGGGCGCTCTGGGCTAGTTTTCTGGCCAGATGTCCATGTGTCGCTTAACGGAGTGGCAACAGGGGCTGCAGGGTAGAGTTGGGGGGCTTGGCGGGCAGGAGAAGGGTGTGCTGAGGAAGGCGGGCAGACAGAATAGTAACTTGGTGGGCCAAATAGGTTCTTGTCAGCCAAATGGCTCTGGAAGTCTGCAAATCTGCTCTAACGTGTCCTCTGGGCACGCCAGCTGCCCCCGCCTGCCTGCATGCTCCACGGAAGCTGCCGTCCCTTCCTTGAGCTGCTCAGTCCTTCCAGCACAGCCCAGCACAGTTGGCTGGTGCTCCCATCCCCATCCGTGCTCCTCAGCTGTCTCCTCTTGGTTCCCTCCTTCCCCCTCCTCGGTTCCTGCCAGCCCCTCTGCCAGCGCAGCCAGCGTGAACAATGTCCCCTTCGTGCTCAGACCCAGCCGCAACCTTCTGAATTCTTTTATTCTGTGTATAACCCTCTCTCCCAGACCTTGTCTCCCTTCCATCTCATCATTTTCAAGTGCTTCAGCTCCCACCCTCCTTCTCCTGCAGATCAAGGCACTTAATTGCCAAGCCAGCCCAGTGCACAGAACTGGGAACTATTCAGAAAAACTGACTGTAAAAATCTAGCTCGAGCTCCTGCTTGTTTCTTCCTTTTCCCAGGAAAACATGGTTTATTACTGATACCCAGCCTTCCCGCTGCACATTCACGTGCAGAGCTCCCGAGCACTTTGATGGGGCTGGAGCTGTGCAAACTATTTTATTGTCTAGCCATTTGTTCCCACAAACTTTGTCAGACAGGTCAGCATTAATCTCCCCCTTTCACCGAGGTGGAGAGCTGGCTAGAGAAAGGCATCATAAACTCAGGGGAGGACGTGACAACCCTTTCTGGGCCGGACTCTGAGATTATGCCACCACCCAGGTGTCTGGCGGCGGGGGGACTGCCTGTGACCTCTCAAGTTCTCCCCCCAACCCCAGCCTCGGGATTTGGATTCAGGCAGGCTGCCACTTTGGAAGTCTATAGTGCAGTTTAGGATGGATACGTGGGGAGGGTCAACCAATGGGAGAATTTCTACATCCAAAGTGCGGGTTGGGCGTCAGCGGGCTGAAGTTCACGTGAGAAGTTGAGCACAGCCCTCGCTTCTGATTTTTGGCACCCAAAACAGGAACAGGATTGCTCTGCCATCAGCAGTCTATTGGCAGATGATCAGAGTTTAGTCAGCAGCCGGGCTGGAATTAGAAAAACAGCTCTCCCTAGAAAGATCTCCCCGTCAGAGACTCTGACAATAGGTCCCCCCATCCAGAGAGAGGCGGGGGGAGCGTGCCTTCAGAAGAAGTGCTGGAGAGCTTTGGAACAAGAACACAATTCTTTGAGCTCAGTTATCCGAGACGGGACCCAGCTGAAGCTCAGGGATTTAGCACTCAATTCCTGGCCGCTTATGTGTAAGTAAATAATTTCATCTGCTGTTTGGCAATAAAGAATGCTTTAAATCTTGGCCTTTGTGAGTTGTCAGTTTTCTCCTGCAGAACCTGTTCACCCATCATGCAGGTTACAGCAGGGAACGGGGCAGGCAATGGTCCCAGGGAGAGGACGATGTGGTGGTGTTCTCACCCTCGGTCTGCTGCCCCCCACTGTGGCCCCCAAAGCCCACACCTGCCAGGTATCTTGTCAGCCCTTGGAGAGGCAGCGTTGGAGGAGCCTTCTGTAGGTGGTGGGATAGAATAAAGCCTTCATCCTCTCCTCCCCAAGGACACAAACCCACCCTCTCCTGTGGTCTCTGATGAATTAGACTTGGCCTGGCAGGGCCTGGACCCCGGCCCCACCCTCCAGCCCCTCCAGCTCACAGCCTTGCATGTCACTCTGCATACCTGTATATTTGCTGACCCCTGCCTCAGCAGCCACATCTCTGAGTGCCAGAATGCCCCGGGAAAGGTCACTGGCTTCAGGGTCCATTTCTATAAGGGCGTCAGGGCCCACGTTACCGTAGGCATAATTGGCGATGTAGATAGAGTAGCGTCCGGAGCCCTGAGGAGGAAGGGAAGCGGGATAGGTGAGCAGACCCGTCTGGGCTCATCGTGGTCTTTTCCCCAGAAAGCAGCTCTCCCCCTCCTCTTGGAGGACCAGAGCTCTCTCACGGGGTGGGGTTCTCCCCCGGCCTGTGGTGCACAGCTTTGCAGGCTGTCCACGGCCCAACTCCAGAGGTGCTTTCCACAGAAGCTACAAGGTGCGTGACGGCCCCCAGAGTCCCACAACAAAGCCGCCTTGCATCTCCTTCTATCCTGTTCCAGAAGAACACATCCCTCCCTCTCTCCCCCACAACCACCTTTTTATAGACAATTTTCTAATGTGCCTCCCTCCAGCTGAGCTCTCTCCAGCTGCCAGCCAGGGTAGCTGCTCAATAAATATTTGCTGATTGATTGATCTACCAGTTCCCATTATTCTCAGTCTCTCTCTCTCCCATTCAAGCTCACTCCAGCCAAGATGACAAGCAAATTCCTGAGCCATCTCCCTCCGCCCTTCCCACCCTATGCTCCTTCATTCCTCTATTCTGGTAGCACAAGAGACTCAGATATGCACGGGCCCTCCTTCCCTCTTCCATCTGCTTGTTTTTCCCATATTACCAGAAACAAATATATTGCTTTTGCCTTTATAACACTGTCTCAAATATTTTTTTTTTTCCTTTGCATCGAGGAGAAGCCCTGGGCGCCAGCTCCTCGTTGCTGTAGTCATTCTCTTCTCTAGTCCGAGACAGTGCTGATGAAAGATTCTTTTCTGCCTGTTATTATAATGGTGTTATTTCTTCAATGGATGCCTCCTTTCCCCCAAGAGAGCCACACAATTTCTAAATCAGTTTTCTAGCTTTACTCTCATCCTTTTCATCATTTCCCTCCAATTAATCAGACAGTAGATCTTTCTTGAGCTCCAACTATGTGCAAGGTGCCCTGCTATAACTGTCCTTAGGACAAAGTCTTCAATCTTAGGTTGCTTATAGACTAGTTTAAAAGCCAGCCATAAACACAAAGCAAACCAAGAGAAACAGCTGAATTCAAGGCAAAGAGAGTGCCCTGTCACCCCCTCTTCTTGGCTCTCTTGGCTTGCTTATATTTCTTACCCACTGGCTCATGAGCAGAACCCCCATCTCACCTAACTGATCACTGAATTTATACCTTCCTAGGGGAGCATTTTCTTTGGGGAAGCTGATTGGGTCTGTCTGACTGGTGGGTGAGGCCAGTGAAGGAGCTCAGGGTCTCCTGGAGGATGCAGACATGACAACAATCATACAATTATATGTATGATTGAGAGAGTACGTACAGGATTTCCTGGGTGCACACAAGAGGGGCTCCTAACCAAGAGGAAGGGCACCCAGCCATGGGAAGTTCAGAAAAGGTTTTCTAAGAGGAGTCTCAGCCAGGTGAAGTGGAGGGGAAAGATGCTTCCAGGCAGAGACGAGACAGAGAATGATGTATGCGGGGAAACACAAGCAGTCTGCTCGGTGTTGCTGGAATGTAAAATGCAAGGCAGGGCGTGTTAGGGGCCGACGCTGGGGAAGAGTGCAAAGGTGCTCCCTAAAGACTTCCACACCCCTTCTCTTTTGGTTATCTGAGTTTCTATCTTGCTACCTGGAAATCCACGGTTTATAAACCTCGTTACTTAAAGGGGTCCCTGGACCAGCAGCATTGGTGTTATCTGGGAGAATGTTAGAAATATGACTCTCAAGCCCCACCCCAGACCTGCTGAATCAGAATCTGCATTTTCAAAAGATCCCCATGCGATGCTTATGCAAAACTGAAGTTTGAGACACACTGCTTTACAACATGGCTTCATGATTAGGTGAGAAGTTTGAAGGGATCTTGCCCATCACAGGAGCCGGGTATATGTGCATGGAACGTTGGGATGAAGAGCAAATGAATGGGGCCATAGGGGAAAGTACGCCATCACTGTGACCGTTCCTGACCCTACCAGCTGTTAGCAATCTCATCAACAAATGGCAATTAAGCCCAAATGAACTGAAATGCACTCTGCTAGAAATTAGGATATTTATAAAATTCAGTTATACCTAGTTCCTTACTTCAGTGTATTGGGGTGATGAAACTGACTAACAGAGATGTGTTACAGTTGTGAAAGATTGCAGAAATTCACACGTGAACCTGACCACAGTAATTCTGGGAGGATGGGATGACTCCAGGTGAAGGGAGATGTTTCTGAAGCTTTTGGGCCCAGGGCAGTGGGTCTCTTCCTTTAGCCTACCTCAGAATCACCTGGAGGGCTTGTTAAAGCATGGATGCTGGGTCCCATCCCCAGAGTTTCTGATTCAAGAGGTCTGGAGTGGGCCCTAAGAATGTGCATTTCTAACAAGTTCCCCTGTGAAGTTGATGCTGTTGGCCCGTGCACCACACTTTGAGAACCACTCATCTAGGATTACTATCCTGAGTCCTAGTCCAGGCTCTGCCCCTAACTGCCTCTATGTCCTTGGGCAAGTTCCTCGCCCGCCCTCTTAGGCTGCATCTCCTCACATGTTAAAAGGGGATCATATTCCCCCTGCTTCCTGGCAGGGTTGTTGAGAAGATGAAATGAGACAACGCATGTGAAAGGTCTTTGAAAGATAAAAATGCTATATAAACATGAGGCATAATCATTATCGATCAGGGAACGCTTCTTGTAAGAGATCGGCTTTGAGCTGGATCCAGAAAGGCGGGTGAGTGATGAGGCAGCTGAAGACGAAGGGCAGCGTGTGTTCCAGGTTTGGGGCTGAGAATGAATGAGGGCTGCAAGGGGAGAGGGAGGGAAGGGCACAGGTAGGGCTTGGGACATTTACCTGGGGCAGTGGCTCTCAAACTTGAGCCTGCATCAGTCTCTTGCAGGGCTGGCTGAAACCCAGATTTCCAGGCCCCACTCCCGGGGGGTCTGATTCCATAGGTCTGAAGGGTGGAGTGGGGTGGGGCCTGAGAATTTGCACTTCTAACAATGCTGATGCTGCTGGTCTGGAGACCACACTTTGAGAACCACTGACCAGGTAGACAAAAGGCCCCCGGTCGGGGCTGTGGGGCCAAGGAAGGAGTAGGATGAACGCTGTAATAGAATCTGTGGTTTGAAATTTGTGTCTGATTCAGGTTTATCCACAGGCAGGGTAGCTGAGGGGTAAAAAGTCATCTGATTCATTTTCAGGCGGGCATGGCTCAATTCCTGGCTTTGCCTGCCACTTACTGTGTGACCAAGGTCAAGTTGCTTAATTGCTTGAAGCCTAGCCGTATCTGTACAATGGGGATAATGATAGCATCTACCTCATAAGCTTGTTATGATGATTCAGTAGGATGGTGCATGTAAACCAATGAGCACAGGGCTTGGCGTGTTGCTGGGTTAATAATCGTTAGCTATCATTATTATGATTGCTCTTGTCTATATCATGCTGCATTCCTCTTTCAGCTTCCAGACTGGCCTTGACCTCTCCCTACTCCTTGCCTCCACAGTTCTCAGGCTCCACGGATTGTCGAGGTGGTGGCTGGATATGGAAAACAGTCCCTTTCCTGGTGGCAGACTGACCGTAGGGGTTCTTTCTAGTTCCCCGAGGCTGGGACTGAGCAGGGACTGAGCAAGCTGCTAAGTGCCTGCCTACTGTGCTGTGGGGCCAAAGCTCCTTTTTTTTTTTTTTCCTTTCACATGGTTTCTTTGTCCTGTGGTTAAATGTGTGGGTGTGCAGATGACCTTGTTAGGACAAAGAGTGCGTGTCCTTGTGATCAACCTTCAGGCCCTCCCACCAGCTCAAGAAGGTTCCCACCTTAGCTGAGTGTGGGAAGCCTTGGTGCTGAAACAGTGAGACAGGAAGCCAGGAGGAGGCTGGGAAGAGGCCTCCAGCAGCAGCTGGGCCTGGCACCCCCCAACCCTCGCCACTCACAGAGCTGCCTTCCCGTTCCCTCCTATCAGGCAGGAGTCCAGGTGGCACAGATTCAGGTCAAGGCTAAATGTGGCTTCACAGCCCTTGGCTTCTCTTCCCAGCACCGGCTTGTTAAGAAATAAATATTTATACCTGGCACCTGCCTTCTCCCAAGCCTGGAGGCCCCTGCTGTGAAGATTCACGCTGAATCCCCAACCCCCTTGGTGCCATCTCAATCCTGAAATGAGCCAGCCCCCTTGCCCCTGCCCCGAGAACGGAGGCCAGAGACGCTCCCGTGGAAGCTGGGCAGCAGCTGGGCCCCTGATTTAGTGATGACTGTTTATAAAGCCAAGGAGGGGGCGGCAGGGGAGCACATGACAGGAGGGATAAATCACCTCCACAGCAAGCCTCTGGCTCCGGCTGGGGCGCCGGGACGCAAGCCCGGGAGGAGCCCGCCCCACAGGGCAGATGGCCGCAGCTGTTCCTGTCCCTGCCCACTGGGCCTTCTTCCCCATCCACGTTGGGTTGGCACCTTCATGTAGGGTGGACAAGCAGGGCACAAAGGCATTGATAGAGCTATTGATTAACCAAAGAACTTGCATATCCAGGCAACCCTCCACTCCCCCAACATGAGCCCCTCTGTTGTGCCTTCATTTGTTCCATAAATATTTACGGGGGGCCCTAAAGTTCAATGTCTGGCACATAGTAGGCACTTAATAAACATTAGTTGAATGAATGAATGAGCACAGGATTTACACCTAGAAGATTCTGATTCATGTCCTAGCCACATGACTAATCCACTTTGGGTCCTTAGGCAAGCCACTGCTCTAAGCTGGGCCTCAGTGCCCTCCTAGGTCCAATGGACACAATGATGACAGCCCCTGGCCAGCCTCCTCACTGGCTGCTGGGAGGGCTGCATGGGAGAAGGGATGTGAAAGTATATTGTAACTCATCCTGCAAGTCTTAGTTAGTATTTAGCTCCCACTATGCACAAGGCACTGAGGGAGCTGCCCAGATGGTACAGCCCTGGGCTCTGCCCTCGAGAGACACACTCTGGCTGTGGATGTCTGCCTGCTGGCTCCCCTCCTGGCCCTCACATTGCTGTGTGCCCCCACATTTTCCCATGCCCCCATGCACCCCTGAACTCACCGTCCTGTCCACACAGGCCACAGAGCGCCCGGCAAAAAGGCTGGCCACGCCTCGGGCCACATTGACCTCATCGCTCAGGATGTCTTCCCACCGGTTATTGCGGAACTTGAACAACTTGTCTGTGTATGTGGCCACCCCTGGAGAGAAGAGGAGAAGGAGGGCTTGTGGACAGTGGACCAGTGCACAGGTATGTCTCAGGGCACCCGTCACAAGGTGAGCACTCCTTGCAGCCCTCATTCAAGTGGGTGAGATTCCTCTGTTTGGGGAGGCACTCAGGTATATTCAGTTGAGAGAAGAGACTCTGAGACTTATGAAAACGGCCAGCCCAGGCCTTAGGAACTAAGGAAGAAATGTTACCGCTAATGTGTGTCTGAAATGACCCTCAACAGCTGGATTTCACATCCTGCACTGTGCTCCTCAACAGCGTCAAGGAGATCCCGGGGTTGCCAATATGTCAGGACCCAAACTCAACCCACAGTGTCTCCTCCTCTGGGAGCTGCCCCTACATTCTCTGCTGGAACACTGGGCCTGATTTGGGTCTCAGAAGTGGTCCTGGCTGGCGGGTGGGTCTCTAAGTCCGGTGGGAGGAAGGGGCTGGAAGTTGAGCTCTGACAGGTCTGTCACCTCCACCCCCAGGGAACCAGATGGCAGTAGGGCAGCACTCAGGGAGCCCGGGGACGCCTAGAGGGCAGCCGTCTCCACCTCTTTGGGAAACTGACCCCTTTGAGAACTGGATGGAGACTAAGGAGCCTTAGCTCAGAGTTGCACACCTGCACCACACGTCATGCCGTAGGTAGCTGCGGGAGGTCTGTGGCTTCCCGAAGCTCATTCACGGCTAAGACGCTTTGTCCTGGGGAAGTGGGGAAGACTTCCGGTGGCTGGAGGCTCAACCCTTTAAGACGCCTAAGGCAGAGCTCTCCCCTCTGCCCTCATCCTTGGTTTATTTCCTGTTCTTGTGAGACCCAGAACATTGACGTTTTAGGAGGGATCATGGTCTATCCTCAAGGACTAGCATGGGGGGGAGCAGCGGAAGGAATCAGGCAAGGTGAGCGTGGGGAAGAGTGGACTTGGGGAAGGAAGCACTGGACTCGACTCTGCTGGCCCAGGGAAGAGCAATGGGCTTAGACTGAAGGGAGCAGCGTGGCACAGCGGTTAAGACCTCGGGATTCGGAGTAAACGGGCTGAGTCCCAGGCTCGTTTCTCCCCAGATTCTACTTCTAGGTACTACTTGTTGACTTTGGGCAAGTTGCTTAGCGTCTCTGAGCTTCGGTTTTCTTATTTGTAAATGGGGACAATGATAATAACTACATTCAACTCCATGTGAGAAGTACATGAGATGATGCACATTAAAGGTTTACACGGCGCTCCTCAGAGTGGTCGGCATAGAAACGATTATTCCCATCTCATAGAGGACATGCTCTCTAAGGTCCGTTAGGGCCATCAGCTCTGCCCTGCAGGGGTGTGGTGAGAGTCAGCGTGAGGATGAACGAATGAGAATGAGTTGTGTGAGTGTGAGTGTGCAAATGTGTGAGAATGAGTGTGAAAGTAAGAGTGTGAGTGAACATGTGTGAAGTTGAGTGTGAGAGTGAGTGTATGAGAGTGTTTGAGTGTGAATGTGTGTAGACGAGGGCAGTGTATACAGGATCCCTCAGGTGGCTCTGTCCAGGAGAGGACAAAAGGGTTTGCTCTCTGAGTGGCCCCACGTGGGGGCCTGCTAAGACCACAGGGGCCCGCAGGGCTGTGCATCATCTGTGGGTCTGGAGCTGGCCTCAGGGATGCTTGCCAGACACCAGGGAGTTGGCACAGAAGCAGAGCCATCCTGCCCTGCCTGACCCCCTGAGGGCACAGAGGCCCCATCCAGGGGAGGGACAGGCCCTCCGTGGAGGAGCCGGGGAGCAGATCCAGGAGACCTGAAGCCATTTGTTCAGGTGGTGGCTTAGGCTGAGGAGCCACAGCTGCTGGTCTGCCCAGCAGAGGCACTGGGGCAACTGAGGAGCCGGTTCCAGACAGACTCAGATGGCCCCAACCTGCGTCCTGCTCTGACTTCCATTAGCTCCGGGGCCTCAACTGGCTGCTCATCCTCTTCCAGCCTTGGTTTCCTGTCTGAGAGCTAGGGGTAACAGCTGTGCCTCATGCCTCACAGTGTCCCTGTGGGAATTACAGGGGAAACTGCGCTGAGACCCTGGTCCCATGTCAGGCACCCCACGATTGCTCATCGCAGCTCCGCACCTCCCTGGGTCCACAGGTCCTCGTTGCAATCCCTGGGGATTACATGTGTTTAGAAATTTATATTTTTCCTTCATATTTTAGAAAGGTAACACAGTGCACACACCGTTTATTACATAACACTTCCAGCAGGCACTGGGGCGGCACCCCGTAATTAAACACATTAACATTTCTGCAGTGAAATAGTTGAATATTCACACTAAGTGGGATAAATAAAGCCCATAAATAGCTCACGACAGCTCAGGACAAGTTTTGCTATCAATTCATTTTCCCACAAGTTTAAAAAAAGCACTTGAGGCTTTCAGAGTGTTTGGGTTTCACGACTAGGGAAAAAGGACTGTGGACCTAGACGGCCAAGCTCACGGCTGTCCCCGAGGCAGTGGCAGCCAGCCTTGTCATCGCTTCCTGATGCCTGGGGCCCTCTGAGGACAGCCCTGCCGGCTTCTGGGTCTCCAGCCTTCACCAGCAGCAAGCGACCCTTGTCAAACCAGAGCCCTTTTAGACTGCGCCTCCAGCAGGTCTAGTCCCCCCTGAAACACTGACGTTAAATTCTACCAAAGCTTGGGCCAGGGGGAGAAAGCAGCTTCCGGCAGCCAGGGCTCTGCAGAGCTCTGATGGCACCTCCGCCTTCAGTGGGAGAAATGTCTCAGGCTGCCGAGTTCCTGCCTCAGCTAGATTAGATGAGAAAATGGGCCCAGGGAGACCTCTGTCCAGCTCTGTTTGCCTCATCACCTCCCATTCCTCCTGCTCACCCAAGACAATGTTTCCCAAAGTGTGCTTTGTGGAACCCTCGTCTCTGTGAGCTGCCTGGAGAAAAGATCGCATGATCATCTGAGTTTGGGAAAGACCACACATTCCACCTCCCTCTTGGAGATTCTCAATGGACATCAGTCTGTTAAAATTGAAAAGTCCTGCAATAAATTACCTGCTTAATTTTATTTGATCCAGCCTTTCCCAAACGTACTTGGCCACAGAACCCCTATGTGCAGCTCACCTATCAGCGTCCTGTGAAACTAGCACTGTGCTGGGCAACTTGCTGTTCTAGAGTGTTGACGTCTGGTCAGGCTCTGGACTTTGTGGCCAGAGGGGTTAGGGTGGCATGTGTTGTTAGCCTCTTTCCCCGTTCCAGCCTCCTGGCTTCCGAGCTGACCAGGGACGCCCAGAAGAATAAACTAATTAAGGTAAAATGTGCAACAGCGATGCAGAGCCTTGTAGATCATAAATGGGAACGGCAAAATCAATGGCAGCCCTTCTGCAGGCAGAGGCCTGGAGGCCTAGGCGACAGGAGGGATGGGAGCCCCATGATTTAGGAAGAGCAAACGCTCTGGCAGCTGCAACCTGGGTAATTAGGTGTGTCAGGAAGACAGATAAACAGCGAGCTGTGCGGGTCGATGGCACAGGCAATAAACACCCAGCACTGGCCCCTGGCCCATGTCAGTGCCTAATCCCACCTTCCAGCTCCTTGTAGCTGCACGCTGCCCTGGGGTCCCTCACCGAAAGGGGGCAGCTGCTCGGGGAGAGGAGAGGCTGTTCTTTGCAGGAGAGAGGGGCTCTACTGAGTTCCTGAGGGAGACCCTGAGAGGGCGGGGGCCTGGGAGAAATAGGAGGGTTCAAGGGCAGGGCAGAGGGCTCTGGAGGTCACAGCCCCCGTGAGAGGCACTCTGAGGATTCCCATTCCCAGCCTGACTCTGGCAACTTGGCATTAAAGGAGGCTTGAAGATCTCAGAGTCCAGTGGAACTGCCAGTTGCTGCCAGGCGGCCAGTTGGAAAGGCCTGCTGGGTGCCTGGCGGGGAGGGAGGCCACGGGGAAGGAGGAGTCTCCGTCCCTGACGCAGGGCGCTTACAGTCCATCTGACAGAACGAGGGACAGGTAGAGGAGATGCTGTGGGACAGTAATAAAACTGATAATACTTAACATTTTTACAGCACTTTCCATGTGCCAGGCACTTCACATATATTCACTCATTAATCCTTACCATAACCCATGAGATGGGAACTATTTTTATGCCCAATTTACAGACGAAGTCCTGAGGCACAAGAGAGAAGGGGACTGGCCTAAGATCCCACAGCCAGCAGAGCCCCTTGGGGCAGGACAGGGTGGTACATCTGGGAGACGCTGTGAAATCATGACAGAAGAGGCCACAGTGATCAGTGAGGGCTTCACGATGGAGGAGGCACCTGAACGGGGACTTGAAGGGTAGAGTAACAACAGCAATGACTTGTTTATAGAGCACTTAGTATGGCCAGGCTTTGCATGAAGTGTTCTCTTTTACAACTATCATCTCACCTAAACCCTATGGCCACCCTGAGAAGTGGTGTAGCCCCATTGTACAGATGGAGAAATTGAGGGGCAAAGAGGTTAAGTCAATAGCCCGAGGTCACAGAACTAGTAAGTCATGGAGATAGATTCAAACCCAGGTCTCTCTGACTCCAAAGCCTGTGCTTCTGAGCAGCGTACTCTATGGCTCTGTCAGGCAGAGAGGAGGGGTGGTGCTCCAGGCAGGCAGGGTGGCACAGGCAAAGACACAGAGGGGACACCAAGTTTTCCTAGAGAGGAGGGTTTGTGCAGGCCGAGGAGGAGAAATATCTCGGGGCAGGAGACCCACTAATTCCAGGACCGAGGGCGAAGGGGCTGTTGGTGGTTTCTGATCTGGGGAATGACAGAGGAAGAGTGTTTCCAGAAGATTACCCCGGAAGCAGAGTAAGGGGTGGCAAGGGAGAAAATGAAGTGGGATGGACACTTCTGTAGAAGCTCATGCTTGATCCAGGGTGATGACAGTGGGGGCAGGGAGGAAGCCGCCAAGTGCAAGAGGCTGGAGCAGGAAAGGCAGGAAGGATTGGCTGGGTGTGGTGGGTCAGAGTAAGAGAGTGGTCCACAATGTGGGGACAGAGACAGAAGCAGGGGCATTAGGCCTGCTGGGGGTGGGAGCAGGAGGTTGGCTTCAGACAGTTTGCATTTGAGGTGGTCATAAGGTGGCTGAGAAGACATGTCCAAGAGGTCATCGGTCATGAGGGATGGCAGACTGCAAAGCAGTGAGGCTGAGCTGGGGCAGAAGGGAAAGACCAGGGCCATAGACTGAGTCCCAGGGAGCAGCTGCATTTGAGCATAGGAAGAAGAAGGGAGAGAGATGGAGGAATCATCAGACAAACAGAAAAGAGGAAGATTCTGCATCCAGGCCAGCGGTGACAATCAAGAAAATGGTACTCAATTCAGCATCCCCTCATCCCCTCTACACCCAGCTCTGCCCCCAGAGGGCAACTTGGAGTCACTGGGAGGGTGAGTTTGGGCCATAAAGGGCTCTTCCTAATGATCATGGGCCTGATGGCCCCCTCTCCCAGGGGCTGCCCCCACCCCGGGGAGATGACCTGACTTGTGGTCTGGTATTGGTGGCAAAGAGAAGGGTGAGCAAGCATGTGGCAGGGCAGAGGGCTCAGCCTCCAACCTCATTCATAAAGCAAAGAGATTATGCCAAACATCAGGGTTGGGGAGGTAGCCAGCAACATCCCTGGCCTAGGTTGACCTTGGGAAAGTCACAAATTTGTCTTTTTCTTATCTATAAAGTGGGATGAGAATGGCCACCTATTCAGCAGGTGTTTGTGAGGATTAAATGAGAAAATGTAAGTAAAGTACTTAGAACAATACCTGGCACATGATACGTTCAATAAATAATAACAACAAACCATTGTCCTCCTCCTCATCATCCTCAACCTCATCCTCACCATCATCACCACCACCATCCTCATCATCACCATCATCACTATCAATATGACCACTATCATCATCATCATCACCACTATCCTCCTCCTTACCATCAATGTCACCGTCATCACCCTCATCATCACCACCACCATCATCATCCTCATCCTCACCATCCTCACCACCACCGTCGTCATCATCATCACCCAGGGAATTACAGGGCGGGGCCACTGCAGGTCCTCATGAGCCACATCCCAGGAGGGAACCATGACATTAAATATAAAATGCTTTACAAGACTCAGTCAATGAAAAACCAGCAAAGCAGTGATGGCCTCAGGGGAAGAAAGAACTAGTTCAGGCAGAGGACAGTTTTAAAAAGAATGAACCCAGGTTCCCCCCATGTCTCCTGACATAATTTCTGACCCCAGTCTTCCTTCTTCCATCCCAGGGTGAAGAAGGAAATCTGATCAAGCCCTGTGAGGTGCTTCACCCACATTAGCTCGCTTAGCCCTCTCCATAGTCATGTCAGGAAGATAGATTCTTCACTTTACAGAGAAATGGGGGCTTAGAGGGTTAAGTCATTTGCCTAAGGTTGCACAGCTGTTGTTAAGCGGCAATGCTGAACTTCCAACTGTGGTCTGACTTCAAAGCCCAACCCACCATATATTAAAGAGCTAGGGTGAGGGCTGGTGGAGGGCAGTCCCGGCTTCGGCTCCCAAGGAATCTCACTCTGTGTTAGGAGGGAGGAAATGGCTTTATGGTGCTGCTTTGACAGCCTCGTCCCATCCTTGCAGCTTATGGGGCCACATGTGACTGAGGCATGGGGAGGGGGATGGGCAGGGAGCCTGAGCAGTTCATGAGCTCATCTCCCCAAATGGAGCCAGGCTAGGTGAGCTGCAAATCAGGACTCTGCATGCAGGGGAAACAGCTGGCGATCAGGAGATCCTAGATCCATTTTAGGGCCCAGAGGATCCTAGGAGAAGAGGGTGGAGACTCAGGGCAGCATACCTCAGGCTTTACCAGGCACAAGACGTCCTGGACATCCTGTTAAGATGCAGATGACGGTGTAGAAGGGCTGGGGTGGGGCCTGAGATTCTGCATTTTTATGAGCTTCCAGCTGTTGCCAGTGCTGCTGGGCTGTGGAACATGCTTTGAGAAGCAAAGCGCAGAGGATCTGGTGCAGCTGGCCCTGGGCCTGGGGAGGAGTGCGGGACAAGGGGCGTGCTCTCAAGAGCAGATGGCTCATCTGTGTAGGCAGAAGAGGCTAGAAGTGAAGCCCGCCCCCATGCCTTCTTCTCTCTGTCACGGCGACTGACGCCTCCTCTCCCAGAGGTTACAAAAGCCCCGGCTGATGGCCTAGGTAGAACAGAGCCCAGAGCCGTTACAGAAAAGGGGGAGAAATTCAAGTTCATAAAGATAAAAATTTTCCACGTTGCAAAACCCGCCATGAGCGAAGACAAAAGAAAAATGACAAACAAGGGAAAACTATTTGCAACTTGTATGACAAAGGGCTCATTTCCCTAATTTATAAAGAGATATTACAAATCAATAAGAAAAAGGCCAATAACCAATAGAAAAAATGGGCATAGGCTATGAGCAGACAAGAGACTCAAATATATAAAAATATGCTCGGCCTCACTCATTTAAGAAAAATGAAAATTCAAGCTACACTTAGATACTATTTTTTTTCCTATCAGATTGGCAAATACTGTGGGCAAGAATGTTGGGAAATGCTCACTCACGTCAGGGCTGATGGGAATGTAGTTAGGATGGTCCCTTTGAAGGACACTTTTGGCCAGGCCTAGGAAAACTGTATATAGTTTTCCTAGTTTATAGCATGTATATTCCTTTGTTGCAGCAATTCTAGTCCTATGAACCTACCTTACAGATACACCTGCAACTGTTGCAACTGGCATGTTGTACAAGCTTATTCATTCTGTGGCACTCTTTGTAAGGGCAAAAGATCACAAGCAATCTAAGTGTTCATCCACAGAGGGCCAAGTCAATGAATGGCAAATCTATACAGTGGAGTACTATACAGCGATAAAAAGTGGGATGGCTCTCTTTGTGCTGCCATGAAATCATATCCAAAATTGATTGTTAAATAAAAAAAGTAAGGGGCAGCACTGTGAGTAGAGCATACTACTATCTGTGTAGAAAAGGAGGGAGGTGTATGTAGATTGAAGATAGCAGGACAGCAGCGACCGTTCTGTTGAACTGAATGAGTGAGAATAAGGTAAGTGGTACAGCTCACAGTTCATGCTGACCCCTCCAGTACTGCGCTCCCACTACATGGGCCAGGTCATGTGGGCGGGAGAGCTGAGGGCCATGCAGTGAAGCAGCTGGGGTGGCCAGTGCAGGACCCCCGGGAGGATGGGCCCTCAGCAGGAGCTGGGCTCCTGGATGTGGAGGGAGGTGCTTGGACTGCCTCTTGTCTCCCTTTGTCCTGAACACTTTCCTACTTGTTTTCACCAAGCAGTGTTGCCTGAAACACAGTGGCTTGTACTTTTCCAGGTCAGTTAAGCTGTAAGCCGGTTTCCTGGTCCAGGCCTTCTTGAGATTGGGGTCAATATTCCTCCGTTCCCTCCTTCTTAGCTACTTTCCAACTCTTAACCCTTGACCCTTGCCCACTTGGTACCCTCATCTGGGTGGTGTCTGATTTACACGATGGTCCTTTTCTCTTTCTGTTCCTCAGGTCTCTCTCTTCCGTGCGCCAGGGGGGAGACCTGTGGCCCCTCTGCCCAGGACACTCCCCGAGGGTCTTCATGCCAGAGAATTATAAGAGCTATTGCTTAGTGAGCACTTATTAAATCCTAGTCACCACAACATGTGCTTTTCATTCATTATCTCCGTTGTTCATTCCCATCCATGTACTAAATGTTTACTAAGGGACATAAGCACTTTGGAGACACAGAAGCAAATAAGACAAAGTTTCCATCCCCATGGAGTTTAGTAGAAGAGATGATTAACAAATGTATAACACACTTTCAGACAGTAGTGAGCAGTATGAAGAGAAATAAAGTAAGTTAAGGGCATAGGGAGTGATAGGGGTATGATTTTAAGGTGATCAGGGGAGACCTTATGTGAGGAGGGTCCTGAATGAAGGGTAGGAGTGAGCCCTGAGAACAGTGGTGGGAAAAGCATTTCAGGCAGAGGGAACAGCAAGTACAAAGGCCTCAGGCGGGAATGCTGAGCGAGAGGAAGAGTGAAGGACACAAGGTCAGAAAAGCAACCTGGCTCCCATCAGAAAGGGTGTTGTAGGTGATGGTAAAGACTTAGATATAGTCTACGGAACCACTCGAGGGAGTGGAGCTAAGGAAGGTGATATGATTTTTCCTGTTTTACAGATAAAGGGGTCGAAACTGAGAGAGGTCAAGTATCCCGCCCAAGGTTATCCAGTAAGTAAGGGGCAGGTCCCAGGTTGTACAAACTGACTCCCACAGGACACCGCCAGGATGCAGGGACTCCAGCACTGACATTCCACAGGCTGGCCCAGAGCAGACAGGACCTGTCATTCAGTGTCCCTCTAACACTCCAGCACAGGACAAAGGAGCCCCCAGTCATATGCAGGGTCAGGTGTGGGCTGACTGGGGGCTCCTGGAGAGGATCCCAGACCCCCCACGGTGGCCCAGGTGGTAATGTTTGTGTGCCATGCCAGCTGGACCCAGGGAAGTGCTGACATGGCACCAATGTCCTGGCTCCACACCCCACCCCCTGTCGATCAATCAATTGACTCACTCAACTGAAAAATTAACTCAGACCCACAGCCATCCCTCAGACCCACAGCCATCCCTCAGACCCACAGCCATCTCTCAGACCCACAGACATCCCTCAGACCCACAGACACCCCTCAGACCCACAGACACCCCTCAGACCCACAGCCATCCCTCAGACCCACAGCCATCCCTCAGACCCACAGCCATCCCTCAGACCCTCAGCCATCCCTCAGACCCACAGACATCCCTCAGACCCACAGAAGGTCACAGGGAGGTGCACGCCTTGGGCCGAGGCTGCTGGGCACTGTCACCATCACTCCAGCCCCAGGGGCGGGGTTCCAGCCTGTCTCGGGTGGACATTTGTGCCATGATGGCCAGGAAGCCCAGGACCTTGTGGGGGCCCCACTGTGCCTGCCTCCCCTTGTCTTCCCTCTGTTGGCAAACCTTCTCTCAGACCTCACGGCTTGTGCCTGTCTGCTCTTCCTATATTTATTCATCAGGTTTTAACAGAGCTCCAGGATCTTCAAGGGCCAGAGGGGGACACCAAATGACCAATACAGGGACTTTGCCCTCAGGAGCTTAGAGTCCAGAGGGCCGGGGGAGGAGAGTCAGATACTTAGAGAAATGTAAGGACACACTGGGGATAGAGTGCAAACTTCACAAAGGTAGGATTTTTGTCTGTTTTATTCACTGGGGCATCCTCAGTACCTAGAATAGTGCCTGGTACACAGTAGGTGCTCAATAACTATCTGTCCAACAAATGAATACATTAGTGAATGAATGGGACTATGGTTAGGCTGAGCACAGAACTAACATGACTCCGGGGTAGTGGCCCCCAACCTCGACTGCACACGGGAATTACCTGGAGACCTGATAACCAGGTCCCACCCCCAGAGGTTCGGATTGGACTGGACCGGGGCCACCTTGGGAACTGGGAGTGTTGAAAGCTCCCCAGGAGATCCTAATGTGCAGTCTGGGCAGAGCACCACCACTACAGGATTCCCAATGGAATACTCTAAGGGCGTGGGAGGGGCTGCTGCTTCAGAGCACCGGATGGCTCCCACCCCAGGTGCTCTGTGTGCCGTGAGTAGGGAGGAGAGTCTGTCCCCTTCCTCTGGTATCCAGCCTGCTGAGCCCACACTGAGCAGCCCCCTTCCACAGTTCTCCCCACAGTTCTGCTTCCCTGCCCTCTAGCATCTTCCTGGGGACCCACCCCTTCCACAGCTGTCCCTGGCTGCTGTTCCCCTCCTGACCTTGCCCCACGTTAAAGGGTTGATCAGCCCATCAATTAATTGTGTCCTAATCCAATCGTGGCTCGTTGGAGAGAGGGCAGTAAATCCAGCTGGGTAATCATGCCCTGATGTTTGTGTGGGGACAATTACTATCTCTCAGGCCTCACTTGGTGGCAAGATGAGATGAAAACCCATAAAACACTACTCAGGGATGTGGCTCATTGTTTCTTGGCTGCATGAGGCTGGCTGCCAGCCAGCCAGTCCCGCCTGCCCCTGCCCCTGGCATCAGCCCCAACCTCTTCCCCTCCCATGCATGCAACTGGCAGGCCTCAACATCAGGGGCCTCTAGGGGCTGGATCCTGGCTTGGGCTCCACAACCAGGAGGGACAAGATTATGAGCCCAGGGGAAAGCCAGTGTGTGTGGGGTGGGGACAGGCAGGCAGATTGGTCCCCGTAGTCAGGCAATCACCTGCCTTCCAGAGGTTGGGAGGGTCAGGACGGTGAATACACAGGTGTGAACCACAGGGTGTCATCCAGATCAACCCAAGAGGCTGCTCCATCTGGAGGAGTCCAGGACATGTCCAACCTGGCCCCACAGGGACAGGAGGCCCTGCATCCTCCAGGGGACACCGTGACCTGGGACTTTCATGCAGATGTTACAGCCCCATGGGACTGGGCTTAGCTCAGGCCTGAGGAAATGTGAGAACCAGGGGCTGAGACCTACCCTGATCTGGAGCCCCAAGAACACAGCCCCCAACTCGTGAAACACTGAGCGCCCACTGTGAGCCAGGCTCTCCACGAGGCCCTGAGGCCACAGAGTGTCTTGATTGAAAGGATGGATCTGGAGTCAGACCCCTGGGTTTGAATGCTGGAACTTACAAGCTGTGTGGCCTTGGTCAAGTCCTTTGACCTCTTTGTGCCTCAGTTTCCTCAACTGGAAAGTGGGATACACCTGTACCTACCTAACTGAGCTGTTATGAGGCTTAAACGAGATAATTAATATCAAGTGCTTAGATCAGGGCTGGCACACAGTAGGCGCTGCTTAAGTATTAGCTGTTATCATTATTGTTACTATTATTTAGGCTTCTGGGCATCTGTTTCCATTCCTGAGTGTGTAGGACCTTGCTACTCAAAGTGTGGTCCATGGACCAGCAGCAGCATCATGGCCTGAGAGCGTGTGAGCAATGCAGGACCGCGGGCCCATCCCAGACCTGCTGAGTCAGAATCTGCCTTTGCACAAGACCCCCAGGTGACTCGGATAGGTGCTCTGGGCTAGGAAAGGCTCCCCAAACTCAAGGTCTGTCTCCCCTCAAGTTGTATCCCCAGCACCCAGTGCCTCCAGTCTGGCATGGAGCAGGAGCTTGGAAGACTTCGGGGAGTGAATAAATGACTCAGTTAAAAGCTGTAGGGGGCCTTGAAGGACTTCAAAGTATTTTGGAAAGGTCCCCTAGCAGCATTGTGGGGGCGATCCCAGGAGGCTGTCTGTTGGCTATGGTGCCCACCCAGGCGAGAAATGCTGGGTGGTTGAGCCAAGACAGGGGCAGTGGGGATGGGGGGGAGGGGAGGAGTTAGGAGACTAGGGGGCTGCTCAGACTGGGAGGCGAAGAGGACAGGGAGTCTGAGGCAGAGGGCTGGTCCTCGGCTCACGCCCCAGCATCTCCAGGGTCAGGAGATGAGAACAAGCTTCATGCACAAGAGAAGGGGTCCGCCTGGGGTTCTCTCTGCTAGGGCAGAGTAAGGTCCTGGAGGCAGCTGGGGACTGTGCTGGAGGAGCCTGTGACAGTAGCCTGAGGAAAGCCAGGGCCCCCAAGGCCCTACCCCCATGGCTGTTGGGAGGAGGATGGAGGGGAGCAGGAAGAGCCCGAGGCCCCGGATCCTCACCCGAGAAGGCATTATTGGTGTTGAGAAAGTAGATCTCCTCATGGCCATCCCCGTCAATGTCACAGGCTGTGACCCCGATGGCGTTGCCCTGCCGGTCCCTCAGCGCGTAGTAGGGGGAGCTGCGCTCGTCCACTGCGATGTTCACCAGCCGCTTCTGGGCCCGGTCGTACTTCAGAACCAGGTTGGGGCCATTGTACCTGGAGGAGGAAGGGGAGGGGCGTTGGGGAGGAGCGGCTTGGCCCAGCCGGTTGCACCAATCAGAGGAATGGGCTCAGAGTCCTCCTGGACAGTTCAGCCTCAGAGCATCACGGGGGAGCCCTCGGCAGGCTCCCCTCGGGCGTCTCCAGGCGTTCGACAATCATTCGTGAGTCAGATCCGGGCCCAGGCAAAGTGAGTCGACTGGGCCCAGATGGGACACAATACAAGGAGCAGCATGGCAGAGAGGAGTGGACAACCAGTGACAACCCCTGACCACAGGCTTCCCTGAGGAAAACAAAAACCTCTCTGACCTGTACCTTGCACATTTCAGCGTAAAAGACACTTTCATATTTACAATCTCATTCATTTAAATCTAACAATCAAGTGAGGCAGCCTTGGGAAGCTGTATTAGTAACTCATTTTATAAATGAGGCAATTGATGGGTTTCATCAGGGAAGTAGGCTCAGAGAGGTTGTGTACCCTTCCTAAGGTGACACAGCGAGTAAGGGTCAGGTGCTGGGACTGAACCTGGGCCCTTTCTGCTAGCCCAAGAGCCCTCATAAATGAGCCCTGGAGGAGCAGAGGCTTTGTCCTTGAGGTTTGGAATGACTGCCTCCTGACAGAAGGTCCCAGCATTTAAACAGTGCTGTGGCATGAAATCAGCATCTCAGACAGGAGATGCAAAAGTCATTGGGTGGGCCTGCTGGATCTCATTTTCTAAGGAACTCAAAGCAAATGCTTAAAGTGCTCATCAGACCTTTTCTCTCCCCTGTCTCACTCTCCTGCAGCCACATGGCCTCCTTGCGGCACTGAAGCCCCCAGGCATGTTCTTGCCGCAGGGTACACTTGCTGTTCCCTCTGCCCAGCATGTTTTTCCTCCAGATAGCCACATCTCTGGAGGGCTGTCTCCCTCCATCACCTCCTTCACATCCTTGCTCAATTGTTCCTTCTCTGAGGACTTCCTGCCTACATTCCCGAAACTTGCAGCCACCCCCACTTTGTACTCCATATCCCTCACCCCTGCTCTTTCCCTACGACTTTTACCACCTGCTGACAATTCGCGGTCTTCTTGTTTATCTCTCCCTTCTCTGCCTGATCCCACTAGATTGCCAGCTCCACCGGGGCAGAACTTTTTGTCTGTTTGGTTCCCCAGGACCTAGAACAGTGCCTGGCACACAATAGGTTCTCAGTAGATACTTGTTGAACGACTGAACGGATGAAACCTCAGAGCTCACGTCTCAGTCTAAGGGCTTAGGAGTCCCACGGTCGATTTCTTCCCATCGCCTTTCCAACTGGAGAGAGCGGTGTGCCCAAGGTCACCCCCAGACACACAGCCAGCACAGCCATGAAAGTCTGTAGGCTCTTCCTGCCTCCGGAGCACCGGCTTGCCAGGCTCTCCAAAGGAACCCGGCCAACCCCCATCCATTAGCCCGGGCCTCGTGCCTTTGTTTTAACCTGAGCCCGTGCGCATCCTGAGTGAAGTTCACCTGCCGGATGGGCCCTGGCTGAGAACCCTGGGGGAGGGCGGAAAGAACTCTCCAAGGTCTTTGAGAGAAATCACTTCTTGCTTTCCTGAAACATCTCCAACTTGGCCCTCTCCCTCATCACCAAGATGCAGAGCCAGTGAAGTCTGGGGGACGCTGAGCAACTGGCCGGGCGCCCTCTGGCACCCACAGTGTGTGAAAGGGGAGACGGGGCTTATGGCGGCTGAGTCAGCACCCAGTGATGGAAGGCGGCGCCTCAGACGCCTTGACGAAGAGTGTCTGAGGGCTGCGCGTCGAGGGTGCGGCATGACCTATGGGACTGTCTAGGACAGGAAAGACACAACACTTGGGTTCCAGCCTCATCAGCAGCTGGCTCCAGCCCCCAGGGACAGGAAGTGGCTTCCGGTCCTCAGAGCCTCCAGGTCTTGGTTACTGCCATCTCTTCCCCTCCTCACCAGACACTGTCGTCCTGGGCCCTCCTAAAAGCACTTTCACATGCATCATCTCACCTGAGCCCCACATAATCCCAGAAAGAAGTGAATGAGACATTTTTCTAGAAAAGGAACCGAGGGTCAGAGAGGCAAAGTGAGCTGTTCAAAGTTACACAGCACGAATGTGGCAGCACTGGGCCTCTAAGCGTCTCCAGGCTCCAAATCCTGTGTTCTTCCCACGCTGCCCATGAGGCCAACCTCTCAGCCCTCTGCGTTGTTTTTCTGGCAGCCTCCCCTAAAGTAGTGACTGGGAGAAAAGCCTGAGAACATGTAAATGGCGGAGATACTAACCTTACATTTCTACAGCACTTTACAGTTTACAAAGCTCTTTCTCATCCTTGATTTCATTTCCTTCTTGTAGGTCTTGACTCTGCCACAGATTAGTTTTGTGACCCTAGGCTGCTCAGTGCCTCTCTCTAGGTTCTGGGTTTCTCTTTTGCAAAATGACAGAGTTGGACTAAATCAGAGGGTCACAAAATGTGTGGACAAATGGGGCCCTGGGGCGGGTCTCTGGGCCCTCCACTCTCAGTTTCAACCAGAGCATTTCTATGTTGATGTATTTTATTTTAGGCATCACATTCCATAAAATGTTTAGATAAGGGATTTCAGAGCCAACATTTGAAAGGTCCTGGGCTGGAAGCTCAGTGAGAGCCCTCTTGGTCTGTGTTTCTTGCTCCACGAGTCTGACTCTTACCTTAGGAGGAGAGCAGAGCAGACATGTCCTTCCCCAGGTTATGGCTGGGGGACCACCACATGAAGTCCAGCACCGACACCCTTTCTTCACATTCCCTGTCCCTCAGGTTTCCTGGAACATCTTCACCATCCCCTGGAGCCAGCCCCCAGTGGGAGGAGAGGGGCCGTAGCCTCCGCACACCATGGAGGCCAGGCCTTTCCCCCCGAATCTGGGATGGCTAGCAATGCACACATTGGTCCCTGCTCCCGTGGTGGTGGCCTTCAGGGAGCAGATGGTCCTGGATCATCTCTTCTTTGAAGAATTTCGGGGTGCTAATTCCAGGGCACTCCCTAAAGGGATGGTACGGTGGGGTTGCTAGGCTGGCTTAAATTCCTCCATCTATTATAGAGTGAGCACTAGAGAGTCCACCCCAAGCCTACGTGGCAGGCTGGGACAAATCCTGACGCTCTGGCCCCTTCTCTGCCACCACCACCCCTAGGGCTACAGGCATGAAACCAGATCAACAGCTCCTAGGTGGGGTTCTCCACAACCCGTGGTGCAAGGCCAGGGGTCAGCGCACGGAGTTGCCACCCCTGCCCTCCACCCAGGCTGCTCTTTGCTGGGTCTGCTGGACTGACATCCGATCCTCTCACAATCCTCCCCCAGGGGAGCCAGGCTTTTCCCCCCTTCCTTCTCCACAGAGCTGATGCTCCAGTTGGGTTCCTCTCTGTTCCCTGAATGGGCTCTGACCCTTTCAGCTTCTGTGACTTTGCTCAGCCGTAGCGGCCCCCTACCGTGGGGAATGTTCTCCCCACCCCCCGATCCCCCCACGAAGCCTGCCCCGACTGCCTGGGCTGGGTGCGATCTTGTCCTCTCTGGAGGCCCAGGGCGCTGCTGCACCTCGCTTATTCCTGTGAGGGCAGAGCTGTTTGTGTTCCAACATCACTTCTCTCATGAAAACATATGCTTCTGGAGCCCTGGCAGCATGTGGATGCATCTCCACATTTGCTGTGCCTAGAGCAATGCTTGGCATAGAGAAGGTGCTCACAAATGTCTGAGCGAGTGGGTGAATAAATAAAAATAATCACGGGGAGCATTCACAGAGCCATCCCAGGCGCCAAGCACTGTTCTAAGCACTACATGCCCACTGTCTCACTCCCTCCTCATGACAATCCCAGGATTTCACAGATGTGGAGAATGAGGTGCAGAGGCTAGCCACAGTCGCTAACCCACCTTCAGTCCCTCTCGGGGGTCAGCCCCTGCGCCGCCAGGCCTGGGGAGCTGCATGGGAGCTACGCGGGATTTCACTTTTTCTCTCTCTGACACGTGTCACAGATTGTTGGGCACTTCTAGAAATTTGGGAGGCTTTGAAGCTCAAATGGAATTAGGAAGTGGGAGAAGGTCCCATGTTCTTGAAAGGCAGTTGTGACTTCCTAACATCCCAGGCTGGGCCAGCAGGCAGAAGGGATTGGCTGTGGCCATTGGAAAATGTGCTTGAGAGACACCAGCAAGGCACAGCTCATATATGTGTGAGTGCTGTCTGATTTGGGTACTCCCATGGGATAGGACTGCTGTGGGCAGGGAGGGACCTGGGGGTTAGGCCCAGGGCAGCCTAGGCATGGGCTCCTGGCCCCGCCACCTCCTGGTTCTGACCTTGAGCTTGTCACTCAATTCCTCCAAGCTTCAGCTTCCTCATCTATAACTCAGGGCTGCTATATACCTCACAGTGTGCCTGTGAGGAGAAGAGAGTGTGTGACAACACTTGGTAAACTGTGAAGAGTTACACAATTGTTAAGTTTTCATCATTATTAAAAAGAAAAAAGACAGACACAATCTCTCACTCTCCAGTGAGCGTTTTGAGAGTTTCCAAACACACTCTAGGATTTCTCATCCAAAAACATCCCACCCTTGATTTCTCATCCTCTGCAGGTGTGTTTCTTTATTCCTCTTTATAACCAAATTTCTCAGCATTGTCTTCACAAGCCGTCTCCACTGTCTTACTGCCCATTTACCCAACCCCAACTCCAGCAAAGCTGCTCCTGTCGCTGTCATTGGGGCCACATCTAGGGATGCCCCTTCTGGTCCTCATCTCCCTCGGCCTCTCAGCCATATTTGGCACAGTAGCTGCTCTTTCGGCCTCCACCACCCCACTTCCTTCTTAAAAAAAACTCTCTCCTCTCCTGGCTCGCACGATGCCCTCCTCCTCCGGTTTTCTTTCTCTCTCCGGCTCCCCTCTCCTTCTCCTTTGCAGGTTCTTTCTCCTCTCCCCACCCTCCTAATGTTGGAGTCCCAGGCCTGGTCCTGGGCCCCCTTCGTCTCTCTCTGGCCCCTTTCACTAGGGCATAATATCCATTCCCATGACTGACAACTCCCAAATTTATATCTTCAACCCAAATCCCCAGTCCGAGCTCAGACTCATATATCCGACTGCCTGCCCGACATCTCCCCTTGCACGGCCCACAGTCATCACTGATGGAACGTGTCCAAAACGGAACTATTGATCGCTCATCCCCCTCCTCCTTGCAATGGGCACCCAAGTCCTAAAGCCAGTAACCTGGCGTCAGCCCTGGCTCTCCCTCCCTCTTGTCTTCACATGTAATTCATCCGCCAGTCCTGTCATTCCCACCTCCTAAAATATTTCAGATCCTTTCTCTGCTTTTCTCCCCCACTGCCATCATCTCTGGAGAGGCTCCTTTCTCTGTTTCCTTGCTTGCCCCCACCAATCTAACTCCCTCACACCCGAGCCAGAGTCATCTTTTTAACACATAAATCAGATGAGCCACTCTCTTGCCTAAAACCCTTTGGTGGCTTCCCATTATGATGGAATGAAACCCAGACCCCTTATTACACCTGGCCTTGGAGCCCAGCTCTGTCTGCCCCCCGCCTCGCTGACCTCCTCCAGCCACATGGCCTCCTTTCAGTTCCTAACATTCCAGCAGGTGCTGTCCCAGCTTCGGCCCTCTTGCAGGACTGCTCTCTGACTAGAACGCTCTCCCTCCACTTCCCTCCTGCTTTGTCCTAGGCTGGCTTCTCTTCCTTTAGTCTTACCTCCAAAGGCATGTCAGAGAGATCTTCCCCCGTCGGTGTTCCCATCACTGCATCCACTGTCCTACTCCTGTCTGGTCACCTATATTACCCACCTGTGCTAGTAAACCGTAGGCTTCACAAGGGCAGGGACTGTGTCTGCTTTGTTCTCTTCCATCTCCCCATCGCCTAGAGCACAGTGAGTGCTCAATAAACACTTGCAGAGTGAACAAAAGAGAAGGAGCCTGTGGAAGGTAGCAGATCACCCCTGGGTGGCTGAGCAAAAGGTCAACTGAGCCACTAGTCTCTTGATTGGTCTTTGATCCTCCACTTTCATAATTCCCAAAAGATATGTACAAATATTGTGAGGACAAAGAGGAGGCCAAGAGCTAGCGTCCTGGGTTAGGGTGAGAGAGAATAACAAAGTGTTATAGAGAGACACAGAGGATTCACCTTTTTTTCCTGATAAGAATCATTGACCCATGTGAAAAAAAAATCACTTAGGCAGTTAGATAAAGGGGAGTCAGATAAAAGGATGTAATAATTATTGGGTATCTACTATATACTAGATACTGTGCTAAGTAATTTACATATGATATCCCATTGTACATAAATAGGAAACTTTTTTTAATTTGAAAGATATATAAAATATGCTATATACTTTGAAAATTAAGAATATGGAACATTTTTTACATTAAAAAGGAAAATAATGAAAAATATATACATATTCAACATTATATTCAGGGGAGAGAGGCAGGGCAGAAAGAAGAGAGATGTATGTACACAAAGAATGCAACACAGAGACACAAGAATATACAAAAATGGAAACTGAGGGGCAATGAAGCCCTAAGCACAGAGAGAAAAACACACACACAAACAAAGATAAAGAATCTGGCCAGAAAATACAGAAACAGAGACACACGGGAAAGGGGAGATGCAGACCTACAGAAACAAATAAAGAGACTCCTGGAAGGAGAAAAGTCATGGAAATATCAACAGGACTCTGAGATGTTATCATAGAGAAACAACCCATCTTGTGACCACTTGGGCCATTTCCTCTAAAGATTTTTAAAGATGTGTTGCATTTTCACAACTACAGGCATAAGGGGGTATTTTATTCTTGGTCACTTCAATATCCTTATTTTATAAATGAAGAAAGTACGTTTCAGAGAAAAGTGACTTTCTGAAAGTCAAACAACTAATCATTAGACAAAATAGCCTAAAAGACAAGCTTATTCCTTGGTCTAAAGCAGGGATCAGCAAACTATGGCCTTTAGGCCAAATCTGGCCTGCTGCCTATTTTTGTAAATAAAGTTTTATTGGAACACAAATGTGTTCATTCATTTATATATTATCTACGGCTGCTTTGGCTATACAACAGAGTTGAGCGGTTGTGACAAAGACCATATGGCTCGGAAGCTGAAAATATTTACCATTTGGCTTTTTATAGAAAAAGATTTCTGGGGCTGGCCATGTGGCTGAGTGATTAAGTTTGCATGCTCCGCTTCAGTGCCCCAGGGTTTTGCTGGTTTGGATCCCAGGGGTGGACATGGCACGACTAGTCAGGCCATGCTGAGGAGGTGTCCCATATGCCACAACTAGAGGGACCCACAACTAAAATATACAACTATGTACTGGTGGGATTTGGGGAGAAAAAGCAGAAAAAAAAAGAAAAAGATTTCTGAGCCAGCCCTGATGGCCTAGTGGTTAAAGTTTGGTGTGCTCCACTTTGGCGGCCTAGGTTTGGTTCCTGGGGGCGGAACCACACCACTTGTCTGTCAGTAGCCGTGTGTTGGTGGCAGCTCACATAGAAGAACCAGAAGGACTTACAACTAGAATATACAGCTATGTACTGGGGCTTTGGAGAGGTGAAAAAAAAAGGGATTTCCAATTCCTGGTTTAAATGGTTGTCAGTCTTATGAGTACATTACAAGTTCTAAGTAATCATTATCATAACAGAACACAAAATTCA
Source organism: Equus asinus (assembly GCF_041296235.1). Taxonomy (NCBI): domain Eukaryota; kingdom Metazoa; phylum Chordata; class Mammalia; order Perissodactyla; family Equidae; genus Equus; species Equus asinus. The sequence continues at coordinate 31,583,672 of NC_091791.1, read as the reverse complement.
AATAAGCTTTAATAAAAATTAATTTGGGGTCAGTACTTGGGAATACACAGTTTTCTGAAACAAGTGTTTCATGGAGAGCATAGGTTGAATGTAAGGGAGATGTTAGGTCTTAGGATGTAGATAGTGAGGCAAGATAACCTACAGGGGAGAAAAGAGACTGAGAAGAGTTGCCTAAGATGAGAACAGTGTTCTATATATGGGGGTTTGCCTAAGGCTAAGAGACGAGCAAGAGTGTGTGCCTTCTCAGTGAGAGAAGTGGTAAAAGGGGTGTGGTAGTTGATCTCCAAAGATGGCTGCCATCATTTTCTTTCTTCTCTGTACGCACATGTTACTCCACCCATCAGGAGGTAGAGTCTATGTGGCCTCCCCTTGAATCTGAGCTAACTTTGTAACTTCCCTCCACTGGCAAAACATGGTGGAAGAGATGTTGGGCCAGTTCTGGGCCCAGCCTTTAAGTGGCCTACCAGCTCCACTTTGTCTCTGGGGGAAGCCAGTCACCATGTAAGAAATTTGACCACCTTCAGACCACCAGACTCTGAGGGAGCCCAATCTAGCCCCATGGAGGGGCCACGTGGAAGAGCACTGAGGCACCAGACATGTGAGTGAAGCCTTCTTGGACCTTCTAGCCCAGCCCAGCCAAGAGCTGAACGCAGCCAAGTGGCACGAGCTGATGTCACGTGGAGCAGAAGCACCCAGCTGATCCCTGCCCAAATTCCTGACCTGTGAGAAATAATAAATTGTTTCTAAGCCACTAAGTTTTTGAAAACAAAGTAGATAATTCTGACCTATCATTTCAGAACTAAGGGGAAGAGGAATTTATCCCTGGAAAGTAGAAAAAAGGATTATTCATAAATCAGTGGAATTCTCTATGATAGCCATTAGAATTCACAGCAGGCAGGCCTCCCCAGGGGAGGCCTAGATCTGTTGGGTTGATACTTGCATCTCAGAAAATCTGAGAGTCTGTGCAGAGCCTGAGGGTGGAAGGGTAATAAGAAATACAAGGATTCCAGAAACCCCTGTTTTTCTACTCCTCCTCCTCCTCATTCTTCTTTCCTTTCTAGCCATATCTGTTTCCCATTTTGAATGCACGACCTTGAGCACAGATCATTTCTTTGGAAATGTGTGATGCTCTTTTTTGTCCTTTTCACATATTTAATTCTTTGAAAGCCATCGAAGTCAAATAGGATCAGAAAACATACGGGAAGGCATTCAAACAGGAGACTCACAGACTGTATCCTGGAGCAGGATATATCCAGAGGCCGGGTATTGCTTTAAAGGAATGGAGACTTTGGTAATGGGAGCATTCTGGGCATGGTGAGAAATCTGGAGCTGGGGATTTTACAGGGGAGTAAATTGGTTAACTCTGGAAAGGGTATCCCAGAAAACAAACCAACAAATCTGATCCTGAATTAGGAGCTAACCAGGGTGGAGAAGGCTCCACAAATACAGTGCAAAGAAGAAAGTAACTTTAAGATGAAGGATGAAACCCTTTTGTCCTAAGGGGTGGATGGTTTTTCAAGAAAGGGATGTTTGGCACCAAAAGGTCAGAATAATCTGCAGAGATGAGTGTCTGTGTTCTGTAAAAGCTCCATGCAGATGGATTGATTTATGCTTTACTCTAAAAAAGATCTGTGCTCAGCATGTGCTCCATGCCCTTGGTATTTCTTATATTTTGATGAGCATGGAAGCACCCAGAAGGCAGAGACTGCCATTTGCAGTTCTATCCCCCACCACACTTAGGACAATGCCAGGAAAAGACAGGTGCTCAGTCATGTTTGTTGACATTGATGATGATAATGATGATGAAGACCATGACTCTATTCCTCAATGTATGTTTATCTCAAGAAAAGAGGAAGACAGGGAGGCAGGCATTCCACGCACTGACAAAGGAGGGATCCAGGTGACAGATGGAGGCCGTGTTAAGCAAGATTCTTCGGTTGCAAGCGGCAAATACTCCACCTGAACCAGTTGAAGAATTTACTGGCTCGGATGTCCAAACTGCCAGAACAGCAGCAGTACAGCTAGGCCTTGGGGTGGCTGGCACCAGGATTCAGACAGGAGGTTGTCAGGACTTTGTTTCTCCTTGCCTCTTCCTCTCTTCTCCATCTGTTGGCCTCATTCTCTCACACCACCCGTCTTCAGAAGGCTTGACCTGTGGCAACGCTCTCAGCCTCACACCTCAGCTTCAGCACAGAGAGGAGATGCTTCCTTTCCTCACTTCCAACATGAAAAACCCCAAGGAAGGGCTCTGATTCTTTCAGGTTGTGTCACATGTCCATCCTCAGAGCCAGGGGCTGGGAGCCCCTGGTTGACAGCCTTCAATGAGTACCAAAGCTAGTGAGCACAGCATCTCAGGAGCCATGTATTTTCTGAAAGAGAAGTGCCAGGAAGGATGAGGAATGTGTCTCCAGATAGAGGGTCACACATCTGGGTCTGTACATTCTGGAGACAAACTTGCCAGGGCCTACTGATGGAAGGCAATGGTTCCCTGACACCACCAAGTCCCTGTGTCCTCTAGATAAATCACAAGGTCCCCCCACTCCCTTCCAGAAGATCCAGAAATAGGTAAACACAGAAAGTAGAATGACTGTTGTACTCACTATGTTCTGGAAATGGGTCTTGGCCTCCTGCTCCTCAGGTCTCTGTTCCAGGCATCCTTGCTGGCTGCAGGGAACCAGGAGGCCACTGAGGGTTGACAGTGATGAGCCCAGTGTGGGGTCTGGGGGGACACGAAGTGAGCTCTGGCCCAACTCTGATCAACTTTCCATCAATTCAGGCAAATCACTTAACTTCTTGGTCACAAAATACTTTAAATCTCTATTCAAACTTTCTTTCCTTCACACTATAAATACCTAGACGCTTCTAGCTAAAACACTGTTGGTCTCTGTGCCCATCTTTCTTTGGATTGAGTAGGTGGGCCAATTTAGGGGCAGAATGGTGGGGCAAATAGCCAACAGATGCTTCCTTCTTCTTTAAGAGTAAGAAATATAAACCAGTGCTTCTCCAAGGAGCTCATTCCACCCTTCTGGGATTCTATTTCCAGGTTGGGCACCTGTCTGACACACGATATAATTCTCTGCTCAGAAGGCCTCCAGCCTAACATGGCAGATAAGCAGCCTCAATCCCAAGCTTTCAGGAGAGGGAGAGGTTGCTTCTGCTGGGGTGATGTCTTCATAAAGAAAGGGCATTTGATCTAGAACTTAAAGGATGTATAGGATTTTAATAGAAGGTTACATGAGTTAGGCATTACAAAAGAAACAGTGTGAGCTATGAAGCAGATCAGAGAACAGAAAAACGTGCTTAGGGAATGGAGGTAGACTAGCTGGACAACACAGAATGTGTGTTGGACAATAGTGGAAACGAGTGGAAGGAGAACTGGAAAGTACATGGCAGCTGTGATTGTGGAAGATGTGGCATGTAAACTAAGACTTTAGATTTTATCTAGAAGGAAATGGGGAGCTGCGGAAGGATTCTGAACAGGGTAAACCACTGTATCAAAGTACTATTTAGGGGCCATTGTCTCGTGGCTGTGGGCATGAAGCACTGGCCAGGGGAGAGAACTGAAACAATAGTGCAGAAGAATGGAAGTTGGGTTCCATGAGATTCTTCCGAATTATTCCAAAAACCTCTCCTGAGCTAACTTGAGTAGGTTTCTGTTCCTTGCAAGCAAATGACTCCTAAGACAGAGCAGAGCCCAGAAAGCCCAGAAATTAGGAAAGCAAGAGTTAAAAAGAGTGGCTTGGCCAACAGTGCTCAATGCTTCCAAGAGGTCAAAAAGGCCAAGGATGGGAACAAGCAAATGGAATTGGCAATTTGGAAGCCACTGACGACCTTCAACGAAGCTGTATCCTTAGAAAGGAGAGAGGAGCTAGAGTGAGGGCAGAGGAGAGTGGATGGGCAGCAGTGTAGATGACTCATTGAGGGCAAGAAGGGCTCAGGAAGGCCTAGGCTACTGGCCAGGGGACACAGAAGTTAAGTGATGGTTTCACCAAGCTCTGGGGCCTGTGCGTGTTTGTGGGCAAGAGGAAAAGACCCAGGACGGTAGTGGATTGAGAAGGCACCTGGGCAAGGTGTGGAGGACGTGGAGGGGAAGAGAGTCTAAAGTACCAGCAGGTGGATAATTCTGGGATTAAGAAGAGAGGAGAGAAGGAGAGGAAGCCAGGATGGGTAAGGAGACAGGACGAGGTGGAGGAGAGTGGTTAGAAAGTTACTGCCCAGAGACCTTGAGAGGCGAGGAGCTTACCTGAGAGGAGCATGTGGAAGTCACAGCTTGAGGAAGGAAGAAGTCGGAATAGCAACTGAAGAGCTAACACCTGGCCATTTCCCATGGTAAAGGGGGCATGCAGGTAAGTGACCTGAGAGGGTGAAGTGGGGACAACTTGAGGGGTGGTGAGATGCAGAGGGCAGGTAGGGGGATATGATTAGTCTTTGAGGGTGCAGAGAAGACACACTCTGCACCGGGAGTGGAGCTATCACAGCAGGGAGGCCGGAATAGAGGGCTAGGGATCAACCTGGGGAGAGGCACAGGCAGAGGTGGAGTACAGGCAGGGCTGTCTCAGGGAGCTGAGCTCAGGGTGGGGGCAGGTGGAGGCAGACATCCAGGGTCTGAGCTCCAGAATGGGGGCTGCCTGCCCTCAGCCCTCTGGAGTAGCTGGGTAAAGGTGGTGGGAGCATCTTCTCTCAGGAGTGAGGTGGGTTCTGTGAGGGCAACATGGAGCAGCAGAAAGCACCCTGGACTTGGAGTTAGAATAGAAAGGCTGAGAGGCAAGATAGCTTTGCGGTGAGGCGCCTGACCCAGAAGTCAGACCGCCCGAGGGCAGATCCCTGCTCAGTGACGCTCTAGCTGTGTGGGTGTCCTTGGACGAGTCATCCAACCTGTCCCAGCCTCGGTTTCCTGACAGCAGCTCCCCTGCCATAGGGTTGTGCCACGGATTCAGAGAATATCTGCAAAGTACTGAATACGGTGCTGGGCACAGAGCAAATGCTCAGTAAACACTGGTTAGTCCGTCTTCTTCTCTCCCAGATGCACTCAGTGCCTGACACATAATGGGAACTCGATAAATATTTTTGAAAGAATGAATTATTATGATTATTACCTGTGTAGCCTTGAGCACAGAAGACTGTGAGCTCCATGGAGTCCTAGACTATATTTTATTCTTCTAGCCCCTAACACCATGTTTGATAAAGGAACCTGCTCACATTCACTAGGCTTCAGTTTCCTCATCTATAAAGTGGGGCTAATAATATTTGCTCTACCTCACGGTCAAATGCGATAACATATGTAACTGTGACGCGGCTGTAGGTTCGGCATGTGTGCGCACACACACAATATATGGCTGTTGTCTGAGCAGAGGCAGCTGCCTGGGCCCCCGGGGAGCCCTAGCTCTTCTACTCTATTCGACAGGAGCTGAATGATAGGCCCGCTGAGTTGCAGAAATGCCCTGTGAAAGGAAGATGATAGGAATTTGTTGAGGGCCTGGGCAGAAAGCGGCTGTCGTTTTCTCCAGGATGGAGGAGTCTGGCGCTGGGCACCAGACTGGACAGGAGGGATGCAGGAGGGTGCTTTAAGTCAGCCTGGCCCGATGCCTGGGTTGGACAAGCAAGGAGACACAGGGCCCGAGACACAGGACGCAGGCCCTAGTGAGGGGCAGAGAACAGACAGGTCTTGGCTGGTGAAGTGCAGGGCTGTCATGTGAAGACAGGGACCAGGTGAGTTGTTGTTGGTCACAGCTCACGGGGGACTAGAGATGGCCATCTTCGGCTTAGAAAAGGCCTGTCCTTCTGGCCCAGGGCTCTATCCAACCAGAGTCCTGGCCCAGACTCCAGCGGGGGGCAGGTCCCCCTTCATGACGATGAGCTTCCCCCATGAAAACTATCTGCTTGGAGTTTCTAATATAAGTCACAGTCGGAGCTCCCCCACCCCCGGGCCAGTTGGGATACGTGGGCCATGCTGTGCTGGCCCCCAGCCCCCTTTGCCTGCCTGGATCTCCACATGCTCTCTCCAGACCCTGTGGATGTGCTGATCCGCTTGCTGGACTCCATTCCCGACTCAGCCTGGCCATCCCATCCCACTGGGAACATTGAGTTCCTGGTAGTTTTCCCTCATGCTGCAGCTAATGGGGGCACGTCTGGCTGTGTCTTGAGAAATAATGGTTGCAGGAAGCAGCAGAAGCCTTCCAGTTGCTATGGAGTGTTAACTGATGAATTAAACTCTTCATTTTGATTTGAAGGAAATAGTCCTAGAAGAGACTCTTGCTTTAAAAAAATATAAAGCTGCCAACTATGAAAGGCATTCGTTCAGAAGGGTCTTGTTGCCAAGCTGGCTTGAATTCCCTTAGCCGTGCATTAACACTAATCAGAATCTGGCTGTTGGAGCAAATGTGCATTAAAGTTTAGGGATAGAAAATGCTGTGTGTTAAGTATTAGTGAGAATGTACCAAATGTATCTAGATATTTATTTGTTAAAGTGCTTGCTGTATAAAAATTACCTACCCGACTGGTAATTAAAAAGAAAGTTATTTTAATGGCAAATGAAAGGTACATGACTATAGTCTAAGATATTAGGTAACACAGACATTTTATGTTCGAACCATCCACCTAGATTAAAGCCCTTGCTAGAGCTGGTACATCCTGATGGCAGGAGACTAGCAGGTAGATCTTTGCTATTCAAAGTGGGGATGGGGACAGGTGGCACCCACAACATAGGGAGCATGTTAAAATGCAAAATCTCAAGCCCCATATCTCTGAGTCAGAATCTGTCTCTTTAAAGATGCCCAGGTGACTCCCGTGCACATGAAAGTTTGAGAAGGGCTGGTCTGGATCAGCGTTTCTCAAAGAGCAGCTTATAGACCACTTACAGGAGAAACATCTGCAGAGCTTGTGAAAAATGCACGGTCCTGAGCCCCAGCCAGTCCTACTGAATCAGCATGTTGTCCAGACCAGGAGTCCAGGAACCAGCATTTCAAGCTCCAGGTGGTTTCCATGTTCACCAAACTGTGAGAGCCATCCCTAGTCTTCCGAGCTCATCGAGATCCATTAAGGACCAGTTGACATGCGGTGTACCGACTCCAGTATGAAAGGATTTGGATGGACATCATCTCTGCCATTTAGGGGTTTATAACGACATCGCTACAGCTGAACACGTAGAGAACAAGCTACAGTATAAATACCTAGAAGGATTATATCAGTGACGAATTCCCAGTGCATTTGAATCTCCCTTCCACACTTGTGGATACATATTCTCCTGTGGATATACATGTGTGGCTGTATATTCTCCTCCCTGAGGGTGGAGAATAACAGACCTGTCACCCTCATCCTTCCTATTTCTCCACCTGGAGCTGAGCAGACTCCCACTCCAAGGGACCACTCACTCTTTTGGGCTACTGGGCAGAGCCCAGCCCAGAGCTCGGCCACTTGTGAGTCCTGCTCAGAGCAGACAGGAAACCAGTGATTCCTTTCATTAGCCTTTTCCTATAGAGCTTCCGCTCTCCTTGTGCCCACCATCCCTTCCCAGGGCCAGTAGGGCCCCGCCCTCTGCAGTTCTGCCCAAGCTGTTCCCAACACACAGGTCAGGAAAGGGTCAGATCAAGCCTAGGCATCTGTGAGCACTCAGACCTTGGGGATGGCAGGAGCTTTCTTCTTTTCCTTTTGATGTCTGTATTTGGTTCCTTCAGAAAGGGAGAGCTGCGAACCATAACACTCTCTTTTAGAGATAAGAGAAAACTAGCCAGCATCTTTTGAAATTCAATGTATGACAAGGGAGATGGGGCAACGTGTGATAGGAGCCCGGCTGGAGGTCTCTGTTGACTCCGAGCTTCAATAAATGGCAAGGAGGCCGGCCCTCAACAGCCATTCTTTAGTAGAACAGTGTCTAGATTGGGCTAAACCGGCCCAGATCTCAGGACTCAAAACACGGAACCAAATGGTCTCGTAGTGTGCGTCCGCGGCTGCATAGCGATTTCTGGTTCACCCACATGACTTAATCCTCTCAGCGATCCAGTGGGGGTCATTATTTATCTCCTTTCCCCCTTTAAATGCAAAACTAAGGCCAGAGGTTAGTCATGTGTCCATCATTCAGCTGGAAAGAGGCAGGGCTGGGCCTTGAATTTGCTTCCTCTGACTCCAAATTCTAGTTTCTTTTTACCCTACCGTAATGCCTTATTTTTCTTCTATTCATGAAGTGACATATTATTTTAGCTAGACCAGGGATTCCTTTTGGCAAAGCTCTCTCCAAATTATACCAGTGAGTGCAGAACGAGCACGTGATACCCCCTCAGCAGGGGTGGTGGCCCAAAAAAGAGTTACTGCTTCTTTCTTTTGCTGCTCTGGCAAGTTCTCAGAGGTGTAGGTGAAAAATCCGTGCCAGATGGCTCTCGTGGAGAAGTCTCCACGGCCCGGCTGCTGTGGAAGCACCCTGGGAGGAACATCTTTGCAGCTCAGGAACAGGGCAAGACCAGGCTGGACCCTGGACCACACCGGGCCCACGTGGCAGCACAGACCTAACTTGGCTCAGCTCCATTTTCAATGCTCAAGGCGAACACTGAAGTGAGATGAGGCAGGAGGAGCTGCAGCGAGAGCAGCATCCAGGAGGCATTACTGCTTGTCACGAGAGCCCCCTCTGGGCCTGGGTGCCGATGGGGCTGCAGCTCCATGTGACAGCACAGCTAAAGCTCCCGTCCACACAATGTCTGGACTCAACAGATACATGCAGACCTGTTGCCAGAAAATGACACTCTGGGTATTACAAGCAACTGACCCAATGTTGTGATCACTGGAGCTGAGGTTCAGGAAATCTGAGCAGGAATCTACAGTGACCAGGAGATTCTGCCCTTGGAAGGGTCTTGAAAGAGCTGCGAGGACTCCTGACAAAGCCTGCTCGCCCATGTCCAGGAATAAGGCATGCACTTTTGATGTATCATTCCAAGGATTCCAGCAGGTTCCCTACTCCTCCATCTCTGTGTGAAACAATTCCCATGCACAGAGCGTGCACGGGGGCCAAGCTGGGGCCATGAATCCCTGTATCAGTTTCCTGGGGCTGCTCTAACAAATTACCGCAAACAGGATGGCTTAAAATGGGAATCTATTCTCTCACAGTTCCGGAGGCCCCAAGTCTGAAACCAAGGTGTGGGCAGCACCGCGTTCCTTCCAGAGGTTCTAGGGGAGACTTTCTTCTTGCCTCTTCCAGCTTCCTGTGGCTGCAGGTGTTACTTGGCCTGTGGCTGCCTCCCTCACCTCCTGCCTCTCTCTTTTAAGGAAATACGTGGTTGCAGTTAGGGCCCACTGGCTAATCCAGATAAGCTCTTTTTCTCAAGGTCTTTAACTTAATCACTTCTTTTGCAATATAAGGTAACGTTCACTGGATCCAGGGATGAGGGCACGGACATTGGGGGCCCACCGTTCATCCCACTACAGCTCCCTCTGAATTCTCTTCTTTTCCCATAAGACGTATCAGTTAACCTAACAATGATAGTAGCTGGGGAGTATAGGAGTGCTTCATATGCATTAGCTCACTGAATCTTCTCATGAACTCTGTAAGGCCAATATTTGTATCCCCATCACAAAGAAAGAGCAGGAGCTCTGAAGTCCCTATTCCTTCAGCTTCACCAGGGGTGTCCGTTTGTGTTGTGCGGGGCCCAAAGGTGCTCAAGGAGCTGAGGGGAGAGGAGAGGATGGGAAGGGCTCTGAGTCGTCTTCAACCAAGGTGGTTCCACCCCATCTGATTTAGATCTTAGGAGACTGCAGAAGACTTTCTTTTTGTTCCAAAGGGTTTCACTGAAAATAAAGTTTGCAAGCCAAGCTCTGCATCCCACTGCCTTGTGGTTTTTGGGCAGGGTCCCAGGTTCAGGAGACCCTTCTCTGGAGGGAGACACATCTGGGCTCAAATCTCCTCTCCATCCTGTCCTTGTTCTGTGTCCTTGGGCAAGTTACCTTACTTCTCTGAGCATCATGTTTCTCATCTGTGCAATGGAAACAATAATAGTATCTACCACAAAGGGTTGTCATGAGAACTGAATGAGATAAGGCACCTAGGCTTAAAAAGTGCTCACTAAAGAATAGCTATTATTGTCATTGCTATCTCCTTTGGCGTGTGCACTTCTCTACTATCAGTTCCCTTGATATTCAGCCTGAGACCACTTGAAAGTGAAAATGTTTATCCAGAACAGGTGGGTCCAGCTGTTTGTCCCTCAGTAGTGCTTCCAGAGGAGAGGGGTGGCGTCAACCCAGGACAATGACATGCAATGTCACTCTTCCTGGCTCACGTCTGAGGGTGCTGTCATCCACGCTATGCCCAAAGGGTCTCAGTCACATGCATGGTGATGAATTCAAGGTGCAGCCATTGCCTCAGACAGGAGTCCCTGAGGAGGCTGTGATGATGGAATGTGTAAAGGTGGGGCCTTGGGGGGGGCGGGGTGTGGAACTTTCTTGACAGCTTTGATCATCACAAAGGTTTATTTACCGACGTCTGTGGGGTTCTAGATGACCTTCTAGCAGGCACCTGCTGCCTCAGTGACAGAGCACAACTCACAACTTGTAAGGTGCCATGTAAGCAGCTAAGGGAAGTTTACCTGCCTCCGTTAGGGACTTACAATTACATCTGCTTCCAGAGGAAACACGTGAGTTCCAGGCGGCAGGCTGACTGACACCAGTCTCTTCAACATATTCCAAAACAGCTGCTTTGAGCACAGGTTCTGATTGAATTTTAGAATGTGTCATAATGAGAGCTTAGCATTTATTGACGGCTTACTGCCTGCCAGGCACTGGGCTAAGGATTTTATCTGCATGTTCTCGTGTTCCTCCCAATGAACCAATTATCCCTTTTTACAGATGAGGCACCGGAGGTCAAGTGACTGCCCGAAGGTCACTTAGTTGTGAAGCGGCAGTGCACGGACAAACGGGGGTCTGCGGGAGACTCTGGAAGCTGTGCTTTCAAGCCGGCCCACGACCCCACTCCAGGACCAGGGTTCAAGAAGGAATTGCACTGTCTGCTGTTCTGCATCTTCATTTTGGACAAGATCTTATCCTGATCGTTAAAAATAAATGCTATACTCAGTAACAGCGGTAATTAAGCAAAATAAAACAAAAAACACCACCACCATCAACAAAACCCAAACTAACCATAACAAACAAAAATTTGCTTTGGCTCAGATTTTGCTCTAAGTCACAGAAATCTACGACTATAGGCTCTCAGGCTAGAACAGGAACACAGACCAGGACCGTCTCTCTCAAGGCACAGTGGTGTGCCAGGGTGACAGACAGCCTCTCAGATGGAGGTGTCAGCAGGGCAGGGAGAACTTCCGGGAAAGTGCACTGAGGAGAAGGGCACTCGTATTAGGAGAATGGGCACCACTTTGGGGAGGAGAAGGAAATGCTCCAAAAAGACTTGGGATTGTCCGGCTGGCATGGGCGGGCTCTCTGCAGGGGGCAATGGGAGATTTCTTAGAATAAGAAGAGGTAACAGAATTGAAGTGAGGAAGCGGGTGGGGAGAAGGGAGTGAGTGATAATTAAAGGAGTATGCTTTTATTGTGACCCTGGGAAAGTGGGCTGCTCCTAACAGCATCAGCAATATCTGTCGGCAATATCAGTAGAAGCAGCAGCTGATACTCATCGAATGCTTATTATGAACGATGTGCACTTTGCCTGAATGTCTCTTTTAATCTTCATAACTCTATAAGGTAGGAACTATTATTATCCCCATTTTACCGATGAAGGAACTAAGGCTCAGCAAGGTTAAGCAACTTGTCTAAGGCTGCACAGCTGGAAAGCAGCAGAAGCCAACTTGAACCCAGGACTGAGGATCCTAGAGCTCGCCTTCTTACACAGCTTTCTTCTCACGTTTCTCCTGGCTGGTTTCCTGCAATCACTCCTCTGAGGGTGGTATGCTTTGGATGCAGTGTGAACTGTCTCCTTGCATTGAATGTATCTACTGCATGAGAGTACAGTGGACTCTCTGCACGCAGGAAGTTGGGTTTAAAGTGTGTGAGAAGTCAAAGACACATTAGTGGGGGCCTGGGGGAGGAGGTGGGGGGCGGAGGGGCTGAGAAACAGGCGGTGGCAATGACCTTTGTTAACATACATGTAACCTCTCGCCACTTCCTGTGTCAGTCAGGAGAAGTGGGCTCGCACCTGGCGACTGGGGCAGGTCCTAGCAGGCCCTCCTACCTCCCATCCTTCTACCGCCCCCAGGGCTGCACAGGTGGAAGTATCTTCCTTCTTTGCCTCCTCTTAGCCCTGCAAGGGCGCTCTTGCAGGCCAGCAGAAAAATGGGGGCTCCTGGAAACAGGACGCTCACAAAATGGGTAATTCCATGATAAACCTCTGGCTCCCTCAGCCAGGGGGCACCTTAGGTGAAGGACACAGTTTAGAGACAGAGAACTGGGCCTTCCGTGCCTTCTCAGGCTGGAGGAGAGGATGGCACATCGCATGCCAGTTGGCAAAAGAAAGGGGACAATTTCTTCCCTTTCAAAGACATTTCAGAGCACTTAATGGAGATAGCAGTGGGGGATGTTAGAAATTAGTCACCCTTTTAAGAAAGCGGTGATCTCTTGCTGCCCTAATCTATAACCTGAACCACACTTGGAGAGCTAGAGCATGTCCTTTTTTTTTTAATTAATAAATTTTATTTTTTAGAACAATTTTCAATTCACAGCAAAATTGAGCAGAAAGTACAGGCAGTTCCCATATACCCACTGTCCCCACATACACATAACCTCCCCTGCCATCGATGTCACCATGGCGGTGCATTTGTTGCAATCACTGAACCTACGGTGGCACATCGTTATCACCCCAGGTCCACAGTTTACATTAGGGTTCACTCTTGGTTGTACATTCTATGGGTCTGGAGCATGTCCTTTTCTTATTTGATAGGAAAAGGAAGGGATGACCAGCTCATGGCCACCCAATGAGGTGAGGACACAGCCAACATCAGCCTTTAACCCCTGGTTAGCCCTCACACCCACACCTTCTTTGCCAGAATATACAACCACCTGGTCTCCCAGGGGGCAGATAACAAGAAAGAGAGGCAGAGAGAATCCACATGGATGAAACTAACAGGAATAAATTCCACGGGCCTGAGAAAACAGGGACCACCCCCCACCCCTGCTGCTTCAAGGTGGGCTCTTCACTGGTTTAGTCTCACCCCAGAAGACACTGAGATGAGACAGGGAGACTGTCAAGAACACCAGGACTCTCCATTGCAGTCTCAGGGCCTGTATCAGTGAGCGCATGAGAGATCAGGCCACCCCGTGACTCCGGGGAGCAAGTGAGCCTTTGGAGGTAGACCTGGGTTCAAGCCCCAGATCAGTGAGTTACCAGCATGAAGTGTAGGATTGCTATAAGAATTATATGATGGGGGCTGGCCCCGTGGCCACGGGGGTTGAAGTTCCGCACTTTCCACTTTGGTGGGCCAGGGTTCGTGGGTTTGGATCCTGGGTGTGGACCCCCTCCATTCATCAGCCATGCTGTGGAGGCATCCCACATTCAAAGTAGAGGAAGATTGGCCTGGATGTTAACTCAGGGCTATCTTCCTCACACATACACACAAACAATAGTAATAAAATAGAGGAAACAACTTTAAAAAAAAAGAATTCTATGATATAATGAGGATCAAGCCTGTGGATCGGGGGTCCCCAAGACCACCCCAGTTCAATGATTCTCTAGGAGGATTCTCAGAACTCAGCACACAGTACTCATGGCTAAGATTTATTATGGAGAAGGAATACAGAGCAAAATAAGAAAAGGGAAAAGGTGCACCAGGCCAAGTCTGGAGGAACAAGCTTCCAAGAATGCTCTCCCAGGACAGTGACATAGAACGCTTAATTCTCCCAGCAACAGGTTGTGACAACACATGTGAAATGTTGTCTCCTAGGGAAGCTCATTAGAGACTCAGCATCCAGGGCTTTTACTGGGGGCTGGTCACATAGGCACCCTCTGCCTAACACATACCCAAATTCCAGACTCCCAGAAGGAAAGCAGGCGTTCGGCATCAACCACAGTTTGTACAAACAGTTTAGGCCCAGTGAGCCACTCCTATCTGTCCTGGGGATAGTGGGAACCCTCCCCAAATCCAGGTTCCCAGATGCCAGCCAAGGCCAGCCTTGCAAGCAGAGTTTTCTAAGGACCACGGTTTTAGGCCTGCTGTGTTAGCTCTTTTCTGCACAGCCCACTTCATTGTTTGGCCCACAGTAGCTGTTCAATAAATTGCAGTTACCATTGCCAGCAGCATCACAGTTTTGTACCTTCCTCTAGAGGAAGGAGAGCTCATCACACAAACACTCGTGTCCTCCAAGTCAAACTATGTACCCACTAGGAAAACACCTGCACACACAAGGGCACACGCACGTCTGGACACAAGTGTGCATCTAAGATAAAGTAACTGCTAACATCATAAACCTTTTCCTCTTCGAATGTCAAACCATTATTCTTTCATCTCTGGTCTTAGTCTGCTGTTTTCAATTCCTATTAGCATGCTTTCTGTATCTTCAGCTGAGTCACTGATACAAAACGGTTTCGTCAGGGCAGGACTCAGGACAGAGCCCCAAGGCTCTCTGCTCACAGCCTCCCTTCAGGCTTTTGAATCAACCTCCGGGACGTGATCCCACTAGGAGAATGATCCTCTGACTCATGGGTCAACATGTTAGCTACAATCATATGTGAGGAGGCTGTTAACTGCTTCACTAAAATAAAAACAATGTCTACAGCATTCTGCCAATCCACCAGCCAAATATGCTCCTTGCAAGGAAACAAGGTTAGTTGCGTGTGGATTATTCTTAGGCAGCCAGTGCTAGCTCATGGAGATCACACACAGTGTCCTAAAAATGTACAAGTCATTTGTTTGAACTCACTGTTCCTTAATGGACAGACACACTCTCTATTTCCCCGTTTGAAACAATTTGCCTGTTCTCTTCTCTGCACCGTTTTTCCGGGATCACCACATGTCGTCAGGAGCACAGCTGTGGGGTTCCCAGCCCTGGGATGCCCCTTGTCCCGTGATTTCATTTCAGATCACCAGAAGGGCCCCTCCCCTGCCTTAGGCTGCAGTTCCCTTCCTAGATGATTGGTTCTACTTGCTCAAGCTTGAAGGACCCTCATGGAGAAGATGGAAGTCAGAAGAAGTTGTGCATCTACCTTCTTTCTGTCACTTGCAACATTATATTCTACTCCTTCCCTTATAAAAACCTATTCTTTTTCTCGTCTTTTGTTACTTCAAACAAGAAATACAACAACACTGCACTGCAGAACATCAATGATTAGGAAAAACGGTCATTAAAAAACCCACCAAAATTATAGGGGGGTTATTATACTATTCTGCTGACTTTTGTATGTTTAAAATTCTTCAATATAATTTTTTTGACCCAGTGAAAGTAATTTCAATAATGCTAAGAAACATAAATGATCAGTCTGGATCTTGGGTCAGAGGGAAAGAAGAGGAGGGACTGAGAAGGTGTTTAGGGAGTAGACCAAGTGCACACAGAATCTTGGGGAAAATATTAATTTCTCTAGGGCCTTACAGTCCTAAACCCAAAAGCCAAATTGTGCTCTCTCCTAGTTCTTCTTCCACTTAGAGTGGTGACAGCTAAGGAAAAGAATTCTGACTCCACTTAAGCAGAAGCAGCCCAACGCTCACATGCATTGATCTCATGCCTCCTCCTATAATAAGCACCTACCCCAGGCTTGCATCTAATTTTAATGGTCACTGGTTAATTTCCACATGTACTTAGTGCTTATGTCTTCTTGTGTCTACCCTCTTCGGTGGTGTCTTTGTTAGGACACAAGATCCCAGAAGACAGCTTCCATGTCTTTAACTTCCTTCGGAAAGCTTTGGAGCATCACTGTGCTCAGGAGCCAAGCAGGTGTCTATCCCTGGTCCTGCAGCCTCCACGCCTGCTATTCTCTTTCTTCACCCAGAGCCCGTCTGCAAGTGGGCCTCAGGTCACAAGCGCTGGGGCTCTCTGTCCAGTTTCCTAGTCAACACTCCAGGCGAGAGAAAGGAGGAAAGGCTGCGAGATCAGAAGCAGCCTTTCCGAACAAGACCAGGAGGGGCGGATCACAGCCAGCCACCTAGGAGAAATTTCTGATCCACAGAAAACAGAACAGTCTGCATCAGTAAGAAACACTCAGAACCATTTTTCAAAACTAGCAGCTGTAAAGGAATTAACGCAGATCACTGCTTAGTGCACACGCAGACTCATTTCACCCTCAAAGAGCTCCACAGTCATTATTAAAGAACACATTTCAGAACATAATATTATTAGGCTATTGATTGTTGTTTGTTTCGATGTTTAATTCAGTAACAGCTCGAGTTATGGAGAGCTTTAAATGAAATGGATGCTTGGAAGACCTACACAAACGTTCTCCAATTTTCCACTGGGGTTCACAGGAGCTTTGGTGATGCCATGGGGACCTGGGGCTCCTGGTGCCATGAGGTTCTTACAGGCAGGGAACTCAGGGGCCGGCTGCTGAGCAAGGCTCTGCGGTTCTTCCGTACAGAAAATAGAGAAGGTGGAGAGTTCCACAGGAAGCCAAACAACGTCCGCTCTCTCTGCCACCGCACAGTAAATGATCCGGGACCGAAATTCAATACACACCTTGGGCACTCTTGCGGAACGGTACCCGCGCATCTCGGCGGCATCAACATCCCAGGAAGAATAGAAGAGCAAAAAAAAAAAAAAAAGAGAAAAGCCTTTCCTCTGAACATAAAAGAGATAAAGAGAGAGACCACAGTGGGAAACCCCACTGGGACGACAGGGCTGAAGGTTCCAAAGTTTGGACGGGTCACTGCAGCAGCTCCTCATCGGTGGGTGGGCAGGACCCCAAGGGTGTGCAGACTATCCAGGGCCATGCAAACCCCGAGGCCAGACTTAGAGGTGGCCCAGCCCTGAGTCCCTGGGGCCCTGCCATCACCATCTCCTGTCCATTGCCACCCCCAAGACCCCTGCCTAGAACAGTCCCCACTGTCTCTCATCACCTGCGTCTTCTTTCTGTTTTTGCACTGTCTTCTTTTGCTGGACTGGGAGTTCTCAAGGTGTGGTCCCCTGACCAGCAGCATCAGCATCACCTGGGAGCTGGTTAAAAATGTGAATTTCTCAGACCCCACCACAGACTTACTGCATCAGAAACTCAGAATGAGGCCCAGCAACCTATGTTTTTAAAAAGGCTTCCAGGTGATTCCAACGCACGTTCAAGTTTGAGCACCACTGGCTTGGACTATCACAAAGTCTATAACGGTCTCCTGCCTCCAATCCATGTCCCACCCTCCACCAGAGCCACCTTCTAAAACACGGCCCTAATCAGCTTCAGTGCCCGGCACAGCCTGGCATGTAGCAGGCACATAATCAATAATTGATTGACCGACTAAATGAAATGTAACCTCTGCTTTTAAAACTTTGATTGCTACTCATGGCCCCTAAAAAATAAACTAGAAACTCCTCAGTAAGGTAGAATAATATCTGTCTGATATTTCTTTTTAGTACTATTTTATGAGTAGTTATCATTTGTGGAGCACCTACAACATACCAGGCAATTTAGTAAATACCCTTTATAATGATATTTATTCCTTTTTAACCTGTCAACCCTGAGAGGTAGAGGTAGGCAGGTGCCCTTTACAGATGAGGAAATTGAGGCTCAGAGAAGTTATGTAACTTGCCTAAAGGACACACAGGCACCAAAGGATGAGTTGGAGTTCAACCCAGGTTGTTTGTCTTCAAGGCTTATGCCTTAAATATATTTCCTCTCAAAATCAGACCTCAGTGGCCGTTCTAGGCTCTTTCCACTCACACGCTATCGCAGGCTTTGGCTCGTGCTGTAAGCCTCTGTGAAGTTTCACCTGCTCTTCCTTCAAGACAGAATGAATGACTTACTAATTATACCAAGGATCCCATGCATTATGGTGGGTGGCTTATGGGGGCCTAAGAACCCTTTGATGAGTATTTCCTGACACAGCAGGTGTGGAGTAGGGTTGAAAATGCCTCTTTCCTAAGCACCCACTCCTCATGGTTATTCTGCACACTGATGTTTGAGGCCCACTTCTCTGGTGCATGAGCTCATCCTGTCTACATGGGTCCCCTGCAGCAAACGTTCAGGGCTGCTGCTTGACAGGCCGTCAAGAGAATGAATGAATGAACCCTTTCCTCTTAAAAGGATTGGGGGGGGGGTGTCCCATAAAACACTCATAGGAGAAAGGAAGCCACAGCAGACACAGGCTTTCCAGATGTGGCAGCAGCTGTTGGCACATAAGAAGCAAGCCTGAGTATGAATAGAAGACACATGTTTCAAGCCACAAAAACTTAATGTATTGACTTTGGCAGGGCTTGCGGTGCTCGTGCTGATAATGTTATTAACGCTGAATGTATTTGCCTGACCTTATCAGGCCTTAGAAAGAGCACAGGAGTCTAATTAAGTTCAGATGCCAGCACCTCTACCTTCTTTCTTGATAGCTACTGAGCCCATCATTTACCCTGATCTTCCTGAAGTGATTGGGCTTTCAAACCAGAGGAAGTGGGTCATTAGCATGTGTAAGGCGCTTGTCATGATTTGTGGGAAGACCAATCTGGCGCCCAGAGATGGAGGGTATTTCATTCTATTTGGCTTAACACCAGCCGGGCTGGTAGGAGACCCGGCCTCATCACCCCACCACGCTCAGGCCCTGCCCTCCACCTCCTTCTCTACCACGTGCACACAGATGAACTGGAAGGGAGCACTGAGGGGCCTGCTGGTCAAATGGCAGATGACATAAAGCTGGGGAGGAAGCCAGGGTGTTTGGCATCAGAGCCAGGATCCGAGAGGGACCTGTGAGCCAGGAGTGATCTATAGGAGCTGCTGGCAGGTCTTACACTTGGACTGTCTCCATCCTCGGAACAAATATTAATTAGTAACTTAAAATAATGCCAAACACTTATATAGTAATAAGTGCCAGAAACTGTTCTAAGCGCCTTTACACACATTAATTCATTTAATCCTCAATACCCTACGAGGCAGGTTCTATTGTCATCCTCATTTTTAAGATGAGGAAACAGGCAAGAGCAGTTAAGTACCTTGTCCAGGAGACTGCAAACATTATTAGATTGAACTTCCTTTTTCGGTTCCACCCACCAAATCTCCCCTTTCTTTGTAGCTGCCAAATTTTCTTGAATATTCCCATTGACAGAACACTCACTACCTCCACGGGCAACCTGTCTTATTTTTCGTAAGCTTCAACTTTGCAGAAAGTTATTCCTGGTGTGATTTGTAGAGAAGATATTTGAAAAAAATTAGGTGGTTGAGTTGGAGATATTGATGTGAGGTGGCTGTCCCCAAAAGTAAAAGTCATTGAAGTCACTGTGCGCTGTACTAATAGAGATATCATGTATGTGAGCTGAAGGAGGTGACAGGGTCCTGCTCTTCCCTGGGTTGTACAGCCACACTCAGAGCGCTGTGGTCCGTTCTGGGCAAGTCAACAAATTTGGGAGGCAGTTGGCAAACTGAGCGGTCTGGAGAAGAGAGATCTGGTCAGTGAGACAAACTAAAACCGGGATTCAGAGGATCTGATGAAGGAGATGGAGATACCTGACTTGGAAATGAGAAGGTAGGTGGGGCAGGGGGAGACGTGAGTAGGACGGCTGCACAGAAGAATGAATTAAGGCCAAGGACAGCCAAGGTGAGGAGGTAGGCAGGAAAGGCTGATTTTCTTTTTTTAACAAACTTTTTAGTTTGGGATAGCTTTAGATTTACAGAGAAATTGTAAATATAGTACAGACAGTTCCCATGTATACCACACTCAGTTCCTCTATCATTAACATCCTACATTAGTATGTTACATATGTCACAATTAATGAACCAACATCGATACATTATTAACTAAAGTCTATACTTTATTCAGATTTCCTTAGTTTTCACCTAAGATCCCATTTTCCTTCCAGATCTAATCCCGGGTACCACATTAGAGTTAGCTGTCACGTCTCTGTAGGTTCCTCTTGGCTGTGACAGTTTTTCACTTTCCTTGGTTTTGCTGACCTGGACAGTTTCAGGGATTCTGGTCAGGTATTTTGTTGAAAGTCCCTCAACTGGAATTTTCCTGATGTTTTCCTCATGGTTAGACTGGGCTTATGGGTTTTTGGAAGGAAGACCATAGAGGTAAAGTGCCATTTTCATTACCTCATACCAAGGGTACATACTATTAACATGACTGACCCCTGTTGATGTTAACCGTGATCACCTGGCTGATGCAGCGTTCGTCAATTCCTCCCCTATAGAGTTACTCTTCTCCCTCTCCATACTGCACCCCATGGAAGGAAGTCACTGCGCAGAGCCCACACTCAAGGAGTAGGGAGCTATGCTTCACCTCCCCGAGGCTGGAGTATCTACAAACATTATTCGGAATTTTTCCACATGGGAGATGTGTCTATCCTCTGTCATTTATGTATTTGCTCAATCATTTATTTATATCAGTATAGATTCATTGATATTTATTTTACACTTTGTGTCATAATCTTATACTTTGTTGTTGTTCAAATGGCTCCAGCCTTGGCCACTGGGAGCTCTTTCAGTTGGCTCCTGGTCTCTTTGACATAACCCATCCATTGTTGGTTTTTTACCACTTCCTTAGATTCTACTACTACCAGATGCCCAGGTTCACCTTGTATATTTCCTGCCCCGGTCTTAGAATCAGCTATTTCTCCAGGAAGCCCTGGTCCCTTTTATTGGAGAATGGTTTCAAAGATTTTATTTTTTTCCTTTTTCTCCCCAAAGCCCCCTGCTACATAGTTGTATATTTTCAGTTCTGGGTCCTTCTAGTTGTGGCAGGTGGGATGCCGCCTCAGCATGGCTTGATGAATGGTGCCATGTCCGTACCCAGAATCCGAGCCATCAAAACCCTGGGCTGCCAAAGCAGAGCACGAGAACTTAACTACTCGGCCACGGGGCTGGCCCCATGGAGAATGGTTTTAGAAACCAAGATCTAGGGGCTAGGTGTGCTCACTCCTACTGGGGTGTCAGTTGCTTCTAGGCTCTCTCAGATGACAGAGCAAGGAAATACGTGTGTATACTAAGCCATGTGTGTATATATATATATCTCTATAAATATTTTTATATGTAGCCATCTGTATCTATATTAAGTTAAACATGAGTTCACACTGACGTCTCCAACTCTAATCTATCCTAAGCTTCCTTTAGGATAGATGAATCATTCTACCCTAAGAGAGGCTGATTTTTAAGCAACAACAACAAAACTTTCTGTGAGGATGTAAGTAACCTTATTGTGGCAATCATTTTGTAACATATGTGTATCAAATCATCATGGTGTATACTTTAAACTTACACAATGTTACATGTGCAATATTTGTCTTTATTAAGACAATACGTCTCAAAAAAGCTAGAAAAAAAAAACCAAAATAAAAACACATTCTGCAGAGTTGGAGCTGGTTGCTTCTGGAGGTAGTGAGTGCTCCGTCACCGAATGTATTTAAACAGACTATGTAGCTACAAGGAAAGGGGAGATCCGGTGGGCAGAATTGAAAAAGTAAGCTCACTTTGACTATGTTCAAGGTCCCTTCCAGCCCTATGACTGTTGACACAGAAGTGACATATAAGGAAAGAGTATATATGACTTCCCAGAAAGATTCATTGTCTTCTAGCTTTCAGAAGTCTAAGACCTCGGCAAGGAGAGAGAACCGGCATTTAGGACAAATAAAAGAAGCACTATTCAACAGTTGGGAAATTTATGGCATTTGTAATCCAAAGGAGAGAAAACAGGCTTAAAATATAAATGAAATTCAAAAAGGTTTTAAATTCACAGATGACAGAGCCAGAATAGATTACAAAAGGGGAATGATGCTGGCTTGCAGGAGGAAAATGTGCCAGGGGATGGACGTCTAAGGAGTTCATCTTGCTGTCCCTTTAGGAGTCCTGGGTGTGCACAGTCAGAGGGACAGCACTTTCTGTTTTATTACCACAGCTCAGGATCTAGTCAGGGAAAATGGGCAACTCAGAGTCAAAGAGAAGGAGACAAGGAATTGACTGTCCTGAATACACACAGAGGGCTGAGTGTCACAGGGGAGTTCCATCCCCAAAGATTTTGAGCCACTACTTCTGGAGTCTGGCTCAGAGATTTATTTTTTAAATAATCTCCTTTAGGCGATGCTGATCCTGGAACTTCTCAACCACATTTGGAGCTACGCTAGTGGTCTTAATATCAGAGTCTGCCCAGGAGAGTCCCGGTTTATGCTTGTTGTTCTGGGTAATTAAGAATAGGTCCCCCTTTCTACCATGTCATATGTGCTGGTTTGGGTGACATATCATAGGGTCACTCTTCCTTTTTTTTTTCTTTTTTTTGAGGAAGATTAGCCCTGAGCTAACTGCTGCCAATCCTGCTCTTTTTGCTGGGGAAGCCTGTCCCTGAGCTAACATCCATGCCCATCTTCCTCTACTTTATATGTGGGACACCTACCACAGCATGGCATGCCAAGCGGTGCCATGTCCTCACCTGGGATCTGAACGGGTGAACCCCGGGCCACCAAAGCGGAACGTGCGCACCCAACCACTGTGCCACTGGGCCAGTCCCATAGGTCACTCTTCTTAATACTAATATGTCCCTGAGCCACATAGGGGAGGAATCATGTGCTGGAAAGGTGTGCTTTTTGGCCAAGCACTGCTATTCTATCCCAGCTGCAATCTGAGAGAAAGTGAGGGTTCTCTGTTGGGGATGGGGAGAGGTTCATGTGGGGGCAGGAGAGGGTTCTAGAATCTCCTGGGGTCAGAGGCTTGGGGGCCAGGGAAAAACAGGTTGATAAAGCTCACCAGGTGTTTTGACGTTCCTTGCCTTCCCCAGAAGCAGAATCACTGCTTGAAGAAGGAGCTGGTGGACAGTGACGACCGGGCTGCCATTCCAGCCCTGAGCCTTCCTTCGGGCCTGTCGCCCTTCCTTGCTCCTTCTCTTCCTTTCTTTCTCCCCAGCCTGCAGGTTCCCCTGTCAATATCAAAGGGCTGCCAATATGCTTCGCCCTGTTGCTGATGGCTCTCTAGATTAAAGAGTTAGCTGATCTTTGGTCAAAAGTAACCATGGAAATCAGAGACCTGAACCATGGCCTGCTGGGGCCCTGATGGGAAGCGCTCAGATCCTCTCCACACTCAGGAGATAAACCACAGGCGACCCTACAGAGCCACTGATCCCAAACACAGATCTGATCACTTCTTCTCCCCCATCCCTGGTAACCCTCGGGGTGCCAAAACCACACCAAAGGATGCAGATGCCTCCTGACATGGGAGGCAGCAGGCTCAGGCACTGGGCTTCTGCTCTCTCCTCCATCCGTTTCCCACTCCCTGGTGACCTCACACCGTATCACGGCTTTAAATACCATGTATCCGCTGACAACTCCCAAATTTATGTCTCCACCCCAGACCTCCTCCCTGAACTCCAGACTCGTATATCCAACTGCCTGCTCGACATTGCTCTTGAATGTTTAATAGACATTTCAAATGTCACTTGTCAAGAACCGAGCTCTGATTGCCCCTCTACATCCACTCCTGCTGTCTCTCCTTTCTCAATTCCTGACTCTAGGTGCTCTGGCCCAGGGCTCGAAGTCTCACTTGACTCCTTTCACACCCTACCTCCAATTCATTAGCAAGCCCTATCTCCTCCACCCTAAAATAGACACAGAACCTTGTTATTTCTCACTCTTCTCCTGCTAACCTCTGCTCTGAGCCCCTCATCTTTCATCTGGATTACTGTAAGAACTTCTCACCAGTTCGCTCGGCTTCCCTCCATCCTTCTTTCAGTCTATTCTCAACGTGGAAACAGAGCTATCCTTTAAAGTGCGAGTCACATCACGTCACCCCTCTGCTCAAAATCCGACTCCTAATGGCCTTCTTCTCATTCAGAGAAAGAAGCCGCAGTCTGAGCAAGCAGCCCTGCGGGCCGGCACGGTCTGCCGCTCTGGCCACACTCAGACTTCACCGCCCCCCATCTCCCCTTCCTCACTCTGTGACAGCTCCGCAGCCCCTGTGTGCCAGCCTCAGGGCCTTTTTTCGGGCTTGACCCCTTACCTGGTGACCATGGGGCACCTTCCCTCCCCTCCCTCAGGGCTGGCCTCAGACTCCTTGGTAAGGCTTCCTCACACCCAGTCCCAACACTTTATCTCCTTCTGCAATTTTTCTTTTCTCCTTAGCACTTACTCTGTCTAAGGTACTACATAGTTTGTTTGTTTATCTTGCTTAATGTCCCTCTGCCTCACTAGGACGTGAACTCCACCAGGGCAGGGGTTTTGTCTGACAGTCCACAGCAGTCTCTCCAACGCCCAGGCAGTGCCGGACACAAGATGGGAGGGCACTCAGGCATGCTGGGGACTGTTCGGGGAAATCACTAATCTACAAGCAGTGCATACACGGTAATATGTAAAACACGACATCTTTCCTAGGAAAAGGATCAGAGGACACAAAAAGACAATTTACAAAGAGGGAACACATGCAGCTACTGAAGATAGAAGAAAAAGTTCACTCTCATTAGGAACGCTCACAGAAATGCATATTAAAACAATGACATGTTATTTTTCTGGTATCAAAGCAACAAAATAAACCCAATAACAATATCCAGTGCTGACAGGCAGGGTTATACACTGATAGAGGGAGTATAAATTTGTATAAAGTTTTCAGAAAGCAATTTCACATATGTATCAAGAGTTTAACTTTTTTTTCATATCTTTTGATCAACGACTCGGAATCTATTCTAGAGAAAGAGTCCAAAATTTAGATAAAAGCTTATGAACACCGACAGATGAATAAACAAAATGTGGTATATACATACAATGGAATATTATTCAGCCTTAAAAAGGAAGGGAATCTGACACGAGCTACAACATGGAGAACCTTGAAGACATTATGCTGAGTGAAATAAGCCAGTCACAAAAGGTCAAATATTGCATGATTCCCCTGATATGAGGTACCCGGAGTAGTTAAATTCATAGAGACAGAAAGCAGAATGGTGGTTGCCAGGGGCTGGGGGAAGGGGAAATGGGGAGCTATTGTTTAATAGGTTAGTTTTGCAAGGTAAAAAGAGTTCTGCGGATGGTCGGTGGTGATGTTAGCCCAACAATGTGAATGTCCTCACATCACTGAACTGTCCACTTAAAAGTGGTTAAACTGGTCAGTTTTATATTATGTGCATTTTACCACAATTAGGAAATAGAGCTACAGGACTGAACACAGAGCCGCAGCTAAGTTTACCAACAGTTTATTTATACCCCTTGGAGAGAGAGAAAGAATACCACATCTGTCAAAGATAAGTCCTCTTATACCATATCAATGTTTAGCTCGTGGTATACATTTATCCCTGATAAAAATATTAAAAACAAAAAACAAAATTAAAAAAAAAACTTATGCCCACCACTTTTTACTCAGGTACTATACACAACAATAAAGAGAAATCAACATAATACCTATTAATAGGGAAATAATTGCATAAATTGTGGAATATCCATGTAACGGAATATTATACAGTCATTAAAATTATCATTACAAACACTTTTATAACTTGGAGAATTCTTGTGGTACAATTCTGAATAAAGAAGCAGGATACAAAATTTGAAATACAATGAGAACTTAAGTTTGAAAAAACTACATAGCTTTATTTCATCAATTCCAAGGCACAGATTTTTTTCTTGTCACACTTTAACCTATTTGAAATGGGATGCATCTCGCTCTCTCTGAAAAGAAGCACTGTGTCAAGTGTAGTTGCACATTCTTAGTGGCACCTAAAGGAATGAAGTGCTCCCAAAGGATGGTGCCTTCAATTTAATGAAAGAGTATATGGAGAGAAGACTACAAGAAAGATGCCAAAATGTTAACAGCAATTATGTGTGTTTCTTTATATTTTTCCATATTTTAAAGAAATTTTATAATGAGCTTGTGTTACTTTTAGAATCAGAAGACAAGAACAGTATGTTAAAAATATCGCCTCGATGACTGCTCACTGCCTGACAGCATATAGCACAGCCGACTCAGCCCCTGTGCCCTCTGGCTTCTCCTGCTTTTCAGTGCTGCCTCCCTCCCACTCTTCTCACGTACTGCACAAACCGACACATTATTCCTGGATCTCCAACCACAGTGTGGTCTTCCACGCCACCATCTCTGTGAAAATGCTCTTCTTCCTGCCTGAAATGCCCTCCCCGGCCCTCCTTTTCTGCCTGGTGAATTCCTATTTATTTTTCAATGACCCATCTCAAAAATCCTCTCCTCTGTGAAGTCTTCCTTTTCATTCCCCAGCCAGAAAGCAACAGTTCCTTCCTCTGTGTTTCCAAAGCACCTGTTGCTGCTTCTTCCCCCACTGGACCAAGATTTTGAAGAGGGCATCTATACCCACCATCCCCACCATCTTACCCCACCTTGAAAATCCGACTCCTTCCCCTCTGCCCAGTGAAACTTTCCTCCAAGCTCACCGCCAGCAACCTGCCGAGTTGTAATTCTAATGCACACTTCTCAGTCCTTCTGTTCTCTGAGCTCTCTGAGGTATCTCATGGGCACCTCTTCCTCCATCCTGAACCCCTTTGGGCCCGTAGCTTCAGTGACATCCCACTTTTCTAGAACGTTCTCCTCCACTTGACTTCTCCTGACCATTGTCAATGCATCTTCTTTTTAGGTAGTCACTGAAATGCCAGTGTCCCCAGCCTCCCTTCCCTGGCCCCATGGCTCTTACTTGGAGGTGCAGCGGGTCTGAGGAAGGGTCTTAGGGATTCATGCACCCCCCTAGAACGCTATGCAGAATTCTGTGATTGTGACAGTGTGCACATTGCACCTGGGGAGACGGCCACAGCATTCTGTCTCATAAAAAAGCCCGTGACCAAAAAAAAGGTAAAAAATGACTGCCCTACACATTCTCCAGTGACCTCATCTACTTTTGATTTGAAGATAAAATACCACTTATATTTTTATCTCCCCTCAAAGAACTTCTAAATGATAGCGCGGCATGCTGTGTGCAAGAGATATTTTTGCATGGGGAGGAGGCGTTTCTCTTAAATCACAACTCTGCCTGCTCTGCCTACACACATTCGGAGGAGGGGAAGAGATCTCAGAGACTCCCAGGAAGGGGTTGTCTGTGTGTAGTAGGGAGGATTGGATAGAGCCAGGAGCTGCCATGAGAGCATGACCCAAGAGGAGAGAGCGGGTCAGGCATGGACCCCGATGTGTACCCCGCAGACCCACTGGTTGTCCACTTCCTCTAATGGCAACTCTGAAGTCTGGTGGTTCACCACTGGTGACTGCCCAGGCGGCAAGGTCATCTGCTTACAACTTAGAAAAATATCAGAAACAACACTGCTTAGGGCATTTGAATAAAAGTCCTTCTCCGGGACTGGCAAGTCAGTCTCTTTCAACACTTCCCAATCTCCTTAAAAATAGAGAAAAATAATCTAGAGAGGGAGAAATAGCTTTGGTGGAAATTGTCTCCGGGGCTGTTAAACTCTTGAAAATATAAAATGGATTTCACCTCTAATTCCCGACATCTCCCCAGCATCCCCTGCACCCCACCCCACTTCACCTCTGCCCTCCTCCCAGGGTCACCGGGCTGGCTCTGGACTGCGTCCCATTCGGGATCAGAGAGGACCAGCGTGGATCCTAAGGCCGGCATTTATGCTTCCTGTTCAGAGAGAGGAAAAAAAGACCCTTTTCTTCTGCTTGATATATTTAGTAACGACCTTAAAGAGTCTGCGAGGCTGAATGAATTGGTGCATCTCGCTGCATTGGAAGCAGCTGCCACGGCGGCGCAGACAGGAGGAGAGAGAGAGTGGAGGGAAGAGGGGAAGGCGGGCGGCTGCGTTCGGAGAAAGGGAGCGGGAGGCAGGAGAGAGGAGAGGGAGCATGCAGAGCGCGGAGAGCGGCGGGGAGGAAGCCAAGAGGATGCGCGGGCAGCGGCAGAGCCCGGCTGGAGTGCGCACTAGCCCCTGGCTGTCTCCGGCCTGGGATCGATTCCCGGTGACTCTGGAGGGTTCAGCGCAGGGAGGGGGTGCGGGAGGCGGGGACCGTGGCCAGAGCCTCTCGTTAAATCTGGCTAAATGGCAGCACTTAAGGGCCGTGTGAAGGAATCCAATTCGCTCACAAGGAACGTCTACAAATTTATACGTCGGCATTTAACACAAAACGCTCCTGGACCAATCCCAGGGCGGAGGGGGACCTGGGGCCTGGCTGACGGACTGGGCCGGCTGTCACTCTCTTCTCAGAGAGCGCAGGGTGGGGGAGGCAGGCAGCTCCTGTCCCTGACCTGTCTCCCGGCTGGAAGGTTCAGAAGACTTCAGTCAGACCTCCCAGCTCCTGAGCACAGAGATGTCGGCTTGGGGGGGTGGGGATGAAGGGGTGGGGATGGGGAGCTTGAGGAATTCTCTTTCTTCCTTTTCTTCAGAGGAGAAGTAGCTGAAAGATTCAACATCTCTTAGCATCAAAGAAGAGAAATAGGATTAACCCTGTCAGTCCCTTGGTCCAGGTCAAGACAGAGTCATCTCTTCTTCCTTAAGGACATGGGGTTGTTGTCAGGTGGCACCATTTCTGTTCGACCTGTCAGCCACATCTCCTTTGCAGAGTCCTAAATGGATCCTTTGTACAAATGACAGAAAGGTGCCCTTTCCTCCAGGCCAGCCCAGCCTCACACTGGGGGTTGCGGGGGCGGGGGGGGGAAGGGGAGTGTTCCAGGCCCCCAACCCACATGCAGAGGCCCTGCCTAAATGCTGCTTTGTCCTCTGCACCAAAAGCTTTTCCCACCAGAGAGAAGGAGGCAGGGAGCACCTGCCAGAGCTGCTTCTGGGCCTGTGTGGTGAGGAACCAGCTTGCTGCTGCCTCTTGGGGCCATGAAAGCCCGAAGCCATGAAGTCAGGGAAAAGAGAGGAATCATCTCCCTGGTGTGTGGTCCCCCCTCCCCCAACCATCTTATAGCTTAGGATCCTAAAGGGACCATGGACACAGAGCCCAAAGTCCCAGAGGAAGACAGATGGGCTTAGCTGGCCTCTGAGGACCAGACTCTCCAGGGTGGGGAAGCAGCCCTCCCCAGCCCGTTGCTGGCTTTCTAGAGCCCAGAAAGGCAGGCTGCAGCAGCTGGCTCTCGTCAAGGCCCTCGCTGATTAGGTGGCTCAAGAGCCCTTGGTGAGGGAGTAGACAGACATGTCCAGGAGGTCCTCAGTGCTTACTCTGCTTCTGACAAGGCTCAGCAGAGTTGACTAACGACTTTAAAATGAGGGTAATGAAAAAGAAAACCAATGTCTTGTACACAGAGGTAACAGTTTAGTAGTTACCAGCCTGGCCATGGGCTCCAGGTTGCCTGGGTTCAAATCCTAGCTTGGCCCCCTGACTAGTATTTGGCCCTGGGCAGGTTACTTGACCTGGCAGGGCTTCACCTGTCTTACCTGTAGTATGGGGATGATACTATAGGCACCCACCTCACAGGGTTAATGAGATGATCAAATGAGCTAACACACGTAAAGCACTTAGAACAGTGTCTGAGACATGGTAAGAGCTTATACATGGTAGATATTGTTTGTTTCACTAAAAGTGCTCATACCTAGGTCGAAATTCTGTCTATCCCATGGGCAAACCAGATCGATTGTCACCCCTTCCACGAAATCTTCCCAGACTTCTCCAGTTAGAATTAATCTCCTCTCCCATCCAGCTCCCAACCACACTCTGTTCCTGCCTTGAATCCCGAATTTATCACTTTCTATTTTGCGTCCAGATATTTGTGGATGTGTCTATGGGCTCCTCTGTAGTAGATTCAATCTTCTTGACAATGGGGACTGCTCCTTACACATCTCTGTTTCTCCGCAAGCGATTACCAAAGTTCCTTCACCCAGCTCAATAAGTATTTGTTGAATTGAATAAAATGTAGACAAATACAGGTCAGCTCGGTCATGTTGGTTAATTTAGGCCCGCGGATCATCTCCGTGAAAAGTGCAAAGTAGATAACTCCGAGTGACTTGAGTCTTTGCCGGACTGTCAGGATGTCACAGGAAAAGAGCGAGTTATCTGCCAAGCCTCTCTATGCAGTTGGTATTCTCCGGCAGTCTCCTGCCAAACTAGTATTGGGTTTGCCTGGAATTTATGGGTAAGTTCCGAACAGCTGAGCCAGGTTGGGCCCCTGACAGCTAAGAGGGCCCAGGGTAACTGATAAAGGGCCCCCCACTCAGGGTTCCTTTGTGACAGGTTCTAGGAGTCCTTTGGCAAGCTGCTCATCATGACAGGAGCTGAATCGGGATGTCTGGAATACTGTGTGGTTGGGGAGGAGAGCAGCAGCTCCAGGAACACTGTCTGGCACATGAGCGAGACGGGAGTAAGGCTCAGGAGCTGTAATTGCATCTCTGAGGTTTCTTTTTAGGGCCGGTCCTGCTCACTCAGTGGGGCAGGGCCCTGTGAAAGGTCCGACAGATCAAATCTTGTCAGCTTTTTTTCCTTCTCTGGATAACAGTGGCTAGTGCAATGACGTTCCTGCTGTTAAAAAGAAAGCCAGCTGTTTACAATCTCTGCTAATGTTTTTTCTGGGATAATCTTAATGGCAACTCTCAGGGTGCCAATCCAAATTTGAGACTAAGGAAGCCTGGGGGAGGGACATCAGCTCTGAGGCCCTGACAGAAACAAGATCTGGTTAGCAAGGCAACCAGAGAGCTAGAAGGCAGCTATGCCATCCTTGGAAACGTGACCAAGAAGAGAAACGTTGGCTCTATGGAGTTGGTTTTTGCTATCAAAACTGAAAACCTAAAATAACTCAAGAAGTTGCCTATCGGAATTGATGAGCACTTCAGGAGTGTAAATCAGAGTGGCAGGGAGCCAATATGCTGCGGTCATCAGTATGTATGGCCTGCCCCGGAGCTGCGCCCAAGACAAAGGAAGGATTTCACACCAGCCAGGACTCCCGCTGGCCTTTCTGGTGCTCCTGAGGGGCCTGGGAGGTCCCAATGGCCTCTCCCTAGGTGTTAGGTCGGCATCTGAGAGGACTGCCACCTCTGATACTGGACCCCTTGGTAGGAAGGGAGGGAGGTCAATTCCAAGGACGTAGTCTACCTGATCAAATAGCCAGAATACAGAGTAATGACCTGAGGCCTTGCTGCTCCAAATGTGGTCCACAGACCAGCAGGAGTGACATCACCTGGGGGCCTGTCAGAAATGCAGAGTCTCAGGCCCCACCCCAGACCTACTCAGTGAGAATCTGCATTTTAACAAGGTGCCCAGTGATTGG